>NC_044203.1:26319248-27059893 GCF_900880675.1 Sparus aurata
CATCGTGACTGTTGCATCGGCGTTACCGAATCCGACTATGGTGTGTGGGCATGACCGATCCACTCATTTTATATTGTGATGTTGCCGTAAACCAATTCCGATTTCCAGGTACAATAGGAACAAAAATTTTGGTCTGGTACATGTGATGGGCTCTCAGCTGCATGCTTTCACCGGTATTAGCTCCACATGCAGCGAGACAGTAGCGCTTTTCAACGGCAACTAGCTAACGTTAACGGAGCGGGCTGAACCCATTTAGACGTCAACCTAATCACTCAAAGTACAGACAATTCGCAGGTGTCATTATATGGTTTCCTTAAGCGATGTCTGTCCTGGTAATATGTATATTAACGTTATACTTCGGCAGTAAGACAGCTAAATCAGCACCGCTAGCTACCAGCTAGCAGGCCTCAACGCGGTAGCATGGGGGCAGCCATTACTATCACACATTCAGTAGGAGCGCTACATCCAAGTAAATTCGTTGTAAAACACACTAACGGGTTCAATAACCTCGCTGAAAGCTCAACCGAAATGTTAACGTGTGCTTTATATCCCACCTGGCCGCGTTTCGAGTGTAGATACTAAATATTTGAAGTAAAATAGCGTCACTAAACGTGAGGACAGAAAATAGCGCTTTTACCTTGCTTGTGGACAGCGAAGGGAAGAGGGTGGAACGGGGTTTCCGACTCGTGTTAAAACGGGCAAATCTCGTTTCGTTACGCGAGAACTGGGCCGTTGTTTTTCCCACCGATGCCTCTCATCACAGTCTGGTGACGATATAGTAACAGACCCTGTCCACTGCGGTCACTTTCACTTGTTAAAGTAGGAAAAAGCAAAACCAGTAACATTAACTCTGACTCCAGACAATTAAGTATCCCAGAAAGCCAGGTCAGACAGTGAGCAAGCACAGTGCCAGAGCACTGGAACCAGCCCGCCTTAATGGAATGCAGCCATCATTAATGTTGGAGAATGTCACTTGTGCTTTTCCAGCTTTGACATGTTAACATGTCTGCCACGGAAAGGCTCCATTGTGCCCGAGAAACTTGACACAGCAACCAGATCTGTGAATAGCAGGCTATTTTCGTCCCTGATTCTACCCCTATCCGAAATTCAGCTTTTACTGTGTCATTACCCTGAAGAATTACATCTACATTGAATATTATGCTCATAACCAGCGACAAATATGGCAAATAGATTATTTTATGAGACGGATTCTGATGCCACAAGCATCAGGCTTAACATTAAATTGGGGGTACACAGAAAATGATTCATTGAATGTAGCCTATGGTGTTGATTTAGCCTGTAATGATCTTCTCCATGTGTAATCTGTATTCACCTCAGGGTTTCCACCTCCACAATATACCAACAAGTGTCGTGGCTATATTTAAAAATGCAGCAGAAAAGAGTCACTTTTTGTGAAACGGAGCCCCCTCGATTGGATTCACAGTGCCCCCGCCTGGAGCTCTGCCCTTTTGGCAGACTGCGGGAAAATGATTTGTATAAACACTGATATGCTTGGATGGCTTTTTGGAAACATAGGCACATTTTCCAGGCCATGACTGTCAGCCCTACAGTTCAATGGAGGTCATTTGCATGTAAAAACTAAAGTAAACATTTTGAGTACACAAAACTCAGTTTTCAACCAATTTTTTTTTTTTCTGTGGAGTGTCTCCAGGCTTTTTAGACTCTTGGTTGGCATCTGAGCTTTTAACAATTTCTCTGTCTGCTGGAGATTTTTTACGCTATATATTATTGAAAGAACTGTCAAAGATCAGAGGAGTACCATCGATGATTTATAAGCTTGTTATCTTCTTTTAGGGCATGTGTTGACTCTGTGTAGGTATAGCAATATAGCTAATGTTGCTGCGTCTTGATTCGTATAACAATGCCTTCAGATGAGTCTGTATCTCTTTGATATCGCTGCTCGCCTTTATCACCTTCAGTATGCTGACCAAACAAGTAGGCCTACCTTGCCTTCAGAGTCAAGAGCTCCCTCTTATTTTCTTTCCTTTCTCTCAAATCAAGAGAAAATCAAAGAAAACCCAGAGTGCAAAGGTTTGTTTCGATATCAGAACGCAGAATAAACCTTATTTCTGCGTATGTGTGAGTCCTCATATACGCCCATATGTGTGTGTACCTTATTTACATATTCCCCCCGGCAGGTCCGAGCTGGTGTTGCCCTTTGCACATCTCAGACGGAAAGGGCAGCCATGCTCCAACATTGACACAATTGATATGTTTGCAGAGACAGGTGAGAGAGCGATAGAAGGCAGGTGGATAAGCAGAGGTTTATGAATCAGGTTTATACTCTGTCTGTCAGCGGGGGCAGGCAGTTTAGAGTGAGAGGTGAGGGGCAGAGATAGAGATCCTAGAGGGAAATAAAAAGGCAGCCAAGTCATACAGAGGATAGATTACAGAGCTTTGTATAAACTGTCTGTGTCATCGCAGGGCTCCACGACAGGTAAATGCACTGTTTTTGTCTCAAATGACTTCGTTGACATTATATGAACATCCAGATGCCAGTCACTTTTCAACTGTCTGACCATGCTGAGAGGGTTTGGCACTATAGCTCGAATGTGATTTCAAAGAGCTTAATTGATTAATTAAGGCAATTAATTGCACTGGGAGGGACCAGCCACCCATTTGAATTGAAAAAGCTCACACAAGGTGGATTAAACTGCTTTAATTACTTCAGTAAATCAATTTTCGCAGAGGCCCTTCAAGTGGTCGAGACAGGAGACAACTGTGTAAAGTGATTATGAATCTGTATGAAGAGGTTATTTCAGCCAGTCGTGTTTATTCTGTAAAAAGTGACGACTGACGCCAAAATGTTCTGAAAAGGCCGGACTAATTATGCGGAATGGACAGGTGTCATATTGCAGCGGCAAAAGCTGCTGTCTCGATATCCATCCACTTTGCTGTGCGGCGAGACTATTGTTTGAAAAATGCACCGAAATTAGCTGCCAATCATCTTTTGAATGCATTTGCTGGGAAATTACTAATCGAGGCGAGAGTGCGAGCTGCGTGTGATTGAGTGCCGGTGCTCGTGTATTTACGCACAAACGTCTGGGCCTATTTGTGTTTCGGAGAGCACGAGTGTTGCAAATGATGTCTGATGGGCCGTGGGGAGTAGAGAGGCAACACTAAAGGCCCCTGGAAAAAAGGGAGGCGAGAGTGGAGAGTGTTAACAGTGTGTTGCCACCCAGCTTGCTGCTTGTTGCTCTGTGTTTGCATGGTGCTCACATCCTCAGCGGAGAACTTCTGTCAAGTTTGGTCTGGCCTGACCTTTTCACTCTCCAGGCACGTTTACAGCTCTCCAATACCTATCAAAATATCTACTCTCTCTCTTTCTCTCTCTCTCTCTCTCTGCCCCCTAGCACAGACTTGCATCACATTCTCTATCCTTTCTGCATCTGTGCTTTCTCCCGCGCTCGCTCGCTGGCTGATTTTTTTTTATTATTCTGACCTACACCCCTATGCTTAACCTCAGCGTTTCCTCCACCCTTTGTCACACAGCCCTCATTTGTATTCCCTCTCTTCTCCTCTATGTTGGACCACTCCTTTGACAGCGCAAAAGGGAGCGTTCTTTGCTGCGAGAGCCGCGCTGTAGCATGAGGGCGGCGGTGGCAACCAGAGTGGGAGTGAATGAGGCTGTATTTGCATAAGCATCAAAACAATTTTCTTAAGATTTTCATTTGGTCTTGCACATCATTATCTGTAATGACTTTTGATCCGCATTTAAATATATTCCTCATCAGCCTCCACCTCGCTGTTTTTATATTTGTTTTTTCTTTATCTCCCCCCCAGACATGGAATTCACATGGCTGTACTCCCTGTGTCAGTGCACCCTGTCTGTGTCCGCAATCGTGATGAGTGTGAGGTTGTGCATGGCGGTCAGCGGCGGCAGCAAAGTGGGTGACGCCCGGGAGAGAGCGCAGGCTGCATGGACCCAACCGGGGAGCGTCTCGTGCTGCCTCCGGCTGTGCCTGGGCTGGGTGGGGGCTATAGGGGGCGCCGTCAGCGTCCCGGTGACCATATTACTCAACCTGCGAACCCCCCAGTGCCTGTACACCTGCATTACCTTGGTGTGTTGCCCCATGCTGATCAGGCAGTTCACCATGTTCCTTTTAATGCTGCTTACACTGGATGACCACCTGCAGCTTCACTTGGCAGACAGGTGAGTCTTTAAGAGGGCTAAATCGGTCCTAAGTCCTCAGCAAGTAAGTTAAAGTGGAAAACGCGTCCGTCAGAAATCAAAATGCTACAAAAATTTCCCTTCCTTGCTTAAGATACAAAATACATTTTTCTTGCGAACACAATAAAGCCTCATATACAGTAAATTACAATTACAGAACACTCTTCTAAACCTGTTGCGTATGTGTGCGTGTGGGAGAAGGTGAATATGTGGGTGGCAGGAGTCAACCAACGCTCAAGTGTGCTTTCAGCAGTAGAATCAATACAAGAAAAAGCAGCAGCCGTGTCAAGATGAACCACTGTATGGCACTTCAACACAGGATGTTTGTGTTCATGAGGCTGATTTTCATATCACACGCTGCTTACAGCGCCATTCGAGAGCCAGCAGTGAGTAAACATCTATAGGCACCAGGGCTCTCACAGGTTTGACTGACAGTGTAACACAAATCCGGCCTTTCACTGGAGGAGAGGCAGAATTCTGCCTACTTTAAAGCAATGTTACGTAACTTCTTTTTACCTTAAAATAACAACGTTAAAATCATTTTGATGGTACAGTGTCTTGCAACAGGGTGAATTGTGTCTCTATCACTCGTAACTTCAGCGAGAGGGCAGGATCACACAGTTGCATACATGTTTACTTCAAGATACAAGTGACGCTGATATGAGGTAATGAGTTCTGTTTGTAGTTAGCACCTGCACTATGTATGGCAAACTGTTACAGACCTGGGATTTGTGTTTATGACAGTGGTGTTCCACTCAGAAACTGTGGGGGGCGCCAAATCGCACCAGTTGAGGAGTCTCAGTTGACCAAGTTTTAATTAGTTGCGTAGTTGCAGAAAAAGAAAATAAATCCCTCACCCTTCATTTGGTAGCTTCACCTTGTTGTTAGAGCCTGGACACACGTAACGCAAGAAAAGTTTGCATTACAAACCTTTTCTCTTGTCACTAACTGCTGCAAACTGTAGCTGCTAGTTAGCTCATTGAGCCGTGCAGCTAGCCGGGGGGGTAGTTTTGGTGGACTTATGGCTAGCGCAGGAGCTTTAGACAGTGGGTGGCCAACGGAACTGGGCTGAACGTCTTCCCAGCGAACACGGCCGAACCGAAAAGTAACACAGATCAAGGGCGTTAATGAGATGCTGATCACTCACGCATTGAAGTTGAAATTGAAAAAAGTGTCGCACACGCCATGTGCAGTTTCCCCTAAGCAGAAAACATTTTCAACCCTCAACGTTATCTAATCGGAGAAAGCTGCATAGGAAGCCAGGGTGTCCTGGAATACACTAACTCATGCTCGATCTCCTTGCTGGTTGTTCGACAAATCCAGAATCATTAGCGCTTCTTCCCTGAGCGTTGTCATTAAAAGGTGCCTTGCTTTGTCCGTGCCCCCCAAATTAGATGTTTAAATAATTAATTAAACATCATAATTGTGCGATGACTAGTTGACCAATGCCTTAAACCAAGTCCACGAGGAAAATACTTAATCAGGGGCAAACCCTACATTTTAAGGGCACATATTAGATATTAAAGCCGTTAGAGCAGATCTCTTTCCATAGTCAGAAATCAAATAGGAATAAGATGAGCCATTTTGTATTTTTGGTCCTTAGTCATGAGGCAGTGTAGGAATGTCAAAACATATTAACAACATGATTCAAATATATGCCCATCCACCTGTTTGTGAATGCCAGGTACTCCTCCGTGATGACCCGTCAACGAGCTCTGTGTGTGGTCCTGCTGTGCTGGGTTTGCTCTGTTCTGACCTCCTTCGCCCAGTTCATCGGCTCGGATGTCCTCAGCGCCTGGAGAAGTGGGGACAGCAGTTCTAGCACCGCTGGCCTCGGGATGCACGGCAACTGGACGACCTCTTTTCCCCACCGCACCACCTCCCCGCCCCCTAAGTACAACGACGACCGCAGGGTCATTGGACAGTACCTTCCATACGGAGGCTTCCTGTCAAAGTTTTACGTGGAGGACAATCACAACTTCACCTACGCTGAGATTCACAGTAGCCACTGGGCCGTGTGTGCCCCTGATACCGTTCTCAGTGCTCAGTTTCTAGTATATGTCTATATGATGATGGTGTTCGTGCTCCCCTTGCTTTGCTTGCTGGCCATTTACCTTCACCTGCTATGCACAAAGCCCAGGAATACTCCTTTCAGCCATGCAGATCCCCCGAAACATGACTCCTCCCGGATCCGTTCCCTTGCTCTGTCCCTCTCCCTTTTAGTTCTGTTGTGCCTGCCGATCCACATTGTCCATGCTCTCTTGCTCTTCACCCCCAGTACCCATCCTCCTGCCTGGGCTCACACTGTTGCTGGGGTCCTCTTCCAGCTGTACAGCCTTGTGCCCCTGATCCTCTTCACTCCGCCTAAGAAGCAAGCTGGGGAAGGACAGGCACCCTTTCCTCTCTCCGTTTCTCACCTTCCACCTGCAGTGCCCCGGTCCAGAGCAAAATCTGTCAGCATGGCGCTGTGTGAGGCAGTGCAGGCAGCCCCATGGTCCTCAGCCAAACACTCCCTTAAAGCCAAAGTTTGCCCAGAAGTCTGAATTCTTGACATAATGGAAGCTCTAGGCCGTTGTCTTTGACGTAAACATTTGTCATCGCCCTGACGCAGTTAAATCATTTCCTGAAAACAATGTTTTGTGTGCATGGTGTTTGAAACTATCAGCTTGCAGACTAAAGGGAGAATAATTACGGCCCACTCTTGTTTGTTGTTTGCTTTCTTACTAATCAGCAATCTCGTGCACAGACGTTACACGCCAGCGAAAAGGCCAGTTAATTACGGGGTCCCACACCAAATGTCAGCGAGAAAATGAAGTCTCCAGACGATCCTGATCACAGATGCCTGTTCTCTCTGACTGCTCTTCCTACGGGTCTCATTCTAAGCTTCTGTTCGTAGTCTCTACCAAAGCCAACCGCCAGTAACGTAGATATGTGAGTGACAGCGTTTAATTAAGCATTCGGTAATAGCATAGTGGTCGACAGAGGACGCGGCATTGTGGTGGAAAACATCATTAACCTGGTTATGACACAATCTTCATGGCTGTTTTGATTAAACTTGTAAATACAATGTGGTGCTCACTTGTAATAAAAAGGGCCTTGCTCACTCTAATTGGATTGTTCATCTTGAACCGTGTCGGCGTAAGAAATCACTGACGGAGGAATCCATCTCCATCTGCGTGGAACATGAGCGTGATGTACGGAGCTTCATCTCTTCCCCTTTTTTTCCCCCCCGTTTCTCAGAAGCGCCTTCTGCCATTGCTCGTTTTCAAGCTCTTTCTTCAGATCATGTGTCTATTTTGCATTTATTTTTTCCCCCTCCCTCATCGTGTTCATTCCCCGCCCTTCTATTTTTCTCTTCATGTACGCAAAAAATAGCGTGTCAGTATACAGTATGTCTTCCACCACCACCACAAAAAAAAAAATAAAAATCTCCGACTGGAACCCATTATTGATAGAGAAATCTGTTTTCCCCAGCTTCCCTGGCGCGGCTGCCCATTCAATTGTTCTGTCTGCCTCTCTGCTTCCTGATTATGCCCGGCCTCAGCACACTGAGGCACCTCAATCAATGCCTCATGCTGCTGCCACTGTGTACACACCTCCTCGCCTCGCTAGGGTCACGCTGCCAAGACCAGTGAACATAAGCTGCGTTCCCCCGTCCTAGGGTCATTAGGGTTGGCTTTACAGATGGATAAAACTGTGTCTAATCCACCATGTTGCCACTGAAAATATAAAGCGTTTGTGTTTGGATGGACTGTGATGTGTACTGCAACTCGTAGAAATGAAATATGGCTGTCATAAATGGGCCATAAACGGGGAATTCTCTAATGTGAACCCGTTCCGGGACGTTAATCGCGGGAACTAGTGTCAGGGCGACGCCGCATGAGTTATTCATAGACTTCTTGCTGTCATTACTGGCCAGATTATGCTACATTCACTGCATGTCATGACGTCGGAGAGGAATAAAACCGACTGTTGTCTGGCTTGCCCCGGTCTAATTTTTTTTTGCCCGCGTCGATTGATCTGATAATCACGCTCTACGATCACAGTGGTTGTCTGAATGTGATCAGGTCTAGCCGCTGAGTTGTATCATTACGGTCAGATAATGGCCGGTTTCCCAGGATGCAACCGAGCAAGCAATAACAGCATTAGAGGATACCCAATCATTCTCGTGATTGAAAACCTTCTTTTTAGGAGAACATAAAATATTGAACTCAAACAGAAAAAGTTCGCTTTGTGTTGAGTTTTTTTTTCCAGTTCGGAGAAGCAGAAATAGTGTCAAACGATCGGCAAACAGCGATCAGACTGCTGTTAAACCCACAGGAACACAACCTTTGTTTGAAGGACACAGACTTCTGGTCGGAAGACATATAAAAAGGACAATATTCTCAGTTTTATTGCCCATCGACCACGTCGGGTCTGATAGCAGGAGCTACCTCACCTTCCTTTGCTTCATCATAAACCGAAGATGTGTCTGGCGTCGACTCGTGTACGTATGCGTGTGTGAATTGTTTGTTGGCCGGAGTGTCAACTCGCGCTGGTAGCGCATGGCAAGTCCATTACTTTGATTGCCGTTTGACAATCTGTCTTTATGACAGGCGACCGTGGAGCCTTGCCATCGATGGGAGAGAAACACATCGATCTATCACCCGGCGACCTCCGGCGGCTTTCAAATCTAGCCCCACGCACAGATGGACATGTTGAGTGCTCCTCGACAGAATCGGGTATTGATTGTGTAGAAGTTAATGGCAGAGTCATATTTTTCTGTGTGCATCTGACTCAACCCTCCTGTCAGCCTTTCTATTCCGCTATCTGTTCGCATGATTCATTAGCGGCGCCACAGAACCGTCTGTTTTGTTTATTCTATTTATTCTGAATGAGCTGCCAGTAGAAATGGCTCCATCGCCTTCATCCCCATCTTTTCCACCTATAACTCCACTATTCCCCATTGATCTAATCACATGCTCCATCTCCTGTTTCTCCTTTCACAGGATTTCAAAAACAGCACCTGCTCATTACACAGTAAACACATCAGGAAAAAACAGTCAGATCCCAGAGGGTTATTTTTGGATTCTTTTTTTATTTTGTCGTGCTTTGTATCTTTTCCCCTATAAAGAAATAGTTAGCTATATATCAACAATGACACATGGACTCTAAAATAAACAGGTAGTGAAAGACAGGAGAAGAGACGACTAGGCACAGGAGACGAAGAGAGAGAGAAAGACTGGGAAAGAGAGGAAAGGTAAGAGTGAAAAAAGACAGCAATTTCTCTACAGTGGAACCAAAAACAAACCATGGGAAGTGTACATTTTCTTTAACATTTACAATTATAATAATAACAACGGCAATAATAATAACATTAACAACAATCATAATGGTTCAAATAATAACAATAATTAATAAAAAATCAATAAGACCTCTGGTTTTCTCATAAAGACAAATGATTTTTATTTTTTTTATACTTTTCTTTATTTTCTTTAAAGATCACTGGACAGTAGTTTGTTCGGCGTTGCGCCTCTATAGGCTAATATTCTGTGTTAGTATAGTTGCTTCATAATGCGTTTCAATAGTAAACTGTTTTTCTTATCTCTTAAAAGTTTAATTTATGTTGCTGTTCTTTTTTTCTTTTTTTTTATACAAATAAGGAATTCAGCGATATGTATACTTGTTCTGTCAACTGTACGTATGAATGTGTGCATGTATCTGCATATGTGTGGTAGCATTCAGGGAAAAAAAAAATATCCATCCATTTATATTTTTCTCATTCAGTCCTTCCGCTATCACTCCCCTTGCCCTTCTTATTAAGACTTTGAAACCTTTTCATCCTCTTAATGACATTCTAAAATAATTAAGCTTTTCTTTAATGCCTTAGCAAGTCATATTCATTTCTTCTTTGTCGGGAACGCAGCCCAACACTAATCCTTTCATTATTAGGAGCCAACAAAGGAGGAGCGATAGAGGGCTGGGGGTGGGTTGGTGGTGGTGGTGGTGGTGGTAGGGCAGACGGAGAGAAGGAGAGATATGAGGGTGAGGGGGGAGATGATGGGAACAGGTGAATGAAGAGGCAGGAGGAGATGGAGAGGAACCGGAAAAAAACAAAAAAACACGACCTTTCCCTCGCTGTTGCAGCGGGAGGAAAGCAAAAATAGCAGGCCAGCCATCAGGGAGAGCAAAAACAGGACAGTTAGCTTGTTGATAAAGTGGGGGGATACTTCGCTGGACTGTGGGTTTACGCACTCCAGCGAATTACGTATGACTTGCGCACAGTGGGCGAGATGCTTTGGCAATTTTTAAAAAAATTCAATTTTCTAGCACCTAGCGCTCGATAGCTCCCGGTGAACTATCAACCCCCCTCCAGCTCCTCAGCTCCTCATCCCCACACCTCCCTCCCTGGCACCTCACACGCTGCTCCTACTGTCTCCGCCGGTTAAAGATTGAGCTTCGTGAAATAGATGGTTTTCTCCAGGCATGGAATTATAGCAATCATCTGCCTCTAATTCCCCTTCCACTTTGGCGGCTGCACGGGCAGAGTGCCTGCTTTTCTTTGTGCTCCCCGCTTCCTTCTCGATCAAAATAATTATGGCATCATTTTGTTTTTGTCTACATTCACCTCAGCATCTCCTACACCCTTCTCTCGCTACCCCCCCCCCCCCCCCCCCCCCCCCCCAATTTTCTCCGACTTATAATATATGGCACAGTCGTTAATGGCTGGTGGGTCTATAGGCTCTCTTTTTCTCGGTCCGTCTCCGGGTGTGCGAGTAAGTTTGTGAAGGATATGGAGTGGAATGGAGTGGGATGGATTTGGCTGTGTGCAGTATCTGTATACAGTTGTTTTCAGAAGGCCGCCTGTTATGGCGCATTGTATAGAGGTGTGTGTGTGTGTGTGTGTGTGTGTACTGTATATAAGGTGGGGGAGGAGGAGAGGAGGGGACTGAGGGATGAGGTCAGAAGAGAAGGGGATGGGGAAGGAGAAGGGCTACAGTAGGTACTCCTTCTTGCCCTGGCTGGCGTCGTTCCCGTTGAGGAAGGCCTCCTGCACCTCGCCATGTTCATCCAACCCACTGGCCTCATGGGTAAGATAGGAACCTGGATGACAAGATATACAGGGAGAGACAGATACAGAGAGAGAGAGAGAGAGAGAGAGACGAAAAGGGAGATTGGAGGGGGAAGGTTAGGTGGCAAAGCGTCATGATCACTGCGGCGCCATGCAGCATTATCAAACCACTCAGGCCTAATATTATTGAGCATCATACCTGTGACTGATTAATTCATTAGTTAACTGATTGTTAGGGTCAATACCAAGCAAGAATAGGCTCTCGGGTACGGTACGAGCCTACCGGGCAGACATTTTAAAAAAGTAGGGGGGGGGTTGGATGTGTGAAGAGGCAGAAGAGGACGGGGGGTAGGAGGAGAAGATAACAGAGAATAAAAGATGGGGAGGGAGGAGAGATTGGCAGAAAAGGGTGGAGGGAAGGTTAGGCGCAAGAGAACAATGGCACGTTTACGTCACTCAGAAACCCCATTAAACACATTTTAACACCCCTCCGGCCCGTGTGATTAATGATGCGGTGCAAGTACAGGTTACGGAGAGCAAGAACCGCTCAAGTCATCTTCCTGCTCGAGCGTCCCCTCCACTCCAGGGGTGAGTGACACCCTCATTCTCCTCGCCGCAGAGGCTGACTGGCATGCTGACAGTCACGGCGGGCCGAAGACAAAGCCCTAATGGCCCTGTCTCAACATAGTTTGGTCGTAATGGTCCTGTCTCTCCGCTGATTGGCGGTCAAGCCATACGGAGTGTTGACTGACAGCTTGTCTAGCCATAGGGTAGAGTAATGGCCTGCTACGCTCTTCCCGGATAATTTCTTGGCAGCTGTGGCACACGGTCGAAGGCTGCCAACGCGGGGGCACTTAAAAAGATAAGGAACGCGGGGAGGCTGCTTTTAATAGATGAGCCTTGATACACTAACATATAGTCATAAAACATGGGGACCACACCTTCACTTCCCACCCCGCCCCCCGTCTCTCCCGCTACCCTGGCCAAGGTCGTCCATCATGGACAGCGCCCGCCCGGAGAGCAGCATCCCCATCCTGTCTGCTCTGCGCTGACAAGTTTACACCTCAGTTAAAAAAGATTATTTTCAAAGAATGTGGTTGTAAACTGGCCCGTAATGATTTTCTCCCGGCGTGTTTTGCGAGAAAAAGTGTAGAAACGAGAAACCGCGCCTGCGACAAATGTGATAAAACACTCCGACTGCCAAAAATGTGTCCCCCTTAGCTCGTGAAAGAAACTTTTTTTGTGTTACTTGGCGTGTGTGCATGCATGTGTGTGTGTGTGTGTGTTACCTTTCTGTCGGACGGAGCACCAGATGGTGACAATGAGGACGCAGATGACGGTGAAAACCAGCAGTGCCAGAACTCCACCTATCACTGCGTACGGTACTGCACTGTGAGTCTCTACCACTGCGCCGGGGTCTGGGGAAAAAGGAGAATAAAAAGAGATGAATGGGGGCGTGTGGGCGGGAGTGTGAGGTACATAAAGGGAAATATGAAGAGAGGAAGTGCAGGCAAAGAAAGAGATGGATCAAGAGTGAAAGCAGGAGAGATGTCGGAGGGGAAAAAATGATATCAAAGTGAGAGAAAGAGAGCGCATTAAAACAACAACGCTGGGGGAGAGCACAGGGAGTGAGACTGGAGGAAAAGAAGGAGTCGATATCCTCCCTCCCTCCCCCCCCCCCCAACTCCCATTATCACCTTTCATCAGCCCGACAGTCAGAACGGGTGAGAGAAAAAAGGTGGAGAAATGAGGAGAGTGAATAAAGAAATAAGTGTGTCAGACTCCTAAAAACCCACTTCAGCCAAAGCACCTGTCAAGACCACAATGCATTTTGAATGAGGGGGAATCGGCGAGTGTGTTTACACCCCCCTGAGTCGCGCAGCCCTGGGAAATGAAATCAAACACTTCACCACGAGACGAGTGAAGAGAGATAAATAGATAAGTAAAGGAAAAAGTTCAAGTTAAATTCTGTGACATTTCGTCGGGAGAAAATTGCGGTACTGTGAAGGAATTATTCATGTCGGTCTCACCTTCTATCAACTTTACACCACTTTAGAGTAAAGCACTAAAACAGAGGAAGGAGGGAAAGGAGTTGAAGGTTAGTGTTGAAATGATTAGTCGAGTAAGCACTTATTCTGCTGACAGAAAAAAACGCTGTAATTGATTAATTGTTTGGGGTCATTAATCAAGCCAGAAAGTATTCAGTAGTTTCAGCTTCTCAAATGTGAGGATTTACTGTTTTATATCACTTTAAATGTACTACAAGGAACTTTAACTGGTTATAAAACTGTTCTCAATTTAGTTCTGATGCCTTCATATGACAAATATGAGTAAACCTCGGCCATAAGTGGCTGTTACTGTATCTATTAGTTTTTCTCAGGTCGCTGAGGATGGATTGAGGAGCCTCACAGCCTGAGGAAAGACGCTGATCGATAGTCCGATGGACAAAACTTAAAGTTCCTTGTAGCAGCTTTAAAGGGAATAATGTAAATATTATGACTGTTGGTCAGACAAAACAACCAACCTGAGCACATCACATGTAAGCTCTAGTAAGTTGTGATGGCAATTTTGTCAAATTTCTTTCAGATTTAAACAATTAATCAATTAGGCAAAATCATTATCAAAAGGGTTAACGGTTAGTTGCAGCCACAAGATCGTAAAGCAAACATGGTCACACTTTATAAGGAACACACAAAACATATACTTAATGATCAATTAATGCATGACACAAGATGATATAGTGCAGGAACTGGTGCGGGATGCGTCACGAATTCCCGTTGCTCACCGTTAACAAATACTGACGTCCGAAAACTTAAATTATCACCAGATAAAGCAACATTACGTTCCATTTTTACCATTAAGTAACAGCTTCAAAATCATTTTGATGGTACAGTGTTTTGTAAAATGTTTTTTGTAAAAAAAAAAATGGTGTCTCTATCACTTGCTTCTGCACTGTAACTTCAGTGAGAGGGCAGGATCACCGCGTTACATGTTTACTTCAGCATACATGTTTTCGAGACATAACACTGTCATGATGTCATGAGTTTTGTCTGTAGTGAGCACCTACATTACGTCTCTCATATATTTTGTTTAAATCAATCTGGTCATAAGATTTAGCCTACATATCAAACATATACATAATACATACAAATATACATAAACTCCAGCCAACTTGATGTGTACGAATATCTGAGGTTTACCTGTGAATTAACATTCCTTAACTGATGATCAATTAGGCGCGAACTAATCACATTACCCTTGTAATTTGTTTATGGTGAGCAACAGGAAGTCCTGACACATCCTGCATTAATTACGCTAAATCATCCAGGCCATGCGCGAGTCTATCCCTGATAAATTAATAAAGCGTTGGAGCAAACTTCAGACCAAGCATGTGTCTGCGTTTAAACAGTAAATACTGACTGACAGTATAGTCTAGGGAGAGCAGGGACCTAGAGAAAAGAGGAAATAAATTATTGGTAAAGTACGATTTAAGGTAATTCTTGCTGCGAAAAACAGCTCTTTGAGTCTGGTTCTAATGATGAGACAGCGTCTGAGTTGCTGACGATAACAAAAGGGTGTTTTTTGATGTGGGGTGGGGGGTTGTATAGTGTGAGAGCCCGTGAGGCCAATAGCAGGCAAGGACGCGGAGTTATTGATGCAGCCCTTGGACCTTGACAGAGCGGAATTAAAACATGAATCATTAATAAAGTGCGAACACATAGAGATCAGGAGGGGAAGAGAGAGTGATGGAGGGGTTGAAGGAAGAGGGAGAGGAGCGGAGATTGACAGCCTGAAGAGAAGATGGTGTATTTTTGTGCCTCACTGAGCGTCACATGCCTCCTGCCGACATGTGTGTGTGATAAAATGAGTCGCCAGTGCGTCTTCAGGCATGGCAGGACATGTGGCTTTCAGTGAGCAAGCACATATTTCACGGGGGATGAAAAAGCAAAGGACTCAAGTGCCAAACCTTGACCTCGCACCACCCCTCCGCTCTTTAACCACGGCAGCCCAAAGCGCCACAGCGAAACGACTGCCGGCGTTAAAAAAAAAGTGCGTTGTTGCTCCGGAGAGCCCCTCAGAAGATACATCAACATCGACTAAACGCTCGCTAAAGCGTCAGGAGCCGCGGCCTTTTCCACGATGACTCTTTATGACACACTCCCAGCAGGTGAACACCCTTTACCCGCCAAGAAAGATGCTCCTGCTCCCTTCGATTCATCTCTCCTCTTTTTAAGTTAAAGAGGAGGGGAGGCAGAGAGCAGCCGAAGGTATGTAAAGAAAGGAGAGGAGTGCGCCGGTGAGCATGTGTTTGTGGTTGTATGAGGCAAATAGATGCTGGAGATAAAAAGAGAGGGGGACTAGTGGAAGAGTGTGTCGCTTCTCACACACACGCACACACACTCAGGGTAGCAGTAGTGCCAGGCAGTCTTTCTTTCTCCTGCTGTGAAACATTCATCGGGGAGAATACGATTAGACAACCACCTGGATCCCTGATCTTCTCTATCACTCTATCTGTGTGTATGTGTGTTTGCGTGTGTGTGTGTGTGAGAGAGCGTGTGCCTATGCAGATAAAAAAAATAAAAAATGTCTGTGTAGCATCTCCCCGTCCCTCCAGGGGCCGGCGTCAGTCAGCTAAAGGCTGGATGTGTTGCCAGTTCCTTAAAACTCTTAACGCCCATTCATCAACAGTACCCACCGAGCACCGAGAGACCCAGCCCAGACCATGCGCACTCACACACACGCTCACACGTTTGCTGACTGGGCAATGTGTGTGTGTGTGTGTGTGTGTGTGTGGAGCATCAAACAGCCAGTGATAAGAAAGGGAAGTGTGGGCGATTGCGCACGGTGCATCATCCAAGCTTTTGCAGGCACGGACGTGGCATGTAGATGCAGGGCAAAGGAAGGTTGCAGCATAAAAAGAGAGAGAGAGTGTGTGTGTGTGTGTGTGTGTGTGTGTGTGTGTGTGTTGCTGTGGGCCACCTGAGAGTCATCAAATGAGCAGGGGAGTGAAAGACACTAAAGGAGAGCAGGGAAGGACGAGCAGAGAGATGGAGGGTAGCAGAGGCAGAATAATAAGGCGTGTGTGTGTGTTACCTTCTGGGTCCGGGGCGAAGCTGGGTGTTGGGAGGGTTGGGGTGGTGGAATGGGAGGTGATTTGTTGGGTGGTGGTAGGAGTGGGAGGGACCGCAGTGGTAGAAGTAGTAGGGGGTGACACATTATCTACAGACAGACATGGGATGGGATGACACACACACACACACATACACAAACGCTATTACCTACAACATGCAGTGACATTCGCAGGGTTACTACTGCCTATAAAACACAACACATGCTTTACTGCTGAATATTAAATGGAGCTCCTTGGCTGCTCCGCCTCTGCCACTGGATGGTGGTGGCAGAGGCAGCTCAGCTCCTCCAATGAGTTTTGAGAAAATATGGAAAATGACCAGCCCAGCCGCCAGGTTGCGATAGCTATTACTGTTTCTGCAAAACCACAGATACGTCCACGGTCGACATCTATAGCACAGGTGTTATGTCATGTTCACATTATATGTTATGAGCCACCTTTCATTGAGCGTTACAACAAGAGCAGGGAGAGAAAAAAAGAGTACAAATA
The DNA here is from genome assembly GCF_900880675.1 of Sparus aurata. Classification (NCBI taxonomy): domain Eukaryota; kingdom Metazoa; phylum Chordata; class Actinopteri; order Spariformes; family Sparidae; genus Sparus; species Sparus aurata. The sequence continues at coordinate 26,336,112 of NC_044203.1, forward strand.
CTTACACTTCTTCTACTAAAGTCGTACTTTACTTGAGTATTTATAATGTATTACACCTACCTCCCTACATTTCAACACGCATATCTGTACTTTCTACTCCGTATAGTTTCACAACAGGATCGTTGCTTTAGTTTGAAAAGGGGAGAAATCAGTGCATATCACACACGGAAGACGTAGCGAGACGAAGAATAAAAAACAGACAGAGAGGGAGCAGAAGGCGTGTAGGCAACATCGCCGACAACGCCGGAGCAGATTCTGAGAAGCAAGACATTCCCCACCCATGCCTTATTTAAGTGAACCGTTTGAAGTAGTTGGCTCTCACTCACTTTTAAACTTTGAGTCCATTTCAGAGCCCGTACTTTCTTACTTCTACTTGAGTAAAGACTGTGTGAACCTTTGCTGCCTCTTGTTTTTACAAGCCAACAAGGTTGCCGAGCGGCCGACAGCAGTTCGAGTCACGCCGCTGGATACATTCGAGGACACCTGGGGAGAATTTCCAGCTGTTTTTGTGGCGACCAAACTGGCTATTTGTCACCGGAAGCTGGACCATCTCCATCCATGATCGTGGCGAACGAGACAGGTGTTTTAAGTCGAACCTTGATGTCTTTCCTGACCAGGTGTTTTGCATGAGTAAATCACAGCGTTGTGACGAGAGAGTAAAAGAAAATTCGACCTAACTGAATGTAAAGTTGCACCATAAAGAAAATCTAGCTGTATCGTAGGCAACTCGACGTGTTTAAGTTTCTTGAAGACGTCTCACCTCCCATCCAAGAAGCTTCTTCAGTTCTAACTAACTGGAGAGGAGTTGGCAGGCTTTTAAACTCTGCGTGGGAGTGTCCTTACAGAGTCGTTAAGGACACATGTGAGTTCTGAGATTCAGAGTCGTTGGTCAAACCTGTCTTCATGTGGGTTTCTAAGGCTAGGTGAGCCTTACCCCGAAAATAGAAGTCCTGCATATCTGCTCCAGAGGGCTCTGGACTGTCGGAGCTGGGACGGAGCAGATACCCGGTGGAAATTAACACATAGACTAAAGTGAAACCTATCAGCTCCACTGGCATGGTGGAGACAGAACGCAGCGGACACGTATCCAGTGAAAAATTGACCTGGATGACTGAGAACCTTCATCCCCACCATATAGAAAAGTTTTCACTTATCTGTGGTTTTGCAGAAACGTACGTAGCTAACATCTATTCTGGCGATTTGGTAGAAAGAACTAGTGGGAAAAGTTTTTAAAACACAGTGATTGAGGCCGATGCCATTTCGATACCAAAGACCAATGTTACTAATTATTATTATTATTTTTTTTTTAATTGACTAAACCCGTGTGTGAAATGGAATCAATCTCGACCCCTTGCCATTAAGACAAAGACAAATGCTGTTCTCGGGCAAGTCTCTACGCCAGCTGATGGTGTTAAAGAAGACATTTACAACGGGGAAAGTCATGCTGTAAAGCGGCGGCTGAAGAGAATCGCACCTTGCAGATTGACATTCATCTACGAGGCTGATTTGGAATATATAGGAACACACATTCTCTATCACTGACACATTTTCTGTGGCACAATGGCAGGGCAGACAGAGACATTGTCTGTGACAGATGCATTCCCAATGGAACGGTGCCATGCAGGGACTGTCTCATTCAATGCCGAACAATAGCTTGGATCTTGACACGTTCTCCGAATCAATAGCCGAGACACAATGGAGGGTTGGAGAGGTAGAAGGAGACAAGTTCATATTGCTGTTAAAGACAAAAAAATAATGGCTGACAAAAAAAAGAAAAAAAAAGAAAAAACACAAAGAGGGAGACGGAGGGGTGAGAGTGGATGTGCGTGTCTGTGTGTTTGTGCACATCAGCACTTTGAGAGTGAGTAACACGCCACTTCATCAAACAACCTGCGCTAGACCGCAACGCACGAGGTAGTCTGTGTGGTCGAAGTCTGAGGGCACACACACACACACGCACACACACATACCTGGGCACACACACAAACCAGATGTTCAGACACACTTAGATGTTGGATAATTGGCCATGCGCACACATATACAACACACCTACAAAGGCATACAGAAATGTACATTCGGCGGGCATACACACACACACACACACACACACACACACATACACACACACTGCCCTTTCTGCTCAGGAGTAATTTATTGGTAAGTATTCCTCTGTCTCTTCTCTCCCGTTCTCCCACTGGCCCTGAGATCATCAATCTCTTTTTGCACTCTTCTTATGTCAGCACTATACCTCCCCCGTCCTGCTATTTTTTCCCTTTCTTCTCTCGAGCCCAGCATGGTTTTCTTCTCCCTCACTAAAGAAATGCACACGATGCGTAGTGTATTTTGTGGCAAAGACAAAGAGACGCGCAGATTTTTCTATTTTTTTTTTTTCTTCCCTTCCTTTGAAGCAAAGTGAGAGAGGGAGAAACGAATGGGAAGGGGAGATTACTCGACAAATTATCCGAGTGTGTGCGTTCCGCCGCCGAGTTCCTATACGTGTCGAGCGCGCGTGGATGAATGTGTTCGTGTGCCGCGCGGCTGTCACTTGAGCCTGAGGATTAATGGCCGGGGTCGCTGCACTAATTAAGTGGACGCTGATTAATTTGCCGTGACCTAAAAATAGTTCTTTGCCACTATTTTCTAAAAAAAATGTTCTCATCTTCCTTACAACATCTCCCCCCCGTCTTTATCCTTGTTCGTCTTCACCGAACGTCCTCGCCCCCCCCTTACCCCACCTCCCTCCTCCACTTTCCTTAATTCGGCTGCTTCTCCGGTTTCACTCCTCTGTGACTACGTTCCCTCAGTGCCTCTCTTCAACTTAATTAAGGAGAATGCCATACAGCTGTCGTTCTCTTGGCCGATAGCATCCCCCCCCCTCCACCACTCGCCACATCATATTGTTACTCATTAACACTGTACAGCTGCCAATCAGGCACAGAGCCCATGTTATTTCCAGGGACGGATGTGGTGGCACTTGCGATAATGACGTCGCTCCTCGTATCTCAGACTCGCAGGAGTGCGCCTGAGGACACCGCCGCTGCCGTTTTGGATGAGCCCCGTTATTCTTTCATGTTGGGCGCTCCCTGATTACTAAGGGGGCCTCGCGCAGAGCAGTGGCGGCTCCGGCTGTCGATCAACACCGATCAGCACCGACCGCTGGACACTGGTCACTGCTGGGTCCAAGAGGGGCCAACGCTGATTGGCTGAAGAGTCATTCAAATCCAGCTCGATGTAGGTAAGTGGTCTCGAATACAGCCTTTTTCAGACGACAATTTGTTGTTTTTTTTCCCAAGCAAAATTGACTCCTGCATTGTCTTCGCCTGGCACCGTCTGCCACTCAGCCCCCCTCAACCTTTTGCTGCTTTTATTCTCATTCTGTATTTTTTGAACGTCTCACTTCATTAAATGGAGCTCTTGTGTTTTTCACTCCAATTATCCTGACGGCTCATTACAAACAGCCGAGGAGACACGGTCTAATCCCTGGTCACCTAGCATTCTTCTCTGTTTCACTATCCATCCTTTCATCTTTTTATCAATCCCCTCTGCTTTCCATGAATCCTATCTATCCCTCTCCACGCTCACTTCCTGCTCTGTTTTTGCAGGAATACACACACACACACGGCGCACACTCCCATACACATGCATGTAAGTGTGTTACGTATATGCAAACTAACACTTCTTATCTCCCCATCTTTACCCAGCCCTCTCTCGCTCTCATCTCCCACACTCTCTCATGCAATTCAATTCTAATAGGTTTTATTGGCTTGGCGATTCATCTGAGTGCAGCAGCTCAGTTCAATTACATAAGGGAGCCCTCTGGGCCCTCACCAGACAATCTGCAACATTCTCCTCCCAGTCGCACGCACACGCATACACGTGCACCTTTCGCATATAGCCACACATAAAAAAAATCCAATTTCTGCTTAACAATGGTGGCATGGAGATGAAACAACCAACAGAGGCCACATCCTCTCCACATTCTGCTGATATATGCTGTGTGGTTGTGTGTGTGTGTGTGTAATGTGTATGAAATTGCATGAGTGTGTGCGCTCTGTGATTCATTGTGAAACTGTTCCTCACATTTATATCATTAGTGACTTTTGGAAATTTGCAGAAAGTTAATTTCATCGCATTAAAGTGGTGCGCGCACTTACACACACGCAGATGAAAACGATCTCACCCTCTTTCTCTGATTCATAAACACATCAAAGCACACGCACGGAGCCGTGCACACAAGCACACACGAACACACAAACACACACACACACAAGTGTGACCAGTCAAATAAAGCTCAGCTTCAGTGCATCACGTCTCTGCTGCGGCGCGGGCTCCCCGGAGAGTTCCCCACCTTTCGCTCTCGCTTCTCCTTCGCCGGCATTAAGCTCGCCTGCCTTCATAAAGTGGCAGCGCCTAAAGCACCTGTGACAAATTGGCAGCCACTTTTGCCTGAGTTTGTACCGAGTGTACAGACCCTGATGGCAGATAACTCTCACAGAGGAAAGCATGTCATGAAACGGGGAGACGAGAGACGAGAGGGAGCGCTGGTAGTTTTTCTGCACCTGCAATAAAATGGTGTCTTTTCTGCTGACTCATCCTTTTTTACAGCACACATCCTCGAGCGCTACCCTGCCTGCTTCACCTTCCTCCCCCGTTGCACCCTGGGATTCCCTCTGGGAAGGCCGGGAGCCAGCTAAACTGACATTCCGTTTATCTGATAGGCTGTGGTACTGAATGTTAACCTGCCTCCGACCTCCATCGTCCTTCTTTCCCTTCCTTTTCATCCCTCCGTCACCTCCTCCCTTTCCTTACCAGAAACTCCCTCGCTCGGTTACACTCGCTTCGCCATGCTCGCGGAAACCTCGGGCTTCTTCGAGTAACGACACTGAACTGCAGCTGAACCAGGAGCGAAGGGCAAACCGGTGGCAAGGTGAAAAACAGTTGAAAGGATGTGGGAGGAGAGGGGGGAGAGGAAGTGGACAGGAGGTGTAAAAGAGGTGAGAACAGCCGGCTGAGCGTTCGAGAGGAAGGTTGTCGAGGAAGAAAACGGGAGAGGAGAGGATGAAAAAAGTGATGTAGAAGAATCACTTCTCATATCTCCAAAAAGTCATTTTTTTAATTGAATAGCTTAGTTACAAAATGAGATGCAGTATTTAAAGAAAAAAAAAAAAAAGAACAAAAATGACACCTACTTAAACATCGTGGGTGCCGGAATGAAGAGCACAATGTGGGTATGTGTTATGAGCTGTGAGTCATCTTAACATATTTTAGAGCGGAATCACATTTATTTTCAATATTGACTGCTGAACTTCGCCTTTAATCAACAGAACGCAGCAGCTGACTAACACCGTATTGCATTTCAGCGTTTTATTCGCATTGGCAGCGATGCAAAGCCACATTTTACAGCTAAGTAATATTTAAAAAGACACGCATGAATGCGACGAGCATCATCTGGCATGTTTTTGAGAATTAGCACCGCGTTCGCCAGATTATTAGTTGTGACACGCAGGAAAATCAAGAGTGACTTTCAGGCGTCTACAGATTAATATGATGGCTGAATCAACAACTCTGAGCTCTTTGAGATAAGGTTTGAAACAATCTGCCCAGTGGGCGAGAACATTTTCTTTTTTTGAAGTACAGCAAACCATCACTGATGTGGGGCTACAGCAGGATTTAAGAAGCTGATTGCTGGAAATCCGTGGTGCGGAGCAGAGGAGCTGATGCTCGGCTTACGCTTGGTTATGTGGATTTCTGCTCTTTTGTGGATTTTGGTCGAGGCGGTATTCCTTATTTTAAACTTGGCTTTTTTTAATATATACAATAAGAGAGAAAAAGGCGAGATAAATCAAATTAATGACGAGCACGGAGCGAAATAAAAGGAGATGAATGATGAAACTGGGGGATGAAGAAATGGCACAGGGATAAACAAATGAAGAAGACAGCTAAGAAATGGCGAGGGAGGAAGCTGAGGAGGAGGAGGGAGAGAGACGGAACATTTTTCTACAGAGGTGGCAACGCACATCAAAGCTCGACAGAGAGCGACGGAGACAGAAAGAGGGAGGGAAGTGGGTGGGGATGTCACCTTTCATCTTGCCACTGTTGCCACCCTTGATGCCTGTGGAAAGCTGCCATTTTGTGTGCCGTTTGATACGAGACACGCTCATACAAGAACTTGCCGCTGTTGATTGCGTGTGTGCGTATTAGGGTAGGAGAGTGTTGGTGTGCTGGATGGATAGATGAGGGGGCGCCAACCGAAAAAGCAAAATGTTACATAAGATATCATGTCTCCATCCGCTCCCTCCGCTTCTGATCTCTAAATCAGGTGCTCGGGTGCATCGATGGGAGCATCCAGCAGGGGGAGGCGTAGATCAAAAGGGTAACCCTGCTGAGTGACAGCGGCGCGCGTGTAATCAGGCCGAACCCCGAATGTAACGGGCGTGAAACGGTAGGAGCTTCCAAAGACGAGCTTACTTTGCGATTCGGCTCCGCTGCCGTGCCATTAAAAAATCCCACCGTTCAGATTCCGTCCCCCTGACTGCAAGTTTACTCACTTGTTTCATGTGTGGATTACACGGCATTAACATCAAAACCTTGTTTTTCAAGTGCGCTTCAAACTCAGAGATAAGTGAAGCGAAAGAGGCCGGCCAATTTGTCACATTTTCTGAGAAATAACTTCACGGAGCGACACACGAGATCCTCATGTGATGTTTCGCGAGGCGGCGGCGGCGGCGGCGCCGTCGTCCTCTCGCAGCTTATCTGGGTCAACCTTCATTATGAATTTAGCGAACCTTCAGTGAATCTAGGTGCAACATCTTGGAAAAACTTGACAACAAAAGCCCCTCACCCTCAAGTGGATCCGCCTGAATTCTAAATGCAACAGATGTTCCACTCTTGTTTACCTCCGAATGTTACCATGTAAAATTCTGAGTTTCCAGCAAGATTTGGCGTCCTATTAATGCTCCAATACTGCAGCGTGTGTGTTCACTCCTGTCATCTTTGTCTCCTACGTGCCGGCTTGCGTTGCGAGATCCATTTAGTTGTCACAACATCTCGGATCTTTATTTATTGCACTTGAGGATGTACGTTGCTCTGAATTCCTTGAAGAGAAGACTGGGTCGCAGGGGACATGATGAATTGGTTCTTTACATGATATAGCCTGAATAATGATGTTGGTGACTACTACCCGAGCACGGGGAGCCTACATCTTCCTGAGAAATCAATACCTCTGTTGAATCAATTGCACAGGAGGTTTAGCAGAGGTTTCCTGCTGTGTACCTAATCAGGAAAACAAATAAAGCTGAAAGACAGATGAGACAGGCATCAGGATTTAATGGGTCTGTTACCCGGTGCCAGAATAGCCGCTATCCGAAGACACTGGAAAGATAAAAGGATCAATACATTTGAAAAGATTTCTCAGAAAAAAAGAACATTATCAAAGCACAAAAACAAGAAAACGCAGCAAACAAAAGGATCCATTGAACATAAAAATTATTCAGAACAGTCGACAATAGCCGGGGATACTCGGAGCTGGAAGTGACAACAATGGAGAAACACAAACAAACGCTTTAATTGTAAGAAAAGCTGGGACGCACGACTGATTGACGTGGTTACTCACCGTACACCAATAGGGTGTAATGATCAGCAGCGCGTCCGTAGTTGTTCTGGGCCTGGCACAGGTACGTCCCGTTGTACGACTGGCTGAGACGGGAAATCTGTAAGGTGGGGCCGGAGATCTCTGCCCTCTCGGGTAAGGTGTCGTTAATCTTAGACCACTGAATGTTCCTGGGCCTGAAGGGGAAGGAGAACGGGAGAGGAGGGATGTTTGAAACTGCTGGAATGCAGCGGCCACTAGCTCCCTCACTAAAGCATGTATCAGAAACAGTTTGGGGAAGTTTGGATTAGGTGCAGCAGATCATGATCCACTGCGGTACCATCAGACTATGAAGCAGTTTTGGTCCTCAGTCGGCGACACTCCTTAACTCACTCTCCACACTGCACCATTAAAAATCGGTTCTGTAGCGTGAATGCATTTCGTTGCGTCATAGAATGACAAACAAATTAACATTGAAACTTGTTTAACAGGGTTTTAAACAATCAGTGTTCACGCTGGTGGCCACTTCTAGTGATCACTGAGGAAGTCAGGTGATCAATTCCAAGATTTTCACCCAGTAGATCGCTGTTCATGTACCCTGTGACAGACAAAGTTCACGCCCGATCTTTTCCAAAACCTAACCGAGTTGTTCTTTTGGTGCTTAAATCCTACCCACGACTGTTTCACAACATACGTACGAAACTCTTGCTTTTTTCATTGGCAAACGCCCCATGTCTGTCATTGAGGTCTGAGGATGTGTCGGACTCGTTGTTGGCAGAAAATGAACTTTTTAATTAATCAATTAATTGTTAAAGCCGTTTGTAGAAGAAAGGCGTCAAACATGTGTTAGTTCCTGCTGCTCAACTGTTGAGGACTTACTGTTTTATAAATGAACATCTTTGGAATAGTGGGCGATTTTTAAAATATTTTCTAACTGCCTAGTTAATCATTCAAAAGAAACAAATCCTTGGATTAATTCATAATCAAAGTTCCAAACTTCAACTTGCAAAAATTGACCCTGAGTCAGCTTCACATATTCTCCCACGTGCATGTATACACATATCCAAACACTGCAACAGCACAATATTCAACCTTTAACGTGTGACATTTGGACACAGCGAGATCGCAGATTTAATTACTTCTGCTGTTTTTTTTGTTCCTACAACCTCTACAACCACCACCGTTTGAAAGAAATGCAATACTCAGTCATGTCTTACACTAAAGTGTTTGCTTCCTTCAATTGCTTAAAATGAAATGGATATTAATTATACTATTAAGTCTAACCAATGCCTTGTTACTGTGACCTTTGCTGTGAGTCGGCTCGTTCACAGTCTGATCGGCGCAGATTCATGCAGGGTTGATACCAGCTTCATTCTCTGTGCGGTCATTGGAGAGACTGATCCCAGGGCGAAGCGGTTAGAGCGGAAATAGGATTGCCAACAACTTCGCAGTCGTCCCAATGACATGTTTCGTCTTTTTTACATGTGCATCACGTACACCACAAACATGCAGTTACAGGAAACATCTGGCTCGGTTCAGAACTGGAGGGGAGTGAGCAGGGGGGCCCGTGTTGCCTGCAGCCACCTGAGCAACGCTGGCTGCTGCTGGGCAGTGAATGTGGGCCGGCTGCCTGCGAAACCACAGCGTCTGATTTCTGTGTCTACACCCGTTAAACACAAAGATGGGACATGTCAGTGCGGAGGGTTTGTTCAGTTGTTTAAAGTCAACTTTGTGAGCCCCGGGCTGAGTAACAAGAAGCAATGTAACTTATTACTTTTTGCTGTAGAGTGATTACTCGCCCGGCACAGATAACCGCACGACAGCTACCTTTCCAACTAATACCGCTAGCAGATTGCTCACCTTAAGCACATTTAGTGAAAACTGAAGCGCTAAAGGGTTTCACAAATGAGAGAGTGAAAAGAGACAAGGGATCAAAGCACAGGCACCGACGGGTGCTATAAAAAGCGAGGTGAGGAAGGAGGGTGAAGAAGCCCAGAGGGGGGGAGGACGGTGACACGAGAAGAAAGTATAAAAGGGGCTCGGAGAAACGAGCCAATGGCAACAGAGGGCTGCATCCTGACAAATAATGAGGAGATGGATGGTCAGAGGGCGACGATCGTGTGAAAAGGCTTGGCAGTGGCGGGGGGGGACAGGGGTGCAGATGGGAGAGAAATAGGGTGTCAGATGTGCAGGGTGGGGAAAAGATGTAATAGGGATAGAAAACGTGTTACGGCAGGTAGTGGGAAGACGGAGAGGAAGAAGAGCAGGCAAACAAAATGAATTGGTCATGAAAGATGGGCAGGCAGAGCAGACAGGAGGTGCGAGGATTACAGAGACATCCTGGCGAACAAAAGTGTGTGTGTGTGTGTGCGCGCGCGTCTGGCTGAGTGTCACGGCTCTTGCCACCGTGGCCAGATTACAATCCTGACTCATCTGGGTTCTAATCCCTCAGGACGTCTAATTAAACCTCTTTTTTTGCTCAGTCTTGCACACACACACACACACACACAGACACTTCTCGTGTATCCTACACGTGCTAAACGTCCACAAACAAATCTCCGGCTATAGCTGCGCTCCCACAGAGTAATTCCTTCAAACGCTCGCGCACAACACAAACGGGCAATTACGTGAAATGACAAAACGTCGCCTCGCACTCTCCTCCTAATAACGGACAAACAATGAGTGTACCCCCTCCACCAAAGGAAGCGGCATATAATTGGTCATTAATACTAAACAGGCAGTTAACGGGGCCAGAGAGCAGGGGGGAGGACGACCGGGGGATTGTAATGTGTGTGTGTGTGTGTGTGCGCAGTCCAGCGTGAGATGAGGGTCAGAGTCCAGAGCGGCCCGGAGTCCCATCTCTCACTGTCACATAGTCCTGCATGCACCGTGCAAACACAAACACACACACACACACACACACACACACACACACACACACACACACACACACATCTCACAGTGTCCCCAACCGGCCGTTACAAAGCTTTAGTGGGGCTATAGCCAATACGCTTCTCCGCCAGTCCTCACTGTGGGATTTCACTTAAGTCATCACACACACACACACACACACACGCGCTCACACTTTGGCTGCATGAAGCTTTACTGGGGAGCTTTAGTGGACTTGATGCCCACAGACAGACGGACCATCTAGGGGAGGGTTTAAGAGCTTAGGACCCAATACCCTTCTGGAGGGTGCACAAAGGGCTGCGAACACACTAGAAAAAGGCTTTGTTTCAAAGCCGAGTCTTAAAAGTGTTGACTGCTGATTGGGTTTAGCAGCTCTGGACTCACACACAGAGTCATTCAAGTTTGTGATATGTCCACATGTACGCTCAATATCTCAAATTTCTCATAACTTTCACACTCCTATGGTCACCGCCGCACCTCTGTATGAAGCTCTTTTTGTTCTGAATCCTTCATGCAATAAAATATGGATCAGGTTGCCCGTCTGGCAAATATTAAATGTCAGGCGATATCACAGACGCAAAACTCCTCTGTTCTTTATCAAACTTGGGATGCACGATGCGTCCTTGGCACTATCCTCTCATGATTAAAAAAAAAAAATATCCTGATGGGTTTGATGACGGTGTTAATATTGTCATTCTACATGTGATTAGACACTGCTGGTTGACTTCAATTACAGTTCAGCGATGATGCGTTTGGGTTTGATTGGCACAAAGGGAGCCTGCATCATTAGCGGGGGACAGCGTGAGGTCCTTGTCAAATTTTAAGTCTGTTTTTCCGATCCCTTTTCCAAGAAAGGAGTTGACGCCATGTTGCCGTTTGCTTTCTAAGGCTAGTTTCTAGAAACGAACCAGGAGATCTTGCGGTAATTACAGAGCGTAATTACTTAAAGAAAGAACTGAATTATGTGGCATTGTAATTATGTAGAAAGAGGTCAGCGTGATGTTCATTTTAACGACACATTTTAAAGACAAAAAGAAGAAAGATGTCTTGCAGCTGGCTATTTTAAGATACTCAGGGGAGAAGCTCTTACACATTTTATCCCTTTTTTTTTTTGGAACCTGTATTGAGGGCTGATAAAAGCGCACATGTTCTCCTTTCAGTGGTGCCCTGCTTTCCTCTCACACATTTGGTGGCCGTCCAGGAAAACCACTGTTTTCTGCTGCGGCCAGTGAAAAGCTCCGCTGGTGCAGGTAGAGGTTTGCTCAAGGACGTTTGCACAATGGCTATTGAGAAGGAGAAGATTTTTTTTTTTTGCAGAATGGATAGTATTTATTTAAAAAAAAAAAAACAAGAACGCACAACCCGACCGGCAGGATGAATGTTGGCATGAACATTTCTGCAAAACACAGATATGTTGAAACTTAACATTTCTTTATGTTGCAACTGCGTTTCTTTAGATTAAATTTTCCATTTTATGTTGCGACAATGTTGTACTTATTGTCTGGTTAGTTTTGGGCACCAAAACCACACGGTAAGGGTCAGGAAAAATTATAGTTTGGCTTTAAACCTGTTAAGGTCACCTCGAATATGGCTGGATATTCCTTAAAAATATCCAGTGGTGTCACGCTCACACATTTTGCGACACCAGAGACCCTTTCTCAAAAATATACAGTGGTTTCAGGTCTTCACACAAATGTTAAAACACAGGCTCGGTCTACGGTCACTGGCTCAGCTGCCTTCTCGCATCTGTCATAAACGTGTAATGTGAACGCGATACAACACAATTTTTGGAGAAACAACAACATAGATCTATGAAAGGTGCAGCTTTGAACATGGCCCTTGCAGAAAAAAGTAACTACTGACATTTTATCTCAGCGACTGGCTGGAATAAATGTGTCTGTGTCACTGATCATCTATCTGATTCTTCTCTGCAGCCCATGAATCAACACTTTTGGTTGGCAGACTTACCAACTCATTGCTGTTTCTGTGTGCTCATCTCTGTGTCTAGATTCTATCAACGGTTCCATCATCCAGTCTGATCTGCTGCAGTTTCCTCACATTAGTATTAGTATACGTGCTCTGAGAAAATCCACAGAGACGTTAACAGATTCTTAACCTCATCTGTTTAAAGATCCTCTCCAGACATCATTTTTTAAAAGGAGACAGAAAAACTCTCATTTTCTGGTTCATAATTGTATTTTAGGTTGCTACTAGAACAGGTTTACAAGCTTTACTGCTCAAAAAACACACCGGTTTTCTCACACTGTCCATTGCTGCAGCATGGTCTGTTTTAGCTCCTGTCACTTTGAGGCCCCTCCTCCTAAACACCCAGTTTGCTCTGATTGGTCAGCTCACATATGCCTGAGTCAGCACCGCTTACAACAACAGAGCAGCTGTGCTAAATCCACATTATGCAAATGTTTGACATGGTGACGTGGTGTGATGTCACAAAGTCCCGGAATTCAAGGTGGGGCTACTGACGAGGCGTTTAAGGATAATTGTTTTCTGTGGGAGAGAGGACCTCCCGTTGGTGCGGACTTTGGCCTTTTTAACTTTCAAGATCATTTACATGCACAAAAACATATATAACACTGAGGGAAAGGGAGAAAAGAAGAAGAAAGCAGAACAGTTCTTTAAAATAAAATACTCTACTTTGAATATTGATTTACTTCTGATATGATTTTTTATTAAATCCTCAAAATGACATCTACTAATTTCCCCCAAGAAATATTGCTGTATCTATAAGAACTGGAAGATTCAGGTTTCCAAATCACATTTGTGTATGCTGAATACTGGACTGGGATTGGCTGGCAAACTATTTGCGATCGTGCTCATCGTCCTGCCTCTTTAACATTGGGTTTTAAATGATCACAGAGCAGTGAATGTGAAAACAGCCCTCTGCACATATCGTTCTGCACAGTGAAGCTCAAACACTCGACTGTAGGAACAAAAGGAACAACACATTTTGTAAGTGGAGGGGGACTTGTGGTTACAGCGATTAGGACCTTTGACGCCGACTCTTGCAACCGTTGCAGGTTGCTGAATCCGAGCTGATATTACCTTTACACTCACAAAAGGTGCTCTGAGTAAATGTGCGAACTGATCTTGCCAGCAACAATTTTACCCTCCAAAAAGATTGCCTAAATTAAAGTAGAGCCCTGTAGGTTTGTCGCCGCCTCCCGCAGCTACCAGGTGTTTGGTGATGTTACGACCTAAATGTCATCCGCATCACAGCTCAAAACAATTTCCCAAAACACTTTTAATGTGTATGCTTACCGTCCCTTTTTTGCATTTCATGAAATTTCGTGTTTGCAGGGGGTTGTCGCCGAACTTGGCAACCTCCCGCATGCTGTCGTCAATCAAACGCGCTCTGTGTGTCCTTAAGCCGATTTGACTAGAGTCGTTGCGGCTTTTCAAACACAAACGCTTTTGTTCAAGCGAACCTTTTATACTTTCTGATTATTTTGTCAGGAATTCATTACGGAATGAGGAAAAAAAATGCATGCACACAGTGCGATGACAACCCCCGAAAAAGCTTCACAAGCAGCTTTTTTGTGCCAGCTAGTAAATGTGCCGGCTTCATATCTTGTGGGGAAAGAAAAGGATGCATGACTCAGTGTCTTTCAAACAACATTATTAAGTCATTACACCTCTTCAGCATAACCTCAAATATACTTTCACATACACCGATCAGCCACAATATTAAAACCACTGACAGGTGACGTGAATAACATTGATCATCTCATCACAATGCGGTGTTCTGCTGGGAACCCTGGGGTGCTGGCATTTATGTGAATGCCACTTGACACTCACCAGCTTTCCAAACATTGTTATGGACCAAGTACACCCCTTCATCACAATAACGCTACCCGATAGCGCTGACACACGGCAAACACTGCTCAGGAACAGCTCGAGGAACACAATAAAGGGCCCAAGGTGTTGACCGGGCCAAATTCCCCAGATCCCAATCTAATCGAGCATCTGGAAGATGTGCTGGAGCAGGTCTGATCCATGGAGGTCCCACCCCCCAATATACAGGACCCAGAGGATCCACTGTAAAAAAAACCCTCAGAGGTCTTAAGTCCATGTCTTGACAGGTCAGAGCTGTTTTAGCTGCGCAAGGGGAACCTTCACAATCTTAGGCAGGTGGTCATACTGTTATGCGGTGTATATCTTATAAAAGAAAAACAGGGCATCATTCACAGGTCAGTGTCCTAGTGTTCTGTTTAGGGAGATTTCTCCATTGACAGTACAGATAAACTTGTCAGGTTGTGTAGGTTGTACACAAACCTTTGTGTTATTTATTCATATGTAAAAGTAAGGCATAGATAGCATCAGAAAACAAAACACTTTAACACATGTACACAGACTTACAGAGGGTTCCCGGTGACTGAGCAGGTGAGGCTGAGCGAGTCGCCCTCTCGCAAAATGCCAGTAGGAGGAACAATTCTCACTGTGGGTGCAACTGTGGGGAGAGAGAAAAAAAGGGAGAGGGGAGGAGGAGGGGGGGAGTTAGATGAATGAGTATGCATGTGAGAGAGGAAACAAGAAAGGCACCAAAGACAACAAAATGGATCAAAATGATCAAAACGGAGCGACGATCAGAGAGGATAGAAGAAGGGGGGGAAAAAAAAAAAATCGGGAACGAGAGAGAGTGAGAGAAACGGCGAGGGAACAAAAAAAAAAGGAGGAACAAGGGAAAAGTGAGAAAGTGGCAGGAGGGAGGGGTCTTTAACATCTGTTTCCACGGCAACCAGCCGACAATCCTACGGTTGAGACACCTGTTATCATAAGCAGCCCACCGCTCCGGCAGCTGCTGTACCGCACTTACTTCAGTGGCAGAGCGATGGGAAGCCAAACCCACACTGACAGTTGGTCATTATTGCCGGTCGTCTGGCTGGAGGAACCGCCGGCACACAGATTGACAAAACTGTTGAATATTAATCACTCTGATCTATCAACAAACATTAGGATACGTGGGGCAAATTAATTGTAAAAGAAAAAAAAAAAAAAAGAAAAAAAAAAAGAAGACTGATGAATAAGCACTTCCTGGGGAGTGAAATCACAAACTGAACGCCTCTGAAATGTGCGACGGTCCAAAGTTATTGATAGACCGTGGGGAGAGTTATCATGTCAAACTGTCAGGAGTACTTAAACGACACAGGAACAAATAAAGCAACTGAATATTTGGTTGACTAAAAAAAAAAAAAAAAAAAAAAAATTATTTCAGCATCCTTTTTTCATTATCACAGATCTAAATCTGTGTGATCTCAACTGATGCGCTTCTGACATGATTTTTTTTTCTGAATTAAAAAAAAGGATCTTCAAACAAAATAACTCGCATAAATATCATTATCAAATAGTAATCACACTGAATTGTCAGCGAGCTCCAGTTTTGTTCCTCCTCACATCGGAAAACAAAAGGCGAGACATTTCTGAAGTAAACTCGTACGAGCGAACATAACGTCTTTGATGGGATTAGAAAAAAAAGAAGAAGAAGAAGAAGAGGAGGATTTACTTTTCATAGACATTAAATAATTAATTTCTGACTTTCCCGAAATGGATATAGATTATAGCTGTCTGACATTTTTCAAGCTTAATCCCACTGAACCATCTACAGATCTGTGAAAATATTGAAAATTCAGTTTAAAAAGTAAAAATATGCTTCTATCTGGGCTTGTTGCCCTGACTGAATATTAGACTTCAGCCAATAATACATTTAAATCTCCTGCAGTACTTTTTTACTGCTTGGCTTTTCGCATGCCTCAGGTGGACATGATGTGATTTCAGAGCACGCTAACTCGTGCAAATAGGCCAGCGAAGATACATCACTCCCAGAGCGGGTCCGGGATCCTCGCACATACTAATACGACCCAGGTTTCCTCGGCCGGCACTGGTTAGCTTTCTTAAACCACAGGTCGGGACTCTGACCTGGCCACGGGCCTGTTTCTGCCAGCTCGCGGCACAAGATTTGTATGCATTAGGTTTTAATGAGAGCGGGTCTCACACAGGGCAGCGGCAACTATCACTCTGTTAAAAATCCTGGACTTTATACAAATGAGCTTCATTTTAAAAATGAGATATCCGCCATTTGAAAAATGAGGCTGCTCCAGTCCTGACAAAATTCTGGGTGGCATTAAAGTTAAAAAGAAAAAAAAAAGGGTAATGAATGGTACTGAAGGCGCAACTTAAGTGACAGAAATACAGATGGAATAATTTGTGTGTCTGAGATATTTGCCAGTGAACATTATGTTGGTTCATTTGTTTCCGAGATGGATAGAAAAAGGCTTTGGCGTATAAAGTGAACACACACACACACACACACACACACACACACACACACACACACACACACACACACACACACACGCCAGCCTGAAGGAGGGACTTACAATACACATCCAGACGGTAGTGTCGGATCCTCTTCTGCCCGCCCAGCGCCACGTGGAACGCCTCGCAGCTCAGCGCCGCCCCGTTGTCTTTCCTTTCAACCGGGATCCGGATGGTGCTGGACACGCTGAACGTCTTCCCGTTGTCCTGCTGGGACACCACACCTGGAGATCGAGACAGAGAGAGGATGAGAGGACTGTCTCCAAGAAAAAAAAAAAAGTTCACAGTTCTCTTTTCCTTCTCCCCCCACTGAGACATCACACCGACGGCGGGAGAAAAGGAAAGAGACAGGGAAAGGGAAAAAAAAAAAGAAGAGGAGACTTTAGAGGAGAACACGGAGGTGGATGGAAGAAGCGAGCAGACTGATGGGGACAAAGTTAGAGGAAGTTAGTGACTGATGAAGGAGACTTTCTTTTTTACAGCAGCACTGTACCTATAGAGGGGAGGATGAAACGACGGAGGAGGACGGAATGAAAAGAGAGAAAAGAAAAAGCAATTTGCATCCATATTTCATGGCAATTATAAGCAGCCGAACTGTTTGTTTGCAGATGGCGAATCAAGCGAATACATTGTGTGTGTGTGTGTTCGTGTGTGTTCGTGTGTGTGTGTGTGTGTGTGAGTGAGTAGAAGAGACTGAAGGATAAAAGAGAGAATATGCATAAACCGAATTGAGATTTTAACTGCACCAGACATGGAGGGAGGGAGGGAGGGAGAGAGTGGGGGGGCGTCAAAGGACCAGGGTGAGAGAAGAAAGGCAAAGGAGAGAGGAGGACTCGTGGGCAGAGAGAAAGAGGGCAGCAAAACCGGGCCTGATAGATGGGAGGAGGAGGGTGGAAGGGAGAGGAGAGCTGAGGCGAGACAAGCCCAGACATTAAAAGGACGATAAGAGCGCCAGGCCAGATTCAGAGTGAGAGAAAAGATGCGAGAAGCGAGGAGGAGGAGAGACGGAAGGAGGGAGGAGGTACAGCGGGGTGACATGGTCACGTATTGGTGGTGGGTCTGTGCTTGTTGAGGCAGAATACTACAATATTACTTATATCGCACTGAGTTTTCAATTAACGCCGGCCAGCGAATAAAAAGCAGGCCCGATTGAAGCGTGAGAGGGAGAGAGAGAGAGAGAGAGAGAAGATGGTGGCGGCGGGTGCAGATGAGAAGGAAACGGGGAGCGGCGGGAGAGAGATAGCGGCCTTAATTAAAGAGTGCTTTCCCATATCTGCTGGGATCTGCCTCTAACCTTTAGTGTCACAGTTCATTTAACTCAGGGCCGGGAGAGAGAGGAGAGGAGGAAGAGAGGGGAGAGGAGGAAATGAGAGGAAACAGGAGGAGAAAGGAGGAGAAGGGAGATGGGGAATATGAGAGAGGAGGGATAAGAAAGGGATGCAAGCAGTGGGAGGAATTGAGAGGAGGCGGGAGAGAGTAAGAAGTAAGAGGAGAGGGGGAGACAGAGAGAAAAAGGGAGGGGAGGGGGGAAAACAAAAGAGGTGAAAAGAGGAGAGGCGAGAGAACAGGGGAAGAGATAAGATGAGGGGAAGCAGGAGGAGGAGAGGAAAAGAAAGGAGGAGGGAGGAGAGGAGAGAAAACAGGGGAAGAGAGAAGGAAGCAAGAGGGGATGAGACATGAAAAGAAAGGTAGAGCGGGGAGGAATGAGTAGGGATAAAGAAGAGAGGAGGAGGGAGGAAACAGAATGAGGAGGGGGACAAATCGGCAGGAGAAGACAGGAGAGGACACAAGCGAGGAAAAAAAGTTGAGATGAGGAAACAGGAGAAGAGGGAATAGGAAACGAGAGGAGAGAGAAAAAGAAAGGAAGAGAGTGGTGAGAGGAAAACAAAGGAAACAGGAGAGAGTAATTAAGTGATAAGAGGAGAGGAGGAGAAACACAACAGGAGGAGAGGGAGGAATTGATATGAGGGAAGATGAGGTGAGGAAATAGGAGAGTAGGGGAGGAAAAGGGAGAAGATAAGACAGGAAACACGAGGAAGAGAGAGGAGGAAATGGGAGAGAGTAGAAATAAAGTAAAGACGAGAGGAGGAGAGAGGACAGAGGGAGATGGGAGGAATCAAGAGGAGAAGAGAGGATAGATGAGAAACAGGACAGGAGGAGAGGGGAAAAGCTGAGATGAGGAAACAGGAGAAGAGACGAAGAGAGGGGAGAAAACAGGAGTAATTAAGAAGAGATAACATGAGAGGAGGAGTGAGAAAAAGGAGGACGGGGAGGAGTCAAGAGGAGAAGAGAAAAGAAAAGAGGAAAACAGGACAAGAGGGTAGGAAATGAGGAGGGAGGAGGAAACAAGAACAGATGGAAAAAGAGGAGAGGAAAGGGGAGGAGACAGGAGACAGCAGGAATGAAGAAGAGACAAAAAGAGAGGAGGATGGAGGAAATAGGAGGAGGGGCAGCACTCAAGGGAAAAGGAGAGACAGGAGAGAGAAAAGGGGACAGAAGAGAGGAAGAAAGTGGACAAGAGAGGACAAACAGGAGGAAAATGAATCAGACGAGAGAGAACAAAAGCAAGACCCTCTTAGAGCCATTCGCAGCCAGTAACCAAGGTGAAGAGCGTCACCAGCGAAATGTAAAGGAAGTAAAAAGAAATGAAGATCGGATGAAGAGAAAGAAAAGGATAGAGGAGTGGGTAGAGACACAGAGACAATGACAGGCGAGGAAAAAAGAAAAGGGAGGAGAGCGGATGAAAGAGCTGTTGAGTGTCAGACAGAAATAGAAAGTAAAAGAGACAACGGCTGACACGAAGTTTGAAAGGACAAAGCTCCGCTCGACGCACATCCCCCCCGAAACTGTTGACACCAGATTACCTCACATTATCTCACGTGGTCCGTCTGAGTTATCTGGAGCCGCCGGGTATGAATTCATGAATAACAATAACGGAATGCGTTTGACAAGCGATTTGTACTTTTTAAACAACGTTGTCTGTATTTAATCAAAAAAAAAAAAAAAAAAAAAAACGGAGGATCAATTGAATAAAAATGATGATAGCCACGAGCCTGAGTGAGAATTAAACGCTGCATAACTTAAGTCTCCGTGAGTTTTTCTTGTCAACCCAACAAGGTTTCTTTTTTTGAGGAATTCATATCCCCCTCTCCAAAAAAAACTTGTCATTATATCCACAAACGCCAATTTAACGTCGAAAGTGAAAGACGAAAGAAGTCTCGGAGGTCAAACAGACTGAAGGCGAAGGGGAAGGATAGGTCTCAGATGTATTATTGAGCGAAGAGACCCCCCTTTAACTGAGAGAGGCAAAGGGAGACAGCGAGTTAGAAAGAAGGATAGATCAAGGTAACGGACTGATGGAGGGGGCTCACAGAATCAGCAGAAGGAGGAGGAGGGAGACGATGGTGAATTAAAAAAAGAGCGTCTTTGTGAGTGTTTGAAAAGGAGGTGGAGCGAGAGGAGCAGGAAAACTGGAGCACACGAAGCATCTGCGCTTTCATGTAATGGTGTACTTGTGAGATTACGAATCTGAATTTTGGAGGGAGAGGGAGAGGGGAGATAGGTGTCTGCTTCGATTGGGAGAGAGTTTAATGAGTGGACACATTCAGACAGAGAGGCGGTGAAATCTGTCTCATAGCGGCTGTCTGCTCAACACAAAGATCAACGCACGTAGACGTAAACATCCTCCGTGAACTTGTGACTCCGTCGAAGGAACGGAGACGGAAAAAAGTCACATCTCCGGAAAGTGCGTTTGATCGTTTGAAACTAGATCGTCGCCTATAAATATTACAAAACAACCAGTGTCGGATTAAAAAAAGGGCTCAAAGATCATACTGTAGCAAAAGTAAAAATATCGTGTTGAAATACTACTTTGGTAAAAGAGAAGGTCACCAACATGACTGCGACGTTAAGGTCTTACGGTATCCGATGTTAAATATACTTCGGTATCAAAAATAAAAGTACATTCTACTCACATTTGTCTACAGCAGGAGTGCCCAATACGTCGATCGCGAGACATGGCAGGAAAATGAATGAATAAATTAATGAATGAATAAATCTCCAAAAAACCAAGTCGAATCTATGCCACCTGATTGACGTACAATGCGCGTAAAAGTTGGATGCCAACCGCCAATAAAGGCCAATGGAAGAAGAAGAAGAAGAAGATGATTGATGTACAGGACGGCCAGTCTGTGATCTCTTCTTGTACGGGTCACGTGTCATGGGTCATCATGCATGCGCAAACGCAATAGCTACTGCAAAACACAAGCGAGCTAAGTGTCCTGGTTAGCGGCTTCAATTGATATCAACAAGAAGAAATATAAAAACTGGGAGGAGGACTTTTTTTTACCAATATGTCTTTTTCAAACTGCATTTGTCGGCTCTGTCAAACTACCATCGCTATTCCGAGGAAGGGGAATGTTGAGAGGCACTTTTGAACTGTTCATAAAAAGTACGACACTGACTTCCCTCTAAAAAGCGAGCTGAGAAACAGAAAGGTGAGGGATGTAAAATCACAGCTAATCGGACAACAGTCTTTTTTCACACAGTGGAATTCACAAGCAAAGGCCGACACCAAAGCATCGTTACGGGTGAGTCACTCCATCATTAAGCATAAGAAGTCCTTCCAAGATGGTGAGATGATAAAAGAGGCCTTCGTTGAGGCAGCTGACTCCTTGTTTTGGGATTTTAAAAGCAAACTAGAAAAATTATCATCAATCAAAGCTCTTCAGCTGTCAAGAAGTACCGTTACACAGTGCTGTGAAGTAATGGCCGAGGAATTTGACACAGCAGCTTCGGAGAGACGCTGCAGACTGCGAGTGTTTCTCACTGCAATTAGACGAGTCTACAGACACCAGCGATACAGCCCTGCTGTGCATTTTTATTCGGATGGTGTTTACAGATATGACTGAAGAGGAGCTATTAACATTACTGCCCATGAAAGAACGCACGCGGGGAGAGGACATTTTTCAGTCATTCAAAAACAGAGGGTTGCATTACTCTCTCAATATCAGTTATGCAACGTGTTATATAAAGTAAACTCAGTGTAGATGTTTAGTATCTTTAATGTAGGTAGATCATCTTGACCTGGTCATTTTAAAAGTAGCTCGCAAGCTAAAAAAAAGTGTGTGCACACCTGATCTACAGCATGTAATCTTCAAAGTAACTAGTAAATAAAGTAACAAATAATTGTGCTGGAGTAAAAAGTACAATATTTACCTCTGATCCATAGTGGTGTGAAAGTATAAAGCAGCAGGAGATGGATGATTTGGTATAGTACTAGAGTAAATGTACTCAGTTACATTCCATCAGTGGAAATAGCGAACAGACAACTCAAAGAACACGTTCTAATGACTTCCCCTGTGTATTACGTTTTTCTAAAATTACTTAATTTTTACCACATTATCAACATTTATCAGTGTTTTTAACCACTTAAGTAAAAAAGTACATTTACTCGAGTACTGTACGGGTACAATTTTAAGGTGCTTTACTTAAGTATTTTCGATTTTTGGGATATTTATATTTATTTTTTACTCCATACATTTGTCCGACAGCTTTGGTTACTAGATTACTTTCTGCTCAGTTTGAAGCCTTGTATCTCCAAATGTGTTGATGTTGAATATTTGTGATAAACTGACAGCGCCCTTAGTCTAAAAGTATCTCATGCTAAATGTAGTAAAGTATCAAAAGTACAAGTAAATGATAGATATATACTGTACTATGGGCCGGAATTATCAGAATTAGTGTTTTTTTAATCTGATTGATGATAAAATAAATACATTTTAAAACTACTTTGCCATGATGCAGCATATCATCTGTAAAGTAACTAGTAACTAAAGATAGCAAATAAATGTAGCTGAGTAAAGAGCATAATGTTTGCTTCCGAAATGTAGAGTAATGGAAGTATAAAACAGCAGAAAATGGAAATGCTCAAGTAAAGTACTTAAGTGCAGTACTCGAGTAAATGTACTTAGTTACATTCCATCACTATACAGAACAGAAGGGAAAACGATGAGTGACAGATTTGGGAGCCCTGCTGCCAAAACCTAAATTTTTTTCCCCCATTTATCCAACCATCCATCTTCACCTGATCCCATCACCTGATCGATCTGCCATCCCCTCTGTCAACCGATCAATCACCTGTCCATTCATCCTTCTTTTATTCAGCACTCAGTCTGATATCATCCACCCATTCCACTTCACCTCCCCATTAATTTCCTCATTTATCTCCCATAATCATCAAACCATCCCATCTGTCAGTCAATCAGCAGGTACCTGGTATCTCCCTGCCGTTGCGAACCCAGCGGAGGGTGGCGGCCGGCTTGCTGCGCGGCGACATGCAGGTGAGCTCCACCTCGCCGCCCTCCACGGCCTCCTGCTTCACCTCCACCGTGGGCGTCTCCGGGGGCACCAGGACGGACAGCGTGGCCACCTGGTGGTGCGTGGAGTCCGTGTAGAGCTGGCAGAAGTACCCGCCCTCATCGGACACGCTGACGTTGGTCAACTCGATGCGCACCAGCCGCGGCGTGAAGAGCACCATCTGGAAACGGTCGTCCTTCAGGGCTGGAGGGTGGACAGAGATGATGGAGAGAGGCGGGTGGGAGAGAGAGAGAGAGAGAGACGGCGTGGGATTAGGGTGGTGGAGGGAGGAAAAGACAAGACGGGAGAGAAGATAAGAAGGGGTAAGTGACAGGAAGAGTGGCAAGGACAAGAAGAGGGAAGGTGAGTCCATCAATCAGCGGCGTGGAAAAAATCACAATCTGACTGTGAAGTGAGACTGAATACAAAATAAATATCAAAACACTGTATTCATATAAATAAAGAGTCAACGTAAAAAACAAAGGGAGGAATAAAAAAAAAAAGCCAACAACAGAACTTCTTCTACTCTGCCTCGATGTAACTGACACAGAGCATTAAGGACTGTTTTTGTCACGGTGCTTTGCTCGTTTGATATCCACCACACACACACACACACACACACACACACACACACAGATAAGACTGTCAAAGTGAGTGCCATATTACAGAACTTCTCTAAACCAATTTTTTTTACTGGCAGGCGTTTGCTTGCTTTATTCTGAATTTGTTTTCAGAGGTCTGTACCTCACCAACAAATGCACTCTTCCACTTTTCCACAGTTAGCAGGCTGGTCAGTAACAGACCCATTTTTACCTATGCGACCCTGGACAGGTAATCAGACCGAATCTGAATTATTATCATCTTTTATTTTGTGGCTTTTATCCCTTTATCTGGACGGTGACAGCTGAGAGAGAGAGAGAGAGACGCCATGGCAAAGGGCCCAGACTGGGATTGAACCCCGGCCGCTTTGGTTTATAGCTCATCTTTTTAATATACGAGGCCCGAGCGAAAGTTCAGACAGGAAAGCTACTGTTTCTCAGTCCGTATTTTAATCCCCATACCATCCTTTCATTTACTCCTCTCTCTCACGCTCACTCATAATTGGCCTGTCATTATCCATGGCCGTTTCACATCGGCCAGGCACATCGATCCAATGGCACAGTGACACACCTTCACCGTTAGCCTCGTCAACTTGCTGCTGTCTTTCAAATACGATCGTCTCCAGCCTCTAGTTGACGGGGCATTCGAGGATCAGCTCAAGATGACATTACGTTTGGCTTGCACGCTAGGGAACAGCTAGGGAAGTCTGTTACCCATTTACTGGGTCGTCTGATTCGGCGACGCAATCCGTTATCGCTATGTTGGTTTTGTTTTTTTTTTTTGTTTTTTTGCAATTTGGGGAAAAAGACCAGTAAATACACACATGGGAGACTTAATTCCACCCAACGTACAAAGATGATGCTCATCTTCTGAATGTAAAAAGCAGGTTTATGCCGCTTATGTATATCTACATGTAAGTTAGACTTCTCCAGGCTCATCGCTTTAAGCCTGTGGTGTAGGTAAGTGTCAAAGTCTTTATCTACGCTGTCATCGATCAGACATGGGAGAAGGTTGACTTTATGGCTTCCTGCCACAGACACAGGTAATGTAGTATAAATGACTACAAAGTCAGGTTGTGGTAGCTGAGTGGGTTAAGCACAGGACTTCTAGAAGTCATTGTTGATTTATTCAAACGTAGATGACACATTACTTTTTTCTTTCTTTTTTTTAAAGCTGCTGAAAGCTTTAGTAGAAAAGTGTTCATGGTGAAATCACATCAGGAAGGATTTCCAACTGACGGACAGGCTCATCCGGACGACGGCCCAGCTTCCACTTTGCCACTATTTTTAAACCATAACAGGACATCTTGATTGGATGTTCAAACAACAGTCAATCAAAGTCTGTTGTTGGCTGGGAAGGAAGAGATTCTGTCAACCTATTATTAACTACCTCTGTCTCATCAGAGACTAAATCGGTTCCTGGCTTCGTCATAGACATCCGGCCCCTCGGTGGTCTCGCTTTTGGCATTATCTTGGTGCCGGAGTCATTGAATACTGGATTCTTTTTCTATCCAGGGAGACAACTATCAGAGTCCAGTTGAATTGCTGGACAAACCCTCCGTGTGGCCAGCAATTCAGAGGTCTGGAGACGGGCTAGTGTGAACCTGTACCACCCAAGGGTAAAATAGGGTAAAATAACAGCAGTTCAAACTTGTAGACGTAGGTCCGCTGGTGTTGCAACTTGCAGGCCAAGAAAGTGACAGTTGCTGCAATTGCTTTCATTTTTCTTCGCTGATAAGGTTGCAGGTGTTTTGAAGCGGTGGTCCAGAGTTGTTGGGCTGAAAGTGATTGCACTTTGCAGGCACTTTGCATCAACAACCCCACGTATGCTTTCGAATTAATGTCTTTAATATATATGTTCCCTTTTTGCAATTTGGCATACCATGCGAGAGAAACAAGGGCTGCTCCAGTCGATGAGTGTGCCGTTTTTACGCTGTGGAATCAGGTATTTCTTTAGCCCCAAGATAGTTTGCTCTGTATTAGCAAACAGTCGACTCTATCTCCCAAGGCATGGAACGAGACCGGGGTTTTTACCGCCTTCCTAATTTGTGATGTCACTACCGTGGACAGATCTGCAGAGGAAAAATTGCAAAACATGGGAGAAATAGTGGCTCTGACAGCACCCTAGTCGATTTTCTGCTCTGGAATTGATAGTGCTGCTAAATCTAAAGCTCGGTTTGATATAAAAAGTTCAGAGGGAGTTTGTAAAGCCGTTCTCGATGGAGCGGCTCCAGGCTGCACACTGATACAACGAAACAGATGTCTTGGTTTCTCTCATTTCCAACTTTTGAGTGCAAAAGGTTTGTGTTCATTCATTCCCTTTGTAACCAGTTGCTTTATTCCTCTCCAAGTCCATTTCTAATTAGCGGCCGGCATTTTTTTTTTTGTTAAACTTATTGGGTTTTAATCAACATTGTTTTACTTGCTGTGAAGCACTCTGTAACACTTTTGAAAAGTGCTATGGAAATAAAGCTGATTGCACAACCCGAAATATTATTTTTAGGAACATTATTAAATTGAGTGGCGCTGCCCTTTGAGTGAGTCAGTGACAGACAGGCTAAATAATACAATTGGGCACGGCGTAAACACTGCAATTCAGCATGGAAAATAACCAAAGATTGAAAACGAAAGAGTAAAAATGGGTCGGCTTTCTAAAGACTTAATTCTCACAGCCAATCCTGGACCCCGGGCCAATGAGCTACAATATGCGACGCACAAAAGGAGAAAGAGAAAAAGACGCCACAGTGAGAGGGAGGAAGCGAGCGTGGAACAGTGTTCCCTTTTGTTACGGAAAAAAGAACAAAACAAAAAGAGTGGAATCAATGGCAAGAAAAATGCTGATAATAACAAATAACGCTAATAACAGTCTGCGGGTGACAGTGGCTCGATTGTCCATAGATTCTCATTTAAGACTCACTTTGTATCGACTTGACTGTGAGACCTCTCCCTCACCCTCAGTCTCTATTTTACCCGGCTCCTCTCTGCGCTTCCTTTTGTGTTGGCTTTGGCTCACAGCAGACACTTCCCTGATGTAACAACCGGCCATCTCGCAGCATAATTCATCACAAAACAGACACTACAGTATAGATATTGGCTTTGTGTGTGTGCGAGTGCAAGGGAGGGAGGATGGAGGAGGAAGGGAGAATGAGAAAGATAGTCTAATATCGCCACATAATGCGGCAGGCCAGAAAAAAAAAAACTGGATAGAGACAGAAATCCACAGGGATGTCGGCGAGAGTGGCCCGGAGCGATGGAGTAAGTCCACTCTTCCTGGAAGTAGACCCAACTAATCTCCCCGCCCCGCCCCCCAAATTTCCCCCCCGTCCACCGGATGGCAGCAGGAGCATTGTTAGAGAGCTATTCCCCACAGATAGGTAAATCTTTTTTTCCCCCTCTCCGCACTAAATGGCAACTAAATGTCAGACTTCTGTTCAACTCCAAGTTCACCTTTATTGTCCTACCTCATTTGCATGCGGAGGAGAGTTTCCAATGGGGGGGGAGATATGGACCACTGAGGAGAAAGAGTCCATTTGGTTTTTAGTCTTACCGCTCTGTTATAGCTATCAGTCCCCACAATCCCATAAAACACACCCCCTGACCGGTTGCTCACTTGCAAAAGCAGGCAGCCTAATTTCGCAGCACTTACGACAGCGTGTCTTTTTGGGCAGTTAGTTTGGAATGGTTCGGCACAGAAAGGGCCTCAGTTTGTTAGTCTGATATCTGGGCGGCAGATGGGCAATAGGCGGGAATGGAAGGGCCCTACAGCGAGTGATGGAGCAAACATGGAGGCAGAGAGAGCCAGAGTGAGATGTACTTTACGCTCCCGGAAAATGTCCCCAACGAGGCTTACGGCAGCCAAATTAGTTACGGGAAGCCATCTATACTTTATACCTCGTCTAACCTTTGGATCATTTCCCAGTGCTGCGTGTCTGTGGCTCCCTTTTTTTATTCTCTCAGTTGCTGTGTCTTTCGGCTCATTCTCCCCCACTCTTTCCTTTATTCTTTCTCATTTTCACTTTCATTCCAGCTTTCACACCCCTTCATCGTCCTCGCTCTGATTAGGCTTCACCGTGCTCGCCGAACGGGGGGCAAGTCCATGTCTTGTGGGAGAGCAGACGGGGCGGCTCCGTTTAAATACTTAATGGAACTTACCGGTAGTGCTGATCTGGTGGAATTGAGGGGAGAGTTGAAAGTAAGGTTTCCCAAAGCAGCGACCTCAACTGCCCAATTAAGGTCGACTCCGTGATCGAGGTGACTAACAAGTGAAGACAATGTGTGCCGAATACAAGTATTGTGTGAATGCCGATAAAAGAAGCTCCTTCGTCGTCCCTATTTTAAGTCTGTGTTCAGCGACTGTTCCCAAGGGGGAGTGTGGGAGTCTTGATTGTCAAATCAATGTAATTACAAGCGCTGGAAGTTGTAATGATTGGAAGATTAGAATATGTGCTCGAGTGCAAACTTTCACCCGACAAAAATATCCTGGCATATGTTTGCAAACGTGAAAGATCTTGAGTTGTGGAGTTCTGTCCTGTGGTAAAAAAAACAAAAAAAAACAGGTTCAAGCATGCTCCTCGCCCTTGCTCGACAGCTTGAGCGCAGTTTATAGGCTAATGATGTGAAAGTATTGCCGGGAATGTCCTTTTAACCTCTCCTCGGCATGTGGAGATATAACTACAAGGTTAACTACAGAAAATCAGCGCTGGACCTGGCAGCCATTCATTTTCTTGACACTTCCACAAGCCACTCCTTTAACCACAGTACCAGAGCGGATGATGTCTTCCTACTTACTACGACACACTTCTAGACCTTGGATTTATTTGCCATTTTATATGCTGGAGAGATGATGAATATGCAGCAAGTTTACGCGAGACGGGCACCAGTCACTGCAGCTGAAGAGTTCCTTATCCAGCACAAGCTCAATGCCACGAGACAAAAAATAAAAAGAAATCTGTCATATTCTTAAATTCTGGCTGACGCGCAATCAGATTCAAGGATTCTTGAGTGACAGGTCAAAAATATGGCCTGAGCAACAGAAGCATATTGAGATTAGGATAATATATTGCACACAAGCTGCTTTGGAACACAGCAACATGCAGCAAAAGGTAGCCTGAGTGGAGTTAGCTCAGCAAACAGACTCTCTGAGAGTCTAAAGGAAGCCGGAGAAATGAACACCTGTCACACATTTACGGCTGCAGAACAATCCTTTGCAGAATGTAAACCGAACAAAACCAGTTTTTGATCAACACAACCTTTAGAGGGACGGCATGAGCTGACCACTCACTGAACCGAGAGCATCAGATTTTGGGTGCGGATAAAAGACACTGCCGAGGAGTTTTGCACAATGCCAAGCTCTGCTGGGTGGCGAGTGAGCGCTCCCTTCAATGGGATTTGGGGTTTTCCGATCGGCTGCACCACCTGTTTGAGCTAATTCCTACTTTGGATCACTTCAGCTGTGTTTTTGATACGGTTTGGTGAGAAGTGCTGCATAACTAGCACTCAATAGACTGTGAGCTCAAAACTAAAAAAAAATCCTGTTAAGGACAGAGTGGCCTCTGTTTACCTGCAATAGTTGGCTGGTTTGTGATCTTATCACGGTTTGCCGATTCTGTGCTAATTTGCATTGGTCAGTGGCTTTTAGATGAAATCAAGCGATTTAGTTGTTATGAATCTGTCGATCATGCAGTGTGCTTTGGTTGTTTTTATGCATGCTTATTTGCATGTGACCTGGGGGAAAGGCAGAGGCATTTACATATTTTTGTTCAGGCCAATTATACCAACTAACACCCGCTGACACCCTGACGTGAATTTGTATAATCTGCAATTACTCCCGCGTCGGTTGACTCTGCAGTAGTCACAGGTATTTATCCCGGACTTCAACATTTGCTTCTGGTCACACCGTATGGTATGGCGTGTGTTGACGTTAAGGACGCGTACACGTTAATACTCTATCTTTCAAACTCAGTGCTGACTGATGGACTGAAGTGACCTACAGCTGCCTGATCGCTACTGAGCATGTGCAACTCTCAACAGGGATTAGACAGAGGCGAGATGTCTCACTCAACTTCTGTTATCGGGTCCGGGAAACAAAAACGATGTGTCCGATTCAGAACTGTATTGATTAATTCTACTTTTTAAAACTATCTGCTGCTTTCTACTGTTCTGCCTTTTGTAGCAGAAGTGTGATGACGAATGAGACACACAAGAAAAAAAAAAATCGACATTTTTTAGCGGGGTTCCCGCATTTTTAAGGCCTTCATATATATTTACGCTCATTCTGGTGTAAAAGTGACATTATCTGCATTTCGCATACTGTACACATCGTTTTAAACTATGGGAATTCATTAGGTTGTCAAGCTCTTTAGCTTTCAACTATGACAACTACTCGAGTAAATTAAAATGTACCCACTTTGCCTGAATTACAATCAGTTGCAAACTAAAGTTTAACACCGTCGCCTGAAGCCTGAGCTAAGAAGTTTATCACATAAATTACAAAGGGGATAAATAATTATTGCTACACCACAAAAACATAATGCAAAATTTTGCTCAAATTGAGCTACCTCCCACAAATTTCATTATTTTATTATCCTTTATCGCTGTTCTTTTTGCTCAGAGGTCTCCTAGCAGCACAACAGAAAATCTGGTGAAGGTGGCAGCTTTTGCCTGTAATTAGTTACGAGAAAAACATGTAGTGTTTGCCTACCCCGGGGCCCTCAGTAAACCTTGCCTTCGTTATAATATTGGTTACAATGATAATTTGCCGTAACGCCGCCTTTAAAAAAAACATGTGATTGCCAAGGCTGTGCTCTAATGAGGAGCTGTAATACGCTCTGATCTCATCAGAGGTTAACAGTGGATTATGCAGAAAGCTTCGAACTATGCTTTTAAAACAGTTAGAGCAGCCATACTGTTAGGGCAGAGAATAACACCATCTCCTAAATTAACTCCGGGGTTAGCTGACTTTTTAATGTGGAATCGCTTCAAAGGCAAAGTGAGGACATTTGCGATGAAAAAAGATGCTTCTGTGAGTCATTGTGCTATTGCTAATGTGTTTAAAAGGCTGCTTTCAGATGCTACCGAGGGCGAATGCATTGACGCAGACAGATCAGGTCTGTCTGCAGAGACGAGCTCGCACGTACACACCTCGTGTGCCGTTGAAGAAGAGGGTCTGCCGGCGGGGATTCTGGATGACCACGATCGATCCATCGTAGTTCTGCAGGCGGCAGGAGATCTCGGCCGTACCTCCCTCCATGACTGTAACATTCTCCGCCTGCACCGCCTGACAACGGGCTGAGGGAGAGAAAGATGGGCGTTAATACAGTGATACAGAGGATGGGAGAAAAAAAGATGGAGAGGAGAGGGACAAATAGTCGGGACAGATGTGGAGGACAAGAGGTGTTCAATTTGCACCTCGCTTGAGATGGAACCTTTCAAAATAAGGCACTTAAAGCGTCCCTCATTTACTCGCTATTCGTCATATGGACACAACAAGAGAAGGAGGAAAAAGGGAGGGGGACACATGGTGATGGAGATGAAGAGATCGAGAGAAAAGACACCGAAGAACTCAACAAGTATAAGAGGGTCCTTGTGAACAATGTGTTCTTATGATTAGCCTGTAATAGGGATGATTATAATTACCGCCATTCATCTTCTTACGTGCATAAACGCACACATACAAACAGGCCTGTTGCCGCCGGCTAGTGACAGAATGCACCAACACACACATTTGAATACATAATGCCTTATTAAATCTCTAAGTGGCTGTCGGTCTTCAATTGAGGCGCGCATCAGCAGAACAAACACGCACATGGAATGGGTGCGCACAAACACAAGCGCGGCCACGTACGGACCGACACACTCACACAGCAGATCACAGGCTGGACTGCAGCCATGCCACCACCTGTGCCTTTATTAATAGTTTATACTGCAGTCCTGAGGTATGAGCCTGTCGCCAAAATGCGTCGCAGTGAGACCAAGGTGGCAGCCGCAAAAGGCATTTACAGTAACACACGCATTCTTGATGGCGTTTCACATCCAGGTGCAAGCTAACCCAATCGATTACAATCCATTATCTCGACGCAATGGCTCTTATTGCAAGTATTTGGGAAATTCTAGCGAGAGCACGCACCGGCATTGGCTCTCGCAATGCGCGCGCCCCCTCCGCACAGACACCTGTACGAGCTTTTATGTGTGTGCATTTGTCAGAATGTCACAAATGAGGATGCGTGCGCACGCGCACACACACAGAAATATGCACGCATGCGAGTGGAGCTATAACACACACCCTCTTCCAAACAAACTTGTCAGGCCCCTAAACTCAATATTTTTAGACGAGGGGGCTGAGAAGCAGCGGGGAGCCTCTTTGATGTTGCTGACAGCCCAAAAGTCAGTAATGAGGAGGTTGATTATGCTCTGATTGGAGCGCCTTGGTGTGTTTGTGGGTCAGGCTGTTGACACGGCTCGACTGAGTCACACCTCCCGCTGAGCACAATGGACATGGAGCTCTGCCGTTTTGAATTCAAATGATTTAATGCGCAATTAGCTATAGGGCCACAGCCAGGAGTGGAGTGTGATTGCCTTGAAGAGAGTACCGGCTTGCTGGCCTCCGCAAACTAGTATTTACCAATTTGCATCCCGATTTGCATTCCCTCACTCCTTGGCTAAGTGTCGGCCGCGGGGAGGATTTAGGAGAAGAACAACATCAATACCAAAGCATGATGATGAATCAGGCAATAAGGTGTGCCGATAAAGACGGCGGGACTATATATATATTCAGCGCGGGGTCTAGCTGTGTCTCGGAGCTCTGTAAAAACACCTTCAGAAGGAAGAAAATGTTGTGAGACAAACAGATGGTGGCTGCCATAGCAGGAGCTGCTGACTTGACTGCTTTGGGCCAAAATAAATGTCTATATCTGCAACCAAGCGTGTCCTAAGTTACACCGAGTGTGTGCGTGTGCGTCCAAGGACACATGCACAATAGGTGAGCATGTGCGCGGCATATCCAGGGGTTGGCATATTGCAATTAAGCTACTTTGACATCATCTGATCCCCGCCAAGTTGGTCCAAATTTAATTCTCCCCTCGATTTTAATCTCTTTTAATGAAATACTCAAAGCCTACATATTCATCACATCAGGGGAAACGGAGAGACACAGTGGATATTGAACTGCAGACGGAAAGAAACCAAGAGGGGATAAAGACAAAGGGGACTCTAATACGCCATGGAACAGCG
The DNA here is from genome assembly GCF_900880675.1 of Sparus aurata. Taxonomy (NCBI): domain Eukaryota; kingdom Metazoa; phylum Chordata; class Actinopteri; order Spariformes; family Sparidae; genus Sparus; species Sparus aurata. The sequence goes on from NC_044203.1 coordinate 26,369,124, forward strand.
GGAAAAAAAAAAAATCTTGACAATTACCACTAATTGTAGTCATTATTGCTCCCATTCTCTGCATCAATATTGTGATTCATATCGGGGGGCATCAGGGCCTGCCACCGCCATCTCCATTATTTTTCTAATGGCTGTTATTACTCATCACCGTGGCAACCGCGCCCGGCCGCCATTGTTTTAAATGGAGTTAATGGCAATGGTGCTGCTGTGCATCCTGACTAAGTCTGTGTGTGATTACTGACCCACCAGAGCTAACAGAGGAAGAGGGCTCTGAGTGCGAGAGCGACAGACAAAGAAAGCGGTCAAAAGTTTGCTCCTGGGAGGAAGCCAGAAAGACTAATTAGCCGTCCATTTGTGCGCCCGTTTCTCCTGACAGCTGTCACCCCTTCAAAGGAAAATTAGCGGCAGTGGTGTAGCAGTGAGGCGTAAAAAGAAAAGCGACGAAGACAGAATAAAAATAAAAAATCGTTAACCGCTGTTTTGCGAGCGGGAGCGGCTGGCATCCGCCGGCGCCTGCTGAGAGACGCCGCCCAGAGGCACCTGCCGGCTGCTGGTGGATGATCAATCTGGGCGAAGAGAACAGAGGCATTGGAGAGATGGTGGGGGAGCGCGGGCTCTAACCAGGAAATGATGGCAGGGAGTTAGGAAGTGATGGTTTTGGGTATAATAATGCAGCTGGCAGGGGCCGGACAAAATACAGCTAAGAAAAGATGACGCACGTCCCTCCCAACTGCCGCTCATGACCCAGCTGGGTACAGCACTTTGGAGGTTTTTTTTTATTAGGCTTCACACACGGAGGCCGTGACCCTGTGCTTCAGATCACCAGCAGAGTACAGTGCAGTGAGAGAATGGGAGGAAGGAGGAGGAGGAGGAGGGAGGGGATCAAACATCTGTGACAGCGGTATTAATCTGGCCCCATTAAAATCCGTGCCCATAATAAAAACTCTGCAAGTCGAATCATATTAAGAGAAAAATGCTGAAGCGCAATCGATTCCATGGCGGAGCTCTGACGGCTGTGATCAACGGTTGAATAAAGCAGGAGGGGGGGAGGAGGGGGAGGGAACAAAAACAATCACTTCTCTCTCCAGCCAAGCGGGGGCAGTATTTCATAGCAATGAATTGGTGCCTCTCATCATTTCAAAAGCCTGTCCCCCCCCCCCCCCCACCCCCCCCACCCCCACCCCCCCTCGCTGTCAGGGCCCCGAAAATAAAAGGAGCCTTTATTTACTACGGCAATAGAGATCGGAGAAGGGCCATCATTTCAAAATACATAACCAAATAAATAAATAATAGGCGTGCAAATTCATAAGACAAGGCTGTTCAGGGGCCTGTCCTAATGGTCCCGCAATGGGGTTGAGTTATAAGCCAGGGTAAGGCAGAGGATAGAGGGGACAGAGGGGGGAGGGGATGAAGGGAGGTGTGGAGAGTTAAAAGAGGGGGATTTGGGAGGCAGCCAGGTGGACTGCTGGCTCACCCTTGGTCACGGTAAATTCTAGAAACTGCCTCACTGGTGCAGGGTTAGCCGGCTGAATTACCGCCTCGCTGCGCCTCTCTCCCTCGATTTCACTCCCTCCTCCTCCTCCTCCTCCTCCTCCACTCCACCTCCACCTTCCACGTCTCCGAGAGAAAGGAGAGGAAGCGACAGGACAAAAAAAAAAAAAAAAAAAGACAAGACAAGCCACATAAGAGATGAGCTGTCTCCATTTGCCCCCACACGAGCCCCCCCCCCCCCCCCCCCAAGTATCCTTGAAGCAGCGCAGTCACTGTCTCCCTATTCATTATCTCTCATTATCCTTCGGCTGGACGGGGGCCAGGAGCTTGTGTTTTTCTTTGCATGCCGGCCACGGTCTTACAAGGGAATCGATGCAGGAGACTACAATGCACAAGCCCTTATGTTATTACTGCTTTAATTAAAGCAATAACAGCAGCTCATAGCTCCCTCGCTCTTACGGGGTCGTCCATTGGCAACTCCTCCATCTCTTCCCATCTGGATGTACATTTTTTGCGATCCTCACCCCCCCCACGGACTCCTGCGAGGCGAGACGGTTTCCACAGTACGTATGCAAATGCGATGTTTATGTTTTCGCGTGTGTGTGTGTGTTTGTGGCCAATACCGCTTGTGTGTGTACGCTCCAGGTTAATCACAGAGTTTTGCAGTATACTGACTCCATGAAATAAGCTGACTTTGAGGTTCTTCTCCCTCCATGCCTCCCTCTGCAGACCCGCAACCCTCCACCAACCACGTTCCCCTGTTCCCTCCACCCCCTCCTTTCTTTTCTCAGTCTAAAATTATCACTCCATCTCTCAGGGAGCCAGAACTCTGCCAATCAAAGCCAGCGCAAAAAGAAGAAGGAGGAAAAAAAAAAAAAGAAAAGATGCTCCCTCTATAAATAATACATAATCCTTTACAAATCTCTCCCTCTCATTACCTTCATTCTGTCGCTTTCTCCTGTCCTCCCTTTTGCTTCCCTCTCCTCTCCTCCACTCCACTTCTTTTTTTTTTTCTGGAGCGACCCACCTCCCCCCCTCTTCCCCCCACCCTCGCTTTTCCCGGTAGTCCACAACTTATAATTCTCTCCCTCTGGTTGCCTTCACGTCTAATCTTATTCTCACCATCACCCTCTTTTCTCCTTTTACTTAAAACCCTGCAGTCTCTCCATCCCTCTCCTCTCCTCCCCACCTTCTGCCTGATCTAATCCTTCGTTCCTCTTCCAGCCACCGGCCCCCTTTTTCCCCCCTCTCTCTTCCTGTCTTCCTCCTCCGTCTGTCTCTCTCCCCCCTTATCTTTTTATTGCATCGTTCATCATTCATCTCCCTCATCAGCACTGTCCTAAAGATCTCCTTCTCTCCTGGGCCTCGGGAGGATTGTTGCAACTCTTTCTTTCTCTCCCCCTCCTTTAGCCGCCGTGTCTTCACTCCCTCTCTTCCCTCCCTCCCCCCGTTGCAATAGTTTCTTTCCAAGCCGCAATAGGCTTTCATTCCCCTTGCAATCTCTCTCTCTCTCTCTTCCCTCTCCCTCGTTCTTTCTCTTTCTGTGACTCAGTGGGAATCTTTTCCTGCCTCTCTGCTGGTTCCATCTCCACACTCTCCTTCCCCTAAATGTGATTTGTTCTGCAGCTCAAGTCTGCGGCATAATCGTGCTGTTTTTTTTTATTTTTTCTTCACAGCGCACCGGAAGAGAGGGAGCAAAAAGGGAAAAAATAAAAAAAAGACGGGAGAAAAAGTGAGAGGAGGGAATGGGACAAGAGGACGAAACAAATGAGTGTAGCGCGAGATCGAGTACCCTAGTTTTTACCACCCTCTTTCATCTTCTTCTTCTCTGCTTTCGCTTCTTTTAATTGCCAGTCTTACAGCTCCGGCCTCTGTCTCTCTCTAATTTCCATCCCTCTCCCCTTTTTCTCTGTCTGTCTTTCTTTCTTAATCTTTCTTCTCTCTCTCTCCCTCTCTCGCTTTGGCAGGAACTTCAGACCCGCTCTCGTCCAACTACTCTCCCTCCATCACCCACTGGTGTACTGTGAGCACTGCACTGCTAATCAGCGAAATCAGCATAAAATCCTCTCTTTTCCCTCTTGACCTCTCATTAGAAGCATTTTTCCTTCGCTTATTTATATATTTTCACATCCTGTTTTTACTCTGACTTCACTGGCCTCCATCCTTCGCCCCTCCTCCTCTCATCACCTTCACCCCCCTTGTCTTCCTGTTACCTTCTCCCCTCCTCTCCGCGCTGCCTCCCGCGCCTCTCGTTTGTGACCTTCCTGTCTTTATGTCTCTCCGGCCCTTTGGCGTATTTCAATCACCTCGTCCTTTTCTTCCCCCCCCCATCCTCCCGTCGCAGAGCATCTCCCTGAGCGCTCTCCTCCCGTCCACCCATCCCATTACTTTTTCTGCTCCCTCGTTCACCTCTTCCTACCCTTCACAGACCACCGTTTTCCTTCCCTTCTTTTTCCCTTCCCTCGTCTCGTCTCTCTTTCTGACAGCCAAAGCTGGTTAGCTCTATCTGCTGTGCGGGCGCTTTATGGCCCGGGTCTGTCTCAGCCCCAACAACCCCGCCACAATAGGATGGCCCGCCACACACAGCCCAACAGCGGCTTAAAGGAAATTTACAGGGCTATTACGCGACGGCGGCCACACTGGAGGTTCACCACAGCCAAGAGCGCTGGTCCTAACACCCCTTCAAAATCCAGCACATGGCCGTCTTCCCCTTTTTTGGTGTGTATTCTCCGCGCGTGTGATGCGCGGGTGTGTGCATGCGTTTAAGAGCAGGAGTGTGCGTCTGAAATAGTGTACAAGAGATGTATTTATGCACACATTCAAGGCCCCAACAAAAAAACTGTCCTACTGGCATGAATTACATAACCATGCTGACTGCCAAGACACAAACTCATTCTCTCGCTGTATGCCCCCCCTCCCCTATTGTCACCCCAACCAACCCGCATCCCCCTCGACGTACCACGAAACACATTGTCCTTCTGTTGCTGTAATATGCCGGGGAAAAAAAAAGAATCAAGATTTTGGCCGGCGCAGAGCGGAAGGTGTTGCACACGGCGGCGGCGGCCCAACAGCAGGGCGAGAACATCTTCCTGTATTAAATGCATAACAATGATAATGACAGGAGGTATTAATAGCGCCCAGCAACTCTGCCACTGGTCCCTCTCCTCTTCATATGCCGCTCTTCCTCGCCATCTCTACCTCCTGTTCCATCAGTCTCGTGACTCTTGGCTTCAAATCGTCTTTGAGGCCTCGTCTCTTGTGTCATCTCTGTGCCCCTCCCCTGCATCTCTGTCTCTTCCTTGCGCACACAGACTGCGTTGTTCTCCATCTCCCCTCGTTCTCCTCTGCTCCCTCCCTCCCATACAGTACTCATGTCTATCTGGTCCAGGTTTTTTATTCCTTGTGTCAGTCCCGTCTCTCTCTCTCTCCCTCTCTCTCTGAATATATATTGGTCTCTCGCACTCCACTGGCCCTCCACCCTCCTCCCCCATTCTCTTTTCTATTCAACAACCTCTCCATTTGGCTCGCCATATCTCTCTCCCACTCTGGGGTCCAACTTTCCTTTATTAGGTTCTTCAGAGGAAAGCTGAGAAAAAAAAAAGGCTTTAGCACCTTCTTATATCTCCCTTTCTCTCTGTTCGCTCGGGTCCGTCCGTCCACTCTCTTTCCCCGCCGGCGATTCGCATTCCCCGCCGCACTTTCACCTCAAGGGCGTATGCTCCCATCTTCATATTCTCTCTCCCGTCCTCATCTTAATTACCAACCCTAACGTAATTACCAGCATTTTGAACAATTCATCTGGCGCTCTCATTTCATGATTCCGGCATGAGCCATCCCTCCTTCGGTCCCCTGTGCCGGGCACCACACTGGATCTCATTCTGTATCAATTTACACCAATTAGAATCCTATTCACAATTGTGTTCTCTTTTTTTTTTTTTTTTTTTTTTTTTAAACAAGGCCACCACATTGCATGGTTTAAAAGGTACATCCGCGGTGGAACAATTAAAGAAACGGGGAGCCTGTGCTTGCACTAAATTGCCACATCCCGCCTGCGATATGAAATGAGCGTGTACATGTGAACGTTATGCGCTTGTTTCCCTGATTGATTTGGGGTGTAATGACACCTGAGTTCCCCTCTGGAATCGATACCGCACGTCTCATTTAATCTGTGCCGCTGCATGTGTGTACATTTGAGCATTCGTGCGTGCAGGACTTACGAGTGATGCAGAGCAGGACCAGGACCAGGCTGCGCAGGGCCAGGGAGAAGGGGGCAGGGAGGAGGCGGCAGAGGACAGCGCTCCGGACAGGCCTCATTGTGTATTGAGAAGCTGCGTTTGTATGTGTGAACGTGTGCGTCGATGTGCACGTTTGATCAATGGTTCCTCTGTGACCCTGCCTGCACTGCTAGAGACAAACTAGTCCGCACACACGCACATTTGTGATTTGTTTCTCAACTGCAGTGCTGCGGACACGTGCGCACGCTAACGGCTCCGGCTTTACTTCAGTGCAATCAGACAGAAGTTGTTGTTTGAGGACAACGCTCACAGAAAGGACGCTTTTGTGCTGCGCTGCATCACAACACACGCAAAGAAAAACTGCTTTAGCTTGCTGAAGTCTCCGAGAGCTGAATAGAGGCCGGGGCTCGCATGCAATACACAGAAATTTGGCCAGAGCTCAGGGCACTAACAGAGCTAACAATTTACACAGTATATCACAGTGCACACAGAGACACAAGTTCTACTGTTGACTTTAGCACCTTGTGCTGCTTAGGAAAAAAAACCTTACGACAGGCAATGTCTGAAATCCATACAGTGCAGAGGCTTAAAGTGATATTAGAGCTCAGTCCTATCTAAGCAAAAGGACAACAAAGGAAACACGTCTAGGCTAGCTATTTTCTACCACGGAGCTCCGAGCCTCCTGAGACCAAAGCCCAAGACTCTTTGAATCAATAAACCAGAAAAACCGATACCAAAAGCGACCAGAGTAGACCTGCAGCACTGTGTTCTTTACCCGGAAGCACCTTCAGTAAAGGCAGCTGTGCAATTAACTAAATGAGCAACTTGTCAATTAGCACCTCGCCAACTGCTCGCTGCAGTGTCAAACTCAGAGCTAAGCTAGTTCTGAGCGCAATTAACCACCACAACACACTGCTCCGCTCCTGTAGGTCAAACTGCACACCACTCCAGGGAGCAGAAAACATCAATAATACTATATTTCATTCAGATACGGGCAGAGGGACTGTATTGCAAAGCGAGTCAAGTTTATCCACGGATGCCGACTGAATGCTAACTTCTGAAGCAGAGCTACCTACACTGCCGTGCCCCCGAGGAGAGTAAAATCTAGGGCAACAATGCTTGTTCTCAAACAGATTATATTTTAATGAGTCAAACAAGATCTTCTGCACTTCTCACCCGACACTTCGGCAGGCAGAAGTCAATGTTCCTTTGAGCTATAACCGCAGCGACCAGGCCTCTGGAGAGACAAGAGACACTATCTTGCAACTCATCTGGAGATAGCTAAGGTTAAATAAAATCCATTGAGCTTGAGTGCCGCTCTATAAAGACAGAGAGTGGAGGTGCTTGGCCTGTGTAGAATAACCCGACTTGCAAGAGAACTGCAGTCAGCCACGTTAGTCTCAGATATTACACTTTTCGGTCTGCGATTTCTTTACCCGAGAGACTTGCACATTATTCTCACGAGGCACCTGCCATTATTATTCGCTTCAACGCTAGAGCTCTTTTCGATAAGCTATCATGTATACGCCGTAGTGTAAATGGACAGTGATTTTACCCGGTAATTTGAGACTCTTCAGAATAATCACAAGCTATCAGACAGTATAATCGCGCGGCATCGACCTGCCTAACTCTTCCTTTCCAACATGCTTCACCGGGTACAGTCGGTGCCTGGTTGCACTCCAGATGCACGCTCGCTCGTACACGCCGCTCTGCTTAAGGCCCCGGACAGAGTCCCGCTGATTGTCAGGACCTAATGCATCGCCGCTCTCCGAGAGTGTGTAGCTCCTGTGTGTTTTGTATGTGCTGAATACGTGTGTGTGTGTGTGTGTGTGTGTATATGTTTGTGATGCCGAGACAAAGCGTGACGGGCTGCACCACACACCTCACTGAGCACTATCTGATGGAGTAAAGTATGGGTGTCATCCTTAGATTACTACACACTGCCCGCTCTCTCTCTCTCTCGCTCTCTATCTCGCTCTCTCTCTCTCGGAGTCTCTCACTCTCTGTGGCACCGCAAACACAATGAGCTTTAACGGCGACGGCCCTGACACCTCTGGCAAAGCCGAAAGCGGATCATCGCCAATCTTCCCCACGGCGCCGACTTCAGCGGTCAAACTGGCTGACGCTGAGAAAATTACTCTGCGTTGGTGTGCACCAGAAGAAACTCGGGGGTCTGGCAAGTCTGGGGGTAACTGGCAGCAGACGGACGGAAACAAAGTCTATTCACTTGTTCAAATTGATCTCCTCAAATTGTGTTTGGTTTATCCGTTCTGCCCTCTTTCTCCCCTCCTCTTCCCTTCAGTCCGCCGGTCAATCCGGAGCAGCAGCCAGTTAGTTCCCGCGCGTTTGTCCTCCTCTCACTCCTTTCCCTCGTCGATGTATGAAAACTGATTTAATCCCGGCGCGGTGTCGTTGTTGTTCACATCCATCTGTCTATCCGTTTTCTGTCCACCACTTGTTTATATAACCCTGGCCACCCTCCCCTCGCTTAGAATGAGTGTGTGTCAGTGTGGGATCAGTGTCTGCATATTTTGCATACTATTTTGTGAAGGTTAGAGATGTGTGTGTGTGTGTGTGTGTGTGTGTGTGTGTGTGTGTGGATGGAAGGCAGCGACAATGGTTGTCTTTCAGGTCAACAAACAGTGGCGGCGTGTGTCTGAATGTGCTCGTCTGTCCAGTGGAGCAGAGTGTACATTTGGCTGTCTGTTTGGCCCTTTCACCAGCTACTAGCCATTAATTTATCCATGCAGGCGCACACAGAGGCATCATAGTGCCTCTTTATGTCAAATGGCCGTTTTTATGGCGGCTGGGATGCGCACGGCTGTCCGCTGACAAGAACTGCGCACGTGTTTGTGTTGTGTATTTGGCATTTACGAAAAAAGCGAATGTGGACAAAACAGCGGCGAACGCGTCCGCGGTCGCTGTGAGTTACGCCGACGCGAACCTGGCTCGATGAAAAGGTGCGACGGAAATCACTGCTAACAGCGAGTCCAACCTGTGTCAGTGTGTCTCGCATCAACACGCTGTGGGTAATGCAATTCCTTTGTTCGCGGCCCCCGTTGCCACATGTACTATCATTACTGCTATTGGCAGTAAAACTGGCACTACAAAGCCAGCGGTGAGAGTTAACTACACCAGACTCGGCGTAGATGACTTTCATTGTCCCGTAAAAGACGAGAAGGCAACGCGGCCCTTCCCATTCCGATGGCGCCGCCGCTTGTTCTTAATCAACTGATCATAAACTATCAGTTCTAATCTGCGGCAAGCTGTATTTACAAACATCTTTATGCATTCAATTTGAATCACGCTGTTCCCCCTATTATCAAGTCAAATAAAGTCAAATTTATTTATCAAGTGCTTTTAACAAAATAGGGTCATCACGAGGTGTTTTATAGAGCAACAAAGGACATAATTACAGACGAGAAGAAGAGCGCACTGCAAACATTGCACCACTGGCGAGCGGGTGCGTGTGTGAGTGTCTGCAGAGTCCCTGTGTGGGCAACCCCCTGATGGGTGTATTTGTTTTTGTCGCAGTGTGTGCGGAAGGAAGGAGGTAATGGCAAATTGTGTGTCCCCCGCCCCCCCCCGTCTCCCCTTACCCCCCATTTTTTTTCCTTCTTCTTCTTCCCCTCTCTTCTCGCTCTCATCCAAATCAAATTTTTAATGGGCTTCATTGGTGCCACCGTGGAATAAGTGTTGCCAAAGCACTTAAGGGGCTTAAGTCAGCGGCGTGCTGAAAATATTAAGCACTCAAACAGCCTTACAAGGATCCCTGCCTGCTTAAGTATGCCGAGGAGGTCGTGCCAGCATTTAATACCAATGGTATTAAAAGCGCTCCGACAAGGGAGAGGAACAGAAATATAGACATGTACAGTATGTATTGGGTACTGGGAATAGATGGAGAGATTGTGGCTGCTGGGAAGAACTGGACAGAAAGACAGGGGGAGTAATGAGGTGAGAGACAAGGGAGGGTCAAAGGGTGGCGGCGAGGTGAGGTGAGGAGAGGAGCACAAGTAAAGACAAAGGACAAAAGAGAGGAAAAACAGGTGAGAAGAGGTGGTGAGACAGTCGGGGAGAGGCGAAGGAGGGAAAGAAATTTGAACAAAAAAACAAGCAGCGTGGAGGAGGAGAGATGCGAGGGAATCGGGCCAAGGTGTGGGAGGTAAGGGTTGATGGGATAGCTGTGAACCAGCAGCAGAGGGCTAATGCAGAGATTCTATCGGGAGGCTTATCCAAGATTAAATTTCTCTTTGTCCTTAAGGCGCTTCTTGGGTAAGCGGAAGTGTCGAATTTATTTCTTATGTCTCCCTTGAGGTTGTGCAGACGAGTGGGTTGGGAGATGTGTTGCCCGCGTGTCTCCGTGTGTGTGAACATGTTGCGTTGCGGGGGGGGGGGGTGGGGATACATGTATATGCGCCCGCGTGGGCGTGAATCTCGAGGGTTTATTAGCTGGCAAACTGTGAGGGAGGGCGAACGTTCCTGAAAGGTAAAGATAGATCAAGTGAACATCTCCCCCCGGGGGGTGTTTCAGAGTAAGTGAACCACCAAGTATTAGTGTGGTTACATTAATCTAGAGCGCTCACACCTACAGATATTCATGAATATAGATTTGTCCGAATGCAATTCCGAAAGGCATTTTCAAGTTTCTTTTTTTCCTTGCTCAAAGTTTGTTTTATTGAGCTGCCACAAAGTCCCAGGCTACTCGAAAGTTGAATCACTCACAGGGAAATATTATCTCAACTGTCCTGATTGAGCAGTCCCCTCTGGGAATCTCGCAAGTGTAAAGAAAAATGCACACCGCTGTGCAACTATTGTTTACGCGTCTGCAAACCAAGGTCCTGGATTCCTCGCGGACGATCAAAAACACCAAATTATAGGCTTTTGTTATCTTAAAAAAAAACAAAAACAGTTTTAACCAGGTTCTGCTCAGCACCTCCGTGCCCCTCTGCTCTCCTTCCCCTCCGTCTTTTTCTGATTTCTTGTTTGTCTGGCTGACTCGGTGTAAATAGCTAGCCTAGAGCCATGCGCCAGCTAATCCAACTGGGTTTTCTCTGAACTCCCTAATTAGAAAAGTCACAGCTCCTCGATCTATGGACACTATCAGTGTCTGCATTTTCTGGAGGCACGGCTCAGGCTACTTCCTGCGCACCTCACGCTCCTGGGCAAAGGGATCGATGGGAGCCGATCATTTGGGTACATTTTCGAGCGACGGCGCCCGTCTTTCTTCACACAACTCTGGATTAGAAAGTTTTGATTTTCTTTATTTTTTTTCCCGCAGTCTGTTGACAGAGGAGCCTGGCAAATAAATACAAGTCAATATGGCTCACATCGTGGCAGGGTAACAAGAATACAAAACAGATATAAGGATCTGAATCACTGGCTGTGTTAAATTACATGGTTCGGGTGTGTGTGCATGAGCAGCCAGGCGGTGTGTTTCTTCACACACACACACACACACACACACACACACACACACACACACCCCTCTTCGCCTCACCTTTCTTTGTGACTCTATAGTAAACCTGGAGATTAGACTCACTTTCTGGCAGACAACAGACTTGGCATTTCCTTTTTTTTTTTTCGCTGGTTTTACAGGGTGGAAGGAAAGACATAAAGGCAGAGCGGTAGCCATTGTAGGAATCCTATTATTAGGCTCATCCCATTATGCGTTTACTATGCATCAACCGCACGTTAACGGGGACAATTTTAGCGTATTCTTCCCGAGCCTGGCAAAGAACCGAGCGTGCACTTTAGAACAAAACACTCTCAAGTGACAGACTGCAGGAAACTGAGGATGGAAAAAATGCCATTGATGGCTGCTGCTGCTGCTGCTGCTGTAGCTGAATGAGCCAGTTGAAGCTTTACTGCTCCAGCAGTGATGCCGAATTCACAAAAATCAGATAGAGCACTTATTTAACAAACAGAGGACTCAGAATCCGACTCACATATACGCGCTTTCATCCCGGAGACGACCGGAAACATTTTCTGCCCTGGGACTAAACACGAATGTGAGCCAGATGTCTGTCTATTTGTTGCTACAACACGTTTTGTGCGTATCGTTTCCTTTGCTGCCAACGTGGACAAAAGACTCTCAGATCAAACGCACTAAAAAAGACGCTCCTGAAAATTGCTCACTCAAAGAGACGCATCTAGAAACTACCAATTTTGTGTAGCGCGCGTCTTTCTTATCCGAGGACGGGATTAGATTTGCATTCTGGTGCCACAGTGAGGACCCGTCATCCTCAAACACAACATCCAACATCCGGACGGTACCGTCGCACTGAACGCCTGCAAATGTCCACAGTCAACGTATCCGCAAAACTTTTACCGTCAATGTATTTATTACATTTTTATGGTTAAAGTGGCACTATGTGTGAAACTCAAACTCGGAATATAAATGAGGTAAGTAATGCAAACAGAGAAATATTTAGCTTTGAACGAGCTGCTCTCAGAGAAAAAATAAGGTCCCGGAAGACTGTTTGAAGCTAGAAAATTGTCAGGGTCTGCCAAATATAAACAACGTAGAACAGTGTGAAATTGTGTTGTCCTTTAAGGTCAGTTTTGTATATTTGGTTTATTCAGGCATGGAAACAAAGAGGGCGTGTTTATTTAGTTTGTTTAGGCACAAAGAAGAAGATCTATCTCTTCTGATTAAAACTGATTTCCCAAAACTGAACCTTTAAATTTAGGCAACCCGAGCCGCCCGGTTGAGGTGAGTGTGAGCTTGCGGTCCGGGGGTTCAGCCAAAAAGAAAAAGTCAACAGCAAACTTGAAGATTGGATGGACGTCGGTATAGGCCTGATATCCATTCCTAACCTTAATTAAGCATTTTAACAACCTCACAGTACACAAACCTCGATGTGCCGGTCAAACCTGTGCTTTGTACGCCCAATTACTTCCAACCCTGTGACTTCCCTGCAACATAATAAAGTCAAACTTCCCTGATTGGAAAAAGAAAAAAGAAACAACCTTTCCAATAAGCGTAATCCCGGCAGCAATTACTTTCTCTACAAAACGTAATTGGAAAAGTAAATTAGTATATGTATTTTGCAGGGTGGGGGGAGACACGGTTGCATTGCGAATGACTGAGGAGGTCGACGGGCCCCTGGAACGCCGGGGAAAGTGTGAATAACTTACATGCGGCTGCGTTCTGAGTAAGCTGCAGGGTTTCTCATTTGCTCCGATGAAGAGAACTGCAGGATGCGAGGTGTTAAGAGGGCACAGGCCCAACAAGTCCTTTTTTAAACGCAGACATGACATTTACAAAGGAGCTGCTCCCGGCCCCTCGCCGTCTTCATACATGCATTAATGGAAGGATACACAGTTTAAGTGTGCAAAGGCGTCTGCCCGCATATTTTATGCATAACCACGCGAGGCCCCCACCCCCCCGTCGGGATGCAACAGAACACTAAGCTCAGTCATCCTTTATTCAGTAAGATAAATGCAAACGGTGTTACCTGCCAAGCTGAGAACGCACTGTCGGAGCTTCCTAACGACTGTGTCTGTGTGTGTGTGTGCGCTGTGCGCCACATGCTACACAGCTACCTGCTGGGAGTAACACTCATTATCCATGTGGCATCGTACCTCCCGGTGACAGGCTGCGACTCTCCGCTCACTGTTTTCTCTCTGCTGCAGTGTGTGTGTCTGTGTGTCTGTGTGTGTGTCTGTCACTCTCTCCTCTTTGTGTTCCCATGTGCAAACATTTGCGCGTGGCGGCGCGTCGGATTCTCCTCGGTTCCCTGATGTGTGCATGTGTGTGTGTGTGTGTTACAGATTGGTTGTCACCGCAGCCCATATGCGCATGTAGAAGTTCACCATCTCGCTCTCTACTTCCTGTGTGTAACGCGCAATTGATGCGCACGTCGAGCTGTTGAGGCCGCAGCACATGATGTTTTCATTTTTGTTGCGCTCTTTGGGGGGGGAGGACAGTTTGTGTATCTCAGCGAGGGCGTGCAGCTGCCAGTGGGGTCTGGACCGGGTTAGCAGTGTGCTGTGCTGTCACCGCATATAGTGTGGGTGATGAGAATTGAGCGGCTACGTGCCACCTTGCCGGGGGGTGGCGGTGGTGGTGGTGGGTTTGGGGGGGGGGTACCCTGCCAACTGCCTTGCCCCCATTCCGCCAATTCACAAACGCCTAACAAAGGGATAATTTCTCCCTCGCATGATATAATCTTTCCTTTCACCCAGCGTCTCAATGGAAGCCTTTATGGCATTTTTTTTTAATTTTTTTTTTATCACATCTCCCTCTCCCTCCATCTCTTTCTGCCTCTCTCGCTCTGCCTCTCCCCCGACCCCCCTCCCTGCTCATCGCACCTCTCTCTCCCCGTTTGCCCTCTCTGCCTCTTTTTCCCCATCCTCCCCTCGCTCCGCTCCTCTCTCCCTCTGACCTTACAGTGGGTCTTTGCGCTGGAATCACTCTCCTTACTCTTTCTCTCCCTCTCTCTCTCTCTGGAGGAAAATCACACACTCATCAGTTTGCCGGCTCTGTTCCTGACGAGCGGGCTCGCAAGGAGAATATTAACGAAGCTCCTCAGCCAATTAACACCTAAAGCACATAACAACCTTTTATGCCAGCAGACACACTCGCATGCATGTGCGCGCGAGGTGGTGGCACGCGCACATGCATGCGGACACACAAACAACTCACAAATAGGCTGCCACACACACACACACACACACACACACACACAGTTCGACCTAAACACACAGAGAGGCAGAGAGGCTCACATAAACAGAAACACACACAGGCAGAGCGAAGATAGGCACGTGCCAGCACACACACGCACACACACACACTAATAGATTGTGCTGTTGAGTGTGGGTGTAGAAGGAGGAGGACGTTTATAAGAGCAAGGGGAAGTAATGTAGAGAGAAAAGAGATGCAAACAAAGTGATGAGCAGCAGCGAGGCGGAGAGACAGAAAAGGATGGAGAAGAGAGGAGAGCAGAAGGAAGGAGAGATGGAGCGAGGAGAGGAGAGAGACAGATTTACGGAGTGTGAAGAAAAGGCATAAAGATGGGAAAAAAAAAAAAGGGAGAAAATCAGCGATAGAAGGTTAACGTGGCTTGGCCCGCTCCTGACATGGTTCATGCTAATTCTGAAGGGGTTTAATCGACACACACACACACACACACACACACACACACTAGACCCTGACATACACATAGTTGTCTTTCGGCAGGACAACACAATGCATAAAACATGGCGGGAGAAAGGGCATTAGCAGTGAACCTTTGCGCGCACACACACACACAGATTTCTGGACACGTGAAGCAGTATCCTCGTATGCATAAAACATAGCCAGAGACAGCAGGAGCAGGGGGCGTACGGGAGATAGGGAGAACAAGTGCGAATGGACAAAAAGTGTATGGTAATGACCCGGATAACGAAAAAGGCGGCCGCAGAGGGGTATGCAGAGTCAGAGAGGGACAAGTGTGAGTGTGATAAAGTGATGGAGAGGAGAGAGAGAGAGAGAGAGAGAGAGAGAGAGAGAGAGAGAGAGAGAGAGAGAAACTTTCCTCATGGCCTGCTGCTTTTGGATTGAGCGGCGTGCAAATGAAAAATGGAGATGAAATAATTAGACAGGCTGACTAGAAGCGCTCATCTAAATATGTAAATGCACTTAATTTTACTTTGATTTGCTCCACTGCCTCCCTATCACTCTCCCCCGCCTCTATCTCAAGACACTTTCTTCCTCCCATTCTTTCCCCTCTCATCTGTTCCCATTCCCGCTCTCCTTCCTCCCCACCTCGTCCTCGTGCTTCCTCTCCCTCTCTTTTTTCTACTTCCCTTTTTTTTTTTTTTTTTTGAATATTAAAGCCACACTGTGTTAACACGCTGTAGGTCCGTCAGCTCAATCATTCACCGCGTTATGGAGGGAAAGAGAGAGCGTGTTTGGTTAGCTCCTTCACACCTGTCTGACTCTGTGATGGGTTGTGCGCGTGTCTCCCGCAACATACATTCATGTATGTTTAAGGTAAAAGGACTGTCGGAGGAATTTGTTTAAGTCGATCTCAGTGCATAATTACAAGCCGTATTTGCACCAATGGAGGTCGTGATAGCAATTTTTTCTGTGCTTCTGATCCATTTTTTAGCATCGCTAAATGTCGGCAGAAGCTAATATGAGCAGCAGTCTGACAAATCAAGGTTGTTTCTCCAAAAAGTAAGTCTTTCCTGAACAGTGTGTTTCCCTGGATGTCTTTTTCTGTCCTTGGCAGTTAAACTCACGAAACAGCCGAAACGTATCTACTTGGCTCGGTGAACTCGGACAACTGGAGCCTCATTAGATTAAGCTGAATACAGGAATCCATGAGGCTTGTTCAGACTGAAAGTGAAGCAAGTCTTTCTCGTGAATTTGACCTCTGGGCTGTTCACAGCTAATGTCTGTATATTTGGCTGCTTGGGGAGAACCGCGGTCGTTTCAACAAGCCAGTAACTTTTGTTAGCTAGGAAGCGGTTGAATGCTAACGTTAGCTGTTATCTAACATCGTAGTTTGATGGTGTTACAGGAAAAAGGTGTAAATTAATTCTTAAATATCAACTTGGACACATTTATTTCAAGCCTGTAAGTAAAACACACCGGATGTAATGTTAGCTTGGAAGTGGTTAAACACTTACGTTAGCTATTGAGTTGGAATGCGGCCCACGTCCCTCCAGATATTCGCCGTCAATTGTCCTTAGTTGCTGATCAGTCAGGAAGATTTGTCGGATTCCCCAAGTTTATTAGACGTTTACGCTGTGTAAATGTATTATATGAGTATCGACTTCATGTGCAAACACGCCTTCTGCCTAACGTAACTTTAAAAGCATAGAAGGGATCACTTCACAGTCACTATGCAGGGCGGCTCGCTGCCAAGAGGGTCGAAACGGTACAGAAGACCCAGGGGGCCCATGGAGAGTTCCAATGGCTGACGACAAAACGTGCTCAACACAAAACCTACTGACCTATATTATGTTTTGGCAACACAATCTGACACGGGTGCAGTCAAAACACTTAGTCGGATGAGCAGAACACACATATGTGTCTGCATGTGTGTGTGTGACATCACAAACTGGCTGATAATCCAAAATGTTAGAGGATAAGACCCGGTGCGTTTTATTTTATCTCCTGTTGGACTGTTTTTCTCTTGAAGCTGCCCATGTGGCTCACATCTCTACTGTCTTTTTTTTTTTTTTTTCCTCAGTCGAGTAAGCGCGGTAACAGTTCACAGACCCTGTTCTAATTAAATACATTGTGCATAAATTCCGAACACGACTGGTTTCTGCGCCTTGTAAACAAAAGTGGCTGCAGAGCGCTGTGAAATTAAAATCTCCCGTCCCCTCATATTTTGTTCCCCGAGAATTTTATTAATTGCTTTTTTAAGTGTATGTTGACTGAACATGTTATTAAATTAGATGAGCGCGTTTTCATTGCCACTTTGCTTTTGAAACAGAGATCTCAGTTTTTTAATGGAAGTATTTTACCTAGAAGCAGAAATGAAAAATGAATGTGTGTGCATGCGTGTGTGTGTGTACCTGGATTATAGATTAGCCGAGCTGTGCAGAAAGACAGCTGTCCTTCTTAATGACAATCTGTCAGAGCTCTTCACTAACTGCTCCTCCTCTTTCATCAGCCTGTCTTCTCCCTCTCCAACCCCGTCCTCCTCTCTTTAGTACGACTTGTACTGAACATCCCTCACCGGGACACTCGCCTCCTGTTTCTGCAAGGTGACTCTGACAGCAGTCCGCCTCATTATGCCTCTTTGTGTTTCCTTTGTTCCCTTTCCCTTTCTCTTTGCGTACCGTCGCCTCTCTTTATCAATTACAGTGCAGGTTTTTGTTCAATTGAAATTTAAGCTCTGATCCAACTTCTGCAGATCAGAGCGGTCGCATCTTTTTCACCTATACACTTCACACCATAAGAGTGCACGCTAATCACGTAGCAACACAGTTGCGCAGCGCACCCGCTTAACGGGAAGATGCTCGGCTAAAAGCAAGTCATAACCATTTTTTTTTTTTTTTACCAAAAAGAAACAAACAAAACAAATCAAACCAAAGCAACAACAACAGTTCACAAAAGGGGGCTCGCGATCGTTCTCAAGTATTTCATGCTAGTAACGTAAACGATACGCCAGATAAAAGCTGACATTCGACGGGTTCAACGCCGAAAACAGTTGCGTTCGGATGGAACGAATACCAAGAGTGAAATGTAAGGCGGAGATCAAATCAGTGTTAATAGTTTAATCTAACAAATGTGCAAACACGGAGATTAAGCTTATATATGTATCGGCTAAAATCTCTCTAACTTTGCTCGGCTACACTGTATTAGCATCAATCCTGATAGAAGGAATGTTCAGATGTTGTGTTGTGGTTTTTCGAGAGGTTTTGGGCTGCAGCTGAATCATTCCAGGGGGATTATCACTCAAAAAATTCAAAAATGTGGTTCGATGCTTATTCATCTGCAGAAAGCTGTGTTACTTTTACTTTGGTACAGAGATTTTTCATAAAGACCTTGTAGTTGCAAAGACATGCTCTATTCGTTTTCAGCAGGTAACTTTCCACGAGGAACTTTCCAAGAGAGGTGAAACATCTTCAAGAAACTGAAGAAACACCAGTTGCCTATAATGCAGCACCTAGATTAACTTTAAAAGAATTAAGTGGTTTTTGAGGCCAGTTCTCAACAGGTTTTTTTTTTATCTGAGAAAGAATAATTATATGACAAATTCTCTCGTGGAGGTCAATAAGCCGCTGGATGTCGTTGGCGGTGTACATACGTTGCGTACGTTTAAACGTATTCCCCATCACTCTGTGCGGCACTTTGAATTGCAAATACTTTACTTGAGCATCTACCCACAGTTTTGACTCCCACAGTTAAATGATTATATCAGACAAATGATGATCAATGTCGACAAACGCCTGCCTCACTAATTGTGATGCGTGATGAGGCTACTAATTGAGGCTGAGGAGGCAGTAGTTGGAAAACACGTGAAAGCAATGATCACTGATCTAAAAAGCATGTTTGATTTATCAGATCAGAACGGGTTTATCATTTTTCTTTGGGCTATAACTTTGCTCCCCTTTTCACCATCCGTCTTCGTGCCGCTGCCGTCGCAGGTCCAGGGACATGAACTGTCTTGTGGGTTTTGATTCGATTTGATTTCTTTCAGCCCTTTGTTGTGCTGGTTTCTTTTTCGAGGCTTTGGTATTTCTCTATTTTTTCACGTTTTATTTTCTGTCTGGAGAGAATAAAAGGGGACATTCTTTGTGTTCAAAGTTTGTTTTCTTCAGCTGACATCAGGTTTCTTTTTCTCTATCCCCCAATCACGAATGCTCGCAACTGGCTGTAACCTGTGCACATACGTCGAGCGGCCAGTTGGCGTGTTCAACGTGCCGATCACTGCCTCCAAATAAATGACCCTGACACTGAACTGCTTTAATTCATGAGCCCTCTCCACCTCTTCTCCTTGCCGCTCTTCTTCACGTCCTCCAGCTATAACTACCCTCAGGCTCTGTTTGCTCACTTATAATGCGCCACCACAATGTGGTAAGCATAAGGGTCCTCGAAGAAACACAAACACAAATCACTCACTACTGTGTGAGGATAATTAAGTCGACATATCTACGATATATTCATCACATTTTTAATGGAACACAAACACGCAGGCAGACCTTAACATAGGCCCTTATCTCCCATCTGCTAATTAATTCTCATCTGGACTTTTGATTCATTATAATGAGGTTTGATTAAAAATTTGAATTCATGTGAACAGCTGTCAAATTCCTACTTCATCTTGCTTTCATAAAGGGCTGTCAATCACAGCAGAGCACTCCACAGATCACAGGCGGGGCCGAACCGGAGGCCCGGCCTCCTTTCCTCTCGCGTCGAGTGAAAGAAAACATGAACAATTCATCCAAGAGATTCTCTTTCCCCTCGTTTCTTGTGCGAAGGGCTACCGGGCGCTGTTTACCTTTAACAAGCAAATACTTGTTCAAACTGCATTAATAGATAGCGCACAGCGGCCGTAAATCCGACACACAAAACCTGCGCGCACACGCACGCCCGTTTGCTCTGTTTACTCCCGGCGTGGTTCAAAAGTGGACGGCGAGCCTGCCAAGCCGCAGCAGAGGGAACGCAGCAAATGAGCTGAAAGGAGCTCACAGCAATTAGGCAGCCTACATTTTTACATACTTCTCGCCTCTTTTATGAAACTCCCGGTGTCACATTTCACGCAGCTTGATCAACGGCGCGCTCGGTTAACTGGCTCGGGGGATTTGAGGCTGAGGAAGAATCAGGCCCCATCTAGCATGACTAACACTGGCAACTCCGCCCCTATCAGGCAGCGTTTTTATCTGCGAGGGCCCCGGTACACCTGTTGATAATTCTAATGAAGAGAATAACACCCCCAGCAGGGGACTAAATTAAGCTGCAGCAGTCCTAAACAGGCCTAATAAGGCACTGAGTGGGGCCTGCACACTGATGCATAGATTCAGAGCTCTGTGTGTGTGTGTGTGTGTGTCTGTGACTGAGAGCATGTTTGCATTTGTATTCTATCTGTCTATCTGCAATATATAGATATATCTGCAAACTCACATGCACACACACACACACACACACACACGCTGTGCTTTATGGTAGCAATGGATCTGACAGCAGCCCTCCTTTAATTTTTTTCAGTCGTAAATGAGAGCTTGAGCCCATGGTTTAGTAATGATAGTTATTACATTGCTCTGCCTGCAGGAGGCTACACACACACACACACACACACACACACACACACACACACACCACTAAGTTGATATATGCGCAACTGTGCAGTTCAATCATGGAGTTATTTTGGAAGCAACCAACACACCGTAAACCATGCAAGAACCCACTCATGCACGCACACACATACAGACACACACCAACACATTACACAGCACCCCACAGCATCACACACACATACACACACACACACACACACACACACACACACACACACATAGCTACACACAGTCATCCATTGCAGCTGGTCCAATCTCCACACCCAGCTTCTCATACTAACACCCATCGCCTAGCAACGGCCTATCAGGAAACGCGCTCACCTTTGGACCCGAGTCGCCTGCCACTGAATGGCAGCCAATCAGGTGAGCTGCCCCCCCTGGGACAAACTACTGTGATCAAGAGTAGTGGGGGGGGGGGGTTAGTCAGTAGGGCTTAAGTGTCACCAGCGCAAAACCTCCATCTGTTATTTTCTCTCCGTCCAGATTTCTTTCTGGCTTTTTGACATAGTTATCGATGTCAAAGCACTCGTACTTAATTCTCGTCAGATGTACTCCTTGCTCTCGCCCTCGATCTTTGTGTGGGCGGCATGTTAAACCCAAAGCTATTTTGTAAATATACTGCATCAGATGGATAAAGCAACTGTGGGGTTAGTCATTTTTTTGTGTTTTTCCATCATCATGCTTATAGACGGACCTAGATTAAAGTAATATGGGATCCTACTTACTCAAAAATTAATACTGGTGTCATCCACAGGTCATATATTTATGCATTTCGATCTCAGTTTTACATTTCAGCATTTGCATTGCAGATATTTAGATTTTTCTCGTTTCTCCCCGTCAGATCTGGCTCGGAAACCCGCTCCCCATCCCGGCTAACAAAGATGCCTCAAATAAAAGAGACATGGCTGCGGCGACATTTAAGATTTTGACAGTGTTTTTAATGCAACATGCTTGGAGAGGGATTACGTCCCGCCAGAGGATTTCATCTTTTCTCATAGCTGTCAGGTGATTGACAGTAAATGCCGCACAACGTATGAAAGCACTCAACCTGGGGACTCTCTGGCACAATGAGATAATGATAAAACAGAACTCTAACAAGACCAAATCAAGGGCTTCATTTTTTACCTTGATGGATTTTCTGTCTCTGGCAATTTTCAAGTCCGGGCAAGGTGTTTCTCAAGCGGAATAAAAAAAATGGAAGCAAAAATGACTTTTTTTTTTTTTTTGATGGTGGAAAAATGAAATATTGTGTCTTGAGCTCCTCTTAAAACACTTCAAGAGGGGAGATATAAAGGAGAGGAGAATTTAAACAGCAATATAATCCGCTGACAATAAAAGTGAGATGACCCAGCCGGCTCCTGATGGGACTCCGAATCTCACAAGAAACTCGCTCGATCCAATGAAAAAAAAAAAACCTCAATAACAACAACAACGGAGGCAGAGGATCACACTCTACATGCTCAGCCTCACCTCACACGATGATAAACTCTGTCTCGCTGTCAGAATATCTGCTGTCGGACCGACTCTGCCGTGTCTGTGCAAGTGCAAGAGTTTGGTCAGGATCTGCAGAGATTTTGGGTTATGATAATCAGACATGTTTGACATTATTGGGATAGCGCAGATCCGTCTGGGAAGTTCACCGAGTTAGTTGAAATTGAATCTTAAAAGCTCTCACTCCACCAGATAAATGTAGGCTGACCACTGGTCCCGATCAAGCCTTTGATCCAATTGTCCGGGTGGGCAAATCTGCTGTAAATCAGCCTGATAATCCTCTGGCATACCACCAGTCTTACTCCCTCTATGTCTGACTCTCTCATTCCTCATTTCTTCTTCTGCCTTGTGAAATGAAAAAAAAAAAGAAGTTATTTTTGTTCACTCTCTGCAAAGACCTCTCACTTCAGATTAAGGCGCTCCATTCCCCACAGCGCTAATGCTAGCACAAAATGCACATGCAGAATCAGAATTACAATGTAGGAACATAAAAACTAAATCCTGATTATATCTGAAATGTGAGTGGATTACTCGATTACATTTTTTTTTTTATTATGTCCTCTAGAACACGGCAATTTCAAATACACATAATCTTGCTAACCGTACTCTACAAACTCGGGAAAAGTGCATCCAACGTTCATGGTTTTTCTCAGACAATCGCTCCACTTTTTCGGTGGACCTGGCAGGAGAAAAAAAAACAGCCTTGAGTCGGGACGGAGGGTTCGCTCAGCAGCTTTCCAGACAGCCCCCCATTACTGGCAATGCTACCATCGCTTCAACTTCAAAAACACGTGCAACACAGGAAACATTTATGTCCGGTCCAAATTTTTGCGAGCCAAAAAAATAAAGCGGCCGGAACACTTAAAGAAGCGGCGTCGCACATGTTGCAGAGAGTCCACCCGCTGTTTGCTACGGTGCTGTTTTTGTGAGGGCAGTTTAGTCTGACCGACTGTAAACGCTGAATGCTCACATTGAAGGTCACTTGCATTGGAAATGTTTCCAATGTTTAAAGATGATGGGTTTTTTTTTCTTTTTTTTCTCAAGGTTTCATAAGGTTGAATATGTCTTTTCTACCAGCGGCCGTCAAACCGTATAAAATCTGAAACAGTGGACCCTGAAGCTATAAGATCAGTGGGCAACATCACTTCCAATATTATGTGAAACGTGACATTTTTACATCCCAATATCATTCTTGCAATATCAGACCTCCAAAATCATATTACTTCTCAGTATCATTGCATATACTACCATTTTTTTTACATGTTTTACTTTGTTTCCAAAATGTATGTTTCCAAATGTTCCATTTGATGACAGCAACTAGAACTTTTCCACTTTTTATCACTGCAATTAGGGTTGTCGCGATGTATTCACTACAACCATGACATTAAAAAAGGAAATATCCATATCGTGTTAATGATACACATAACATAATAATGATAAATTAAATCCAGAGGAAAAAAAGGCCTTGTGAATCTTTTGTTTAAGGATCCATCTGGTTGCCTTTTCACTAGTAATCAAGTGCAATTGTTCTTTTTGCACACTTTTTTTTTTCTTTTTTTTTAACAGGTATGGTCACAAAATGTCCCTCCATGTATGTTGAGTTTATTCGAAAAGGGACAAAAGACACAGTACAAAAAGTTGAAGATAGATTTGATAACTAGCATTTTCTTGTTTTAATGTCTCTATACATTTCAACAATATCGCTGAAAGTCTGATACTGTGACATTTCCTGATGGATTAATGACGTTCCATCTTATCGTACGTCATATTTTCAATGTTCTATTTTGAGCTAATGCAAAAGCAATCCAGCTGTGTTCAGATTAGACTACATTTAATCGTAGTAGAACAGACCACATGTCATCGCTGTTCAGTCATTTTCCAAGTCATCTGACTCCAGCCGTGTGCACAGGTGTGAGGAACTCCTGCTACAAGTCTATGTTATTAAGTTACCTCGCCATCATTTCAGGCAGCAGGAAACACTGAAAAACCTCCCTCCATCCCTCTCTCCCTCCGCCCTCCTCCATCACTGTGTCTCCATCCGTCTGTCCCTGCGCCTCAGCTGCGATCCTTCCATCATCTCTATCTCTCCCTGGTGTGCTGTGCTTTTTCGCCTCATCGCCACCTTACCAGCCCCCTTCCTCTCCGCTAACCCACACCCCCCACCCTCCGCCTTCCATACCTCTGTTGTTCTCGTCGCATGCCACCCCCCAACCCCCACACTCCATCTCCACCTCCGTCTCCACCGTGCTACCTCTCCTTGACTCCATCCTCTTTTTTTCGCCCACCACTGCCACTCCCTCCTCTCCGCGCTCCCTGTTCTTCTCCGTGTCACCATGCATCAAGCCGCTTCTTATCAGTCTGTCACATTCCGCGTCTTGCTGGGGATTCATAATCCGTTACAATATCTCTCGCTCTTTGTCTTCCCTTCTTTGTGTCCTGTGTTTCATCTCCTCTACATGAAGCAATTATCTGGCTTTCATCGCTGTCCCTGTCTCTCTCTCTCTCTCTCACTCTGTTTGTCTCACGCATGTTGGCGCTTCGATGCGTGTGTCCGCTGCTCGAACACGCAGCGCCCACGTCGAACATGCGTGTGTACGCGCCTTTTATTTGCGGGCTCATTATTTTCCGTTGTCATTTTTCAAAGAAAACTGATTATTTCCCGCATCCATTCTTCTCGATAAGAGAAAAGATCAAGAATGCAACAAACTCCGCGAACAGTGGATCGCGAGAACAGCATTCGCAGCGTCAATATCTTTTAAATTTCCTCATTACTTTTTTGTTCAGAACTTCCAGGTGCTTTTTTTGAGCTGCTCCTCTGCGTTGTCACTTCCCCATCTATTAGCGGAAAGACACGCACCGAGGTGTCACAGGAGGACTTTCGTTTGCGTAAAATAGAAGTGAAAAATCAGTTTGGACGCATCTGATCTGTTCCTCTCAGTTAAAACTCTAGGTGTTGTTTCAAGAGAAAATCGTTAAGAAGCGAAACCGATGAGGCTCATGTGCGGTGGGTGTGTGTGTGTGTGTGTTAGGTAATGTGTGTGTGTGTGGGGTAATGTGTGTGTTCCCAGGATCTGATTGGTATGGTCCTTGTGTCCAGCAGTTGAGGCGGTGAACGGTGAAGCAAGAGTTCAAAGAGAGGACAGGAGGAGGGGGAGGAGCTAAGTGCGCACACACACACATGCACGCGAACAAATTCTAGCCTTGCATGGATGAGGTGTGAGGTAAGGCGGGTGATGGTAACCTATAATAGATTAGAGTACGTCGACATATACTCGTGCACATGCAGGGAGCAGACAAACGCAAATTGTAAAGGTAATATCTCTCTGTTTAGTCACAGCATGGACACACACACACACACGACCTCACACACATGCAAAAACATAAGCGTATTACTTTTAACTGAGCACTTTGATAATGTTACAGACCTCAGGACAAAGCAGTCCCTAAAACATCAGCCCCCTGCTGCTTCGAGTCAGTATCTTAGAATTTGTGTGTCCGCATGTTACCGGGAGTGCACGGTGTGTGCTCGCGGCGTTTGAAAGCCCGCCTGCGGCGACAAGACAGGCTTCGCCATGACACCTAACACACCCCGGACGACTGTAGACGCCCCGCTGCTCGCGAAAGAGGTATAGTGGGACGGATGAGGTTGGAGAAGGAAGGAAGAGGAGCACACAAATGGGAGAAGGAGGCCAACGAGGGAGACATGCGAACGGAGAGAGTGCTGCGCTTGAGAGGGGGAGACTGAGAGGACAGGTAATTTGCGATGACAGAATGAGAAAGGGAAAACAAAGAGGTGGCAAGAGACGGAGGGGGAGAGAGAGAGAGAGGGAGGAAGCGGGAGAGATGTGCGGCATGATAGATAAAAACAGCGAAACGGGAAAAGATGAAAGGCGCCAGAGAGAGATGGAGGGAATCTTCATCAGAGATGAGAAAGGGGAAGAAAGAGTATTTATCTAAGCCCTGAGGGGAGGAGAGGAAGGGGAAAAAAAGAGACTGAGTGAGTGGGAGAAACAGTATACAAGAAAGAAAGCAGAAGGAGAGGAGCGAGGGATGAACATGAGCAATGAGGAGAGCTGAAGAGGAGCAGCCTTTTGAAAGCTATTTGGTCCTGAGCCCCCATTAATTCAGCCCGCATTTAGCTCTCTCTGTGAAGTGCTTTGGTAACAATGGATTCATCAAGCAGTCTGCACGATTTGAATTTAACTCCAGGACGGGAGAACACGGATGGAAAAGGGGTTGAAGGGGGGAGAGAGAGAGAGAGAGAGTCAGTAGGAGTGGTGGAAGAGATACTGTTTCGGAGGGGGGAGGAGAGGAGAGGAGGGACATTGTGTTGGGGGGGCCATTCATCGCGAATAGATGCTCATGGGAAGGGTGGAGTGTCAACTTTTATTGTCACAAAGATGAGTTATTGTTTATTCACCAGGACGGACACAAAAGGAGGCCGCGAGGATAATGGCGCCTTTGTGCGTGTGTGCATTCTCACATGTGACGCCAGGGAGGGCAAATGTAAAGTATAAATGTATATTCATGCAAGTATGTGTCAATGTGTGTGTGTGTGTGTGTGGGCAGAATCAAACAAGTGGCAGGAAAAATGCAGCGTGATTAGACCGCAATTCTAAATCATTACGTGCGATGTATTCCCAGAGAAGATCGCGTCTAAATGTCATGCCGTGTTGCCGCGCCGCACTCACGTGCGGAGTAGGCCAGCCGCGTCGCATTTTCGGGAGGCCACACATTTTTGACATACCCCATTCCCCACGTAATTGACTATCCCCACCTCCTCTCCTCCCCTCCCCTGCATCCTTTCCATTATTCCCGACTCCCCCCCCTCCTGTCCGTCGCTCTTCTTCTCCCTCTGCTGGGATTATTTACCATTTACAGTACGCCGCTGCATCATCTGTCACTTCTGTCCTCCTCATCTCTCATCTCGCCTTCCCCCTCCCACCTCGCTTGTCAAACACGAGAGGTCACCGTGAGCCGTTACAATATCAGCAGACAGAAAGCGTTCTCTCGCTCCTGCTCCAACTAGACTTAAAAACCTAGACCGGCACAGTGGGGCCTGAATGATCTCCCACTTTTGCCGACCCTCACAGGCCGAGATAGCGCCGCTCTGCTAATATGGCGACCCAATAAACAACCTGGTAAATACTCTGCAGAGCTGTTGTCCATATTAACACTCCGCGCCTCCATAAAGTCGCAGTTTATCACCTCTGTGGTCCCCACTGTTTCAACGCCACCGAGAGAAAGTCAGGGATAAATAAAGATTGTTGTCTTGTCTTCTTATTTTCAAGGGAAAATTACGAATGTGGTAAAGAAATGTGTCTCTTAAATCCTCAATGGGGAGCTGATCGATTCATCGAGTTTATAAAAAAGCGTATGTTGTAAGCAGTTCTCTTAACCCTGTGATAAAAAACATTGGCATGAAACATCATAACAGGTAAAGTTCATATATGAATCAATGCGCGTATGTACACAACAGAAATAGTATAACAGTATAAATGTAATACAAAAGTAGGTTAGAGCTTCAAAGAGGTGCACTGTGGGAACTGGCCAGAGAAACAGACACATCTCAAAGATTACGGAACAGGCCAACCCATGACGCCCAACCGAGAAACGAGTCATCCGTACCACCAGGGAGCACGTTCCAGTATTTAAAGAAAAAAGGGCACACTTCATAACAAAACTCCCACAAAACAACAGGAACCTCTTAGATTCATCTCTGTAAACTCTGCACTATCTTCCAGAGCCCGTCCCTAGACAAATGTGTGTTTGATGGCATTTTGAGGGACGTCCGATGTCCACAACCCTACTTGAGACGTCCATTGTCTTGTAAGATAACTTGATGAAGGTCTAAGTACCGAAACGTTCATACGTCAACGTTAACAAAACTTAAACGCAAGTGAAGTGGACAGTGTGCTGGAGTCTCTTTCCTGATTTTGTCAGCCTTCGGTCTTCTCCTTACACACCTGTCGATCTTAAGGCGTGCAAAAGCCGCACTGCAAAACCAAAAAGAAATCGCAACTTCCGGTCAGTCACACCATCTTAACATCGTCAGCGATCGCTCACTTTTGTGCTAGGCCCAGCCCGTTCCCAGCACAGATAAAGATGCGGACAATTTAGCAGCATTATAAACTACAAACAGATATCATTACGTCATGAGAATGTTCTGGGATCCTTCCCTCTCACTGGGGTCACACAGTGCAGAAGACGGGTGACAGAAACACAATTTGCCCTGTTACAAGACACTGTACCTTCACCATGACTTCAAAGCTGTAATCTTTAGGTAAAGGAGTTACATAATGTTGCTTTAAACAGATATACAAGACACAGGTAATGGTGTACTCGCTTACCCCTTCCCAGATATGTATAAGAAGCAGAAAAGTTCACACTAGTTCTCACCGAATGTTTTTCATGTTTCTACACAAAAGCCGCTGTGGGTCCGGCGGCGAGCCGACTCTGATCTCAACGGTTTACAGTAAACGAGCTCCTTTTGTATAGAGACAGCTCGCGGAATGTTCCGTTAATACAAAGCGAAGCGACAAACGGGGCTAAAATGCAAATGAGCTGCTGATTATGCACCAGAGTCCCTTCGAGTCATGGGCAGATTATGAGACGATGAACGCCTGGGTGTTGATGCGTAAAAAAAAAAAAAAAACACAAAACAAAAAAAACCCCTCCCTCCTAACTTCCGGTGGTCAAGCGCACCACACGGCTGTAGGACTTGTATAGTTTTTTCCTCTTGCAGAGCGGAAGCGCCCGTGATACGTGGCGTCACCGCGGAGCAGAAGACCTACTGTAACCATCCACACCTGAGGGGACAAACACACGCTAACCCTTTGAAGGTGTCACAATGGCTTCTTTCTTTCTTAGCGACTTCAAAGAGACTCCCGTTTTTCTTCAGTTTGTCAGACAGACAAACTGCTTTTTTTCTCTCCGCATTGTGAAATCGTAATGTCACCTCGCGCAGAGGCTGGGGCTTTGAGCAAACACTCACCTGTGTGGGAAGGCTAAAAAGAAGAACAAACCAGAGCAGCAAAGGGTTTCTTTTATCATCGGATTTCCACCATCAAATTAGATCTTTATTTATCTTTTTAAATACTTTTAATTACACAATCAAACTCTTGCAAATTCCCAGATGGGAAAATAATGAACCTTGCAGAAAAATGTCTGAGAAGAAGAGAGAGAGAGGAAGAAGGAACAAGAGGCAGGGAGGGGATAAAAGCATCGCCTGGCTGTGGTGGCTGCTGCTGTACAGAAAAAGAAAAAAAAAAGAAACAACACATATACTGGTTTATACATCACTCAAGATACACACACACACGCATATACAGAATACGGATAGGCACGACCACCGACCACAACAACATCAATGGAGCCTCTGTCCATTTATCGAAAGCTGATTTGACAGTCGGGCCAACCTCTTGTTTATTCCCATCATTGGGCCTTGTTACGTCAGCCTATCATCACTCTTTGTTGACCCTCTCTCACACACACACACACACACACACACACACACACACACACACACACTAACACAGACAGACACTCCATGTCTCTGTGACACAAAGAGAATTGAGAAAGCCCCAGAGACAGTCAGCGCATGAAAAGCCTCTCCTCCAAATGGCTCATGTATTCAGCCCGATCCCCCAGCGGATCTGCCCTATATTGACAGAGCAGAATGGTGAAGAGCCTTGTCAAAGTATGAGACAGAACAGAGTGACACAGTTCTCACACTGCTACCTGAATGACACACACTAACTGATGCAGCGCAAGAGTGCAATTTCCTCCCTCCAATTGCGCATATGATGTCATGAAGGCAACGTGAAGCTACATTTAAAACCCTCTGAAGGGTGATGAGCGGGCTGCATTTTGAGGGTATGACGCCACGTCAGAAGTATGGATGCAGTTGAAAAAGTATACATCGATGTGGATAACACGGGAGAAGAGATCAGGTGTTATTCTTGCCAAAAGCTTTTATCTAACTCGTCAACCTTGAGAGCCGAGCCGCTTGTCTGTGTTTTCCAAGCAAATAAAAGCCCACATTGATGCCCTCACTTACTGATCAAACAGTAATGCAACTCCAGGCATTCCATAACAAAGGTTTGCATTTGTTGTTCTCCGTGAGGTACTGTAAAAAGGTAAAATGTATTTGAGTCGCACCTTTATGTAACGAGCGCTACAAAGTGCCTCACAAGTCAATAAAGCAAAACAAATGACAGAGACAGGTGTCAGGCAGTAAAGCACAGCCGTCGATAAAAAGCCTCTTTGTACAAATAGGTGCTCAGACGCACTCAGTCTCAAGCAAGAAGGCTAACGTAGAGCCCGAGGGGCTGCGACGGCGAAAAGCTTCTCGACCGAGCAGCGGGCCGGTAGACCCTTGCGGTCTGTGCGCCGAGGGGTCGAAAAGTCAGAGACGTAAGCGGTGGCTTGATTGCGGAGAGACTTTTAAACAGATTCCTGAAATCAACGTTACGTTTCATCAGCATTCAGCGGCACACACCAAAAAAAAAAAAAATCAACAATGGGGGTGATATGTGCCCTACGGCTGATTCTACATGAAAAAGTCTTTTCTGTGGCATTCTGAACCAGCTGCAATTTCTGCAGCGCCGACAGCCAAGAGGGACCGAGGCATACATAATCAATTCTGGTAGTTGTTTTGAAGCACAATAGGCTGTAATTTGGAAATATTTCGAGGATGGAAAGAAGCAGGAGTGGGAGAGAGAAGTGACTAAATGTGCTGTTTAGAGTTTAAAGTTGTACTAAACAGAACAACAACCATGTTTCTACAACGCTGTTTTTGATTTAATCAATAGTTCAGCTCAACACCATGTTAAATAACTGTGGTTTGGGGTTTTTTTTTTTTTCTTCAGTTAAGCTGGAAGGAACTATTGGCTATTCAGTCTTTATAAGCAGCTTCACAGCAGCTATCCAGTGTTGTAGTTGAGACCAGCTGAGATGAGACCAAGTCGTGACCAAGACCTCGGCGCCCGAAGGGGGGACCAAGTGAAAACCAAGAACAGACCACTATGAGTCACACGCTGCATGACATACGTACAATAGAATATAGAATTATGCAAACCATAGGCACTGCTCCATAGGCATTTTCTCCTGAAAGATCCCCAACTGGGATAAAACCACCCTCAAAGGACAAAAGAAAATTAGCTTTTACTGCCAAAAACATATGTTATAGTTCTGGTCTCTCCTGGTCTTGAAATAAAATCCAGAGTCCTCTTTGTCTGAGATCTAGACCTTCAAAGAGCGGCCTTGAGGCCAAGCCTGATCTTGAGTACAACAACACTCCCCTGTGCCACAGCTGATATGGCTCTTTTATACGTCATACTGCAGCAGAGTCTCATCTGCATACCATCCATGTACAAACGGTTGACAGCTGGCTGAAGTTGTTGCTGTGGCACTAATTTCTTTGGCTGAACAAATGAGAAACACAAAAATAACCTGGTGACTATTTTACGAGTTGTGTTGTGTTGTGTTGTGTTGTGTTGGCGGGTGGGTCCTCGTGTGTTTGCTCTACTGAACAGGTTTCCACACGCGCTGCCAATGGTTTCACACTACTCCACTACTCCACAGTTGGGGGGGGTGTTAATACGCCCAGAAAATAAGTACCAACAATAGGTGCAAACTGCTAGCTGGCATAAATGGATTCAAAATGTTCCAAAAATGTATCATGAGCCGGGAAATGAATTCGGATGAGGATAAGCGAAATACATTTGGGTAACAAAAACGCAGGACTTTCAGTCCTTGAACTGAAAGTCCAAAGAGAGGCCCTAAAAAAATCAATAGATACATAAATAATACTTGGGGGGATTACTACGTTCACTATTTAATGCTGCTTGACAAATCAAACTGAGCTCAATAACCACTTTCTCCATAAAAGCATTATTGGAATAAAACTGCCAGGGAGGAGGACATTCCTGCCATTAATGTTTTCAGTCTCCTTCCTCTTTTGCTGCGGATGGCCGGAGTGAACTGGAGGGGAGCGGCGAGGCCGAGGGACGGGAGGGGAGGACGGCGGGTGGGGAAGAAAAGGTGGTGCTGCGCTGATGGGACTTTTATGATGTCCTGTGCCGCTGAAGCGCGGAGCTGGAAGAGGAGGGATAAGGGGGCCAAGAGAAAAAGAGTGTCAGCAGGGGCCTCAGCAAGCAGACGCTACCAGACTGAGTGCCTGGTGCTTTCAGAGGGCTTAAAGAGTGGGACAAAGACAGCGAGAGTGTCTCTCACTGTGCGTGAGTGCGCATTGTTCTTCTGCTATTCTCTTGTTTTTTAGACATGCAGAGTATGAAAATGGTTTCCTCCAAAGTATTCACTTGGGTTTCTGTTAAGGTTAGTTATGTAAAAAGTGGTGTTTTAAGTCTGCGTCTCGATGAGTAATTGACCGCAGCGCTCGCTGAAACAGATGTTGGAGCTGAGCACGAGGCACGGATGAGCACAAGAAGAATATTTAAAAAAACACAGTCCAAAAAAATCACAGCTCTTTTTGCATGAAATTGACTCCTCACATATTCAAACAAATAAACCCGAGCTACTCATTTGTGCATTCCGAAGAAAATGCAATCACGCCTTCGGAAAACTCTTGAAAGTCAGCGCTGTCGACAGCTGTGTTTCGACAAAATAAGAGGACAGTATGTCACACTTCACCCTGCGTTTAAACCCCGGAGACAGAGGAATGATTAAGAGTGAAGAGACTGTTAACCTCTGCCAGCCTCTGTCATCTCACTCGAGGATGAGAACAGAAATAAAATGTACAATTTTATATTCATGTAAATGACTCACTTAAGACGCGATAGTTTCTCATTTCTTTCTCATTTAAGGGAAGCGGCCATTATTACAATGGTGACAAACTATCCAATCACAGTGCGCAGCGGCCCTTAACATTGCCGGCACATTCCAGACTCTGCAACTAAAAAAAGGAGCGAAAAAAAAGAAAACCTCTGCCCTGTCATGCCGTTTTTCCTCCCCTCTCGGAAATGTGTAATTTCTGACGGGACGCATCCGTGTCAGTCAAACGCGCATTTTTTTTTTTTGTTTTTTTTTTGCAAATGAAGTTTGGGAAAGCAAGAACAGCAGCAGCGTAACCACGTTTTCTACTCTCATCTCTTTGAAAGTTCTGATGAAGTTCCTGGTGTTCAGCTGACAGAAAAAGAAAGGCAGGATTGCATTTTTCATATGGTTCCTGCCTACCTGCGTTTTGAGGTTAGGATCCGACTCTGGGCCGGGGTGAGGGCTTAGTTTTGGGGTTGCGTTTGAGGTCAAGGGAGGTAGACTTTTGGAATGCGGAACTTCGATTTTCCATGTGACGTCAAAGGTGTGTCACGGTCAGATGAGTCAGAGCTGGAAAGAAAAACGTTCCCCCTTCAGAATAAGGGTAATCAGCGAGAGTTCACAGGTACGAGGCTGAGTGCGCCCATCAAACCATTACAGCGCCCGTGCTTTGCGTCTACCTGTACCTGGAGTGTTTGTGTTTGTTTGCGCGCGTGTGTTCAACCGCGTGTGCATGATGCAGTGTTTGCAGGTGCCTGAGTACATCTCTCGCTGTGTGCAATCTGGAGCCGGTCTGTAGTTGTATTTTTTTCTCCCCCCCATGCCCGCCCTCCACCGTCGCCGCGCATCCACCCCCCAGTCCCTCCGTTGGCTCCTCTCAAATGGCAATTTGTAAAACACGGCCCTCTGTTAGCCCTCTCCCTCGCCTCGCAGCCCTTCCCTGCACGACTGCTCCCCTCCCTCCCTCATCCGTCCACCCCCCTCTCTCCTCTCTCCTCCTCGCATCACTCGCTTTTACTTCCTCCCCTCACTTTTACCTCCCTCCCCCCACACCAGTCTCTCTCCTCTCATTTCCATACCTCCCGTGCACCCTGCATCCTCTCCGCCTGTTTATCTCCCTCTGTCATTCGGCCTCTCTCTCGTTCTCTCTCTCTCTCTCTCTCTCTCTCTCTCTCTCTCTCTCTCTCGTTTGCCCTTCC
This sequence comes from Sparus aurata, assembly GCF_900880675.1. Taxonomy (NCBI): domain Eukaryota; kingdom Metazoa; phylum Chordata; class Actinopteri; order Spariformes; family Sparidae; genus Sparus; species Sparus aurata. The sequence goes on from NC_044203.1 coordinate 26,403,058, forward strand.
CAGTCCGTGTGATTTTTCTTCTTCATTATCTCCGCTTCTTGTCTTCTTTGTCCGCGGTCGCTCCTCCGCTCTCATTACCTTCCCCTTCCAGCTCGCCCCCCTCCTGCACTTATTTTATGAATTTTATATAAATATATTTTCTTAAGGTATCCGCATCCGTTTCGTACACACACACATACTGTAATTAGTTGTTTGTTTCTCCCCGCGTTGCTATTGGTATGCGCGCACAACACTCGGTCGCCCTGCCGAAATCTCCACTCTAAACCGCATACTTTATGAACCGCTTCTCCCTTTTCTGGGCTCCATTCCCGTGGGGAAGCGTTCGGGAACAATAAAAAGTTTTTTGCCTTCGCTGCCACTCAGAGTTAAAAAGGAACGACCTGCAGACTGTGGCTGGTTGAGTTGTCGTCAGTGTAGTGCTTTGGCCTCGTCTGTAAGGGAACGCTCAAGGGGGGGGGGGGAGAAATACTGCCTGCCGTCTTTGCTATGAGGTTGATCCAGGAGGAAAAACAAATCTGTATGAGGGACTCGAACATGGCTTACCAAACACGCTTTTCACTTAACAGCCCCCCCTGTCTTGCCTAATGGTGCCTTGAAAATTGAAAGAGGAATGACTGAGGGATGCTAAGTGTAGAAGGGAGGTGGGGTGGGTGGGTAGGGGGCGATGGAGGGGGATAAGGACTGGTGCGTAAGTGGAGGAGAGGATGCATAACTTTGAAGGACGGATGAGAAGTGAGTGATGAGCGGACGACGCCCGCCTCTCTCTCCCTCTCTCTCGGCTCTATTTGTGTCATATTACTTCCCCTCCTCTCCTCTCCACTTGTCTTGTCTCATTTTCCACCACATAACGTCAATTGTTTACCCTCTTCCTATTACTCGGCTCACCTCTATTAAATTTGTTCCAGGATTCGGTATTTTGCATCATTGGTGGAGATGCAGTTCCATCCTCTCAGGACTCCGAGGTAAACAGTCCCTCTCTCCTTCATCTTCATTAACCGTCCGTCCACCCCTCTTTTATATCCCTCTCTCAGCCCCTTGACCCATCCATCCATCCATCCATCCATCCGGCCACATGCCTGCACGTGTGCCTGTGTGTGTGTGTGTGTGTGTGTTTGTGTGTGCGCCACCGTGCATTGCCATGACAACATCAACAAGAAACCCCCCCCCTTTTGCCCAAGGTTCCGCTGATTTGCATTTCATTTGCATGTTTCGCAAGCAAACGGCGGCATTTGACTTTGACAATGGCGGAGGAAACTGGCGTGACCCCTGTCTCGCTTCAACCCTTTTCACCCAGCCTTTTCTGTCACTTAACCTCTCAACTCAATCTCCGCTCATCACTTTTTCTCCTCCTTTTCTCCTCTTTTCTCGTCCTTCGCCGTGATAAGATTCCCCCACCTCCCCTTCCTTCCTTCGCTCTCCAGCAGCTATTTTGAAAACAGATCCCTTTCACTTTGTCGAGCCGCACTTTCACCTCCCCCCTGCCTGCTCCGCGTCATCTGTAAACATTTTCCCTCCATCGCTTCCCATCCCTCTCCATCCCCGACTCCCCCGTCTTGAAAAGGAGCCGCAGCGACTGTAAGTCTTTCACTCCCGTCTCTGAATAAGAGTCACACTCGCAGCCTATTTGCGATTGGACAAAGAGCTTTTCCATCCATTTCCCTTTGCAGACAAACACAGCTGCTGCTTAACACCCGTGCACACAGACGCGCTCATTTACTGACACGCGCTATGACAAGAAACATAGTGACACGTGTGCGCAAACAATACACGTATCATGCGCACATCCCTTCTGAGAATCATTCCAGAGCGACATCCAGGAGGAACACACACATACACACACACGCTCACACTCACATCAGTAAACAGACGCAGCAACGTGTGTGTACAGACAACTAATGCTATTTACACTCCTGCACACACCCACGTTCAGAAAAGACGTCCCCAAGTAGCTGTGAAATTAAACTTCTTTTTCAAATCCAACATGTTGAAAAATCTTTTGAGTGGTTAACCAGACACAAAAGCGTTCCCTTTTTTCTATTTTCTTTTGGTCTCATCTCTTTTCTGTTCTTTTTCTCCCCCCCCCTCCATCATGAGGATTTCCAATTAAACAAATTCTCCATAACTGAGATTAGCATCACTAATTTGCTTCCCCCCACTCCAAAACAAATTACATGCCAGCGTCAACAATATGGCAAAGTCACCTCCTTATTTCCCAGTGTTCTCTGCTGGAGGAGGAGAAAAACAAAAAAAAAAAACGGCAAAGTGAAAATGATGTGAGAGTGTGACAGAACACGCTTGACGCACAACTCTGTCAAGTCTGTTCACATCCTTCCGCCGAGGAGAATTTGGAAAAAAAAAAAAAAAAAAAAATCCGTGCTCGGGATGCCTGCTGTAATTGGCTGTGCTGCTGAAGAGCAAGATCTGTTCACAGGCTTCATTACCGGCAAGCCTACATGTGGCATGTCACCGGAGTGAAAAATATAAAACAAAAATTAGACGCCATCACCAGTCGCTGCATTTGTGTAAATGTGTGGAGGGCTGTTTTGCTCGTCTTTGTGAGCGCCAAATGTCTGTGTGTGTACGTACATGAAAGGCACAGCTACCTATTAGTATGAGTCACCGAATGCATGTGTGCGAGCGACAGAGAGGATCCGTAAGAAGTGTGTGTGTGTGTGTGTGTGTTCATTAATGTCTGAGTCTGTGTGTGTGTGTGTGTGTGCTGCGTTTGTCAGAGACGGAAAGGGAGAGAGAGAGAGGGACACTGTGTGTGTCAGAGAAAAGGGGAGAAAAAAAAGAAAAAAGTCACTGCCTTCAAGTCTTCATCTGACATTTAAAAAAAAAAAAAAAAAAAAATCCAGCCAGCGGAGGACAGAGGAAGTTTTTATGAAAACAGGCTAACTGTCCAGCCGAGATGACAGACAGAGAGGCAGCGAGAGACAGACAGGGCAGGCCGACGGAGAGACCGGGGGCCGGGAGAGTATTCAAAGCGAGAGACGGAGCGGGAGAGAAAACGCAGCGGGAGGGAAAAGAATTCAGAGGACGAGAAGAGGGAACAGTATTCAGAGAGTCAGTGGGGAGAGGAAGGGCCTGTGCAGTTTCATTGATTTGAACCGCAGGGAGGGGGGGAGAGAGCGGGGAACAGAGGGGGGGGGAGGTTCGAGAGAGAGACAGAGCGGCTACTGTAGGAAAATGGCTTTATAATACAGTTAAAGAGCAGCACAGAAGACACAGAGTCTGACGGACAGACGGGTAAAAGAGGACAGAATGGGAGTCAGAGAGAGAGAGGGAGAAAGAGACTCAACAGATGGAGAGCAGTTCGGTTTTTTTATACCCGTGGATGCTGGACTTCTAAAAAAAAAAAAAACTTTAGCGATTTGCACCTTCGCGTAAACAGCTGGAAGGGTTATTAGCAATGTTCAAGCGACAACTAACTCCAAATTAGCAATCTGCGGTCCTTCAAAACACTTCATACCTCCCACTCACCATGTCTCATAAATGCCGTAATTGTCGACGGCCCATTTGTTGGTGTAAGCTAACAAATTCCCCCGGAAAGGATCAATAAACAGTCATCATCTCCGATAAAGGTCAGTGAATCTGCCTGATATTCAAAAACCATGAGAGTCCAGATGAAGGACGCAGATGTACTGTGGGCGGCAACGAGGAACATTTACTCCCTGACATGTACTCGAGTAACTTTTTTGAGTAAATTGTACTTTTCAGTTTAGAGTCATTTTAATGCAGCACACTTTTACACTTACTTAAATAGATTTTTAGGCAAAAACACGACTCTGTTGACTCTGTTCAAAGCAGCACAGTAGCCAAGGCCGCTAATCGCTTATATTTACAGCTGAATCAACAAGAAATTCGTAACAGCACTCGCTGCATTTACATTTAGCAGAGGCTTTTGTCCAAAGCGACTTACAGTAATTTATACATACATTCATACACTTGTGGCGGAGGCTGCCATGCAAGATCATCAGGAGCAGTTCTGGCAGTTTCGGGGTTGCTCAAGGACACTTTGACATGCTGACCAGAGGAATCGAACCAACGACCTTTCGATAAGAAGATGCTGGGTCTACCCCTGAGCCACAGCCGTCACGCCAACTCACGTAATCATTTTGAGGACTAGTTTTACTTTGACTTGAGTATTTGTATGATTGGTAATATGCTCGCATATTTAGATGTATTGATAATGTGATTTGCTTCAGCAACGGAAAAGGGATGTGATCATCACAACAAAGCATCTTGTAATCCGATTTGAACTGAGGAGAAGCTTATGTTATCAAAAGTACCACACTTTAAAAACAATACAATCTTTGTTATTATCATATAATAACAAAGATTACTATTAAGTTCACATTCAATAGAATCAAAAGTACTAAAACAAAAGGGAGATTCTTAAACCAGATGCTGCACAGACCTTTATCTTGTATTTGTACCAGCACTATTTTCAAGGTTGTTCGTGTAAAAGAGAAGAAGAAAATCTATCTTTTTTTTTTTCATTTGTGGTATCGTGACAACCTTACAGGCGTACAGACGAGGACTGACAGTGCGGTGGGCTGGAGAGAGAACAATGACAGAAGAGAAAAGAAAAACAAACATGTCTGGTTAAATTCTTAACCACATTTTTTTCTTGATAACTTGGTAATGAATGACATGAAGATGCTGAGCCCAGTCGTGAGTTCATCCTATTAACATGTCAGGCTGACAAAAGCCTGCATGGATGTCATTGTTGTCCAAAAGTACATAAATAGGCCACATAGCTGCGCTGGGTGACCTGTTGCCTTGCTAACATGAAGACTGGCAGTTGTTGCACCAAATGTGTGTTAATCCACTGCTGAAAATGGTCCCCAACAACAGTGCTCTTTACTCATGTTTATTTATTGTTCAATTAAAAAAAACAATAAAACAGTTTCCATCTGTTTCAAGAAAGGACTTTACCCCTTAACCACATATTCTGTGACCCGTTTCACTTAATATTCACGACTTCAAGAGAAAAACAGATGAGAACAAATTTAGCCCCTTAATATTTTTGAGCAATTTCCAAAAAGGTGCGCTTGGTTATTTTGTCTCATCTAAAATTGAGATGTGCTGGTAATGTGATTTGCACTTGTACTTTGGCATCAAGAGAAGGATTTCATCATGCCAATAAAGCACCGTGAATTGATTTGAACTGAGGTGAAACAGACAGGGGAGAGCGGGAAGAGACGAGTTAGGCAGACGAAATGAGCAAAGGGAAAAAAAAAAAAAAGAGTGATAAACATGGTGTTGATTAACTCTGTCGATTCAGATTGATTCTTTTATGTTCTTGGCAATATCGTCCGTATCCCCCGGCTAATAAAGATTTGAAGGGAGGTCCGACGGCTGTAATGAAGAAAAAAGAAAAGAAAAGCTAAAGCAGAGACGGGCGGAGTTTTGAACAGATGGGTTCAGTGCGACCCCAAGGAGTAAACAAGCTTCGAGATGCACTCTGTCCTGACCTGCGGTGACCCCCGTGACAGCGTGACTAATGGTCCCCGGAACGTACGAGGACCAGGAGAGCGACCACTGATGGAGGCACACAGCAGCTTCGCAAAAGATGGCGTGAAAAGAAAATAGATAGAGATGCAAGGAGAGTTGGAGTCAGAGAAAGCAAGCAAGGAAGGAATGAAGGAAGGAGGGAAGAAAGTCAATTTTACCTCTGAGGTAAAGAATCAGGTCTGACTTTTTCAAATCTGCTGCAATGCTTTACTGTAAAAAAAAAAAGAAAAAGAAAAGGGGAAAAAAAAGCGAAACATGCTTTACAGCACAAAGAGGTGTCTGTTCTTCCGGAGTGTGGCAGATGGCGGATCACAGTCTGGTGCTGTACTGTGGAACACATAATGTATTCAGATGTATTTTCGTTAAAGTGGTTCATCGTTATCTCACACTTACATAGACGCCCGCCGTCATTAGCAGATGTTGAGATGGAGAGAAGAGGGAACGGTGGCAAAGGTGAGCGCGACAACGTGACACATGACATGACACCTGTGATCACTTTGTTCACTAGAGATGCTTGGTTTTACCTTCTATGCGTTGCCGTCCTTGCTTTTTATATATCTGTTGTAAGCCGTCATTACATCTGGCAAAGGGACCGCTGTCGTAAACTTAACCGGGATGTCTTTGACTGGCACATCTCCAGAAATGTTATTAATGTGCGTTGTCCCTGCGACTCTAAACGATAGAAATAAATGAGGTGGCGGCTGTCGCGCGATGTATGCATGTCCACGCATCGTGTCCTGAGGCAAAACTGTACTAACAGAAGCCGGCTGTCACAGAGAAGGCGCGAGAGGTGGTTATGTTTTTAAAGCATGCGTTTAACGGTGCACATTTTTAAGGCAATCCACCCTGGAGGGCATTCATCGCGTTACTATCATGAAAAGTGACAGAAGGAGTCGTGTAATGAATGGAAATAAAAAAAGAGCTTGACGGAAAGGTTCTCAACTCCACTAAGGCTGTGGAGTCTGTCTGTAGACTGTATCCGTGCTTACTTTTTTCAATACCACCCTGTTTGAGTGTGTGCAGAAGTACTGACAGTATGATCTGATCCACAGTCAGAAGGCAGAAGTTTATTTTCCAGACCTTTTCTGTTTTTTGTTTTTTTTTGTGTGACAACTTTAACCTCTTTGCAGCGCCAAACAATCGCTCCATCAGATGTGGGTGTGAATGCCAGATTGTTGGTTTTGGAAAGTTATAAGCTCACACAGCTCCGACATCAAAGACTAGCGCGTGTTTCCAGGAGTTTCAAACGCTGTTCGAGCATCCTGCCAACACGTTTTCCAAGCAGACTGACACCTCAAAAACAACACAAAAACGTGTTAATACTAATATTAAAGTTACAAAACTCTTTATGCTTTACGCTGAGGATCTGGATGAGAGGGGGATGATGTCGCATCTACCGGAGGGATCAGCCTGGGATGAAACAGTTTGCCGTAGGGGTTGGAAGTGGTGGAGGGTAAAAGAGGGGGGGGGGGGAACACGCCTTACCAGAAACTCCAAAGGGGTCTTGTTTACCGCATGTTTTGAGTTGGAAGCATGTCGTTTTTGATGCGAAGACCAGACAGCTGCTTGCCTACAACGGGAATTAGTCGCTGAAAGCGGGTAAATAACTGCGATCTGCGCGCCGTGCTGCTACAAGTGTACCAAGCAGTGCGCCGCCTTTTGGAGTCACTGGGCTGAGTAATGACAAGTCATTTTAGTGATGGGCGACTATTAGTAACTATTACGTTACTCGTGCCGTCTTTTCTGTCAACCAGTAATATGGTTAATTTTTCACCCCCTGAATAGACCGAAACACGAGCCAGGAGGGACGAAAAAAATGAAGAAGCCGAATGTGAGTTTCGGGGAGGCCAGAAGGCGTTGAGTCAGGATTAAATTCATAGAAAGATTGAGATTAATGGAATGATTGATTTCCTGGGCCCCCCGAAAAAAAACCCTCAGAGGTGGCCTATTTTTCATCATCTTCATCTTTTTTCTCTCATCGAAATATGTAATTCCCGCCTCAGTCTCTCCTCTTGTTTTTTCAATCGCATCGCGTCATTTCGCCAACGGGCTCCCTTGCATCTCGCTCTGTTGTTTGCCTAACTTTGTCTCTCTCGCGTCTCTTTCCCGGCCTACTCTATCTCCTTTAAACATCAAATCCCTCTCTGTCTTTACACTGCCTCTCCTCTCCTCGCCTCTCTCTGTGTCTCTGCCCGTCTTTGTCACGTCGCTGCCGCTCACTCTCTCCCTCCGTCACTCAAATTATACAGTATTGACGGTGTCAGTTAGGGATGTCTCGCTCGCCGCCCACGCTCGCAAGCACACCATTAGCTAAGAGAGCAATGCACTGATGCACACTCTCCACGCGCGCAGACAACAAGGTGACGTCTCGGAGAAACACAAAGTCTCAGTCACCGTCGACAGCGATCTGCCGCGGAGACACAAGCGCAAAGGTTTTCAAGACGGTGCGTGTCAAAACATGTCTTCTCAACAAGCTTCCATAAACGCTCCTCCCACTTCACACAACTTTCTCTCTCTCTCTCCCTCTCTCTCGCAGTTTACTTCCCTCCCACTAGGCCTCCGTCCTCCCTCTTTCCCTTTGTCATCCCCCCCTTTTACTCTTGGGAGGCAATTACTGTTTTCCCCTGGACTCAAACTAATTAGCTTAAAAACTCCCACAAATAAATAAAGCATTCTGTGTGTGTGTGTGTGTGTGTGTGTGTGTGTGTGTGTGCGCATGTGTGATCTGTTTGCGCACCTATGCGCTCACGCTGGCGTGTAAACGAGTGGAAAATGAAGTTGAATATATAAATACTAATATGGCACAGATTTAGGCGAAGCTGAAGCCTGTTTGAGTGTGCCTCCTAAAAAATGCCGCCGAAGCGATGTGCACGGCGCACACACTCACACACACATGCTCGCACGCCAATCTCAATATCGATCAAAAGACATTTCTGACAGCTTAATTTTGATCAAATATGAAATGTGTACACACAGACGCGCACAGAGTAGACCGTATATACGCCATCTGACAGCTCATTTTGCTCCAGTTGCGACGCCGGTGAAATACAAAGCCAGAGACGGCAGCCAGTTGTGTCACCGAGACATTTCTGCCTGTCATTTTTAATGATTCACCGATGTAAACTCTTCTCATTTTCGATCTAAACTCAGGAAAAAGATGAAACAAAGCGCTGTAAAATGGGAGTCGTAAACAGTGACGCACAAACTCAGGTACAGGTCGGTGTCTCCGGCGAGGAGGCCGACTCATTACCCTGCAGGGGGGGGTCGCTATGCACAAGCTCGTAAATGGAATGCAGGTAAGCAGGTAATCACCACACTTACCTGGAGTGAGAAAAAATAATAACACAGAGAAGTGAATCTGAGACCTGACATACAGCAATGAGGGGAAAAACAATTTTTTCCAGGCCTCCATTTCCACCGCAGTTTGAGCCTCTTGCAACATTCAACCCACGCATAACGAGGACACATCCCGCGCGCGCGCACACTCACACACTCACACTCAGAGTAATGCATGCGAGAATAAGCACACCTATTTCTCGGAGCTCTAAAAGACGCGCTTTTAGAGACACACATACACACACACACAGGCGATTGCACGTACACAAGGAGAGAGGCGCACAAGTAATTCTTGATTCATTGATTCCTCCAGGGGAGCGCCGGGTTGCTCTTAGTAATAGCACTGTCTCTCTCTGTAGCCAAAGTGAACATCAACACACACACATAGGCACGGAAAACACGTGGAACCCTGGTGGCGGGGGGAGCGTGTCCCATTTTTTAATAACAAAAAAAGCTCTGGGGAGCCGTGTGTGTTGATAGCTAAATGACACTTACAGGTTGATGCGCTGTGGATGTGGCAGGGAAAATAACAGGCTGCCAGGCACGAGGGGAGGGAGGCCAGGCCTACATAGGGAATTCATGCAGCAATGAGGAGCTGATTAAAGTGCCTGGCAGAAAAAAAATAAATAAAAAAAAAAAAACTGGCAAGAGCTGCAACTAGACACACTAGATCAGGACCGGCCGGGGAGTCTCAGTTCGCAGAGTAACTATACTAATCCCTGCAGGCACTAAGACTGAGTCTTCAACAGCCTGTGCTTCCACCGAGGGCTCTAAAATAACACTTTAACTTCAACAGTTCTGGTGAAATCTGAATGATGAAGTCTTTTAAACTCCTGGTGTGCTGGTAAACTCTAATGCGCGTTGCATACCTGAGGCAATCCCTTATCTCGCAAAATACGTTTACAGGTGAAGCCATTATAATCAGGAATAAGCCATGATTTCATCCACAGGTGGTACAGTATGAGCAACAGTGTGAAAGAAAGGCCCTGATGAGGAGTGTTTATAGATGGAGTGTTACACTATACCAAAGCAGCACTGAATATAAAATGAGCGTCTGAGCTAGCAGAGGCGAACCCGCCTCCCCCCGCTGAATTAATGGCAGCACCTCGCTAACGTCAGAGGAAATTAACACACTTTTATGACATAGAACTTGAACCTGCAGGGCAGACAAAAAGCAGAGGCGCTACTTCACGCGGCGAGAGGCGACACATTTAATGAGTGAGTCCATTGTTTCCAACTACCTCCGGCGACTAAATCGATCGCATGGGATTCCGACGAGATGGCAGTGATCGATCAGGCACCGACGAAACAGACACGCTTTTAACTCCAGCCAGGAAACGATGAAGCTCAATTTGGTAACAATCATCTACGGACGTGTGGGAAATAATTCAGTCTTGTAGTTGGTAAGGGGTTTTTGGAATGCCTGACTTGCTTGTATTTATTTAGTTTTTCCGAGCATCACGTGCCGCACATCGTTTGACTGAGGAGAACCTTAAAACGAGACATATGATGCTGATTTTCAGGTTCATAATTTTTATTTTGGATACTGCTGGAATAGGTTTACATGTTTTAATGCTAAAAAAAAACCACATCAGTTGTCCAACACTGTCCAGTCCTGCAACCGCTAAACTGCTAAACTAGCCCTGAATTCTGAATCCAGAAGTCTCCAAAACGGAATTAAAAGCGAGACTACTGACGAGGCGTTTCAGGAGCAGTGTTCTCTGTCGGGTAGAAGAACTTGTGTTGGTTCAGACTTTGACCTTTGTAACGTTCAAGATCTTTACAACACTGAAGGGAAGGAAAAAAACAAAACAAAAGAAGCATAGGTCTCAGTCTGGCTCATTTAAAAGTCCCAATTTTACATTTTACAGAGAATGGATAAATTAACTAGGCAGTCAAAATCTTTTTTTTTATTTTTTTTTTACTGTGGATTCAGATAGAACCTCATGAACTTTTTTTTTTTTTGTTGTTGTTGTTTTTTAATTCAAAAAGATGTTTTTGGATGTTTTCTTCTAAATTCATTATTTTTTTTGTCTACATCTGACCTTTACTAAGCAAGTTACAGCCATTTATTATAATATTATCCAAGGCTTTACTCAGTGGAAAACAGGCATAATCTTACATTTAATTTACCGACCATTCCCAAAAAAAAAAAAAAGACCATGGTGATACTCAACATTATTCAACATTTTACAAGAGGACTTTAGAAGGGTCTTTAAAGGTCGCCTGTGGTTCAAGACCACAAGCAACACTGAAGGACGATGTTCTAAAAAGGGAAATTTGATTTAATATAATCGACTCTCTTTGAAAAAACCCCAGTTGAGCTCGCATGTGAGCTATTCAGTGTATCTGTGCATCTATCGGATTTAGTTCACATGTTTGCACCGAGCAGCACGAGGCCAAATACAGGGCTTAAAACTGCATATACTCTGCTGTGTTGGGCATCGCAGCACAGAACATACTGGAGGGTTTACTGGTGCAGAGAGAGATGAATGCGTCGCCTACAGCGGAGTAGTCGATGTGTGCACGTACAGTAGGTGTGTGTGTGTGTGTGTGTGTGTGCTGTGGCTGCGAGAAAAGCAAGGAGGAGTAGTGACTTTGCTCAGCGGTGACAATGTGTATTACTCACATCTGATTACAAGAGAGAGGGCGTAGTGGGAGTTGGAGAGATGGAGGAGGTGAAGTGAAGCGGGGAAAAAGGGGAATACAATGAGAGAATATAGAGAAAAAAAGAGTGTGTGTGCGAGTGTGTTCTACTGACTGAGCTACAGGTAGTATATCATTAAAGATGGAGAGACAGAGATCCTTACTTACTGCTGCGTTGTCACACACACACACACACACACACACACACACAGTCTACCTGCTTCTGTTATCTTCACTCCTATCTGCTGTATGTACACACACACACACACACACTGAAACACACACACACACGAGGATTTGGTCGCACACGGTAACAGAGCCGTCAGTCGGAACAGGCTTAATTCTGAGTTGGGGGTATTTCTCTTCGACAAACACCAGTGGAATTAAGCACACATCTACCATTCTGGACTTTTAATCTCTGTCTACATCACCATTCCGTTTAATGGCATCACTATCTCAACTTGAAAAATGCTTTTAATAGAGGGACACACACACACGCTCACACTTCCACAGTCGCCCCTTAGACCCCTTTTCCATTCTCTCCTTCTCCCACCCCCACCATATACATCTCCATGGAGACTGCCGCCTGGCAACAGCTGGAGGAGAGCCAGTTGCCGCGGCGACACCAACGCCCAGCGTCCGTTCCCCCCCCCCCACCCAACAGTAAGAAGCGGTGATGTCACTGAGTGGTCAGGATGGGCAGAGTATTATGGGCTGGCCGGATGATGAGCGTTGTGAGAGTTAGACACTCGTCTTCTCCTTTATCGCTGCCATCTATCAGCCATGGCTCGTCTTCAGTGACAGATTCTCTCTGTTGTTCATCTTCATTAGAGGTGTTTCTCTGCTGTCTTTGTTCATCTCTCTCTCTCTCTCTCTCCACTTCTCATTCAGACTAGCTCGCTCTCTGTCTGTTACTCCTTCTTAATCAGTCTCTCTGCCCTGTCGTCTATTCCTCTACTTTTTTCCTATTCATTCGCTTCTCTCTCTCTCTCTCTCTTTTTTTTCCGCTCCTCGGTTCAGTTAAGCTTCAGGAGCTTAAATGGCCTGTTAACGTTATTCTCATATAAACATGCAAGACGCATTGCCGATATGCATATCTGGCTAGATTAAAACAGACAAGACCACATGTCCCAGATTATAAAAATCAACATTATGCAAACACATGCAAGAATCGCAATGTTTACTTAACTCATTCTTCACGGGCCTGAGTTGACTTTCATACTGTAAATATGATTACAGCCAATTTGTTTTAATGGAGATGAGCAGTGGAGGGTTTAGGATGACAACATCTGTCTTTTCAGTCTTTACAGTCACAATACCATGCTGTGAAAGTACAGGTAAATGTGTAGTCAACATTAGCAAAAACCAGAGTAGAGTCAGTTTTAATAGCACAGTATTAGTCTGAGTCACCGGATGTACCACTATCCCAGTCAGCATTCTCCTGCCTTTCACTGTTTTGCACTTACCATTTTCATGATCCCCGTAGTTGAGGGAAACAACAACCTCCAGGCTGAAAGTGGCAAGCTAACAGCACAAACATTAACAGATTAGCAGCTGTTTGCTTTTCCGTTGTGGGGATTTAGCCATTTTGATGTCCGGGCTCACCTCCCCGTGTGCAAAACAAGTCACCCCCGACGCTATTTTGCAGCTGCACTGCTGCAGTCCGGGTTTAATGATGCCCAAGACGATTGGGATGTGTTTAAAGACAACAAGACAGAGGGGTTTCCCCCCCCGATACCAGAATGTGAATGAATGAAAACAGATCTTTCTCCAGTGATGAGACCAACACAACATACTTAAACAGTCAGTAGACAACTTTTTTGATTTGCTTTAACTTATCGTTATGAAGTAAATACTGATTGCACGATGTAATGGCTGTAGAAAAATGAAACCGTCCTCATAGAGATTTCCCTGCAAAGCTTGCACCCTGCGCTGACTATACTATTCCGTCTACCACCAGGCTGGATTTGTCTGGAAAAACTGAAGTGTAATCAAAAAGCCTACCAAAACAGGAAGAGGGCGTTGTTTTTCCCTTGGTTGATATCCCCAGGAAACGGTGAAATAACCGGAAACACTGTGGAAACTCTAAACTGCGGAGGAAAAAGGAACCCTGCTGATGGAGAATGCAAAGAAGGTGAAGAGGCAGAGAGATAAAACAAGAGTTAACAATTAAAAGCACCGGTGCTGTGTTAAAGTCTGATCCCTCGCTTATATGTGTTTCCCTTTACCAGCGGGACAGGACACAGTTCGAAACTAGCCTACATATCAACACAACCAGCTGTTTCACTTGGCCTTTTTATAGCAGTGCTATAAAAAGGCCAAGTGAAACAGCTGGCTGTACTTGGGATACTTGGGATTCTTACAGTTGATTTTTGCTTTAAACAGTAGCCAGGCTGCTAGCGGTAGCTTACTAAGACTGTGGCTTCGACAGCTGCGCCAAAAGTGGTACAACAGGGAAACGCTAGGAGGGGGGGAAATTGAAAAGTTGTCTATTTCTGCTTGAACTACTTTAAGGTAGTAAACCACTAACTGCTGCCAACTGTATCTGGCATTAATTGGTTAGCAAAGTTAGCTGTGCAGATAGCTGTCCAAACTGGGAACTCTGCAGACTGAAGGAGGACTGTTGTTTACACCACCAAGGCAATTCCTGAATGTTTACGACTGAAATTCTCACATATTGCACCTTTTATAAACTGTCAGACAGTTTAATCCACAACAATACATCTTTTTTTATAAGTCACGGACACAGGTCTGCACATATTTCAGGACAGAATTGTTCCTACAAAACTTGAGCGAACTCAGTTGCATTCTTTTTGGAGGGGAGTCATATTAGATCATTCCAATGTGCCCTCTCTGATATTGCTGTGTAGTCGTTTCAGAACCATGGAGAGAACCATGACAGACAGAGAGAGAGCTTCAAGCCAGCAAACAGCTGTTTCTACACGCCTTCCCCCTGCTGGGTCCGACGGAGAATCGCTCAGCAATTCAAAAAATGCAGTGCTCTGCTTGTTCTACATTCTTATTTAAGTGCTCTGATTAATAAATGCACTCTTTGGTTTTGAAACGGTAGCCTTAGGGCTTTTGTCCAGATAGCGTTCTACTCTCCCGCCGCAGAAGTGCTTTTACGCCAACGTTCCCTGCTGCGTTGATCACAATATTGTGCAACGCTTCGTCAGAGTTACACAGGCAAAAATAACGAGGAACTACAGCTGTTACACAAAAAAAAAAGTATTGTCATGTATTGTGATGTACTGAAGTAGAACTATAAAGCAGCATTGAATGTATTCAAATATTCAGGTAAAGTATCCCCAATTTATACTTCATGTTCAGTACTGAATGTAAACCTTTCCTTGGTCTCTGTGTTTCTCATGCATGTGAAAAGTTCAGCACTGACAAATACTTTGTGTGTTTCTCAGCTTGGAAATATTCACTTACGTTCAGTGATCTGCCACTCTACATGTTGCAGAGTGGCAGTTTAACATCTAACAGAACTTCACTGCACTGAAAATGTAAATGAAGCGGCACCCTTGCTCCAGACGTCTTTTTTTTTTTTTTTCCCCAAACTTGAGTAAGCCTGAGGCACAAGCGACATGCAATCAGCTTCAAACAGGAGTCCCACCATCTCGTATCTCTGACCAATTATATTAACCACTAACACCACTCATCTACACCTGTCGAGGACATTTGTCAGACTGGCTGCGAAGCTTGTGACAACGTAAGCCTCTTTCTCTACGCTGTCGCTGCTAAAGAAGGACGTCAAAAGCACTAATAATTGTCTGGAACTTCAGTTTAAGTTGCTTCTGCTGTAGAGAGAAGTATCACAAAATGCAAATTAACTTCTTTGATTTCTCCCACTCCGTAGTCGTCTTTTTTTTCTCTCACCACCCCTGGCACTGCCACCCGTCTCTCTCTCTCTCCTCCAGTTTGGACGGCTGTCCTACACCGTGCCTCAATGTTCCCAATCCGAGGCTCCGCGCTTCATCGTGTCATTCATTCCTCCTGTCCTCATCTCCCTCCCTCTATTCATCAACTGCACATCCTTTGCTCCAATAATAATTGAGCCAGCAGCCAAACCACATCTTATTCACACACACACACACACACACACACACACACACATACACACGGGTAGAAAGATAAACCCAGCTTGCAGAGGCAAACACAGCAGATAACAGAGCCACTCTGAGCGTCCTGTAACATACCACCACAGTCACCAGGATAACATGTGGGTGTTAAAGGTCAAAGATCGGGGCAGCTGTAGCTCAGGAGGTAGAGTTTGTTGTCTAGTAATCAGATGGTCGCTGGTTTGAGTCCCGGCTTCTTCTTAGCTGCATGTCAAAGTGTCCTTGAGCAAGATACTGAACCCCAGATTGCTCACGATCCAGTTGGCACCTTGCACAGCAACCTCTGCCATCAGGGCGTGAATTAAAAAGTTTGTGTAAACCACATTCAAATTTGAACATTTCATACGCATGAGCATATCAACGTTTTGCCAACATGTGTCATCATGTTCCAATTTCATGTATATGAGCTGAGTTTCATGTCAGACGGTGGAGTTGACAGTGGTCTCATGATGGCTGAGAGACCACTGTTTGAGACGGTGTGTCAGCAGTATTTCAACATTCGCGTGAAACCGCTGGATATCTTTGCTGTCGGGAAATGTTCCAGCTGGATATCGGCAACAAAAACGCATATTTTCAACAAGAGTGAGACCATTGTTTGAGGTGGCACGTCAACAGAAATGAGCGTGAAACCGCTGGATGTTTTCGATAAGATGTTGGGAAAATTTTCCAGCTGTGTTGGTGGCAACAAAACCTGGTATTTTTAACCGGAGAGAGACCACTGTTTGAAACAGCGTCACAACAGTATTCAGAGTGAAACCACTGGATATGTTTGATAAGCTATCTGGAAATCTTCCAGATGCGTTCGTGACAACAAAAGCAGATATTTCTGACCAGAGAGAGACCGCTGTTTGAGATGGCATGTCAACAGAGAGTGAGATCACTGGATATTTTTGACAAGACATCTGGGTATGAGACAGCAACAAAAATAGATGTTTTGGACAATGCATCTGGATATTTTCCAGCTGAAAACTGGGTCATTTTGTCCAGCATTTAGACAATATTCAGCCTTGTAGCGAAATGAAAAAACAGGATGTAATCAGGTGGTTTTAGAGCCTAAACCTCAACAGACTACATGCACAACTGGTTACAACACAAAATGAAAAGTAAAACAAAGAAATGTGAAGTTATAACATATCCCTGGTTTGCAGCCATGTATTCTGGCAGCTGGAATGAGTATGCGCAGCATGACATGTGTCTCCCAGGCCTCATTTACCCTATTAATACCCTTTCACTGTTACATCCCTCAGCTTTACCTCCACCTGATGTTGAGCCTAAAATACAACCCTGTATTCTGACCTGAACACATGTTCATGTGACGGGTAGGAAAAAAGAAGTTCCCACATGGATAGAAATTCAGCACACACGATACACACAAACACAGACAGTTCTCTTTCTTTGTTATGGTTGGCCAGTGACCCCAGGAGAAAATGTGAGCCGGGGAAGGCGAGGAGACAAAGAAGTAAAGCCTGAGAAGAGAAACAGGCGTGTGATGAGGGAGGCAACAAGGCAAGACAGAGTGGTCCTGCTTCAGTTAGCACGCTTACGTGATCCGAAATGCTCCGCGCCCAAAACAGACTTAATTAACTGGGCGGCACAGTGCCTATAGCTAAGCTAATGCTAAACGTAATGAAGAAATGAATGCGGAGGCTAATGCTAGTGGAAGTGTTGCAGACAGTAGTATCTACTTACTGGGGTGGAAGAGATCGGTGCTAAATGGCTTGTGAATTAAGTAATTTGCTCTTGAGTAACTAATGTCCTTGTCTCGGTGCAGCAGTGGAGTCTGGGGAAAACACATAACGGCGCACACTGCTGCTGCACAATGAGAAATGTGGCGTTTACATCGGAAAAAAAAAACCCCAAACAACTCGAATAGACTGAAATACTTGCTTCTATTGAATAGCAAAGAAGGGATTTGATATTTCTCCCTCAAATCTATTTCAAACCAATATGTCTGGCAGTGTGGAGAGTTATTTGAAATAGCTTCGAGACCATCATGCAGAGAAACAATTTTTTCTTTTAATTAAATAGCGGGGCTGCAAGTTTAACAATCCTCAATATGGGTGCGTGTCCTTGAACAGTAAGGTCAGGGTGTGCTCTCCATAATAGCGCCGAGTGGCTGTAAGGGTGCACCGACAAACACGTGATGCGCATCATGTGTGTTCGCCCCAACTTGTAGCGTGGCTGTTTTTTTCTGCCCGGTCCCGTGAGCCGTCTCGGGGATTAAATGCTGACTTTGACTCCGTGGCCTCCTCCGACACTTCCCTCATCTCATTTTCTCACTTGGTCGACCCCCCTCCCATCTAATCTGCCCCCCCCCCCTCTCTCTCGGTCTTGCTTTTCCTTCCACTCCATTTGTTTTCTGTCCCTTTCGGTCGGGTTCTCCAGTCCGTTCGTCCCCTTCCCTCTCTCTCCACCTCCCTCTTTTTTTCTCTCTTCTGGCTGTACTGTGAATTTAAATAGCCTGACACAAATTAACAGAGAGAACACCCCCACCCACCACCAGCAACAAAAACACACACAGACGCAGACACACACACACACACACACACACAAACAAACCCTTTCTCTAGGCTGCTCCTGCTAATGGGATAGTTGGACGATTGATTGCCTCCCATCACCAGCATTGGTTATATGTAGATAAGGGCGCAAAACAATCAGGTGCAAATTCACAAAGGCAGACAAATACGTATAAACAAGCATCCCACGGGTGCATAATATTTGTCACATTTGTCTTCAGCATGAGACACAGACAGAGAAATCTAACTGGCCTTTTTTTTTTTTTTTTTTTTGGTGCCTTTTTTCAGACTACATCCACAATAAGCAGAAAATATACAAAACGCTGTTTACATGTGAGCTGTCAGTGAGGTTTCGAGGAGACTTCCACACACACTGAAATATTAAAACAATAAGAAAATGACTAAATGTCCTTTTTTTTCTCTCTTCTTTCCGTCGGCTAACACAACAGAGGGAACACAACAGCCAGGTAAGACTCTTGAGTTGCAGCAGGTTCATTCTTCTGCTCTCAATACCCTACATAATGTTTCAATACAGCAAAACCTGCAATTTATTTAGTTTTATTGACATATTTTTTCTATACCTGCTGTCAAACAACTGAACAGGCGTGAAATTATTTGACTGAGGCCCATGAACGTGTCACATTTAGGCAAAAATGGACCCGAGCGTAAGGCACGGCAGGTAAAGGAGCAAAAGGAGAGCTTTAACGATGACAACCAAAGGCTAAAATCCAGGTAAATTAAAGGGCAGGCAACAAAATGACAGGCAAAGGAAAATACCTGAGTAGTACAAAAAAACTAGGGACTGACTGGGAAACCTATTAAGGAACAAAACAAGAGCAACGGGGAACAACACGAGGACCAGGGGAACAGGCCCGAAATAAAGAACGAGGGAACAGCACACGCTTCAATAGAATTTAAACTAACGAGGGGCTGAGGTGCAGGTGGAGGGACACCGGGAAAGGGTAGCGCGAGACCGAGAGCCGTCAATCCGACATTCTCACACACACGCACACACACACACACACACACACACTTCACAAGGTGTGGAGATGAGACTGTAAACAGGGTTTGAGACGCTCTGCTATGCTCTCCGCTTTCTCATTCTTCATGTGGATTTCTCAATGGAGTAAAATAAAACACAAGATTACGTCTCCAGACTGTACGAAAGTGCGTGCAGTTTAAATCCTCGTATTTAAACTACATCACATCGCCCTGCTCTCTACGACATCCAGCTTTTTACCAGTGTGACCGTTTGGAGACCATCAACACTTTTTTTTTTTTATTTCCAGCATGGCCCCTGAAAAACACATCATCCGCACTGTCTCTGATTGAGCGTGACCCGACCCTCGGTGTGGATGTAGTTTAGCTCTGTCCTCCTCCGGCCCGCAGGTCGGCGTCTGGGTGAGAACTTGATGGTTTGTTGTGCTGTGGAGTCCCACAGAGAGCGAGGCTGTGGGACTGAGAGACCAGAGCGAGGCTATCCATCTACTGCGGTCAAACACAGAGACAGATAGATGGCCGAGCGCACGCACGCACGCATGCACACATACACACATCCACGGCTGGATATAAAGGACGCGCATGCATGGACACACACATACAGCACACAAAGGCATTCGAGCCTAATTAGTACGGGCGACACTTCATTGGAGATACACGGGTATGCTTAGCAGCCCTGATGTGTCTGTGTGGATGAGAAAGAGACAGAGCGTTAAAAAGACAGAGTTTCTATGTGCATGTGTGTGTGTGTGTGCACTTAATCTTTTTAGCCTGTTAATGTTTGCATTCGGTGAATACACATGGGAGAGCCGGTCTGTGTGTAGGCAAGGCTTGAAGAGCTCATTACTGCATTTGTGCGAATCAAACTATCTGTAAAAGGATGTTTGACTCCTGTCTGGCTGGCTTAGTGTGTGTGTGTCTCAGTGTCTTTTGTGTGTGTGTCCCATTAGAAGATGATAAAAAGTGTTGGGTTTTTTTCATGTCAAATACAATTAGAGTCAGTATAGGTATTGAAACTTGTTCCCAGCATTTAACCCATCCCTGAGGAGCGGTGGGGCAACCACCGTGCGGCGCCTGCAGGGACTTACTCCAGCTCCGGTCCGCTGCCTCAGTCAAGGGCACCGGCAGAAGAACTAACCAAGCAAATATACATGTTTTTTGATGGGGAGAAAAACCGGTTTGCCAAAGGAAATATTTTGTTTATTTATATTTTTAATTCTAAATTACTCTGGAACATAATATGAAACAGGAGAAATTCGCTCTGGTCAACAACGGCGGCATAAAAACATGTAAATCTGCTCCACCTGTCAGATTTTAATGGACTGGTATTCACAGAGTAAATGTATGAGTAACTGAAGGGATCACACTAAACATTTTATGGGTCAATTGTTTTTCCATTAGCTCACCCTTGTTCTAAAAAACATGATAAAGTGCATCTCTTCATTATAAATATATCACAACTTTCTGCATGTTGGTGCCCCACTGGTGCCCTTTTCATTTTTTTCTGCCCCTGCCGCTCAAACATCCCGAGTCAGCCAATGTTAGCTTGAGGTACAAAACCCACTTGGTTGGGGTTTGGAAAATAAAATGTTTTGGCTTAAAATACATGTTCCACCTCCTGATATAAAAGTCAAGTCATAAAAACCCTAAAATGATATGACACATGTTGCGGGGATGTCATGCAGTACGTAGGCCTATGACACGTACACATGCGAACACATGGGTGGTTTGCAGAAACATTAACTGCCAACATTTTGGTGAGTGGGCTGCTGGGCTGGCCTGTAGCATTTCCATCTTAAGCTTTTATCTTTGCATGGACGTATTTTCACGGTGTGTATTTGTAAACTACTCCTCTACAAGAGAGCGCGTAGCTCTCAAAAGTTGAGTGTGTGTGCTCCGTTGTCAAGCTGATCTTTTTGAGGTTAGATTTATAGCACACGAACAAACACACACACTGTCTCCGTCTGAAACAATTCTCTTATTCAAGCTCCACTCCTACAACTGCCTCGCTGTCTCCCTTTCTCCTCCTGTTCTCATCCGTCCTTTTCTCCGTCGCACCCACCCCACTCCCCACCCCACCCCTCCTTTCACTTTGCTTTGCTGTCTGACACTTGTGACAGAAAGACTGACGCATGCACAAAGGCACACGGCCCCCCCTCTGCACATTTCAAAGGCCGCACACAGACATGACAACACACATACTGTACGCACGCACGCACGCACGCACGCAAATGCAGATGGGGCGTACAAATATACATAAATACATACAAGCGCACACATCGTGAAAGAATACAAGGCCGTTGCAAAGGTAGTAAGAGAAAAATAACCAAAAAAACAAACAGAAATAGAAACAGACAGATACTCCCCACACATGCATACACTCACACTACGTGCCCAGATTGAAGGATGAGTCCTGGTGGGTTGCCTGGTGTGTGGGCTGGTTGGAGCATCAGAATGTAACAGCTTTATAAACTGACCAAAATGACTCGCGAAGACAAACCAACTGCTGACCGTCTGTGCCGTTTCACCAGCCCCTCCTCCCCTGTCGCTGTGTGTCAGACTGCTAACGGCACACACACACACACACACACACACACACACACGAAATATAACGCAATCCGGTGCAATGATTTCTGTTTGGGAAGGTTTTGAGCCTGTAACGTATAACACCTGTCAATATGATGCGATCCAAGCCTCCGGGTCTGAAAAGTGAAGCCAACACACAACTTGTAACTCTTTCTAACAACCAACAGAGGGGGCGACTCCACTGGAAGGTTTGATCACATGTAAGCTTATGAGAAAATGACCCTACTTCTCACCGGATCCATTACCCCGGTGATCAGCTTCCTCATGAGTTTATGGTCTCAGTCTTCTTCAATACACTTGGATGTTCCATTTTGTAAATTACGGGCCTGTTCAGTGTAAAATCGACGATAGAGCAGGGCACGCTTTAGCCCCCTTGTGACATGCTGTGTCCTCTGGTTATCAGATCCAAACAGTTTAGTCCTCCCAGCTTCACCCTCTTATCCAAATACGCCCATTTTCTCCCCGTAATGCCAAACTGGAGGCTTCAGAAGGGTGCTCCACAAACCAACGAGCGATGTCACAATCGGTTCATGCTTGACTACAGCTCAACAACACCAGATAGTACGAAGAAAACCCCTAAGATATGACCACAAAGTTCTAAGAACACTGCAAGAATTCCACGTTGTTTTCTCTTTTTCTTTGTGCTTTAGCCATATTCAGCACACACTAAGCCCTCGTCTTAAAGTGTCGTTGGGGGTTAAATGAAATATAGATTAAGACACATTTTATCACTTTTTTGTTCCTAGGTCGTTTGCCACATTGCAAGAACAAAATACGCAAAGTATGATGAAGCAGAGAAGAAAACAACCGGGACTGATGTTACAACTTCTGAACAGCAATGAATTTTTATTAACTTGAGCCAAAAAAAAAAAACACTACCGAGGAACTATGTCGTTTATCAGGTTGTGGCGCTTTGGGTTCCAGAGAAAGAGGAAGAAGCCATGCATAGGTGAGAGTGTTAGATGAAGACCTGCAGAGGCCTCTTCCAGTGCGGGTAAACCTCAAAAACACAGCGAGGGCAGAGAGGGCAGTGTTGCTGCAGCATGGACTCTAATCACAGCCGCTCTCAGCAGCTCGGTGCTGTTTGCAAGGCCTGCATCTGTACACAATACCGGTAATCTTACAGGAGGAACTGTGCCTGTTACATTCATTATAGAGGGCGAAAATGTCTGCACACAACTCAGTAAAAAAATGTATCTCCGCAGAAAGAAACACTACCTACAGGCGGCCATGTGGCTGAATTGATTTCCTCTGTTATGATATCATGAGAAAAACAAAATCTACCGAGCAACAAGTATTGTTACGCGCTAATGCTGAAAACTCTGACACGGCTTTCTCCACCATGTTATTGACTAGTTAATGACAACACACTCAGGAGAAATATGTTAGACTAGTCAAACTGGTGCCGTGTTCTCAGGAGCCGGCACCCAGATGTGAAATGATGACTCTGATGATGCTTTAAGCCGATATCAGTGAGCCAAAACTGAGACATATGGCATAAGAGACATTGCGTAACTTTATTAAATTTGTGTCGATAAAAGGATTTGCTGGCATATGTGCGGTAAGTATTCGATTTTAAGTGCAGGACTGCAATAACTGGACACGGATCCTAATGAATGCAGCGAGGCTTTCCAAAGACATTATTGGCTCATGGCGTATTATGTGAGAATCTCATTTACTGTCGTACTTGAGCCTGCCAGTGGTTATCGAGTAGCAACGTAATTGATGAGGCAGAGCCGCTAGGATCCTTGAGGACTTTGACAGCTACAGATGTGCCCTGTGTTAAGCAGTATGCAAATCCCAGCAATACATACAGCCTATATTAGTATATATTCTAATTGATATATTTGTAGTGCTCCTGCAATAACTGGTGATGTCATTGGCTGTTTAATGTTATAGAGGAGCGAAAAAAAGAGGAATCCATTTGGTAAGAGGAGTCTTTTGTGAAAATATTCCAAAACTACCCATGTGGAATAATTAAAAACACATTTTCAAACTAAGTTTATTTGCATTAAATGATTCATAAACAAAAGGTAATTCAAAGTGCATTAGAACCGCAAATTAAAAGAGCAAAGAAACCTTTTTAAATACAGTTTAAAAAGTTAGGAGCAGAGGGATAAGATGGTTAAAGTTCAGTCAAAGGCAATGCAGAAGGAGTATTTTTTTTTTTTTAATTGTTTTACTGGATTTGTGGTGGTCAAAGTTGGTGCAAGTCTCGCGTCCTCTGAGGGTTTGTGCCACCTCTGCTGAATCAGCTGTGTCAATGCTGCTTCTCCATTTGTTCAGGTGAGGGGGGTCATGTGGTCAGTGTGGTAAGACAGTCGTAAGCCACTGACAAATCTATAGACAGACTGCGGTACTTTAAACTCTGTGACACACCGGAAGCTGGAGAAGAGGCCTGAGAACTGTGATGAACCGGTGTGATGTGTGTACGTTTATTTTTACACTTTGTTACACTGGTATACTACGGAGCCCCAGACATGACATGGTCAAAAAAAATGTTAATTGTGGCCACAATATAGCTATAGCGTGCGCACGAAATACTAATTCGTGGCCACGAAATACTAAATTGTGGCCACAACTTAGTATTTCGTGGCCACGAAATAAGGATAAAGGGCGCACGAAATACTAATTTGTGGCCACGAAGTAGGTATAATGTGCGCACAAAATACTAATTAATGACATTAATATAATTCCTGGACAACTGGGTAAGCAAATCGAGTGCACCTTCTCTAGAAACCGCGGTGAGTGTCTTTTCTTATTCTGTTCTAGTCAATATCTTTTTATCCCGCATTTAGGCAGTTATTTATTTGTTGTGGCCACAAATTAGTATTTCGTGGCCACGAATTAGTATTTTGGGCGCACGTTATAGCTATATTGTGGCCACAATTTTTTTTTTTTTTTTTGACCATGTCATGTCTGGGGCTCCGTAGTATACCGTAATCATGTTTACAATTATATAGATGAATATCACAGTATTGTGTTTCTACCTAAACACAACACGTGTACTGTAAAAAATACAGTGCAATGACAGTAAAAGGACACTGATACTGTATTAAGCATCTGAGCATATTGTAAAGAATGGAGTATATTTACAGTAACATTACAGCAATGTACTGTGTTTTATGTTAACCCCACCGTATTGCTTCTCAGCACCTTTGCCTGTTAGCATGTTAGTCTGTTAGCATACTAACATCTTAGCCTGTCACCATGTGTACCTCGTTGGAGCAACAGTAGGCCCTTTTAGTTTTTCAGCATGTTAGCATGTGTACCTTGTTGTAAAACTGCAATATTTTATTTACAATACACTGGATGGTGCTGTACCATAATTACAGTATTACCTTATAAAGTACCATTTTTACCTTTTTTACAGTCATTTCAGAATGTCGCTTAAATTCAAATCCACAGCAGCTTACTGCAATAATCCAAATAATTGCCTGTCATGCATTGCAAAAGCCTAACTGCAGCAGTCTACTGTGACATTTTACTGTGAAAACCTGCTGTTTTTGTAAAAGTGGGATTCTATCCGCAGCATGCCGCATGAGATGTCGGTTTTTTTTAGGGAGATCTGAGCGAAGACAATAACTGTTATCTAACCTGCTGGAAAAAAATGGAAGAATGGATCGGTTTCACCAAGTCCTGGACATAAATCTTCTGCTTCTTTTTTTTCTTTTTAGAACAGTAGAATAGACTTTGTGATTGATTTGACGTGGCTGTTACACAAAGATTTCTGACATCATTTTCAGAGACAGGTAGTCGAGGAGTGCATCACCTCTCAGCCTTCTTTCTTCAGTGCTGAAAACAGTTACCTCAGTTTTGTCTGCATTAAGCTTGAGAAAGTTCAAGCTTGTCAAATCAGTTATTTTTTTTAAAACGCCCTCACGGAGAGAATCTTGTAGTTGCTTGGTGACAGAATAAGGTAACATTTTCAGAGTTATCTGCATAACTATACTGTTAATGTGTGGTCTAATGAAAAGAAGAGGTCCAAGGACCGAGCCTTGAGGAACCTCTCGCATCACGTTGGAGTAGTTGGATTCGGCTTTACATAGGAACACTGAGCGAGAGTTCTCTTTGAATTCTTCATGCAAAGTGGATAATGAATGGTACATGGCCATATAAGCCATCTGAGTCAAGGTAGAGATAAGGTCAGATTGGCTTAGTCGACCTAATGAGAGATACGTTAGGTGTTCACACGCTCACCTTGTCCATGCTGTGTTTCTCAGTGTGTGACTACATCGAGCCACTGGGCACTGCCTCCCCGCGGAGAGCCACAACGATTCAGTTCAGTCCCGTCTTCTAACCAGGTCGCACACATGCAAGATGTACATGCAAGCACGTGCACACGGCGTCCCACAAACTCATCACAAAAGCATATAACTCACTGCCTAAGCCTCTCTCTCATGCACAGTGTTGAATCCACCTATATCCTTATTTTTCCATCTAGATAGAGTAACGCTACAGTAGCCTCCAATTCCATTTTCTGCACTGACTCTCGCCGAACCCCTCCCTGCCTCGCTGTCCTCGTCGCTCACTCCTTTCCACTCTCTCTCCTTTTCCCCCGCCACAACTCTTCCTCCACCTCTGTATTCTCTCCATCTCCTCCGGTCTCACAGGCCACCTCTTATTTTCTTTTTTCACTCTCAATCCCCGTCCGTTAACAACTCCCTTGTTGCATTTGCTCCCCATTTCGCTCTCTCTTTCTCTCTCTCTGTACGGTCCAGTGGGACTGTTGACAGTAACCACAGTACAGTAGGCTGCAATTAATCTTTCAAATAATGCTTTCTAACCACAGACAGTGGACACATGTGCAGAGAGAGAGAGCTGAGGGAGAAGAGGGGGTGGAAGGAAGCAGAAAGGCAGGATGGATGGCAAAACAAAAGGAGACACCAGAGAGAGCAAGCTCAATTCTTACATTATAAATATGATGAATAAATAAACTTGCTGCCTGCGCCTAAATGTGAGGCCATTTATTTTCTTCTCATCCCATAATATTTCCGAAAATCCAAGCAGAGCTTGGTGAGGAGGAGTGAAAGTGGCGCAGTCTCTGGCTGACAAATGGGTTTCAACACGTCACAATCTCAGAAGGGATAATTAATCAGAGATTGATGCATAAAACATGTAGTCCACATTTTTAATATACGCTACGTCTCCGTTTTGACATTCATTGTTTAATACAGTGGCAGTCGATATATTTAGTCGGGCTGTTGGTGAAATAATACATTCAGAAATGCTTAAATTTGAAAAAGCTACTCCCTGCAGTGGCAGCAGGAGTGTGCTGATTGACAATGACTCGAGGTTTGAGGGGAGCAGGAACTCTCCTCTGCTGTCGCTCTCTCTTTAGTACTTACCGGGTGTTTTATTTTTACAGCTTTGTGAGCCATTCTTTTTCATGGGTCAGACAGTTATTAAGAAAACCTTTTCTTGGTTTGACAGGTACGTATTCTACATCACGGCGAAGTGATAGAACACATTCTACATTTCTGTGAATATCATTTCTGCGGATGTGAGCGGTGAAGAGGTGGAACTCTAAGTGATGTTGTGTCACTTCGTGGCATCGCAGCGTTACCATGTCGCTGCAGAGTTAGAATGTGGATTAACCTCCTGTGCTTTTAGACTTTTAAACAAATTGACTCTTACATTATCAGACTCATGAGCTTTGTAGTCATCACGGCTCACTCACAACCCACCACAAGGTCCATTGGTTGCCAATCTGGAGCCTTCACTCATGTACACCCAATTACAACAACTTACAATAACTACCTCTTCACAATTTCTTTCATCAAGTGTACACAACTACTTCATCTATCATGCATGTGAGGTGCTTTCATATCTTATTAATACCAGCTCTTTCACTAACATTAGGTTGGAGGTTTGTCTTTACATGAAAATGACAACAGAATTGTTCCTGTTATTGTTCACACAACATCACTGTAATGTTGTCTATAAAATGAACAGGAGAATCTACAATATATGGTCGAGAATAAAGTTTAAATCCCAGTACGTAACAGCTGAGCAGATTCCATCTGCCGATGAAGATCATGCTCCAGAAACCTGGTTTCATGCCAAAGCATGTAACACACCAAGGGCTGCCAGGAAATTATCATCTCCAAAGGCAGATTATTTCAAGGGTTAGAGGACTCTCCTAGGCCCTTCACCATTTCACAATTCACCATGTCAGTGCCATGCTTTGCCTCGTCTAGGCATTAAAAAGTACACATTCTCATCCTACGGTCAAGTTAGCAATGATAAAAAATGCAATTAAGTTTTGGTTTGGTTAGGTGCTGTATCGTAGGGAACTGGACCTATTTCAGTTTCTTGAAGAT
Source organism: Sparus aurata (assembly GCF_900880675.1). Classification (NCBI taxonomy): domain Eukaryota; kingdom Metazoa; phylum Chordata; class Actinopteri; order Spariformes; family Sparidae; genus Sparus; species Sparus aurata. The sequence goes on from NC_044203.1 coordinate 26,431,108, forward strand.
GTTTCACATCTCATTCGAGAGGCGTCTTCAGTTCTGATGAAGGTTTAGACACAAAACTACACGACTACTACCGGTACGTGATGTTAAGTTACATACTGTAATTGTGCGTTGCTCTTTACATGCTCTTGGTACTCCACCTTCGTACATGCTGCATGTACTTTTCACACCTAAGGTAGGCAAAACATGACACTGACAAAGTATCCTCTGTTGGATCAGCTCCAGAACAGCTACTAAATGTACTTTGCAGTGACATTACCGCCTCAACCTCATATTCATCTTCAGGGTGCAGAATCATCGCCCATGCAAAGAAATGTTCCTACATGTGAAATGAAAGTTTACTGTGTTTGGTTTTGCCGGGGAAAAAAAAAGCAACTTTATGTGAAATTCGATGCAATTTTCGAACACTGGGATTAAATGAAAGCTTTTTTTTTTGGTTGCAAATAGCATGACTAACTTCAGTTTGGTGATCACAGCAACTTAAACACTCTCATATGATATGCTTAATGAAACAATCAATTTCAATGTCTGCAAACAGACCTGTCAAACTGGGGCACTGTGACATGCTGAGCTCTGCTAAATTGCGCATGACAATCTCCCCCGACTTTACAGTGTCTTTTAATCACTCCATTTAATTAGTGTTTATCCATTTAGACATATTGCCTGAATGTTTTGGCTTATTGTTAGACGAGTGAAATATGCCCTTGTAACATGAAGTCATTTTCCACGCTTGCCAGTAAAGTAAGAGCAATTAACACTAATTTTGATTCGTTTAATTTAATTGGAGAGGTAAACATACAGCCAAGAGTGGATCTTGTAAAAAAAAAGAAAAAAAATGAAAGGGGGAGGAAAGGACAGCGGGGATGGTTTGATGGTGTGTGGTGAAGTAGCTAACAAGTCAAGAGGGATGGAGGATGGGGGGAGAGAGGGAGAGAAGAGATACAGCATGTTCCGTAGCAGAGGGGAAAAAAACAGAGGAAAAACAAACAGTGAAAATGAGAAAAGAGAAACGGCAACAAAGAAGAGAGGAAGAAAAGGGGAGGGGGGGGAGTGAAATAACAAGAAACAGATTAGCCAAGAAAAGAGTGCAAACAAAGAAAGCAACTATAAGGAATGGAGCAGAACGGAGGAGTGCGAGGAGAAGCAGGTGTGGATGAGGAGGGGGGGGGGAGATGAGGGATTACAGAGAGATAGTGTGAGACGCGGAGATGCTGCAAGAGGTCACTCTCCGCTCTTATTGTCTGCAGGAGACAATCATGGCTCACAGTGAAGTCTGTATGTGCGATGCTGTAATGTGTAAACATCTGCGCAAACGTGTGCGTGTGTGCGCGCACAGCTTCTTCTTCCTCTTCTTCCTTTTCTCACAACAAGGAAGAGTGGGCGTAAGGTTGTACAGATGGGAAAAGGGCTAAAACGCTGTGACACCGACAGGCAAAGGGAAACGAGCGACGTGGTGTCGTACATCAGCTGTGAATCGCATCAAAAGGAGACATTTACATTTTAGGCATCCGATCAAGGCTCCCGTTCAGAGTAAGTTACAGTGAGTGCGTCTCGATTGCCAAAAATTCAAAACATCCAAGCATAATCCGATGGAGTGAGGCCAACGGAGCGCGACAAACACATTGTTTTGCTGTGGGTGCTGCAACGTTTCGGCGAAAAATAGGCAAAAATTCAGCTGAAGCAGGTTTCTTTTTGTCTGGGGCAATAAAGTGAAAGACAGTCGGTGCCAAGCAGAAAGCTGTCCACGCATCCATAAATTCCTCCCTCCTGTACACAGAAGACTTTTTCCAACTGCGATGAGTGCCTCTGTGGGGGGGCCACGAGAGAGTTGGAGGAAGGGGTTGCGGTGAACAGGTGTATGCAAGTGTCCTGGAAACAACGGGAAGTTAGCTACTTTAGTCTGGATCGCTGCCTCGGTCCGCATGCCGGCACGGTCGGGGGGAAGGAGCTGCAGCGGCGGCTGTGACACACAGCTAATGGCGGCAATTAAGGCACTCACCAGCAACAGACCCCCACAATTTGCATCAAAACTGCACTCCTTCTGTCAGTACAATGTGGTCAAATTTGAACACATAGACAAAAAACACACATAGCTGTGGATGCAGTGAGATTTACAATTCCTGGATGTCATCATCTTGTCTAAGACGAACATCCTAATCAACTTAGAAGCCATAGGCAAAAGATTTTCCTCGCCTGAGAATCATTAATTATCAAGTTTTCTTCATTGTCAAGGAAATTCAGTGAAAGCTGTCTGTGCATTCATGAGTACAATACAAACAGGAGCTGCCGATAGCTAATTTGGTATAGTTTTAAATGATCGATGGTCAATTATCTTCTTGAGGGACTCCCACAGTGTCAGCCTTTAAAAACACCCAGCACAAAGTAATAACAAAAGGTAGTGCATAAATTCTGCTCGTCTGTGCATTTCAGATCAGGCTCGTTGAGACACCACCCCCAGGAGAACGACGGCTGAGGGCCCCCCCCCAAAGGCACAAATTAAACTTTCAACGTCCACACACATAGCCTGCGGGGTCAATGAGAAGTGATTTTGTCATTAAGGCTGAATTTCCTGAAAAAGAATACCTTCAGTGGGGACTGCCTAACCCGACATGAAAGTATTAAATTGCCCGACCGAATAAAAGCTCTAAGACCAAAGCTTAATTTCAAGTAGTTTTAATTAACCTGTCATAAAAGAAGATGTCATAAAACATATGAGCTTTTCTCTTTTTAACTCAGATTCATAATGGAGGTAAACCCTCACCCACTTCCTGTGTGAATGCTCAGTCAGGTGTGCAGAGGTCAGCTCCACACTGACCTCACAAAATATGGAAAAATAATATTCTTGTATTCTTAGAGCGAGGATGAATTATAGAAAGGGTGGAAGAGGTCATATTTTATTCTGCCGGCAGAGCCGGAGACATAAGACAGGGAGACAGCGTTGGCAACAGTATGTGGATTGATTAATTAAAGATCTTTATCTCCCATTCCATTGACAGAAAGAGAAAGAAGGAGAGTCGCTCGAGAAAAGAGAGGGACGATTGGAGAGTGAGGATGCTGGGAGGTAAACCAACAGAGTAATAGAGAGGGAAAAAAGACGGAAAGATGGCAAGTCCGGTAGATGGAAAGATAGGGGGCGAAGGTAAAAAAAAAAAACAGCGGTGTGGAGGCGGGAGGGGCCATTTTCAGCCGAGAGAGGAGGAAACGAAGCAAGGTATGAGGGAAGGCAATGAAGGTGTGGAGGGGAAAAGAAGGTGTGGAGGGGAAAAAAAGGTGGGGGGGACTTTTGCCTCTTTCCCATGATGGAGTGACGAGAGTCAGGAGGAGGAGGAGAAGAGAATGGAAACTGTAATTAATGAAGGAGGCGGGGGAAGGAGGAGGTGGGTTGAAGTCTTGCTAAAAAAAGAAGCACCGATATCTCCACCGACTCTCAGCGGACTCGAAGGCCCGCCGACTGTACTTTTTAAGTGGAAGCACCTCGTTCCAGTTACGCGAACGCAACTCTGCTCGGTTTGCTCGTGTTTGCATCATCGCGTAACAAGCGTTTTACAAATTATCCTCATTTGCACGGCGCTTTAAGTGTTCACTGTAATTCTGTTCGCCTTACAGTAAAGCCGGCGCTCCTATGCAGTCAGGTAAACAGCTCTATGGGCGCAAACACACCATATCATTACCACAATTATCCCCTTCATTACGCTGTGATATTATTCCACTCTTTTTGCTTTGTAGAGCCGGTTTCCATTTCTCTCGGCTTATTTATACAAACACCTGTTAATGGCCGTCTCCTCATCCCGGCTCCCCATCCTCAGAGCTTTTTATCCGCAGTTTTGAATTTTTTTTCGTGTGATGCAAGCGACGCGCTAATTGCAACACACAGGATGCAATGTAGCCTAACACCTCCTTATGTCATTATCTAAGCCAAGCGTTTACACAGCAATCTGGCTTGGATGATACAAAAAAAAAAAAAGGAAAAGAAAGAAAGGTAAGCCACGCTGGGTTTCATGCTGTCATCACCCATTACAGGTTTTTCTTTCAGCGCTGCAAATATTCCTCATCTTCTCTCAGCACTTCTCAGATGCACTCTTTACCACACAAGATTGCACAAGACATTTTCGGAGCGTCAACATCATGGATCTTTGTGCTGCGACCGGCAGACTTTCGCTGTCTCAGCAGCCGGGGGGGGGGGGACACATAAAAAAAAAAAACACAATCGCAGCAACGATCGATGTCCGAACTAACGTTTGACCTACCCGAGCTCACCTATCAGCTCAGAGACGTAGAGCCACTCTTTTAACCGCTGTATCGTCTCCATGAGGGTCTCATGTTTCTGAATAATTTGTGAGCAACAGGATTTTCGCTCAAGCTGTGGTATGACTACTCTCCATCACCCCATCCCCCAAGCTCACAGTGTTATTTAATGAATGACTTTGTGAGATGGGTTCAGAGGTGCTACAAGGTACTTAGGATTCAGGTCAACACGACTTGACCTACGTGGGCAGGCTGGTTGAATAGCGCCGATAATAGGACGGGAGGCTGCGTGAGAAAAGTCATTATAAAGGTGTATCTGGTAGGCAGGGAGAGAGAGAGGGAGAGTTTCTGATGCTTTAGACCATGAACCCGCTCTCCCTCTCTCTCTCCTGTCTTGCAGCTCCCCCTCGTCGATTCACACTCTCTCACCCACTTCTGGCGCCACTCTTCAGTCTTCCCTGCCGTCGTTTCAATCCCGCTCAAGCTTTGGCTCCTCAGGTTACCGAATTTGCCTTCGTGCGAAAAAAAAAAAGATCTCTCCTTTACATGCATCTCCGTCTTTATTTTCCGTCTTTTCATCTTCCTTTTTCGCCTTCTCCCATTCATCAGTCTCTCTCTCATTATGCTTCTCTCTCATCATTTTAATTTCTCCTCCTCTCTCTCTCAATCAACTTCTAGCCTTGAGACATAGTTTTTTTTGTCCCGCTATCTGCCGGCTGCACCGCCGACTCCGTCTGTCTCTTCCCACTTCTTCTTCCGCTCCTTCACACTGCCCTTCTTCCGTGGCAGATGATGATGATGACGACATTCAACATTCAAACGACTCTCAAAGGAAAATAAAAAATCATTAGTAAATCGATAGAAATTTGCGGAGGCATCAGGCAGTGGAGGAATACCAAAAAAAAGCAAAGACAAGCACAGGTGCTTATGGGAACTTGAAAGCGCCACGGTATTTATATAAAACTGTATTCATGAAAATTCTCCCCTGTCCTGAGCTGCCCGTCTCTCCCTCCCTCGTCTCCTCCTTGCTGTAGGGCAAGTGCCAGGACTCATTAGGAAGTGTTGTCCAACATGGCTTCCTCACTGAGCTCCCCCACTGTTTATTTCTCTCTCTCCCTTGTACCATCATGTCCTGACCTCCTGCCTGTCACAGCCAGGGATAACACTGTACACACAGCACACAATTCTTGTCCGCGAGGCGCTAATACCTGGTGGACACTAACGAGGGGGATGGCATCCCACCTCACCCCCATCCCTGAACTCATCCTCCCTTGTTAACCTCCATCCCCGGGTAGCAGAGAGAGTGCAGGGCCAGAAGGGCTGTTTAGTGGAAAATGCTGAGTCTTGTTTTTTTTTTTGTTTTGTTTTTTATTCCACTGTGCTCCCACTTTGTAAATTATCCCGTCAACCGCCTGATCTGATCAAAAGGGTGTTTCTGTGTCATGGTACCTGGCAACCCAACCCATGAGCACTGGTGAGCACGCCCGGAAGACAAGCCCTGCATGACACGAGTCCCGTCACTGTGCCGCTGATAATGGATGAAGCAGGTCTCCAGAAAAAGAAATAGGCTTACAAATTTCACCCAACGCGCTGTGAGACCTTCCCATTTATTGACATTTGCTTCCTGTCTGGAGTCCTGCATAATTTTGACCTTCCTCTTTTTCTTCATCAAGGTCTATCCGCCTGTGCCGGCTCCTCACAACACACACACACACACACACACACACTCACAGTGTTTTTACTTGTTTTTACTTTTACTAGTGATATTTTGTGATGGACATTTGCATTTTGTGTTTCTCGCTGCGTGCTTCGAACGTAAGATTGATCCGGCTTTACTGCTGAAAACACATGGTGGAACATCGACATTGGAGAAGAAAGCGGGTGTTTTGGATGAAGAGCTGTCAACCATCCCACCTGACCGACTGGATCGCCCCGGGGAAGAAAAAGAGTCGGGAAAGGAACCCACGCTAATCCAGCATGGTTTAAGGCTAATGTCTCATCGCAGGAAAAGGAAACTGCCAAAATGGGAAAACAGCGTTAAAAATCAGCGACAGTTGTTGTGCCCACAGAGACCTCTCTCCACTCAAACATCTGGGAACCAGCTGTTGCACACGACGGGTGGACCGTGTTCTGAGCCGACAGAGGGCAGAACTACAGCTGGGCGAGGAGAGGTGGACTCCGTGTTTGTAACATCGATGCTCACACGCAGTCGAGCTTGATGGACAGTGTTCACCACATGTCAAACTTTTCAAATGAAGACGCCTGATCTGATCATCAAAGTCTTGCTGCTGCTGTTTACACGCACCCTGAGGCAGACTCAAAAGATGCACTCTGTGTTCACGTATATTTGCAAGTAAACAACTGTACTTATGTTCTGTTATTTACGTAGCATGAAGGCGTTCACAAACTTTCATTTCATAAAGCAACCCTGCCTTTTTTAACGATGTATAAATTACCTTGTACCTTGTATATGGGGGTGGGGGGACTTTTGCAGATACCCCCTAAATTTCCCTCTCCTCCTCAGCCAAATGTTGGCAGGTATGTTGGTCTAGCTTGCCAAAATCATTGATCACTTATCTCAGCAAGGTTTGTGCATTTTAGAAATCTACAGCCCCGACCATGACTCTGAAATAAAAGTTGTCTGACTGCGCCGCGTATTGATAAATCCACAGCGCTGTCCGTGGTGCTGAAGTAGCAGACGGATTCGTAATTGTGCCCCTTCTCTCTCGGTCCCGCCCCTCCTGTCAGTTTCTTCTTTGGATTTATAGCGTTCACTGAATCATGAGCTATAAATACTCAATTCTATAAAAATTTTCAGCCGCTATTCTCTGTAAAAAAGTGTCACCTTCATGATCAGAGTGAGAAGGAGCAAGAGGATCATAAAGGCACACGGCCGCCTGGAATATTCCTGTAATCTTCCTATAATATATCTATGATCATTTATTCCCGTCTGTGATGCTGAAAATACACCCCGAGACCAAGACCCAGCTGTAACATTTCGTTGGACACATGAATATGATATGACCCACTGGCCGGCCGTGTAGGGGCAGGGGGGCTGATACCCTAGCATAAAATTGTACGCGGTGTTTACAAACGCACAAACACCTGCTCATAATTCATCCTAAAACCTCTGCTTGAACCCTCAGGTTCAGATAAAACTCCAAACAACCTGGCCTCATCTCCCCCGCACACAAACACGGATGGGAAATCGCACCACCACCACCACCACCAGCTCATCCCAGATCACGCAAACACATGTGCGCACATCTCACTCCACACGCCAGAATCCCTCCGTACGCCCTGTGACCACCGCGGCTAATGCTCGACCCCTCGGGCTCAGACAGTGCACCACCAAACAACCTCGTTCGGAAAAGCTTCTGCCTTCCTCCTCGCACGCTCTCGCACTGTGGGCCACCTACTCCAATTGGAAGCCTGCCAGTAGCAAGGTCAGGGTGGGTGTAACATGATTACACAGGCGCAACATAAACACACCATATCGGCCCATTACAGCTAGCCAACCCTTCACTTTTTTTTTTCTTTTCCCCCCCCCCGTGTGCTTCATTTAGGTCTGGGTTCCTTAAATGGATCCCCATCCACTTCGCTGTAGAGATTTTAAAGGTCACAGTGTGATCAGGACAGTGTTAGTATCTATTCGCTTGCTGTTCTGAAACTATTAGATCATCTCTCTTGAGATGCCGCCTGGCAAACGGCAGGTTGTTGGTGTGATTCCCCAGATCAGACTGCTGAAGCTGCTACATCTCCCTGAGTTAGGAGGCCCTGGGGCAACGGTGCTTCCCTTCCCCAAGATGCGGTCCGCCTGTCGCTGCTGCGTTAAAACAGTCATGTTGTTTTTGGAGAGCGGTGATATGTGTCATTTTGGGAATCACCTACATTCGACCTTCAAGTTTAAGGGTGCGCTGGGTTGTAAAATGTGCACCGATCCTTCAGCCTATCCACTTAAAGGCCCTAATTGGCGAGATAAATGTACAGAACAGCGGTCTCAGCTTAGAACGTTTGGCATAGCACAAGAAAACACACACATTCATATTAGCTGTGCAAATGTTGCTGGCATGGACATAAGACACTCTCTCTCAGGAGCACGAAATCTCCAGGAACCACACAGGTTGGTGTTCAAAGGAGCGCCATTGCATTGGCAGCGAGCATTCAGATTTTTATTTAAAGGCTGCTCCTGCTGGTTCCCTCTCCCCGAGCAAAGAGAAAACAACAACAACAACGACAACAAAACATTTCACAAGTAAAAATGTTTCAAATGTTAACAATTTGGCAAGGTTTGGGCTCCGCGCTCCAGGTTTTCCGAGAGCTGGCATGAGGCGCGCGTAAGCCGAGATAAACAGTCCGACAGGCAAAAACTACGAGAGGCTCTCTAGATGCAAACAAGTATCTATTCACACACACAAAAAGCTGACTACAGGCCTGTGTGGGAAAAAACGAAACAAAAAACACAACCTGGATGAAAAGCTAACATTTTCAAACTGTCGTCGGGACAACTGTAAGTTAAGATTTTTAGGATTTTTAGAGATGAATGGGCCGGCAGGGAAACATCAAGGGGGCCAATCAAAAGGAAGATGGTAAGAGGCAGAAAGCGTGTAAAGACCTGTTCCCCCTTTTTTTTCCACCTCTCACTTACAACCTCTTTCCCTTTCTGTGTCTCAAAAGCCTTTTCTGGTTCCTGTCAGAGTGTGTGCCTTTTGATGGACTCTTCTTGTAAAGCATCATTTATTTGTTTTTCCACCACGTGATCGTTCTCCGTCTCTCAGTCCGACGGTGTATTTTTAACACCCCGGTGTTTCTTCTTTATTACCAATTTACCGCGACACCCTTCCTCCGCTGAAAACGTCTCGAGCTATACGTTTTCTGGGCTTCCTTAATCTGCATCTGCATTAACGTCTCCAGAGGAACTTAATTCCAGAGGAACTGATTACCCGTTCTTTGAGCCCTTCGCGACCGCTGAAAAGAAAAATGAGTGGGTAATTTCTCACAGGCTCCATTTCGGCGTTACAGTGAGTGTGATTTCTAGTGTATGATAATTACATCCGGAAAAAAAGGCGCCCGAGGCATCAGTGTTAGACTTTTGAGACTCGGTTATAATGCGATACGGGCGCTTGTTAAGCAGATAGGCAGGGTTTTGGGGTCTATGAGCTTGTCTCAAGCCGAGGACTGGGTGGCAGCTCTTTCATGCCGTCCTCTGGCTGTCATCGTCTTGCAACCCACTCACGCGGAACCCAAATTATAACAGCATGAAGCCATGTGAATGCTTTGGATTTTGTGCTGCGAGTGTGGAGAGAGAGACAGAGAGACAGAGAGAGAGAGAGTTATCATTGTGCGCCTTTTTTTATGTGTGTGCGCGCGAGAGAAAAGATGACGCAAGGTTCGGGCTAAAGCACATTTTTTAAATTCGGCATGAGCTCAGATCAAAGGAGAGCGATGGTGGGGAAGGAGAGAAAAGAGGGAGGGGGAAACAATACCTGAGCAAAGAAAAAGCGCCCGAGTTCCCCGCTCCCCTTTTCAATCTTCTCTGTGCTGTCATTTCTTCTCCTTTTTAAAGAAAGCAGACTCCTTGTTCCCTTATTTTACTGTACACCCACACGAAATGTTAAAAAACGAATCTTTTGGTTCCTTTTTTTTTTGGTTTTTGGTTTTGAAGCCTCTGTAAGCGCTCTGATGGAGAAGATGAGTAAATCTTCTTCTTTGAGAGATGTTTCAGTGGTTGTTTCATGGTTGTTTTTTTTACCCATTTCAAAAACAGCCACCTAGCAGGATCTGGAAACACGGAATCAACCTGCTGACGCTCGGGCTTGTTGTCGGCGCGACCTGCAGAAGAGAGAACATTAGTTCCGGCCTCGGTGCGGACGAGGAGAACCAGCGCCTTTTTTTTTTTGACGCCGTCTTCAAAAACATTCATTTTTAAACTGAGTCCACACAATTAGTCACCATCCTCTCTTTTTTGGTCTCTGTGCCTCCCTCCGTTGGCTCCCTTCCCTTCCCAACCTCTCTGCCCCATCCCCAACTCCCAAATGGTTATGTAATTCATCACGCTCCCTCTGCCTCTCTGTTCCCCTCTCCTCCTCTCTCCGGCTCCCTCGTCTGACTCTCTCTCTACACGGGTGGAACAAATGGAGATCAGTCAGACTAATGCTGAGTTAGGCCCCTCGTCGCTCTGACAAAGCTACAGCATTACCCCTCTCATTTAACCAGTGCTCTGATCCACAGGCTTAAACACACACACACACACACGCCTACACATGTACACACACACACACACACACACACACACTTGAAGGGGCACGCTTTATCTCCATTTTCTCTTGAGCACTCCTCCACACATACACAGACACGCATAGACACAACGTGCCTGTCCACACATGGCCAGTGCTTCTCGTGCATTCCTTCCATGCGCAAGTGACATTTCAGCCCGTGAGCGGTGTAAGCCTGGAGTGTTTCCCATGCTCGGGTCAACTTGTGGTGACAAAAGGACCACAGAGCCAACTGTGTCAGGGCCTGGCTGCTGTTTGTCGATTCATAAGAAGATCCTGGATCATCGTTCTTAAAGGACAATTAATTAATGTAAAACTGTACTCACAAAACGTTCCCACTCCAAACTTGTGAAGCAGCTTGGTCGGTGGCCTTGAGCTTCAAACTATGATTTTTTTTGGATAGGAGAAAGAAAAATCCATGCTTTGGGTTTAAGTCTCACTCTTTACGTTGATGCACTTGGAGGGCACATCAGGGAGGTGACGCTGGAGGGCCACTGACGAGGCTGCTGTGTCGTGCGCGGCTGTGGTTAAGCAGACACGGCAATTCGTCCAGTAATCGGAAGGTCGTTGGTTCTGTTCCCCAGCCCCCACTGCTACACATCGAAGTATCCTCGATTCCTTACGGAAGACGCTGAACCCTCAAATTGCTCCAGATGAGCAGGCCGGCACCTTGCCCGTCAGCCTCCGCCATCCGTGTACGATTGTGTGGGCGGATGGGCAATTTGACGAGTGTGACTGGAAAAGCGCTACAGAAATGTCAATTTATTAGACCTGTTGGAAGTAAAATTAGGCTGGTACCCATCAGGATAATAGCTGACGGGTCAAGACAAAAACGACAGACATTTATTCCGAACATCAGAATCTAAGAGCCGCTTCATGTGCAGTTACCCCGTACAATGACAATATACAAAGTGCACTTATACCAGGTTTTGTCCCCTAAACAAAGTGGTGTGTGGATGCACCTCATTTGGTCATCTGATCAAATCAGATGAAGTTACCCGAGCTATCAGACTTCGTTACAGCAATGTCACCTTGTTCCCAGAATCGCAGCACTTTGTTGAGTACAGAGTTATCAAAACTGCCACAAACTACACAAATAATACCAGGTCATAACAAAAAGGGAATTATCCTTTAAGAACATTCAGTGTGTCTGCACGTAACAGGATTTACCCTCATTATCACCTCTAGCACTGCTTTTCTTTGTTCTAGAGCCGAATCATCTAGTCCTTCTTTTTTTTTTTTTTTACCATGGTACAAGTGTGGAGAAAGGCGCACGCACACTCCAGTCTCACACGCACACACGCACGCAATCACACTCACACATAACAACACAATAAAGCATTAGTAGGAGTCTTGTACTTCAATCAGCCAATTAACCTGGAGCAGAGCAGAACAAAACATTTGGCATTTGCCAATAGTGCAGCAACCTTCCAGTGATAATTACTCCTTGAGAGAGCACACACATACACACATACATGTATATATATATATATATATATATATATATATATATATCCACACGCACACACACACACACAGAGGCACACAAACTCCCCCGAGCGCAACATCCATCACGCGTCATGTTGGAGACAATGGCTGGTATACTTCCAGCGTAATCAATTATTTATCCTTGTCCACACATGAGCAATCTCGAAATGCTGTGTCCACACATAAACAAACACAAATGGAAATGTACACACTCACACACACACACACACACACACACAAAGTGATAGTTGTCAAAGTTGACAACACCATGCAGACAATATGAATGGTGTGATTCTGAGCGAAGCCTAAGGGCATCAGGGTACGTCATGACATGGAAGGCCTGCACACACATTCTTGAATAGAGGAACAGAAGAAACAAGCACACACACACACACACAAACACAATCACATGAATCAGCCCAACATCGTGCGTACAATTGAGACATTTTTTCCTGGAGAGAGTGCGCCTCGGTTTTGAAATGTCAAGATAAAATGGCTTGACAGTGGTGGAAGAAAACATGAGAAAATGTTTGAAAGAGGGAGAGCGAGAGAAAGGAGAGAGAGAGAGAGAGAGAGAGAGAGAGAAAGGAGAGAGAGAGAGAGAGAGGAGAGAAAGGAGAGAGGAGAGAGGAGAGAGGGAGGGAGGCCCCGCAAAAGCCCCATGTATATTTGATTGAGAAAGGAAATGCAGGGAGATGAAAAAAGAAAATGAGGGAGAGGGGAGAAAAGATGATGGAGAGTTACAGTAAATTGGCGAGGCCGCTTCTGCGAGCACGCTCAAGGGGAGAGGGAGGGAAATGGACTGAAAGACGGAATAAGAGGCAGAGGCTGGGGAGTCGGGAGAGAAGTGCGGCAAGCTAGAATGGATTGTTAGCTGGTAAACGACTGTCACTTTCTTCAGGGAGATAAACAGATTTGACACCTCCGCATTCTTCCCCTCTCCTCTTGTCCCTTCTTTTTCTCTGACTCGACATGGCCTGACAACCCTTCAACGAAAAAATCACTTTCTGACTCTCTGTTCCCCCGCTGTTCTGTACCATCTCCCACTCCTCCGCGGCTCTCTTTTCTCTCAGATGTGTGCGACAAACTCGCCCTTCAGGCAGAAAAAAAAAAGAAGATATAAGAAGAAGAACTACAGAACTACATGAATAAAGACCCCATTTTCCATTTTCCACACGCTTCTATTCTCTTCCTCACTTGCGAGAGGGGCCCTGTGACAAGATTAGATGAGGGAGAAGAGGAGGGAGGGGGTGGGAAAAAAAAAAAAAAATCAAATGAAAGAGAGATTTCGCTCCCGACATCTGGAAGAGGAAGAAATGGGGTAGAGAATGGAAGGGAGCAGGTGAGATGGAGAGTGTAAACGACACAAAGAGGGGGATCAGAGAGGAGGCACGCGTGGAGAGTCGGACGGCGGGGGGAGATCAGTGAGGAGATGAAGAACAGAGGACTTAAAGGAAGACATGCGTCGATGCGGAAGGCTTGTGATCAGCTGTCACTTGGGATATGTGGGACGCGGTGCCTGCCCACACATCCTCCTCCGCCGCTCGCGAGCGCAAACGTAAACAGCGGGAAAAAAGCCACGAGACAAGCAAAGTGAGTTGTTAATCATTATCATCATGACCCGTCTTCAGAAAATGCAGTGCTGCGGTGCTGACCGGAGACGCAAACAAGACCGAAAATAGATGTTAGGAGTAAAGAGAGAGGATGAAAGGGAGGCATTAGGCAATGAGAGAAGGGCAGGGAAGGAGAGACAGCAGGGGCGAAAGAAAAAAAGAAAAAAGCCGAAGTGGCGGCAATCATTCGAACAAATGAGGGAGCCAAGACAACACGGAATGAAGGAGGTCTGAATGCATTAGAGCGCTATAGTTTCTGTGTTCTCTCCCTGTGATGGAGGGAAGTCGCTCGGCTGTGATAGTGAGGCCTCTGGAGGAAAGATGGGAGAATCTAAACAATGTGAAAATTAGGACGCGCAAACACTCGCGCACGCACGCTCATACACGCACGCCCAAACACACGCACGTGCGCTCCGTCGCTCGGCACAACACATGTAACGTACTCAAAGGGGGAGATCTCGAGAAAGCACAAAAGCAAGACTCCACTTGTCGCTGAGTATCTCCACTCCCCACCAAGAGCCTCGCAAACACACACACAGACGCACACACATTCACACTCCGGCTGTTTGTGTAGGCAGTGGTAGGAATAAATAAAAAGGCATGCATCTAACAAATAAAATGAATTTTTAATCAATGGGGCCATTTGAATTAGCTCTGTCATTAAGTAAACAGGAACAAGGCAGCCTTTGAAATATTCATGTTGGGCCCCGAATTCATTAGTCTGTTAGGAGGTGTGGTCCCCCCCAGGGGCCCCATTCAGATCTGGGACAACACCAAGGGCGCTATGATATATATACAGTACACATAGTGTTATAATGGAGTGGGGGGGGGGGGGTGAAGAGGAAGCGAAAATGTTCTAATACACTCTGAGGGCTTTTTATAGATTTCTTTTAGGGGAGAGGGGGTGGTTAGCAGGAAGATGAAGGGAAATAGTAGAGGAAGCCTGTAGATGCTAAAAGAATGACAGAGGGGAGAGTGAGGGATTAAAGGAGGAGAAGAAACCGGGCGGCGGCGGGGGTGGTGGGGGTGGCGGGGGGGATTAAAAGAGAAACAAAGTTAGTTGAAAGGGAGGAGGAAGCGCAGACGAGGGACGGGGCGAAGCAGAACACAGCAAAGAGCCAGCAAAAATCAAAGTAGCAGGTATGGGGGATGAAAATTGGAAGAAAGTAAAGCCAACTGCGAGAGGTAATTCATAGCGAGATCAGAGAAACTATGGATAACAGATAGAAAAACAGAGGTGGGGAAAGCAGCGGTGAAGGTTTTTAATCTGTGGAGAATTGCCAAGGATTTACATGCACGTCCCATGTTATGAAAGCCAGCCGCACAGCGGGAGGGCGAGGAGGATAACAGAAGATGGAGAGATTATAGTGTAAAGCAGAGAGAGAGAGAGAGAAGGAGAAAGAGACAGAAGCGTCAGAGAAATAGAAAGTGAAGGAGAGGGGCTGGCTGCGAGACACATGAGAGTGATTGAAACGAGAGTAGAGACGAGATGAGAGGGGGAGACTGAAGCGAGAGCAGAGAGACTGAGGCAAAAAACAGAGGGGGAAATAAATAAAATAACCTCCCGTGTTTTGTCTTACAACGTATGACAGACAGCGGAGAGCAAGAGAGTGTGGCGGGAGAGAGGGGGAGGGACGAGGGGAGAGGGGGGATGGAAGGAAAAAGGAGAGAGCAAATGACTGAGGAGAGGAGGAGAGGAGGGGAGCATGGGCGATTGCGTAATGACTTTAATGAAAGCACTGAATCCCCAGCGGACACTTTAGATATGACTCCTGGGGACTGACGACAGGAGGAGAAAAAAAAAGAGAGAGAGGGAGGGAGGAGGAAGGAAGGAAGGAGCGAAAGTCGAACAAATTGAACACTGCTGGAAATCCAAGGTGCCTGCCTCTGTGTGTGTGTGTTTATGAGTGTGCGTATCGGGGAGGGATTGGCGAATACAACAAAACATATTATATCATTTTAATATGATGAAAGCTCCGGGGGGTTTGGCACTGTGTCTTACAAATAAATCTTCCATTGCCTCGAGCATTTATGGGAGTGTATAAGGTATTCTATTTCGCCTCCGCTTTCATTTAAAAAAAAAAAAAGGGGGGGGGATAGACATCTCTTTGTGTCCCCGTGTGCGTTTGTCGGAGCGCGTCTTGGGGACGGAGTGACGCACAAAAGCATCTTGTCATCTTATTTTCTAATCTCATAACAGCTCCCAATTGATTGCGTAATTCTTCCCAAATCTGATATATCAGATCTCATTCTTAGCTGGGTTCTTTCTTTTTTTTGTCTTAAACTGGCGCTCGCAGCCGCAGAAAATGACATTTTAAAAAAATTCAAGAAGCAGTGAGCGGGCCCTCCATTAATCGCGGGTTAGATGGTTCGATCCCTGGCTCCTCCTGGCAGCTTCACATTGAGCCATGAGCATAGATACGTTCCAACGTGTATGTTTTGTAAGGATCATATCAATATTACGACTATACGAGCATGCAGTGGCATCACAGCTCGGCAGGACGCTACTTCAGCCAACCCAAGAGTTTCACCTGTACGATAACTTAAAAACTAGACGTTTCTTCACGTTGCAACTTCACGTTTGTTTCGAATTTTTCAATTTCTCTTTTGTCACAATGCTGTGCTTATGCTCCACTTAGGTTTACGCACAAAGACCAGTCGGTTAGGGTTAGGAAAACATCATGGTTTGGCTAAAAATACCTGTTTTTGAGGCCACAATCACAGATAAAAATGGTCCAACTATCTGTGAAAAATAGCTGGTTTTGATGCCACCAAAAAAAAAAAAAAAAAATACTGGAAATACCCCCGGATCCCTAACAAATATGCACTGGTGTGACTCGAACCGCAATCTGCTGTTTGGCAGCCTCTTTGGCATGTGATAACACCACCTCCATCCTCTCCACCTCCTGATGTGAAAGTCAAAAGGCATATAATGGCAACATGAAATGCCACGTTTGCTACAAAATGTCAAATTTGGACGCATCTGTGGTTTGCAGGAATTTTAACTGCAAACACTACATCTTGGCGAGCGGGCCAACCTCTGCATCTGTAAGCGTGAAGACCACCGGACTTCTGACGAGACACTGGGACGATTCAAGCCGCGTTCGTGACCACAGAACCAGGGAAGCCAAAACATGCTCTTCTTCTGACCCTATCTATGTGGTTTCTGTGACTAAACCTAGCCAGACTATAGACATAAATAAACATAAAAAAAACAAATTGCATCATAAAGAGATGATGAATTTGCAGCATATCGGCTGGTTTGCAGAAACATACATTGCCAACATTTTCTCTGGCAACTGGTATTGCCAATTGGTATTGGCCGATGTTCATCTCATTGACTGCAAATCAGATAACATTCACCCTTTGCAGTGGATGATATTTATCCACTGTGTCACATCAATTTTGCACTGGTGTTCTTATAAAAATCTCTTCATTGAGTGGGTAGCTGTAAAGCTAAAGGCAAAAAAAGGTCTTTGGAGCAGTTACTTTTGAAAAAAAAAAAAAAAAATTTCATGAGCGAGGTTATATTAAAAGGTTGTTTCATGAAAATGCAAGACCAATTCTTCGCAAGTTTCCCTTGCACATACATGTAAATAACAACAAAAAGAAAATAAACAACAAAAAAACATTGCCATCAGCACTGGCTGTGGGCCAATTTGTTATTTAAATGGATGGGTTTTGGTCATTTGGGTGAACTGACCCTTTAACTGAGTTCAGATCAAACTATCCTCACTTGCCTGAGATGTCCTAGCTCCCAAGGTCTAGAGCTGAGACTGGTGCTCACGAGGATAGAGGAGAGGGAACACACATGCACACACACACACACACACACACACACACATACACCCACACTTGCGTCTAAACCCCCCTGCAACACAGTAACACGTTTTGAAATCCTCAGTGTGTCTGTCTCCCCCTCCGCCTCTTCCCCGCCTCTCCCTCCCTCCCTCCCCTCCACAGCCTGAGGGAACAAGACAGACTGAAGCAGACAGAGGGAGGCTGGAGGTTGGACGGGGGTTAATTTAGTCTTTTAAACAGGACAACCGATTGGATTACCGGCCCGACAGACCACGCAGCCACTCTTAGAATTAAAAAGGACACACCTCAAAAACACAGACGACCCAAATTAGACTTTCCTCCCGACTCGCGCCGCAATCGCTATGCAGATCATGAAGTGTTTGCAGGGGCGCACAGGGAGGCCAAACTGGGGTTGCTTTGTTTTATTCCCCCCCCCCCCCCCCCCCCCCCCAACACACACACACACACACACACACACACACACAGCCTCCACCTTAAGCAAATACCAAGTGATTTGTTTTTAAAGTGGATGGGATTGAGCCTCCCAAAAAGAACAAGGCAGAGCACAAAAGGGGAAGGTTGAAAGAATCACCCCCCACACACACACTCGCACACAATCCGAAAAAACACGTCACGACAAGATGAAAGAGGGGTGGACGGGACGGAGGGAGTGATTGATTTTCATGCCGCTCCAAAGCGGATCCCTCTGGAGGCCCCGGATAACGTGAGAGTGAGGAAAGTAAAGAGAAAAGAGAAACAAAATGAAAAGCGAGGACACTGAGAAACAGAGAGAAAGAGAGAATAAAGGAGATAATAAAGAACAAGATACTTTGCCCTACTCCAGTTTCCAGCGGGGCCTTTTTTTTTCTCCTCCTCTCCCCTCATCCGATCTGTCTTCATTTAGTTTTTTTTCCTAGTCGTCCTCTTTTGAATTACGCGGGCCTGTCTTCTATTTTGACTGCAGCTCTAATGCAACCTGAGCGCTGGCCGAGAGAAATAAAAGAAGCGAGAGAGAGAGAGGGGGAAATGACTGACGGAGGGAGACAGACAGATTTTAAAATGGAAAAAACGGCCCACACGGATGGCAAGAAAGAGAAAGGGCGGAGGGGGAGATGAGAGAGAGAGAGAGAGAGAGAGAGAGAGAGAGAGAGAGAGAGAGAGTGAAGTGCAAAGTTTGTGGATGGAACAAAAAAAAAAGGGGGGGATCAGAGAGTCCGAAAATCACCACGGAGATTGGATGGGAGGTGTGTGTGTGTGCGTGTGTGTGTGGTATGCGTTTGGCTACCTATCACTCTGTCAGCGTGTGAGGTGGAGTTTTTTGTGAGTGTGTGTGCAAGAGTGGACAGCTACAGAGAGGAGGAGAGAGGTGGTGGTAATTGGTGAGGTGGGGGGGGGGTGACAGGCTGGGATAAAGGGCTTTGCAGCCATGAATGTCATACTAATAAAGCCCGGTCTGATATTGGGGGGGAGGGGGGGATACGGGAGAGCAGAACGCAAAAGGGAAAGATAAGAGAGACAGAATGTGAGAAAGGGGGGCGAGGAGGATGGAGGGAGTGGCGCCGAAGAGAGAAGAGAAATGGCATCGCTCGGGCCGACACATTCACACGGCCACTAAAACTTCCTGATGAGGAAAAGAAAGAAAGAACAAGAGTTACAAAAGAGGCGAGAAAGTGAGACAGAGGGGTACGGAGTGGAGCGATGAAAGTGAGAAAAGTAAAAAAAAAAAAAGCACAAGCTGAGGGGTGCAGGGGAGGATGATAAAGGTGGGAAGTGGTGGGGGTGGGGTGGTGGATGGGTGGGTGGGGGGTTGGCTTGACGGAAGCAAAAGAGAGGAAAAAACGAGAGCGAGGCGGAATTAACGTTTGTTGATATCCCATTTTCCACAGAGGAGATGAAAGAGCGAGAGAGGGAATTAGAAAGGAGTGGGCAGAGAAGGGGAATGAATGAGCTGGTGATATGGAATAAGACTGAAGGGGGGGAGGGAGGATGGAGAGGGATAAAAAAAAACAAAAATTAAAGTGACCAAATGGGAGACGGAATGAAGAAGCGTGGGAACAGATAAGCAGGGAGGGACACGGGAGAATAAGGTTCTGCTAATCGGCCGTGTGTGTGTGTGTGTGTGTGTGTGCGGGTGATGGGGGTGATGTTTGTGACAGGGGGGAGAGTTATCACTCGTGTCATCTAAAAATAACATCGGCGTCGGGCTGCCGTGGCCTGAGAAATGGCAGAGAGAGCGGAGGAAGAGGTAATTACAGCGGGCGTATTAGCATGCACGGCACCCTCGTTAAATATTCACACAGGAAGCCGGGGCTGAGGAGTGATGCGCCTGGAAAGGTGCCACACAGACAGACAGACAGACAGACAGACATATCCACAAACTACTTGACATGCAATGCAGGTGGGAGGACACTCATCCACCCATCATCGACTCCAGATTCCACAGGTAGCAACAAACACCGAATCATAAAGTCGGACATGCATTTCCTGAGTAGCCGCGAGCTAAATTAAGTGCCAGGCCTTCCTGTTTTTTTAAAAACGATAGCAATCGAGAGACGCGGCTAAACAACTGAATTAAAATTTTAAACTGTACATTAGCAGTATAAACAAAGAGGACGCCGGGGAATTGTTAAGGGACATTAAGTGCAATTGCGTTTTAGTAATGGAGATGCGATTAAAATGGTGTTTATCGCGCTGCTACTTCTTCTCTCCGTTACTCCTCCTGAATCAACAAAACTGCACTAGGGAAAACTCGGGTCTCCTAAAAAAAACAAAACAAAAAAATAAGCGAATCGAGGACGTTTTCATTTAGACAATTTTCAGGCTTTCAAGCACCCACGGATGCTGTGATGGAGGCAGCCAACAAGCCATAAAGCCCCATTAGCCAAGCAGACAGACACATAGCCAGACGGAGGGGACAGTCTAATGAACAGCAGGGAGACACACGCCTCTGAGCCCGCGAACAGAACCTTGTGTACTAATCTGCTAATTTACCGGGGTTTGGTGTTGCTGGAGTGGATACGCATGTAACAAGTGCGCCATTGCACATGCCCACATGCAAGAAAATAAAAAAATAATAATAATAATAACGCCAACTCACGCGCTGTCACACAAAAACAAAAAAAATAGAAACAAATAACAATGTCGAACCCTGCACGTGAATTTAAAATGTTACAGACATTAATCCAAACAGACATAACATTTCACCGACACTCTCGGCAAACTCAGAGCCCTCACCCCCAGTGTGCTTAAACACCCGCTAACTCAGTGACGTTAATCCCGCCTGACATTTTGACACAGACGCAGGGCAATATAAATAAACACGCGTCCGCAACACATCTCGCACCCGACACAACACCTCCGGCGCTGACACAGGCAGACAGTCTGACACAGAAACACACATTACGCTCTCGCCGTGACACAAGTGGCACTCGCACTCGCAACCCCTTGAAACTTGCATAGAAGGGAAAGACAAACGCATGCCGCCGCAAAAAAGGAAATGTACAACAAGTGTCATCCAGTGATTTCACACATTCAGCCCTCACGGCATGTGTGAAAGCACGATGGCATTTTGCAATTCAGGTGTTGATGGTCGGGCTGCAACTAATGATATTTTTATTAGCGATGTTTCTGCAGAGTTTTGCAACTTCTATTAAATGTCAAAACACAGTGGAGAAATGCCGATGCCCACTTTTCAGATCTTCAGGTCTCATTTTGTCTGACAAAAAGTTAAAAACCTAAAGGTATTCAGTTTAAAAGTTATTTTTGACAAAGGGAAGCTGCACATCCTGCCATTTAGACAGCTGGAAACCGTGAATATCGAGCATTTTTTAACATTTGTGCTTGAAATACCATGATGTTTGTCAGTTGACTACTAATTCTAGCCCGAGCTGACAGTGTCAGTAAATCAGGTACGTGTCTTTGAAATGGCTCCCAAAACTGTGAATATGTCATATTTTATACATTAAATGTCCCATATTATGCATCATTTTTGCTCATTACATGCTGGAAACACAATGTGTTTCTCATACCATCCACTGCTGCAGCACCTCTATTCATCCTCTGACTGAATGCTCCTTTTTAGCTCTGGTCTCTTTAAAGCCCCACTACAAAATGCCCAGTCTGCTCTGATTGGTCAGCTGTCACAGGCCTGAGCAGTTTGAACCCCTCCGTGATTTCCACATCAACTCTGCCGGTGTTTTTGCAACCGCGGCAGTGATGGGGGAATCGCTTAAGGCAGTGACTGTATGACATCACAATGTCACAGAGGCCCTGACAGCTCGTTGAAGGCAGAGTTTCGGAGTAGGGGTTTCTCTGTGGATCCTTACCTCTAAAATAAAAAAAAGAGTTTCTGTTTTTATAACATGTTCTTAGTGACCAACGGACTGAAAACTCTTTTTTAGGCGCCTTCCGGCTTCTTTATAGAAAGTTTTTAGAACTTGTTTGGTTCGAAGTCAGCGCTTGAAAAAAATGCTGTTTAAAAAACAAGTAAAAACAAAACCCAAACACTGAATAGTCTCTGATTCTTGCTTGTAATTAGTAGCAAAAATTTGCCAAAGGAACCAGTAAAAATTATCCCTGAAAAAAAAAAATCCCATTTATCTCACTGAAATGTTACTTTCTAGACGACTGAGTCTTATATTGGATGTAATGAGCTTTCTTGACTCAAAATTAGAGAAATGTATTGGTAAGAGTTTAAGTTTCTGCAGTAGCTTTGCTCTTTACCTCATTTCCAGACATAGCAGGCAGCGTTTTCTGCACAACAACAACAACAAAAAAAAATACACCCACTGTACATGACCTGCCCACCTCCATACAACACACAGACAAGTTCTGACTCGTGACTAGCATTCACATATTAATATTATTTTTGCCATTTAGCAGCTAAAGAGCCCGATATTTCCCTCAGGAGTGGCTTGAGCTCAAACTGGGGTGAACGTGGGGACTTACATTCAGCGCTTAGACAGAGATGTGACTCAAAATGAATGCCAAGGGTGCTCCGTACCTGCTGGAGGCAGCTGCGTGTTTGCCATAACAACTTTTTAAAGTTAATAACATGTCCGTGTTGTGCTTACAGCTTGCTCAGCTGCCCCTGAGCTGGCAATAAAAATCAATTGAAGCAGGTTTAATAACATGGCAGCAGTGCAACGCTCGAGCCCGAAGAGGCTCCTCGCAGGTACGGAGGGACTGGGTTCTGGATTCTTCTGTACAGGATGGAGGCAGTTGCAGCATTGCAGGGACCCTGAAATACATAATTCACAGTTTTTGGGCTGTGCACCTGGAACAAAATTGATGTGCCTGTACACTGTTCCAGTAAATTGGATAAGGCATTTTGACTGTTTTGACAGTACAGCGAAGGAACAGCAGCTAACATTGCAGCTACTGGCACACACATGGAACAACGCTATAAGGTGGACACTCTATACAATATGGTGCACTGTTTAGTCTCAGTAACAAGGATTTTAGCAGCTCCGATGGTGGCGCATCACGTCGCATCACGTTAGGATAAATTTAGAGGCGAACTCTCAGCTCAGTGCTGCGGAGGGGCTGGCGATCTTAAACATCGCCTGTATTTATAAAACATTTTTCGCACAAGTGGTGGCTGGAAACATGTAATTTCGCCATTTTTTTTTTTCTTTTTCGCAGGAACAGAGAGAGACACAGGAGGAAGAGAGACAGACACATGTTGTCAATAAGAGCGACAGACTCACATACTAAATTACACAGAGTCACACCTTGGCACACACTCACAGCCGGCTTCCCGAAACTAACAAGTACAAACATGACCTAGCCTTGTCCCCGAGAAAAATCACACTGGTGAGCTGGCATACAGTGAGGCAGCTCGGAGCCAAACACCGAAGCCCACACACAGCCTACCTGCAGCACAGTGACACCAAACATGCAAATAGAGGGTGCCGGGAGAAGGAGAATGCTGGATGTGAATACATAAACAGTAAAAGATACAATATGTGACACTTCCACATTAAAATATCTAAAAAAAAACAAAAAAACACTAGGCTTCTGTTTCTGAGTTGGGAACTTAAAGTATAAGTTTACCATAAAAATGAAAATACAGTCATCGTGTGCTCGCCCCCACTCTGATGAGACAGTCAGGTGAAGTTTTGTCGTCAACACAACATGTCTGGAGCTTTTTCTCCAAGATTACTTCAGAAAATGAGGAGTAAAAAGTAACAAGCAACAAGAAAAAAAGACATGAAAATAGCTCCAGACGGCTCATCCGTCGGGAAGCCCCGAGATCCCAAATTGAGCTGAAAAGATGTTATTTCCAACCTCGGCAATGAATCCACTTCATACCGGTTGCATGCTAACACATTTAGATTAGCAGCTACCGTGAAGCTCTTGGTTTGAAAAAGGGTGTAAATAACATCTTTCCCAAATCAATTTGGGATCTCGGAGCTTTCCAGACTTGAATTACGCCAGATGAGCTTAATTGAGCCATTTCTAGCATTTGTCTTTTTTTTTTTTCACTTTAAAGCAAGTCTTCACTCATTTCTGTTCTTCAGGGAGAGCACTGCAATGCTGGGTTGCCGTGAAGCTCCAGAAATGAAATGAATAGCTCTACTGAAATATGAAACTGAAATAGGATCCGTTAATTATCCCAGCTCTTCCCAACAACGTTCAAAACCCGGGGAAGGAAAGAAACGTAATTCAAGGTAACCTTGCGTTTAATTTGTTCGGCTGCTGCTATAACTTCCAGGTAAACACGGGGAACGTGGATTCACTTGAAAAAAACACTTTTAATACATTATCTTGTCGGTGAACATTTTTCTAGCTGTGTTATTTTCATCGGCACTGGTGGCTGTTTAACAAGGAAGACAACAACTCCCATGATCCCACGCTGCTTCGCAACATCATCAAACTTTTTGTTTTCGGTTGCTTTGATTGAGAGAACTCAAGTGGAAAGAGTCGAAGACTGCAGGAGTGGGATCGCGACGCTGATACTCAGTTACACACCCACACAGTTCACACTCATATCAACACAAAGAGAGTTCTCACACACACACAGACAAACACACACACACACACACACACACACACACACACAGACACATTAAAGTCATTACCTGAATCACATGAGAAACAAGTGTTTTTGTGGTTGTAATAGGTTTCACAACATCCTTTTGATTTTACTTTTCAGCCCTCGTGGCCCAGTCTTGTCCTCTGAATGCTTTCACAGAGGCTTTTCTGTCAGGGCACGTCCAAATGCAAGTGGTTTATTCATACTCGGCATCATCCCTCCATTGCTTTGATCCTCAGCAAGCAAAAGCTGATTTAACTCCGGTGCCGCTGAATAACTGCACCGAGAGCACCTAAAGTACAGGTTTAAGTATTCATTCAAATGAGTAGCCGAGGAGGTGCAGACAGCTACGGAAAGCTGAGGATCGAGAAAAGTGCCGTTGGTATCCAACAGTGAATTCCTTGGTTGTCGAGGCCGTCGTAACAGAATGGTCCACTTGAAAACTTCTTAATATTTCAAGTTAGGGTATTTGCTTTGGTGCACTTCCATGAAAAAGTGTCTAAACACATTATTGTTAATGGAAGCAGAAGTGTCTGGGAGATTTCAGTTTTTCTTGTTTCTCCGACTGCAGATGATTCTTATCCATGTCATGTCAAAATGTCTGTCAGAGATCAGTTGAGTGTACTCCATTATACGATGCGTGTCAGAACCTGCCTTTTGACTTTCACAACCAGTCAAAAGAGAGACACTTTCATCAGCTATCCCTGTGCAATTTTTCTTAACAAAATGTGGTGTTTACAGTCATGGCCTTCAACTGCTGCCCACCTCTGTGCTGAGAGCATTACAGCATTTTAGATGGTTGATCTGTTTGAGATATTCACTTTGAAAAAGAACGAGAGATAAAGGACATGAAAGGACGTGGAACAACTCTCTCTCTGTGCCTCAGAAAAACAAAAAATGAAAGCGCAAGCAAAAGAATGAGAACTTGACCTCAAGTCCACCAGTTCCTCTAAGCATTAAAAAAAAAAGGACTAAGACTGGCTGTCTGTACAAACGCTTTCACATGAATAGACATTAAATATCAAATATGCTCGCACAAACACTCATCCAAGATCAGGACAGTTAGGCTAAAGGGGGTCAGCTCCCACTTCCCATCGCCTTTTGAGCGCTACAATGCTGCCACAATACCCAGTGCTCCCCATCCAGACAAAGGCTGACAGTACAGCCACAGTCTCAGACATTGATTGCGTAAACCTCCTTACATAAGAATTCCACGAGTATAAGTGTTTGTTTGTGCGCCGCATGAATCAGTGGATGTGTGTGCGCATCCATGAGAGCGGCCTCTCTCGAGGTCCACGTTTGGGTGCCTACGTATGCCGACGTCTGCTGTTCATATACTGTGTTTTTTTTTTCGTTTGCGGCGCGGTTCGACACGCCGTAAATCCCCTCTCACGGACAGCCGCGCCCCAGATGTTGATCCTATAAACAACCACGAGCAAGAGGCACTTCAGCCGAAGGAGTGGCGAAGGTCAGTCGGACATCGTTTGGAAAATGTCAGACAGCAAAACAACAAAAGAAGCTCCCTTCTTTCTAGTTCATCAAACCACAGAGCATGAAGGGAAAAATGCAGCATGTTCTTTGGATGCATGAACAACAGCGTGGCTTGTTCCCCCCGTTTCATCCAGATGCACGCAGTAGCCGACTGATGGTTTGGAAGGACAATGTAATTGGGTTTTTGGAAGCATCCCCCTCCTGGGAAATGGCTCCATGTTTGCCTCTGTGATATTTGTGACACAGAAAGAGTTTCCTGTTGCAAAACCACTGACATTTGAGGCCAGAAAAACAGCACAGACTGTGTCAAACATCGCAATCGGCAATGTGGTAGATACAAGATGGGTTAGTCGACATCGGCTGTGAGATTGTCACTGGGGTAGCATTCATTAATATGAAAGAAAAGAAGAATTTGCTTCAAGGAAAGTGCTCATTTTGACCTTTTATTCATGCATTTCTTTATAAATCCTATCACTTTGAGGCTGCTTGCTATGATTTATGCTCATAGTTATCTGTTGTATAAGAAAAAGACTCGTAGCAGCGTCGGTTTGTTTCCACGTTGGGGGGGGGTGGGCGGCACATATTTACGGGAACGTGGGCGAAAACTACGTGATTTCTTGCATTCTGGTGAATCTGTATGCATTCCTTTGCAGAACTGTGACTCAAGTCAGTTTTTGTTTTGTGGGCACGTCAAGTCAAATCGAATCCAATCCCGAGATTAGTCACTATTTTCCCTCCGCCAAGATACTGAAGTCTTACCTGCAGTATCTCGTCAGTATAAAGAGAAAAGACAAGGTAGTGGTGCCTTCAAATAACGAGATTACTGGCCATGATGTTAAAATTACTTTATAAAAGCTTACATGTCTTAATTTATTTTTATCAAAAAAAAAAATAATAATCCCTCCTCATTACTTTTAGGCAGTGAAATACTGACAGCCAGACTTATAAGAACCAATAGAAACTGAATCTGACTGAGTCTGTCTATTTTCTCTCAGGTCAAGTTGTAAGTCATCAAGTTGAGTCCGGGTCACATCTCTGCCAGATTTATGCTGGAGGTTTATTCATTTATTTAAAGTAAACCACACGAGTCAGTCGTCGGGTGGCCGTGCAAAGTATCATATATTGCGATGCTTTAAGGCTGTCAGACAGGCATTCAGTCAAAATATAAGTGTTATAAAGCGTTCTGTTATATATATTAAGGGCCACTTGTCCTCTACGTCCCCCCTGATATCCGCGCCGGTGGTGGATACACGAGTAGCTACACATGTTTGCCTTTGCAACAGTATAGAACCGCGGTCGGTCCTCCTCGGTGGAGCTGTTCCTTACTGTACGTATTCATTCGCATTCAGGGTTATACGCAGCCACACCAGGGAGCTCCACAGTACAACCGCAGTCTTCTGGTCTTGAACACAAAGCAGCTGCGGTGATGGAGCAGCTGAGGGAGTGTAACCTTGGCGACAATTTGTCGAGGTGAGAACAGTGAAGTTCTTCATCTTTTCTCCTTTTTCCTCCTACACTTTACCGGAAAAAAAAAGGTCGGATTGAGACAGCTCATGTCAATGTCATACCTGTCAGCGCTCTGACACCTCTCCCTGTCTTTAACTCTTTCCCTCAGTTGCTCTCCCTGTTGGTAACATCTCAAGGTTTCGCAGCGATACGAATCCAACTCGAGCGTCTCGGCTCCTTGTTGGTATGCGTGTCGAAGTACCGGGCAACGCCACCCAGAGGTGCAGACGACCCTGCCCTCATTCCCTGTGCTCGCTCAAGCCCTCCGCCGCTCAGCTTACCACTGAAAATGGATGAAACGGGTGCCGTGAAGACGAAATGCGCTTCCAAATCATCAATCAACTTGGTGCAAGACTTTCCACTTTCTTGACATTTGCCCCCCCCGTCTCACTTGCTCACCCTCTTGCCTCCTCTCTCTGCACGCTGTAGTCCTGCATCATTTTATCCATCATCCTCTTCTATGTACACTGAGCTGTGTCTTCAGACTATTTCATTTTACCCTCACATCCTTGCGTTTATTCTACAAATGTGTGGTGTGGTGTGGTGTGTGGCGGAGTTGCCGACACCGCGAATAATCTCGCTCTTTTGAGCAGCCTTACGTTGGCAGGTGTGCAATGCAAATCGAAAAAAAAACACTGGAAGATGGAAGAATGATTCACAAGTCTTTTGCATTCCCCGCACTTCATTAGACGGCGGGGTTAACGGCGGCCCACGCCGCCTCAATGGGCGAAATGCGACAGTTATCCTATCTAGTCATACAAAAAGCACGCTTGTCGGCTTTTTTTCGCATTATTTCGATAAAGCCGTGGGGCGTCGCAGCGGCCAGAGGTGTGGGCGGGAAGAGAGAAGGAGAGAGCCGTGCGGGGAGGAA
Organism: Sparus aurata; assembly: GCF_900880675.1. Taxonomy (NCBI): domain Eukaryota; kingdom Metazoa; phylum Chordata; class Actinopteri; order Spariformes; family Sparidae; genus Sparus; species Sparus aurata. Next base: position 26,459,431 of record NC_044203.1, read on the forward strand.
GAAGAGAAAAAAAAATAAAAAACAGGGACAGAAAGAGAGAGGGAGAGACAGTGTGTGAGAAGCCCCCAGATATAGAAAGAAGTGGTTGTGTTTGCACGAGATAAGGCCAAGGAGCTAAATCACATAGTGAGTGAGGAGGTATGCTATTAAGCAGGACAAATATGCCTATTCAAACAGCAACTTTCGCAGTCCAAATGAAAATACGTTTGGGCAAGAGCCGGCTGGGAGGGAGGAGGGAGCGCTGCGAGAGAGAAAACGGGGAGGGAGGGAGAGAGAGAGAGAGAAACGAGGAGGAGACGACAGGGAAGGGTAAAAGGGGCAACGGAAGGAAGGAGCCAGAGATGGATTATGCCCAACAGAGGGAGAGCAAAGGGAGATAAAACGGGGGAAGGCGCTATTTCATTTGTCTAATTATATTTATCTATCTCTCGCTCGCAAACAAACAAAAGAGACAAATGGTGCTGACGGAATAAACGGGCGCTGAATGGGTACCAACAGGCCCTCAAACACAACGGAGCGCAAACACACACATTAGCCGAAAAAGGCACGCGGCAACGGCAAAGGCGACGGCGGCGGGCGACAACAACAAAACAAATCCGAGGGGAAGAAGAAGTACCGCGAGCGAGAAGGAAGGGGAAAAAAAATATTGGGCAGAATAAGTGAGAGAAGCGGGCGAAAGAAATGAGAAAATGCCGAGAGTGGGAGAAGATAGTAGGGGGCTGAGGGCACAAGCCAGATTGACACTGAAAAATTAATGCGCAATTGCAAAGAGGGATAAGTGCGAGACTGAGATGGAGAAGAGAACGTGTGAGTGACACAAGGACGGAGGGAGAGAGAATATTGGCCACAGCTCCTGACAGATTTAAGGTTATGGTCCATGCACTCCCTCCTTCTCCACCACCATACACACACACACACACACAAACACACCTTCACTTTCATTCGCTCCCCTCTCATTTCCCCTTCCCACCGCGAAAAGCCGTCTCTCTTTTCGCCCCTTTCTATTCCCATTTTTCACATCCTCTTTCCTCCCCCTCCACCACCCCCTTCCTCCATCCACGTGCGCCTTGATTTGGCTATTTGTCTGCTGCGTGTCACACACACACACACACACGGACGCACACACCCACCAATGACTGTTCATCTTCGTACATCTGATTGTGTCAATTTGTCTCACTGTCACGCCACTCTCCAATTTGCCATCCTGTCTGACAGGATCTTATTGATTGGCCCGCACACTTGTCATTCTTCCAGTCTCTCACCCTCCTGTCCAATCTCCACATCTCCATACGAGAATAGTTTTTCAGACACCTCCCCCACCCTCTCCTTCCTTCTCCGTATATCCCTGCCTCCATTCTTTCATTATCACACCTCCTCTAACACTTATATCTCTCCAGCGCTGCACTCTCTGAACACCATTCCTACATCCCACTTCACTTTTTTCTCTCCTTTCATTCCCTCCGCTTTTATAGCGCACACAAATCAGGGCTATGGGCTTTTATGCTGTGATCAGTAACCCGAATGGAAACGCAGGCATAATAGTGATTACCTGTCATAGCCCGGCTGAGCTTATAAGCAGTGCGGGTGCATCCTTCGCCGACTTGAAACGGCAGACTAACAGTCCTAACAGCCGCTGTAATTCAGCAGACGTTCGCTGGCGGTCAGGGACGGCGTTGCTCTCTCGCCCTGCCCTCTACGCCCAAAGAAAAACTTTGGAGTCGCTGAGAAGTTTCAACTTCAAAAGACGTACATGTCAGAAAGAAAAATCAGCTTGAAGGAGAACACGGGGGCTATGGAATTTTTTATTTTTTTGTTCATCTCTACCATTTTTTCTCGCTTTCTTTTGACCCGACTGTGATGCCATTCAGCACAGCGTGGTTCTGTGTGTGTGTGTGTGTGTGTGTGTGTGTTTCATTGTGTGCAGTCGTGGCTGTGTGTGATTCAGAGTCCCCCAGGAATACACTGAATTTGGAGCTCCATCAAATATCCTGCTGACAGACAATCTTGTCAATCTGCGGCTGCAATCCATCAATGTAAATGCAGCGTGTTCATTTTATTCCCAAGGAAAAAAAAAAAGCCTCCTTTTCAATCGTTCGTTTCAAGCGAGGACTTTGATCTGGCAGCCAGTTTACAGATAACACCGTCTGAAACAATGCGCTCAGCAGGGAACCTAAACAGTTTAGTCCGTCACATGGCGACTCAGGCCCTATTTTTTTGTTTTTATCCAAACATTAATATGCGATTACATTTCTATATGTATTTCAACTTGGCATGCTGGTTGGTTAGAGACAGAAAGCACGAGGCGATGGTTAGAGAGACTCAACCTGCAGGAGCGAGTCCTCACGTTCACGTTTCCACATCTCAGGTGTCGATCAGCTGTCTCACTGACGTTCCCTCGGCAAGAATCTGACTCGCTCATTTAAAACATGAAAAAATTTAGAAAAAGCTTTGCTGTTTCGCACAAAATAGAAAATGTGACACAGAGACTTTGTTTTTTTGAGTCTTTTTGTGATCTCTTACTCACTTCCCGTGTTGTTTAATTTGTGAAAATGCTTTTATTGATAAAGTATCTGCGATAATTTCCTCTTGGTTAGATTTTGTTGCCTTTTTTCTTTCCACCCAGTTCAGTAGTGCTTTTGTCATTTGGCTTTTCTGGGCCATTACTTTTGAAGCATGTTGTTTTATAAGCCCCTTGCCTTTTATTATTTTCTCTCTCTATTAATGTCGCCTCCAAATTCATTTTACCGCCTTTCTTCCCTGGGCTTTTGTCATATTTATTTTCCGAAAATAAAGCCTACCTCGCTGATGTTATATTTCCAGGAATGCTGTGTTTTACAAGCCCGAAAAAAAAAAAATGATGCAAGCCCAGCGCTCTTTGCCTTCCGACTGCAGCTGCCATAAAGCACAATGTAACCACACAGAAGAGACGCGCAGGAGAACACATGTCATCATGATCAATCCGAGGCTCGGTAAGACATGCGGGAGAAAACTGATGTCGGCCCACAGGAGACTGTCGAGGCAGTGGAGTCGGATGAGTGCAGCTCCTGTCTGATGTCAGCTGTCTGGGGACTCTTCAGCCCTCAGACCGACTAACCAACCGACACACACCGGCCAAGCTGTGCTTTCTTCGCTTACAGAGCAACGGTTCACCATTCTCTCTGACAAAACCAGATGTTTTCAGTCTCCATACATGCGCAGCCCAGTCGGCGGAATAAAATGTTGGCTTTTATACTCCTGGAAACCATGGAGACGTTCGGATCTGTGTGTGTGACTCATATCACTTTTAAAACACGTGTCATGTCAGGTTCACATTACAAGTACACAAACTGACTTTCATATCAGGAGGGTACGGGGCATGCTAGTGGCATGACTGAGCTAGAAACCACTTTTCGAAACAGCGTTTCAACATTTGTAAGTGTGCAGCCAGTGGATATTTCTGAAGGGGGCATCAAGACATTATCTGGCCGTGTTTATAGAAATAGAACTGCACATTTTGGTTAAGAAGTCAGGATAATAAACAACCCTGTTTGTGGCCAGATATGGACCACCATTCGAGACAGTTTCAACATCTTAAGCGCCAAAACATTGGCTATTTTTCTGCTCGACATCAGGACGTTTTATAGTTGTGTTCGTGGCAACGGAGCTCGATGTTACCGAAGAGATCAGAGTCAGGGGAGGGCCAAGTGAGAGACAGCACGATTGGAAGCGTAAAACCACCTGATGTTTTTGATCAGACGTCAGGAAATGTTACAGTTTTTCTGCTGCAACAAAACCAGATATTTTTGAAGTAACATCTGTACGATGTTTTGGCTGTGTTTGTTCAGACAGAACACAGGTAAGCCAAAACCCTAACCAAGTGTTGTTTTTCACCTAAACCTTACCAGTCCATTAGCACAACACTGTCATGACATAAAATGAAATACTGAACCTGAGAAAATGTAGAGTTTAAACATAAACTAATGTAAAGTTTCAACATATGCTTGGTTACCTTTAGAGAAGTGGAGAAGTTCTTTGGACACATTCACAAGGATACTTGCTGCATTTATCCGAACAAGAATAATTACCACCGGATCAGTGGACGATCCTCACACACTTCCTGCACTAAAGCACTGCCCCCTCCCCCCCCGCCCCTCCCCTCAGGTTATTATAAGATCAGCAACAAAGGGAAGCTGTCTTTTTAACACAGGCTAGACCACCAATGTACATACTTTGATCCATACTGCAAACGCTCAGTCATAATATTGATTCATTTGTACAAGTGTAGCTTCAGTGATGAATTAATCCACAGCCCCATTCATTATGTATCGCTGTGTCCTGGATCGCGGTATTAGCTGGAAGTCGACATCAAATAGAATTCAGAAGAACAATATCTGGAAATTAGATTTGTTGGTGTTCAAAAAAGAAAAAAGAAAAAAAGGAATTCGCCAGATGGAGCCCCGTCTGTGCAATATGCATTCCTGCAGTCAGGTTAGATTTCCATTACGCCATCTCAAGTCTGACATCTTCTCATTCTACATCTTTTCCCAGTGTAATTGGTCAATAGCAATTCTAAAAGGCGGAATAAGCATTAAGACTTTTGCTGATCAATAAAAACGAGCTCTACACATATTTCTGCAGGGTGTAAATACCGCTTTTGATCGATATCAATACAAACGGCGCGCCATGTAGCGAGCCGCCCGGTTCTCAAAACCCATTTTCTTCTCGTTTCCGAGTAAAAAGAAAAAGAAATCCTTGCACGAAAAAAGCAGCACACGGCCTTTTCTTTTGCTTAAAACTTTAATTTTTTTTCAAAACTCATCTCTTCTGAGGGTATTCAAACAATCTTTTCTGGCTCATCCTTGGTTTGAGGGGCATAATGGGAGAAACACTGACTTCAACAAAGAGGAAAAGACACAGCTGTGCATCTCTGCACTGATCCGTCAGCTGCACGGGGGTGAACTGCGTTTGATTTGGAGAGCAGCAAGCGGAAATAATCACACATCCTCCTGCGAAATGGAGTGTTTGGGAAAAAAAAAAACGAAAATGAAGCTTCAAACAGAGGTGTCGGGGTCAGCGAGGGGGGGGGGGGGGGTTTAATGTGAGGAGGGGTTGCCTGGGGGGGGCGAGAGGAAATAAAATTTTAACTCCATCGTATAATCAATCACGCTCGTTCCCTGCCATTAATCAGCGCTTCTCCAACTCCTCGAGTGCCTCATTTTCCCCTACCAAATCCATTTCGCGAGCTTGGTTGTGCTTGAGTTTCTCTGCTTTTCCGGGTTCCCTCAGATCAAGCCTTTTCATTATATTTCATGATCTGCTGTATTTCATCACATCTCACGAAAGCCAAGGCTAAAAAACAAAACACCAAACGTGTAATGAATTGTGTTTTCTCCCTGCCGCCGCCGGATCGGATCAGCTGCGATAACGGGGATTCTGAATCAGAGCCGTCCAACAGAATATGAGTATACACCTGGTATTGCTCAAAGTCAGTTAACTAAAGTCCCCGAGATGGCTGAGAACCTGCCGTCATCTCTTTCGTCAGCGGACGCTATTTATAGCGTGTCGCATTGGCATGAGGGTCCAGTAGCACCCTCATCCTATGCATAATGAATAGGCTCCCTCGCTCTCACCTGTAATAATAGCACCTAACCAGCAGCAGAGACGGTGAAAAAGTTGTCCGTTACACCAAGATAACACCCACACCCCGTCTATGAATGAAAAAATACTACAAATCCTATGTTGCTTTACTCTGAAGTTATCATTATTAAAATCTATAAAAACCTCCTTCCCTTTGAGGCGTTGTTGTCGAATCTGCCGCTTCTTGTTCCTCGCAAGACAAACAAGGACTTGGCTTGGATAAAAATTGGCTTTGAGCTGTTTGCGGCAGATCTCATCTCGCTGCTAGTGGAGGGAGTGTTGCCCAAGGCAGGGCAGATGATCAATATTATCAAGGTGTATCTTCCAATGGAATCAATCACGTCTGACAGCTTTCCAATAGGGGGGAGCAGAAATGAAATGTGCCTGTCTCCTGCGAGGAAGCGATGAGAATCACAGCGGTCACTAATGCGGCCGTGTCGGTCACTTTTCAGGTCACCGGCCTGGAACTTAACCAGGCCTTTTTTTTATTTTTTTCATTTTCCCAGAGTTATGTGAAATTATGACAGCAGCTGGTAAAGCCTTTTTCGTTTATTCATCTCGTTTGTTCCAGTTCTACTTTGTGTTTGCACTCTCAGAGACTAAACAGTAATGATGTGTTCATGATTTCCACTCTAACCCAAACTGTGCAGTGCAGTTTTATGTAACTCTCCCCTCAGGCCAGAGAATACTTCATATTTCATACGATGGGGGAAAAAAAGAAAAGAAAAGAAGGAATTATCACTTAAGATTTTAATGCTTCACTCCTGCCCTGAAGAGGAACACCGAAGGGGCTTTGATTGCCGTCTCTAATCAGCCCTGAGTCTTCTTCCTTACAGAACAAACGTCACACTTGCAGGCGCCTGATGAAACAACAGCCTTTGTAATTTGGCATTTAATGCGCCAGCAGGTGGCAAATAAGTCTCAAAGCCCGAGATGGCAGCTTAACCAGCATGGCAACCCACTCCAAGAGAATGACCATCTTTGATGTGCGCAGCCAGGGGGCCTCGCCATTGACCTGTGCTATGTGTGGGGCGGCCAACGCTGGCTGGGTCTTGACGGGAGCCGCGTTTGATGACAGCAGAACAGCTAAATGGGTGCGGCTCCAAATTATGCCTTAACTACCTCTTTTATCATTACTCAACCATCCTTATCCCCTCCATTTCTCCTTCCCGCGGGGCTCCGCCGCCATGAGGAAAAAGGGGCCCAGCCAACCAGGACAACGCGAGCACGTCTGAATTCCGTGTGTGCGTCTGAATTCCGTGTGTGCGTCTGAATTCCGTGTGTGCGACTGAGCGCGCGCAGGTGTGCACTTGTGTGGGCCGCACTTCCGTTCATCACCGAGCTCGGCACTTAGGGGAGCCGCTGGAAACATAGGTTGTCTCGGAGGACACTGATTGGCTCAGCGGGGGACTATGAGCTCGAGGTAGATGAGGTGGAAATGAACTAAACCTGACCTGCGGCGCGAGCACACACAGCCTCTCTCTCACACACACACACACACATACACAAGCACTGACACATAAAGACTTGTACGGATAAAAGCTTCTCAGATGCGCTTTGATATGACATTTCATTTGCACTTAAATTAAATGCACACATATGCACCTCGTCTCTACAAGAACGAGTCCTGCAGCTTGACAACGCCATACGATGCCTCATCGCTCCCTTAGTTTGTATTCCCTCCGGTCTGCTGTATATGTGCGTGTGTATGTTTGTGTGATGTTCTGCCATTCTTTTCATAATTTCCTAACATCCCACTGTGTACATGCACAGCGGGTTCACGTTTTTTTTACCTGTGAATTTTCTGTGCCGCAGCGGTCTGCGCGCCGGGGAGATGTTTTATGTCCCAGCGTCCCACTGTGTCTGTGCCCATATTTATGCATCTGTGTTTGGCCGCAGATACGAGTCTGCTTTTGATGTTTATGTATGCATGAGCATGAATTATGTGAGATGTAATTTCTACCTATGTTCGGCGTCGCGTCGTCGCTCCCTCGCGTGTGTGTTTGTGCCTCTCTGAACCCCTCACACTCCACCACGGTTGTGACGAATTATTTTTAGAACCCCTTTGATTTTTTGTTTTTTTGTTTTTTTCGCGAATACTGCGACATTATGTATATCACTTACATCACCGAGACTAAATTCCTGCCAGCTCGCTCAATAAATTCAGGTACACTGCCAGCACTGTTCTAGTGCACCTGCATTAAATGCGAGTGCACAATGTGTAATGAAACACATACATTGCTTTGACAGTGTGGTTATGGCACATTACACCCAAAGATTATTTAGCCCCTTTTTCACAACACTTCAAAATGACTGCAGAGACTTCGGTCCACTCTGCCTGCACTTCTTCACCGTCTGCAATCACAGATCAGAGTTTCACCGGTTGTGAAAGTCTGGAGGGGGTTTTTTGACACGTCTCCCCCTCTGATTACTCCAACAGCAGATTAGTGTTTTATTTCACCTTTAGGGCTGCAGGAAGGCCTCGTGGGCGTCTTACTGCTCTGAGACAAACAAACTGTTAAAACCACAGCCTTGTGGGGTTTCTGAAAGGACGTGGTGAAGGCTGGCCATCCCTGTCAGTTAGTTTGTGTGCCTGCAATGAAAAAATAAAGTTGGGGGATTTCCTGCTGCTTGGTACAGCTGCAGCGGGGACTATAGCACGTGTAACACAAAGCCTGTGGCATTTTTTTTGGGGGGGGGGGGATCAGCACTAATTTCTACAGGATAAGAGTTGGCAACACTGACTCTTGACACCGACTCCGTGCAGCAGTCTATATATTTGTGTTGGCTGAATTTGACCGTAAATCACTTCTCATACAAAACCTTGCTGCCGTGCTGGCTCAACTAAAATAAGCTCGCCATATATCTTGTTAATAGTTTTATTGATAAAAAACCAAACACTGACAAGTCAAAACTGCGCCGCCGTTCTACTGACTCGGCTCGTCTTGCGCGGCTGCACTGCATATTAAAGGCCTCCCCTGTAATGCTCGCCCATCCATCCTGTTTGGATGGAGGCACCAGGCTTCGATAGCACCTTGGCGTGAGCATCCTTCAGCATTTACATGTCCGCCCGCATGGCCAACATAAGTGTGAGCGTAGCCGATAATTCACGCTGACCCCTGCGCAACATGGCAAGCTGATGCAGGGCGATCTTCGTGCTGTTTGCCACCACTGTGTAATGTCTATTATCACACTCACCCTGCCATCCAGAGACATCAATTATGTCAATAAGACGCCTCCTCTGCCAACATTTCACATACATTATGGAGTGTTGACACATCAGTTTTCACCCTATTGTGGATGTAGCGGGGAGGTGCGCCGCTCACCGCACGAAGAGAGAATAAAGCTACAGACTGAAGCTCATGCAGATTATTTAAGTGAGCGTGAGGATGGAAGTGAAAGAAGTGAAGATGAGTATACAGCAGTGAGTAGCGCTGTGATAATGGGCATGACTTTCCTGTGAAAAGCAGACGTTTTCAATACAGCCACCGACTGTCGAGGAGCTACTGAACGGCTATTTTCATGGGATAAAGCGATCCTTTCCAACAGTCGAGAAAAGACGTGCCAAAGAAGAATAAATACGCAAAATGAAAAAAAGCTTCCAAATCAGGTGGTGTCTCAGAACCAGAGTGTGAGATCATTAAAGGGGCACTCTTTTTTTTTTGCCACAACAAACTAAATAAACAGACTCTTACTTTTCATAGCTGAACAAACTGAATATAAAAACTGACCTTAAACAACAACACAATCTCATACTGTTTTACCTATAAATGGCGGACCCTGTCACCTTTCTAGCTTCAAACAGTGTCCCGGAAGACCTTATTTTCCCGCTTGTTTATTTAGTTATGGAAAGAAGATATATTTCTGAGTTTGTTTCTTCATTAGTATAGTAAATATCAAAATTCTGAGTTTGAATTTTTTCTCCAACACTACGTACGTGTAGAGCCCCTTTAAAGGAAGATTAGGCCTGAACATATATATATATATATATATATATATATATATATATATATATATATATATATATATATATATATATATATATACATATACATATATATACATATATATATACATATACATATACATATACATATATATATATATATATATATATATATATATATATACATACATACATACATACATACATACATATATATATATATGTATATATATATGCATTCAGGCTGCAACTGATGATAATTATCACTATCAGTAAATCACTGATTGTTTTCTCAGTCCATCTTCTACTTATTCTGTCAATAAACTGTCAGCAAAAAGTGACAATCGGCCATTTATAATTTCCCAGAGCCAAAGTTCATATCCTCAAATTAGCTTTTTCTTGTCTGACCAACAGTCCGAAAATTAAAGAGATTCAGTTACGTGTCAAATTACACTCATAAAACAGTACAAACAGAAACACATTTGAGAAAGTGGAGACATTTTCGGCCTAAAATGACATCAAGTTATCAATTATTAACATCGCAGCCAATTAATTCTCTCTCAATCACATAACTGATTAATGGACAAACTTTTCCAGCTCTGGTATTCATTATTCAAACTCTCATTTTGCTGAATATATTTTATTTTTCTGTTTGGCTTGTGGGTAACTAATTTATCTTTAAACTGGAGCGAAACTTCTGCTCGACACTGGTCCGAGCACCAGGGGTCGGCTGAATGCTGAGTGAATCTACAGCAAACATACAATCTATAATTAGCCTGTAGAACAAACTTTCTTTCAAGAATACCATTCCTCCTCGAAGGTTATATCAGTTCTGTGAAGGGAATAAAAAACTAGCCAAACAGAACGGGCTGACTAATTAGTTTGAGCTTCAGTTATTGACTGTGAAGTGGGCGAGAATGCCCTAAAAAAAAAAATCTCCCGTTAGTGGAAAGATTTTTTTAGCGGGAGATCTGACCCCATGGGTGGAGAAGATGAACCACCCGTGCTTTCTGCTGCTATCAATCCTTATGACCACCAGCCATTCACAGACCTGTCATCCCTTTTAAACTATTGGTCACACTGAAGCAGAGAGGAGAAGAGTGATAAAGTGAGCAGAGGTGGAGTCAAGGTGAAGTGGAAGAGTCAGCTGAGGTGAAAGTTCAGGAGTAGAGGGGGGAAATGGTCAGGGCAAAAAGAAGTAAAAGGGGGTCGACATGCAGTAGACACAGGTAGTAAAATTGATAGGAAGATCAATTCAAATCGTTGTAAGCCGCAAGAGAGGACGGAAGAAAGGAATGCTTCCACTGCACGGAGGAAGGGGTTGAAAAATGGCGAGTGGGGGGAGAGAATGATGCGCGTTCCTGCGGGCTTAGAAAGGCAGAGAAGAGAGACGCCGTCAGGCACTGAAGGAGAGAGCAATTAGATTTATCTGCTCATTAACAGAAGGGATAATTGACTACAAGAGTCTGCAGTGATACACTAGTAGACAGGGGGGAGAAGGAGAAAATGAGCCGGGAAGAGAAATGAGAGCAGGTGGAAGGAGAAAAGACAGGAGGCAGGCGTGGAGGGATCGGGAAGAAAAGGGAACAAGGCAGGAGAAATAAACAAGGGAAAAGTTAAAAAATGAAAAGAATGGGGCGAGAGGACGGAGGGGGGGAGGAAAATCAGCCCACAGAGGACGCTGAGAAAAAAAGAAAAAAAGGATTAGTGCGAGGAGAGGGAGAGCAGGAGGGGGAGGCAGGGGGAGTAAATTAGGATAGATGTACAGTGTGGTGTTTGTGCAAGAGTGTGTGTGGCTGCACGTACACTTTTTATTTTTATTTTTTTTATGTTTTCTCAGCATCCTGGCAAGTTCTCGCACATCCCCATAGGTGCGCAGTCTTACGAGGGCCCGTGTGACGGCACAGAATGCGTCTTAATGACGGATGAGACTGGTTTTACAAGACTTGTAGGTGCAGCCACAGTCACCTTAAGACACGCTTACATGCATACATAGGCGTACGCGCGCTGTAAGTCAGAGCGAACAACAGCTGCACCCTCGTCCACCGACTAATGCCTACCTACTTTCAGAAACAGTCGCAATCAAATCCCCGACATGCCGCTCAGAAACAGACTGCAGACTGGCACATGTGTCATTATCCCTTTATGTTTGCCAATCAGTCACTCACACAGGCACACATTAGTTGTGACTGAAGTTAGAACTGTGAGATGATGATGGATAACACTGTCATTACACTGTCCCGAGGTGCCCGAAGGGTTTTTTCCTCATACAATAAAGCGTTGACAGACTGAGGAAAAAACTCGCAGCTTTTATTTGTGTTCTATCAGCTGGCTGTGTGCATTTGGGCAGGTCAATCATGTGACTTGGTCTTCCAGGGAAAGGCGTTTCGCGTGGTATATTGTTTGGAAGGAGGCGTTGTCGCTGCATGGGTGCGATCACTGGAGGGGTTTTCTAATACAGGAAATGTGGCAGCGGGGGAGGAGGTCAGGCGAGGTGGCTGAGTGTGCAAAGTAGGTTAGCCTTTGACAACATGACACTGGGGATTGCACCCTGCATTACAAGTGTTATTAGGTTAGGGCAACTGCAACACTTGATTAATTACATCAAGTCAAAAGTCCCATCTCGTGCTGTTAGCTACGTTAGAATCATGGCTCTAAGGGTTTGCAATATCAATCTGTCAGTCTTCCACTTTGTTCCGCACTAAACTAACTACTATGGGATGGATTGCCGTGGCATTTTGAATGGACATTCACAGAAGAATTGTCAGCATATATTGGTAACATTTTAAATTTTTTTATTGATTTATAATCAAATACCTTGAAAACTCTTCCATCAGTCTCAGCTGCAACTTGTATTTAGTGCCAATTAACGCGATCACAAGGCTAAATTAAGATAATCTACATGGATAATGTTTTACTTGCTAACATCAGCATGCTAATATTGTCGCAGTGAGAATGTCAGCCTGCCAGTGTTAGCATTAAGCCGAAAGCACAGCCTCAGAGAGCTGCTAGCTCGCTGCTAACACAACCAATGTCCTGTCAGGCAAGTCTTTCCCCTCGACTTCCTTGTCACCAGGATATAAAAATTGCATGTATAAAATCACAGATTCACTGCAGCCGCACTAAAGTGGTCGAAACCGTTGTAAATCTCAACTGTGCACTCGCATCAGTGCCTTGATACAATTGGCTGAGCCGTGATAAGGCAGACGATTGGCCTTGTGGAGGTGAAGGGGCGGGATGTGTGTCACTCAGCAGCCATCTATGTGGTTACAGACTTTTACATTTAATCATCACGTCTGTGGTATAACCTGTGGTATGACCTACTCCAGATCAGAGTAGTAAACGAACATGAAACACACACACAGGAGCGAGAAAAAGAAAAATAGACCAGGGGCGATGAGATGTTCAGACGTGTTCAGCTACCATGTTGGTTTCTTTTGTGTGGAGGTGAACCCAAACAGAAGAGGTGAGCTTCCTCCAGTTGTTTCATGCTATAGCGCCTGCGGGCTGCGACGCTCACGCTGCAGCTCGTGCTCGAGTTGCGTTCCGATTTTCAGGTGACAAACTGTGTCAGGCGGCTCGACGCGTGAAATTGATCTCGAGCTTGTGTACTTGTGTGGAACGTGTTGCTGCCCCTCAGTCTTGTTCCATATTTAACCAACACAACAGTCTCTCCCCCCCGACATTATCCGAGCGCTTCTGAGTTGCCTACACATGACCACAAAACCGTTAATCACGCTGTGGTTGCCAGGAGCAGATGTTGTAGGGGAAAACAAGCAGAATATGTCGATGGCGAACAGTTTGTAGATATGATCAATGAAAAAGTTTCCTCATTATGTTAATTAAAGATGTACTTAATTAGACATAACATTTCGCAAATGTTAGCCCGACGTGCCAATGCAAATTAGCTGTCTGTCAACATTCTTTTTTAGCAGACAGGGATGACTCATGATAATCATTTAGGCCTGTACTAATTTTTCTATATTCGACCATCCATCAACTTATTCATCCATCTGTTTGTCTCCTCAGTAGCATGCACCTCCCTCAGCCACCCATGTTCTACTTAAAGCTCTGTGGGATTTAGGATTTAAGAGACAAAAGCACCAAACGTTTGACTCGGCGAAGCGGCAGCCCTGACTCTGAGCCAGACACGCAAGTGCTTCTGGGACGGCTAGATACGAGTCAACATGTGGGGTGCGATTAATGCAACATCACGCCTTTGAACCTATAGAGGTGGATCAATCCACACAAAGGGAGACAGAAAAAAGGAGAAAAAATCAAAACAAAACACAGAGAGCGAGAGAGAGAGAGAGAGAAAGCCACCCTCCGTCACCTCCTACCCCGTTATTTTTTTTCCAATTATGACTCAATGAATCTCCGAGTAAAGCAGCCGTTGCCCTCAGTTGCATCATGTATACGGCAGAGATGAGAAAGAAATAAAAACGCGGGGGGAGAAGGTGAGAGTAGGCAAAGATAACTCTTGACTTTTCACCACTCCTCGACTCGCACGCTTTTTAGTGCTCAGTTTTGCAGCCTTGTTGTTTTGCTCACCTACTCCCTTTCTCTTCCTTCTCTTTCAACCCCTCAGGCGCCAAAATTCACTTACATCTCTGTTCTGGTCCCGCGTTCGCATGTTCATTCATTCTAAATAAGATAAGTGCAATGTAGTTGCGTCATTTTTACTGCAGATAGAATAAGCTGTGATGACAGTGTTACACGAGTTGGATTTATCCCACTAATGCAATCATGCCTACTGGTAACGAGGCGCTATTTATGGAGCCTTCATCACAAGAACATTCAAGCCTTTAATGAAATACATTTACATTCATGTTTGAGCATTGGCATACATAGACTATGATCTTAAAAGTTTGAAACACTCAAGCAGCCTCGATGCTTACCGAGTCTCTGCTTAGTTGTAACACGTCTTTAATTGGAAGGCCGCTCATTGCCATTAATTCCCCAACAGCACAGAAAAATAACTCAGGAAACATCTGATTCAGTCTGCACAGACAAACACCAAACAGAGAAGCCCATCAATCATGCATTGCAGAGCTGTAAAAAAAAAAAAAAAAACGAGCTTTTAAGCCGAAAGAAGTTTCACTCACTGTTCCTTAATAATGTGGGCATTGGTATGAGTTTAGAAAATAGCTGACAACATCTACAAAGTCCCCTGCTTTCTCCTTTCTTTTTTGGATTTCCCCCCTTTGATGCAGCGTTCCTGCACTTCCCCCGGTTCTTCCAGCACTGCCGCAGTTTAAGGGTTTTTACGAGAAGTGTGATTGTGAAAGTGGAAGCGGGAGCTTTAGCCTCCCAACAGTTGGCCCGGCTCTCAGCCTATAAGACTGTGAAACTGCCTGACAACGCAACTCTCCATCCAAACACCGGCGCGCCTCGCAGACGTGCATGCACAAACACATACATGCGCGCGCTGGTATACCTCCATGCTTGACAGGAAGAGGAAATGGCTTTTCTCCATTTGGAGAGCCACAAACAAGAGGTACCGCCGGCCCATTTCAGATAGCAGCCCTCTTAAAGAGCCCCTCTGTCTATGAATATGGAGATGGGGATTTGGGAGAGAGGGAGTGGAGGAAAGAGGGGGAAAGAGATCGAGGGAGGGAGAGATCAGAGAGTGAAAGGGAGAGAGTCTCTGAGGTGCTTTTTCCTGCCTGCCCCATGGCCCTTGGCTGGATTTACGCACTGGATTTAGAGGAGTGTGTGTGTTTGCGTGTGTGCGGTGCAAACGAGAGGGTCCGTGTAGAGACAGAGCCAGAGGCGACAGGTCAGAGAGTAATCACACACAGACATGCTTATAGTCACGGGAATCGTAAGCCTCACAAACACTCGCACACCTTAATCAGCTCCCTCCTCATCTACTTTTTTCTCACCTCCACACAATCCCCTCCACACCGTTAGACACATCTGCAATCACACACACAGAGCACATACGCCTGTATGCATTAGCTGAGCACACCGTGCCCCACTTCTCCACCCAGATCCCCTCTCATCCTTCTGCTCATCGCTCCCTTCCTTCAGTGCCGAGCCAGCATCCGTAGCACCTTAGATAAGCCTATGCGGTTTCGCCTTCCCTCCCGCGTTCATTTATATGCAGCTCTCTGGCAAAACAAACAGCCGTCCGTGTACAGCAAAGATAGCATCTCGGTATCACCATCCAGCAGCGACTACACAGCACATGAATTATGGATTGGTGGAAGGGCGAGGTGGAGGTCAGACAGCGACGACAAAGGGCGATCCCTCGGGCCCTGTTAGATGATTGATGACAGCGAATGCAACACTTCATTTTCATCATTATCGTTGTTAGCGGTGTGGTAATGATAGACACACCTACAAAGCCTCTGTCGACGCGCGAGCCAAAACAACCTTGGCACCCCGGCGGCTGACCTATGACATGAGCGAAATTCAATTACGTGCGGTCGCTTTGAGCTGCGTCGTCGTCTTCCTCACAGATGCCCACATCGCATTCACAGTCAGCGCCATAACCCAAACCGATCATTACTTCAGCCATACTGAGGCTTTGCGCGGGCTTCACCTTCCTTTCCACATATCATCATCATGACTTTAATTGTAGTTGTCACATCACAGCTATGATTATACGCATCACTGGAAATGTTGTTCTCAACAGTGACAGGTACAGTAATTGGGGAGGGATTGTTCCAGGACAACTGACATTAGATAATAGGTTCATTTTATTTTTAACAGTGCTCACATGTCCATATGCACACTAAAAGTTATCAAAGGCTGTAAATGTTCTACCAGGGAGCCTTGGAGAGCCCTTTGGAACATGATTTCTATAAAGGCGATGAGGGACAAAATTGGGCTCCAAAATTCGCCCGAAGCAGCTTTGAGGCCTCAGCAGACAAACCGAGTGAGCATCTTCGCAAAAGTTACAGTCATTCTAGTGTAGAACTCCCTCCAGGGCAGCCCTGTGGCCGAACAGCTTAAAGTGCTGACCATGAAGTCCGTGGTTTGAGGTCCCTTGTTTGCGTGCCATTCACTGGATCTCCCTTAGCCGTCAACTCTCGAATAAAAGGCACAAAAAAACGAAAAACATATTTAAAAATCCCTCTTTGTGTTACCATGCCCACACTTCATCTCTGCAAAGAAAGACCGTCTGGGGAAACACAAAGAAGGGAATTCTGTACTAAAACGGCTGTTACATTGGGAGATAACAACTTGATTTTTTTTTTTTTTCATCTCAGACTGCCGAAGCCTCATATTAGATTCAGTTGAACTTTAGAAGGCGTTTTTGCACACAAAAACGACTTTGTAGACTTTCTTTTACATTGTAATTGCAGATGAGATGCTTTCAGAGCCAGGAGGAATGATTACACCAATAACTCTTCCACTGTATACAGTATATGGGCATGGGAGTATTGTATTTACATAGATGCACCGGGATAAGGACAGCATAAAATATAAAATGCAGGTGGATGATGAGTTGAACAATTGAGTTATCCTAAAGAGAATCTACACACTCAATCATACTTTAGACTCGCTAAAAGTGTGTGCAGACTGCCTGTACCTGCAGAAACCCTCTATTCTTTTATCTTATTAAATGTTCGGGACATTTCTGGACATCAAGGTGGTAGTGATCACGTAATATTGCTGCCTCCATCTCTGTCTTCTGCCCTTGGTCTGTTATGGTTCGATAAAGAGCTGCGTGTCTGTTTGACTGAGGGTGGGGCTGTGCTTCAAACACACTTGCAAGATGAAGCCTGCACTTCACCTGTAATCACACAAAATCTAGAGTGTTGTGAGGGAGGTGGGCATGTTTATTTGTGCTTTGGAACGTAAACCGCTGTGAAACGATCAGAAAATAACATTATTTTTTTTAATCTTTGGAGTGGTAAACATTTTGTTGGAAACAGTTTCTCAGATTTCTCCACTTGCTCCTTTTCTCTGTTTTAGATGATTGGAAATTGATTATTTTAGTTTTTTAACAAAAGCATCTGGAAGACTGTGGAAAATTGTGATGGGATATTTTTTCACACTCTCAGAAACAATAGTGACAATAATGATTGTTTGCGGTCCTCTGTAAAATCACCTCTATTCATAGAAAAATACTTAATTTCGATAGGAGAAAATATAAGCTGTGGGAGAACCTGGTTTCCTATTGTTACCTCTTCACTTTTGTGCAGGTTGAAACATAAATATACTTGGGCTACTGCCGCTTGCACTGAACCCAGAGAGCACACTGTCTTATCAGGAACACAATTATGTGCAACTGCCGAAAACACATTTTAAATTTAGCTTACAATAATTAGTCGAGCGGCAGGCACAGGGGGTCCAATTCTCTCCTACAGTCCAGAGACATGCAGATCATGTGAATTGGGAACAGTGTTAATGTGAGTGTATGACTATATGTGATAACCATGTGATATACCTTTCAGCTCTCACCTAATGCATGCTGGGAAAGGCTCCAGGCCTCCTGTGACCCTGCCCAGGATAAGCGGCTATTGAAAATGGATGGATGGCTAATTAGCCGAACTGACAGCACTGGCAGCCGTGACACTGTCATCACATTTATCATCCCCTCCATTACTGTAATCATAATTCCAACCATCATAATCATAATCAGCATTACACCGGTATCTTCATCGCCATCATCACCTGCTTGTGAAGATTGTATCTTACATTATTACCTTCACCATCATCATCATCATCAAAGCGACAAGCGACGACGTCACCGCTGCGGTCGAATGCAGCTTCATCATCCTCCTCCTCGGTGGTTTCACAGACCTTGTCAGGTCTCATTTCTTAACAGCGGCAACATATAATGAGAGCCATAACCATTATTGTGCAAAGGTCTCCAGTTCCAATCCTTTACTTTACCAAATGACTTTCCCTTGCCCCGGCTCTCTCGCCATCTCTATATCCCCATTCCCCTGCTCTAATTACACACTGTTTATTTGGCCTCCTGGCTGCCCCCTAATGCAGAGGAGAGGCGTCATTAAAATGATTTACAGATGTAATCCCCCCCCCTCACCCACTCTCTCCCTCTCTCTTTCTCCCCCTCCATCTAAGTTCCCACCCCCCCCCGGCAACCCCCAAATATAGCTCTCCCTAATATCACCGGCGGGATTAAAATCTGTTTCGATTAATCCCTTTTGCTTGCCGCCTCTCTCTCTCTCTCTCTCTCTCTCTTTCTATTCACGCTTACTCCCTTTACTGCCCTTTCCACCTCGACAACTTTCTCCAGCGCCGCTCCCACCCCCCTCCATAACTCCAAACTTTTTTAAAACACTTTTTTTTTTTTTTTTTTACGTGCCGACGGTGCTGCCTCCTTCATTCTCCCTCTCCTTTCACCTCACCCCTTGGCCCGTCCCTCTTTCTCCCTTTCAGACACATAAACATTATTCCTCTCTGTAATTATGTTGTGGTTAGAAACGGTAATCATTTCGTGTGCTTGACTCTGAAATGTTATCTCCTTCCATTTGCTCTTCTTCAAACATGAAGAAAGGAAGTGAGGCAGGCAGTTCCCTTCCTCTACTTAATCTGCCATCGCAGCCCTGATGACTTTCACTTCTTTTAACTTTCACTTTGCCTTATTTGACCGCCTGGAACATGCACAAGAACACATACACACCATTTCAATTTAAGTGGCAAACATACACAACAAGCAGCAGTATTAAAATCAGATTCAATTAATCCCTTATTCCCATTGCCTCCTACTCGGCGATGCTTCCTTTTCTGCACACTTTCCACATCACTAACTTGCTCATTTTATTCCTCAACCTCTATCTTCTTAGGTTAAAATGGGTTTTTCTCTGTGTGTGTGTGTGTGTGTGTCTGTGTCTGTGTGGGCAGGTAAATAATTTTTTATTCAGCTCTCTGACTCTATGTTATCTCTCTTACCTGATTTTCCCACACCTCCACTCTCTGCTTTTAATTAACACTCTTTATTTCACAGCTTCCCCGGCTAATCTCCTCATCGGAGGCCTATAGCACTAGAGGCTGAGCTTTCACTCCCACCGCGGGCTCTTTGTACTCTTTCAAAACAGAAGCGGCAACAAACACAAGTCAGAGCACGCTCACGCAGATAATACCCACACATGCTCACCCACACACACACAAATCTGTTGAAGCACATTAATACACTCAAATAAAAGCGCAAAAGTAAAGATGTGCGGGCAAAAAATATCTGTCTTCTGATTTATAGCGAGGAATTCGCACTGCCTCTCCCTTTTGTGTTGGATGTGTGAGGTGGCGTTTAAAGCTGGATGCTGGTGTCTTAACACTTTTGGGTGATAAACTGATGGTTTTCAGCTTCACATACACCAGTAATTTCTACCAAGCTGAGGTAAATCTTTGCCAGCTGCGATCCATATTGATTAGTCCCTACTTGACTAAGAAAAGGAAGTGATAATCGAGTGTTTGTGTGGATGTGGCTGTGCTGTACGTGAGCTGATCTCTATCGGTGCTAGAGAGTAACTCAGCACATTTACTCTAGCACTGCAGGGTGGTGCGGCGGTGGGACCCCCGCTGATCAGTTGGCCTAAAGACGAAGCGGCTATGTTATTGTGCTACTGGCATGTTGGTCCTACTTGTGATAGTTTGTCCTCATCGTCGGATTAAAAATAACAGTGAACAACCAGGATGAGGCAGATCATTACTGTGTTTTAAACTCGTCACAAGACCAAACCGAAGTGAAAGCGAAACTTAAAGCGAAACTCGCGCCAAAAAGCAACCGAGGCTTTATTTGGGATTGAATATGAGTCAAACCTTCGTGTGAAAGCATAATTACGACGAAAGAGCCACTTTTAAGATTTACCGTAGTTTCGGTTTTGGGCATGTTAATTTTGAACGGGAGTGCATGGCACTATTTTTAGAACACTGAGAAGGCTCGACACAACATGAAACTTTGCTCGTAGCATCACTAGGGTCTCTACTCATGAACACGAGCATTGAGAACATTGTTTGTGTACACAGAGTTTATGAAAAAGAAGGTTGCCGTCATGCCAGACAAAAAGTGTTGATCCCCGAGTGCGACCTGACAGGCAGGAGAGTAATGGTGAACCTCTCCTCAAGCGTGCCTGTCAGGTCACACTCGGGGATCGACACTTTTTGCCTGCCATGACGGCAACGCGCAGGAGGTGCAGCAGCTAACGTGAGTAGTTCAAAAACCTTCTTTTTCATAAACTCTGTGTACACAAACAATGTTCTCAATGCTCTTGTTCATGAGTAGAGACCCTAGTGATGCTACGAGCAAAGTTTCGCGTTGTGTCGAGCCTTCTTAGTGTTCTAAAAATAGCGATTTTGATGCTAGCATGTCTTGCCCCATGCACTCCCATTAAAAATTAACGTGCCCAAAACCAAAACTACAGTAAATCTTAAAAGTGCCTCTTTCGTCGTAATTATGCTTTCACACGAAGGTTTGACGCATATTCAATCCCAAATAAAGCCTTGGTTGCTTTTTGGCGAGAGTTTCGCTTTAACGCTATACGGAGAAATGTTCCTTGTGTTCCCTCTGTAGCATTTATCAGTGCCAAATAACATGATCTGTTACTGACCCGTTCTACTCTGTTTATGATCTCCTGTCATGCCTCTGCCACAGTAAGTTCCTACAGAGATCGTCAGCATCCACATTTTTTTTTTAAACTGGTGCACAAAGAACACAAGACACATTACGTTACACCCCACTGTGGCCACAGTCATAGTCTGATAACCAGCTTATCCGATTGGCTACGGGATTGTGGCGTTGGGCTCAAGTTGAGTTGGCTTCAACTTTTCCACCAACTTTGCTGTGGGACCCCCTGCGGCAGGTACCGCCACAAAACAGACTACCCTCATTAAAATGAATTGGAAAACCTGCCACATTGCCGGATCCAATGTGAATTCAGCCTGAAGCACAATTTTGAGGTACTCAAAATGAAATGTCTACTCCACCACATTTCAGAAGGCAATATTGTACTTTCTACTCCACTTTATTGATTTGAAAGCTCTAGTGTCTGCAGTTGTTACCTTTTCAGATTATGAGTATTACTACAAAATACAATAAATGAATAAATGATGTATGATGAATCCAACCAGCAATATAGTGTAGGTATAGTCAGTTTTACCCAAAAGTCATACTTGAGTTGAAGTACAGGTATCACTTTAAAGGTGCACTATGCCATTTCGGGGAAGAAGGAATTTTAATCAGAGGAGGAAGATCTTCGCTGACTGATATTTGTATGTCTAAATAAACAAACTTTGTATAGATTATTTTGTCATGAAAACAAACAAACAAAAAACAACACAATTTCATACTGTTTTACTTTGATTATATTTGGCGGACCCTGCCACCTTTTCAAGCTTCAAACAGTGTTTTGGGGACCTTATTTTCCTCTGAGAACAGCTTGCTTATTCAGTTATGGAACAGGCTTTATTGAGTTTATATTATTACCTTAAAAATATAGTAAATATTAAAATTCTGAGGTTGAATTTCTATTCCAAAACAACACAGTGCCCCCTTAAAGTATGACTTTAGTAAAACTGAAATTCACCCATATGACAGTCAGGTGGAGGCCGACCCAACCTACAATCCCAAAGAGTCATTAATTGATGAGTCAGGAAACCAAAAGCATCAGTTTCACTATCTTGCTAGCAGATTTAAGCATCAAAAGTAATGTTCTGGTAATAAACGTGCTTAAGTAGGAGAGCACAAGTAAAATCAAGTTTGACATATATTTACATGTAGACTATGTATACATGTACCGTATGGGTCGACCAATTACCCACATGACTGATTATTGGATCTGATATTCACCATTTTCCAATTATCAGAGTCAGTGGGGTTATTAAACCTGATTGCTGATAAAAAATGAATTCATGCAAAAAATTAACATGCACCACTTTGGCTCTGATGCAGCATGCAACCTGCACAGTATCCAGTCACTAAAGATTTTGAGAGAAATTAAGTGGGTATTTGCCTCCAAAAGTATGAAGTATCGGTTTGAATATTAATTCAAATTGTATTCAGTACTCAATCATGATTTTAAAAGTAACTGAGTGTGATGCATATTTATGTACAGGGAAAATTACAGGCTTTAAAGATGCTTGTCAAAGTACAAGTACCCCAAGAAAAGGGCCCATTTACAGTAATTTCAAAAGATGTAATTAGCTACTTCCATCCCTGGAAAATGGAAACACTGGAGTAACGTACAAATACCTCAAAAAGTGACAATTTCTATAACTTCGAGCTGAATGGAATAACTTTATTGTTCAGCCAGAGCAGGGAAATTGTCTCTAAAACCCAAAACAAGACATATGACATCAGTAAAACAAAGACTTCTCGACTTTAGTTCACCTTCAACTTTACAGAAACCTAGCATTCACACGCACATCCATCAGGGGCTGGTCAACTGTGCGGAGGTGAGAACAGACGCTGAATTCAAACCTCTCTCTCTCTGCCTCCCTCTTTTTCTTCCCCATCTGTGACACATTTGTGGCACATTTCGTGTGTACAGCTGAGTGTGAAATAGCAATGTGGCAAAGAGGAAGATAACATCAAAGAGGAAATTTGGGCTTTGGGCGACAATTTTATTTAGAGCCTTAATCTTTCCAGCACATCATGCTGTCGGTCTCAACAGATTCTCGATTTGGCCCCACATACCAGTCACAGATGAGTGCGTTAGCGTCCTGCAACCTGTAGGGCGATTTTATTCTTGTGCAACATGTTCACAGTTGTTTTTACTCAAATTGTGCTGCAATGTGTCGAAACCAGCATGAATATGAGATACACATGTGCCGTGAATAAGCTCACAGGCTCACAACATATCAGTGTGTAATGACTGTACCAAAACGACTGCTGTGGAGCTGTCAGAAGATGTTGCCAATACCAGATTAAGGACAAAACAAGTCTGGTGGATGTCCAAAAAAGGTCAGACAGGGATTTGTTGACATCCATTATCGGGTAATTGTGCAAACAGGCATTGCGTGTGTGTGTGTGCCCTTACGCGGAGTTTTACACAGACTCGAGATGAATTTTACACAACAATGCAAACACAGGAGTTAATATTTCTGGCAGAGAGTTTGCCCATGCATATTTCTGCTTTAGTGTGTGTTCCCAGACCTCCAGTTTTGAATCATACCCCCCCCCAGAGCATCGCCACCACACACACGTCTACACCTGTAAACACCTGCAGGCTAGATTCATTTGTGCTGACAGCACTTTGCACTGCCTCTGCTCAATAGACTGTGTGAAAAAATGGACAGCCTGAGCTCCCACTTAGGGATCTAAGCTTGGTGAGATGCTCTCAGGTGTGCTTGACAAATTCGTTTATTAAGCCTGAGGTTAGACTGTTTTTCATGACAGGCGTTTACACCATGTGTCTGCTTTTGGTGCTATATGACGACAATCTTTCCTAACTGTAGAAATAACTCATTGCACTGGGTGCTGGAGAACAAAGACGCCACAAAGATTTGTTTTTAATTAAACTAAAGCTGAAATATCTTCTACAGCATTAGTTGTTCTGTTTTTATCGCTGCACTGGTCCGTATAGGATGGGTATTTTCTTCTTCTGGTGGCTGGGTTAGTGCGGTGTAGTGCAGAGTTTGTATTGTTTCAATTACTGGACTGTTTTCCAATCAAATGCCACTGAGCTTTTCTGTGCCAGAATGTAATAAAAGTGTCTGCCGGTTAAAGTCGTTTTTACAAATTATTAATGGTGGCTCGGGGAGGCCAGTGATGATGTCATTGCATTTGGCATCTTTTCAGAGAGAGAGAGAGAAAAATAAGAAGCAAAACAAAAACTCTAATTTTCTTTCAAGAGTGATGTGCCCCCCCCCCCCCCATCACCAGTTAAATTCTGAAATTGCTCAGTAGTTCATAAATATAAATACAACCCAGTCTATATATTAAATATGTAATCCACTAAAACAATATTGTTGCACTACTAGAGGTCTTACCAGCCACAACTTCCCCAATGTGTTGCTCTCCTACCCAGCACTGGTCAGAAGTCATTAATCCATTAATATGTGACACCTCACCCATCTTGTACCTACATGTATTTCTCAATACGCACCTTTTCTCTCAACCTGTGAAGTTTTGCCACGGCATCTTGCACTACTGTGATGTGCCAAAGTCCTATGAGTCGCTTCAGTGGAAGTTCCTGCTACAATATGGATCTCCAGAAACACCAAAGTTGGCCAGGAGCTCAAAGTAGGGGTCTCCTCTTTAAACTCTCAACTACACACAAGAGCTTGTCATCCTAATAATATCACGGTATTTTAAGGCCATTTGGAGGTATTTACGATATATACCTCGATATTTTGAGAGGTTCTCAAAAGCTCTTGATAGATGTTAGGACTGAGTGACAAAAGTGAATATCACTATATTTTTGACCCAATAGGCGAAACTTTGATGTTGATATTGTAACAATATTGCAGGAGCGACTATTAGATCTTTCACAAAATCCTTGCACAATGAGATTTCTGATCAACAGTCATCAGTAATGTGGATATAATGACTAAGTGGGTGAAGACACGCATTAGAACAAGTCCGGTAAGTTCAGAAAATGACATCACATTACTGTAATACAGCCTTTAAAACCAGGAAAAGACAACACAATACAACAATATCCAAAATCTAAGATGATATATAGTCTCATATTACGATAGTGACACACTCTTGTCAAGTTTCCTGACTACATCCGTTGTGATGCTATCACCTAGACAGATCTGTCCACAGACAGACAAGTAAACACCACTTCTGCAGTCGTTCCCCACCATGATGACTCACACACACAGACTCACACGGTGAAACCATTACCAGCCGTGGCTGTAGCTGCTGTTGAATATTACAACAAAGCTCTCTAACCTGCAAATCCATTGTGTTTATGCAAATCACATCTTACATGTGTTGTGTCTGCTTGCTCGAACACTTTTGATCACACATAAACGTGGATAATATCACTGTGCGTCTGTGTCTGAATATTTTTATAACATAGGAAGTATATACAATGACAAGACACTGTTTGTTAAATACGTGTTATTCCATATATTTCAGCAGTAGAGGAGGAAGTACGAGCCAAGGGGCAAAAAATGGAAGGAAAGTAGGGAGTGACAGGCCAGGCTGAACTAACACCATGCAGATGAGCTCCTTTGACTGCGTTGCTCGATCCATCTCTGTCATCCACCCTTGAGACGTCTTTATTACAGTGAATTACATTACACCGCCGCGCCATGTTTACACAGGAGAGACACGTCACATAATTGAAAGAGTGTTGCACATGGATCCAGACAATTGTTAAATGTAAATATGGCATTCGTAGAGCAGCTCCGAGACGGTCGTTGTAGCCGTACAAGTTCATGAATAGTGCTATATTTGCGCTTCGCGCTGCTGATTTCCTCGAACTCTCTTCAACATTAATAGCGTAAAAAAAAAAAAAAAAAAAAAAAAAAAAGAGTAGTTCAATCATAGGAACTCTGATACAACGAAGAGGAGCAAGCAGCGGGGCGGCAAAAAAAATCAGCATCACACTTTGAGTGAAGACATCAGGTGTGTAATGTCATCACATACCCTCTCTCTCTCTCTCTCTCTCTCTCTGCCTCTTGTCCTGCTTTTTAAATGTGCCGTTCTGAAAGCCGAGTCCACTCTTTTCAATCAGACCTTTATTGTCCTATAATGAATACATTTCCCATAAAAGAAAAGGCGCTGTGGGAAAAGGGTAGCGAAGGAGGAAGAGAGAGAAAGACCCAGAGCACAGAGAGGTAAATAAGGAAAAAAGTGGAACAAACGAGAAACACAAGCGAGAGTGAATGCGGGGGGGATTTAAGGGTGAGCCGCCCGGAGGGGGCTTTGGACGAGTCCTTTGCCTTTTTCCGGCACCTTCATATTTCACTCCCATTGTTTTCAGTTTAGCATAAAGGGAGTTTTGTCAGACTTTGGTTTCTCTGCTTGCAGATGCACATCAGCATTCACTTTGCCTGCCGCTGTGTGTTTTCTGGCCCGTTAAATAACCCTCATTAAAGGGCAGCAGCAACTAATAACAATGTCCGAGCCGCACCAAGTTTGTGTCCGTGGCCTGTCCCCTTCTCTCCTCGTTTAATTTCCCTTAAAGGCCGCTTATTGATTCCGGCCCCTTCCAATCCGTAACTCTTTTTATTAATAACACAAAGCAATAACAAGAGTGTCACAACCCCTGAGTTTTGCCCGAGCAATTAATGAGATTAATCTAAAGCTGGCGGACGTGTGTTTGCAAAGGTCTTAACAACACGGGTCTCTCCCGCGAACAGCTCCGCCTGACCCACCCACGCTTTTTTTTTTTCCCAACCCCTCACCTCACCTCCAGGCTTTCCCCTCCATAACTCCCTGCCAAGTCAAACTTCTCAAAGAAGGTGCAGAGGGAGAGACAGAAAGAGGGGAGCAGAGGTGGGCCACGCACAAAAGAATGGAATTTCATAACCAAGGCCGAGCAAAAGAGTCTATGGCGGGAGAGAGAGGTAGGGCCAAGAGGAGAGAGACACGCCGAGGGAGAAGAGAAGGAGGAGGAACTGCCAAAAGGAAAGGCTCGGTGGTAAATCCAGAGGCGGACAAGGTGGAGCGAGAGGGAGACAGAGGAGGAGGCCGAGAGAAATACGGATGTGCCGAGGGGGAACGGGAATTAATAAAAGATGGAGGGAGACAGATAGGAATCGAAAAAGGTAGCCGAGGTGAGTGAGAGAGCTGCTGGAACTATTAGATTCTCAGTAGGCAGTCGCTTCCTCTCCCTACCTCTGCCGTAGTTACCAAGAGCGGCTGCGTGCAATACTGTTAATGCAACTACTAGACCGCCACAGTGGGAGAGCGCGTGAGAGTTCACGTAAGTCCTCAATCATCTACCCACATTTGCGTCGCTTGTAGGTAGAGTATATGTATTTACCAGACTCCCATCTGTTGGTGCGAATTCTCTACATCTGAGCATGGAGGAAATCTTCAGAACCAATGTGTGTGTACATGTGCAGGTGGGCGAGTGTATGGCAGAACATCCACCGACCGCATGTATGTGAAAGTCTGTTGGATCCATTGACAGATTGTGTTTTTCTCTGGATCACACAGTCACATTTTAAACGATTTACTTGAATAAAAACCAACAAGCAATTCACCGTACCTGCAGGATTTGAATATTCACAGAGGTTATGTACGTTCTCTGACACGCACCATCTGTTCCCCACACACAGGTTACTTGTTACAGCAGAGCTGGAGCAGAATTTTGTCAGCTGTCTAGCTCTTTTTTTTATTTTTATTTTAATTATATTTTGGTAAGCCTGGCAGGTGTAACCCACTGACTGTCAGTTTGTGCCCAAAGCAGCCAAATATCAGAATCGCTAACACATTTCTTTCCATCCAAGCTCAGTGAAATCTGCAACCAAGGACTGACACCAAAAGGATAATTCCAGTTTATTCCAACTTGGGTCTTATTTTTGCAGCTTTGGCCATCATTTTTTTTCTTTTTCCATCAGTTAAGATAACATTTTATTCACTAAAGGGAAGGGCGCGTGAGAGGTCAGATGGCCGGACAGGTGGCAAAAGAGCCAAAAGTTTAGAGAGATGATCTAAGTGACTTCATTTGAAGCTGAGACGACTGTGTGCACGTACAATTACGGTAAGTACAGCGGGTCAAAGTTGATGCATTAAGCCTGTCTGTAAACTGTAATGGATGTTTACAAAGGACAGTCAGTGGTAATTTTAATTAAGTTTGGCCAACCTGCGAGTTTGTTTAAAAAAAACTGTATGATCATCTGACTTTTTGTGAGGTCGACCTGTGTCAGGAACCTCAGCAATTAACCCAGTAAGTACAAGGTTAGCATGGAAATGACGAAAGTAAGATCAGAGTTATGATAAACCAGAATTATGCTTCATTCAGCTTAACAGACAAGCTTTGTGTCAGATTGCAAATGAACATAAAAATGCAATACTTTGCTCTGGTGCAGCATTCTTTTTCTCTCTGTAGCCACCACAGTGGTTCCACTGGATGTCCCGCCCACGGCACTATATGATTGGTTACACAATCGAGAATAATAGCCCACCAACGATGAATAATCTGCAAAGTAAGTGAGGTTATGGAAAAAATGTAGTGATTTTTACTGAACATATACACTGGTTAAAGGTCTCTTTGATTACTAATAAACTGGAAGAAAAAAAAAAACATGTTTATAGATTTGATTTGTTTAATGGCAGATCGTAAGGTGGCTAGCGGTCACATTTGCTTCGTGACCAGACTCTGTTCCATTAAATAATAGGCAGCAACAACAGACATAACAGGCAAAGTGTTTGTTATATCAGCCTCACACAAACAAACCCACACACACGGAGGCAAAAAGGACAGAAAAAAAGGAGCAGATGCATTCTGACCAAATGATGCATTATTTTGTGTGATTGTGCTGTTGGTCCTCCAGTGTGGGTGGGTGACCAAATCATGCAGCTATGCTGCAGTGCCAGAGATGGTCAAGTGTGTGTGTGTGTGTGTGTGTGTGTGTGTGTGTGTGTGTTTGTGTACACAGGATATAACTATGTGTGTATGCTGAGCGCTGAAATGAAGGTGAGCTGTTATCATCTCCCGCTGCCTTCCTCCCTCCATCCACCCCAACCTCTCTGTCCTCTCAGTGGCAGGTCCATGTAAGTTGGTTACAGCCACATAATTTTCGGGAGGGCTGGATGGCGGAGTTTTGCTCCCCTACACCAACCCACCTTCCTCCCTCCTGCGCTCTCTACATCCTCCAACCCTGGCCATTCCCAGCACTTCACAACTGGATGAGCAAAGCGGCAGCGGCTACCTACCTGGCTCTGTGATTGACTGCAGTGCTGCTGAGCGAGCCTCGCTGTATCTGCGCCGTGTTTATTGCCTCTTTCACCTTCGCCGTAATTGAGTCCCTTCCCCATGCGAAATATGCACCGTCAGACGGGCTGATGCGCGCGTGGAAGGGTTCTGTCAGAGGTGTGTGTGTGTGTGTGTGTGGGAGTTGACTGACAGGCTACATAACTCAATTCAGCAATTCTGAGGCAACATGATGGCTGTATTCTTGTGTGTTGTGCATTGTGTGTGAGCAACACAAATCAGCCTGTGGCTTTCAGACAAACACTGTTAAATGTATAGAAGTTTATATATGGGCTTCTATATGGCTCTGCAGAATTTTCCAGAGGTAAATGTGTGTATGGAATTTGAAAAAAGTCCCAGAGCCATTTAAAACGTATATTTGTGCATAAAGCACATGCCTGCTTATGCACAATTTAGGCTCAGGCTAAGGCCGAGCTGGTCAGGAGTGTGTGTGTGGCATGACAAGAATGCCAAGACAACGATGCATGTGTATGTGCCTGCGTATGTGAGCAGCATACTATTCGGCCTCTTTCAAAACACACACACACACACCTACACAGCAGCGCACACGATTGTAAGATGGCCAGTGCGCCCCGAACAGGCCAAGTGGAGGTGAATCATGATATATAATGGATAAGTGAGATAAAGCACCGTGGAGGTAGAGGAAGAGAAATGGAAAAAGTTAAGAAGAGGAGAGCGATGAAATCTGTA
Organism: Sparus aurata; assembly: GCF_900880675.1. Classification (NCBI taxonomy): domain Eukaryota; kingdom Metazoa; phylum Chordata; class Actinopteri; order Spariformes; family Sparidae; genus Sparus; species Sparus aurata. The sequence goes on from NC_044203.1 coordinate 26,489,500, forward strand.
TGTGTGTGTGTGCGCGCGAGTGATCACAAGAGTTTGGTACAAAGTAGACGAGGGAATTAAATATGAGGGAGCTAAACTCTGCTTTAGCGCCGAATAATAGGAACACGAAGTTATGCACGAGCTTCAGGAGAAATAAAAGGAGCGAGGGAGGAAAAAGGAAGAGAGAGAGAGGATATGGGGTTAGTTAAAAACAGGCACAGGAGCAAGAAATTTAGGTGGGTAAAGAGATGAATAGAGATGGTTGGGGGGGACGGTACAGTCTCTGAAGTGAACGTACGATGAAAATAAGCCTCCACACCTCCAGAATATTGCAGCGCAGCATGTAAGTAAAATGCACAGTTCAGCACGCCCAGAGCGAGAGAGATGGGGGGAGAAGGTAAATCTGGAGGTATGGTAAAATGGAAAAGAAAAAAAGTGCAATTGACTATAAAAAGAAAACAGAAAGTTAAAAAGAAAAGGGAAGAAGTGAAAGTGGGACTTATTCTGAGGAAGAAGAACGGCGACAGGAGCGAAGAGGCGGGGGAGGGAAAACAAAAATAATATTGGAAATGAATCGATGCGGCGTGTGTGTAAATGGAAGAAGAGGGCGAGGAAAATAAAGAGGCAGAGTGACGGGAAAAGCCATTTTGTCTATGCAAATGAGCAGGGGAAGGTAGAAGCACAGGCGTCGAGGCTGGCCACCTGGGCCCTGTCAATCCTGCCTCTCTCCTTTCTCATCCTCTCCCTCCTTCCCACCGTCTACCTCTCCACACCTGGCCCTGGCAACCCCACAGCCTGCGGCTACAGTACGAGAGGTTGATAGGGAGGAGGAGGCAGGGACGGTGGGGTGCGAGCAGCAGGGAGGCAGGAGAGACAGTTAGCCAAAATATCCATCAGCAAGCAGTCCTGGCAATGGAAAGTCCCCCCCCTCCCTTTCACCTAAAATGAGCTTTCCAACTATCACAGAGTCTCATCACAAAAACTCCCAGTAACAGTTGGAGCAGATTCATGCGGACAAAAAAGCTTGCACCTGGAGCATACGAGCGGCGGGGCTGTGCATGTGCACGGGCATTTAAGCGCCAACAAGGTTAGACCAGAAAGACAAGCACGGAGCAAGCGATGGGAGGGATAAAAAAGCTTTTGAGTGATCATGGCGAGTACAGACAAAAAGACACTAAGACACCGCTAAGGCCCTTGAACCGGCTACACACTGCGGGTGGAATTGGGGAGTGAGGGATCAGAGAGGAGGGTGGGGTTGAGGGAGAGAAAGACAGATGGGGGAAAATGAGAACAAGGCATAAAAAAGGCAGGGAGAGGAGAGCCCGTGCAGCGATCAAGAGTGAAAACAGGTTTTTTTCCAAGAACAAAAGGCAGGAAAAAAAGGGTGCTACAGTAACCTGAACACACGTCGAGGTGAATTGGTGAGTATGTTTGTGTACTTAAAACACAATTGCCAGGTGTGTCCTTCTATTTATAGACAATATCCTCGGGAGGCTCATAAAAAGGCTGCCAGGGAGGGAACATGGCATTTAAAAAGCAAGGGAGCATCAGGACACAACACGCTGCAGTAAATAAGTTTGGAAAGGTCTCCACAGTCTCCAGAGTGCAGAGTAATATTTGTGTTTGTGCATATGCAAATCTGAGTACGCGCGCGTGTGTGTGTGCGAGCAAGCCAACCTGCCATCCCGCCCCGTCTGCTCCGCCACAGATTTGTGCTCACGTCTGTAACACGGCCAGAGATTTGTACATCAGTCATCATTGGGGATCAACCTGCTTTTTAATTACCTATGGTTTATGTTTGTTTTTAATTTTCCTCATAAGCCCATAAATCGCTTTCCCCCCACAGCACAACTCAAATCCATCTCCACGGTAAATAAGCATCAGCTATAATTGCATATACAAGTGGGGCTGTCACAAAACTAAATCTGACCCCCCTCCCCATCAAAGCCACCATGGATTTGAGTGAATTACTTTTGAAGCCGAAGAGAAGTCTGTATAAATAAGTAATGATAAGTATGACGCCGATGTAATTATATTGACTCTTCACTGTGAATCTAATTAGGATTCTAGGTTTTTGAATTTGTACTTAAAAGCCATTGATAGTTTGCTTTTTTTGAAGCACATTGTTTTGTTGATGTGTAACTTCCCAGACTCATGCCAACCAAAGCAGAACGGAATAAATGAATGTCCTCGAAAACCACAACTTAGCTGAGATGCCTCAGCATGAATATGAATGGTATTTTTCAGTAAGTCTGCATTCATAAGTGTGATCTTTATTCAAGTTAATGATCAAATAATGAGTAGAAAAGTTGGCGTGATTAAGTTTAATCTCAGTAACATGATGTTATTTCAGTATTTACGCTCAGCACAACACATGGTGTCTTCTACCCAGAAAAAGTGAGCTGCTTTCTAACAGGTTGACCTAATTTGTTGAAATAAGTCTTTCTCTGCTGTTTAAGTTTTAAAAATATTTCAAGTTAGCTGAAGAAACTTAAAACAAATCAGTCTAAAAAGTCAAATCATGCTTTGTTCAACTTTTGGCAACATCATCTACCCAGCGGTGACACAATGACGAGATACGGCCGTTATCTCAGTGGATCCAATCCTGGCTTTGACAAATTAACTAACTTCCTTCAGACTGTCAGGCTTTCATATTTGTTGGCAAGCTCAATTTCCTTTTTTACAAAGAATAAAACAAAGAGTCTCTGCTTCACAGCAACTCCGCATACCCACAGACCCATACAAATGAAGTTTACTCCACTGTCATAGAAGAGCCATAACGCACTTTGTGATCATGACGTATGATTAAAACCGGTCACCAATGTCAGGACAAGTTCTAATGCCAACTTCAAGTTCAGATGGATGACATGCAACATTGAGATTGGTTTGGTTTAAAGTCCTGATGTTCAGTAACCAGGAATTAACATCAACCAAAGAATACCAACATCAGTTGTGAGGTCTGGTGACCAAAACTCAACACCTGCCCAACATCGTAATATGAACATCTACACATTGTTAGAGGTTGTATTTACAGTGTTTCCCACACATATGCTTTACTTAGGCGGTCTACCCAGGTATATTAATGGCCGCCGGGTATATTTGGCCGCCGGGTACCCATCTTAGCATGTTTATAGGCTACTTCTAAATGTTTTTGTTTTCAGTGTAGCCCTATTAATGCTGTTCTTTTTGTACAAAATCGACAAATGGTTGATGTCAAGCAAGCGACCAGTTTTGACGTCAACCTCAAAAAAGCGCCGCCCAACGTTAGTCTATCGTCTTTCCGACGTTAAACTGCTAAATCAGTTAAGGGAGCCTTCTGATACATTTTGATGTCAAACATGAAATCCAAATGCATTTTGATACTGTAATTCTAAATGATTGGAAAAGCACATATTTAAGTATCACACGTACAACACACTGGACGCTTGGTGACTAAAACAGCGGAGGGAGTCGCTGTGATAAAGCGAAGGACAGATGGCAGCCATCTTGGCCCTTGGGAAGAGAAAAATAATCAAGAATGAAAGCACATTCCCCCACAGCTCTCTTTTATTAGTTTCTTTTGCAATAAAGCACGATACTGTATATGCAGTCAACAGGCAACAGTGTCGTGCTGTGCGGCTCACCACACTATAAGATCTGTATTGCAGACACAAAAACCACTTGCTGTTCATGGCCACAAAGTCCACAAAAGCTAAAAATGACTTTGGTACCAACCACAGAACCCCACTGGCCTCCACAAGCTGCTTCACAGCTCAGTTAACCAGTAAGGCCCAGCGGGTGGTAGTTGCTATGAAGCGCTGTTTCTCCGCAACTGCGCCCAATGCCCAGGGCCTCTGTCAAACTCATTCAGTATCACAAACTGAACGTCTGTTCCATTCCTTTACTGTGAAGGCCAGAAAGGAAAGACACGGTCCTTCTGCAGTCCATGATAACATTACTCTCCAAACAGATGGACGCCCAGATAGGATCACATCTATGGACATGAGTCAAAGCGCCGCTTCAATCTGCTGGTGCACTTTACAGGGCGTGAGGGGAGAGGGTTGGTACCATGTAACAGCCATAAGGTGAATCAGCAGCCGCGCACTTAAATGCCCCTTCAGCCGCTCAGGAGAAAATGAATCCTGGGAGAGAATCAGCCAGAGCTTTCCTCAAGGTCATTGGTGCTTGGCCACTTTTTAAGTGGCCTTGCCAACTGTAACAGTCTCTGCAGAAACAATCGGAGCACCAATCCAATTTGGCCGGGCTCCTTTTCTTTTCTCTTTCCTTCAGTGCATAGCCTCACTTTTGTTTTGCCCTGCTGAGAGCAGAGCATGAATTGATGACCTTATGAATCTCAAAAGAGCCCGGCAAATCATTGCGGTAAATCTCGGCCCAGCACGTTAAGCATGACCGCAGGCTTATTCCCTCTTTCTTCTTTCTTTTGTCCATCTCTCTCTCTCTCTCTCTCTCTCTCGCTCTCTTCCTTTCTCTCTCTCACTATTTCCATCCTAAGAGCGCGCACACTTGGGGGGTCTTTGAAAACGACCAACTTCTCCAGGATTGTTTTCATGTGCTGCTAATTAATTGTCTATAATTAATGGTTGTTTGCGGTTTGCTAATGAAGTGGATCAAAGCCTATACTCCAGATATTGAAGCTCTGGTTTTATGCCTGAGAAGTAGATAAAGAAAAAGAATAAACAGACAGGGACAAGTGGCGGAGAGCGTGGAGGAGCATGTCACGGAAGTACCGTGAAAGCCGCAGTAAATTCTTTTGTCTTCAATAGTAGTCGTAGTGTCAACAATCACTTGGCATCTGTCCAGAATGGAGCCCGGCAATCTTGAGTTTGATCTATTGGCAGCCGTTCGCTATCGCTTGTGTTTCACTGGGTAATAGTATTTGGTTTTAAGAGTGCTTTCCATTTAACTAGAACGTGCGAGATGATATGTGACAATCATTCGCTTACCAAATGTTTTCTCTCCGAAGCCAACATCTGCCCCTTTTTTTTTCCATCCACTTCAAACGTTCCTTGAACATTTGTTAACAAGATCTAATACGCTCTGATTACACCATAAACAGAAGAAAATGTCCTCACTGAAGTTTTTCTGAAATCACCACCGAGTGACACCGCCGCGTTATCTATGCCAGGCATGGTCACAGCTCAAATGAATTTGCCACTCGCGGGAGAAACATTTTAAGAGTTTTCTAAGATAGAAAACTCATCTGAGACCTCTTCAACATTGTTGTGTCCGCCTTGTGAAAATCTCCATCTGATTTCCCAGTAGATAGCGCGCGGTGCATTGACTGGCAATTTTCTAGCATCTGACAATCTCATCAAAGTGAACCTATTAATGGCGATGATACGAAGAAGGATTCTAAATGGCAGACAGATGAATAGCCCTGTGCGTGTGTGGGTGTTTAATTCTCTGAGCCGAAGCAGCGCGCAGCTCCCTCTGAAAGTGGGAGGACTGGCCGTGAGCTGCTGGGAAACAATTTCAATACTTGTGTTTGCTTGAGAGAGAGTGTGTGTGTGTGTGTGTGTGTGTGTGTGTGTGTGTGTGTGTGTGTGTGTGTGTGAGAGAGAGAGAGAGTGTGGGTGTGAGGGTGTGTGTGTGTGTGTGTGTGTGTGTGTGTGTGTGTGTGTTGCTGTGACCTCATTGATCATGACACCTTGTCTCTCTGGTGTGGTCACCTACACAGTGCTCTCTCTCTCTCCGTCTTTATCTCTGTGTATCACCATCCATCTCTCTGTCTCCCCTCCTCCTCCTCCTCCTCCTCCTCCACCTCCTCCTCCTCTTTTCACACCAAGCACCCTGTACTTTTCTGCACTCCACCTTCTTAATCTCACCCTTCCCTCCTTCCTCACTTTCTTTTCCCCCCAGCCTCCTAAATCCCTCACTCGCCGCAGCAGGGGTTTCTCTCTTTCTCTCTCTCTCTTCTGCCCTTCCTTGTCTTTTTTTTTTTTTTTTAAACCCCTTCCATTTTAGAGCTGAAATCCTGCAATCATTCACTTGTTTGTTGGACTCCTCTCTGCCTGACTTTCTCCTCCGCTTCGCTCCTCCCTGCTCCACTGATCTGTGACGCATGCCCCTGGCGCTTTCCCTCCTCTCCCTCGCTCGCTTCCTTCACTCTTTTATACACTGCACAGCCAGCCATCGCTCCCCCTCTCTCCCCCTCTCTCTTTCACTCTTCCTCTCTGACCCCATCAGTCCCTCAGTGCCCTGGCTAAGCCTGGTCACTCTTCATCAGTGAGCCTCCACTGGACACACAGACCTCCCAGGGGTAAAGGGAAATGGGGTCTTGTTGGCAACCTCTGTGCCCAGCCTTGACAGTTCCACCTGGCTTTAAGTCCTTAACTGATCCTTCTTACCCCTGAATGAGCACCTCATTACCCGCCATCCTCCCCTCGTCTTATCTCGACATCAAGTCTTCAGAGCGGGCGTGTGTTAGCCTCGGTGCTGGCAGAGTACACAGTTTCCAGCTCTTCAATTTTTAGGCACTTGCCCTTTTCAGCTCAATCAGCCTCTCTCGTCCATTCACAGCATGTGAGGGCGCCGTCGCAGCGCCTGAGAGGGGATAATCACCTTGGTTACCAGCGTTACCGGAGGCCTCTGTCTGGCCAAGTTGGCGGTGTGCACCCCACGGGAGCTGCGAGGACAGGTGTCACAGCAACAAGGGACGGTGTTAAACAAGCCCAGATCCAAGCGGGAGGTATAAATATTTACTCCTAGTCATGGAAACTGTGTCACCAATAGGGAGGAATGCTCACCCCATGGCGTTACTGTTTTAATGTCTTTTCAGACTCGGGATCGCCTCACTCTCCCGGGACCGCAATTCAACTCTGACTGGCTTTAAACATAAGTACACCTTGTACCCCAGTAGAAGAATACATAGCAACTGCCAAGAAGCAGTGCAGCCGGGATCGCTGTTTACCGATTTCGCACTCCCATGGCAAAGACAAACACAAATCAAGAGGGGTCAGCGGCTGGAGAAAAGCTGCTGGCTCAGGGGACATTAGGTCGCAGCACGGAAAGCTGCACCCCGGGAGGGCGTTTCGCTTTTTTTGCGCTGAGCCAATCAGATCGGATGGAGCTAAGAGCGCCAGATTGATTGGCAGGCCTCGGATGCCAGCAAATGGAGGAGATGTCCTTGGCATCCGAGTCAGCATTAGAAAACTTCAGCGGCAAAGTTGGTGAAACGCCAGTTGTTCTCACAGAGCGACACATAAGGACGACATAGATCACCATTATGATAATCACAAGCGGCACTGTCTGGGGAATAGTAATGGGAAGGAGATGAGGTGGCAGCCATAAAGAGTGTTTCTACATTAGCGCTGGCCTGATTAGATTGACAGAAAGTTTCGCTAATGGACAATTAAACAAATGGTCAAATGAGATATAAGGCTTCAATTACCGATTGGTGTCTCGTGTGGCCCTCTCAATCATTGTGCCTCACGTATTCTGTTTATACATGAACCTCTCATGAGGACAGAACAGGCTGAAGTACACCGCTGTAAACAGGATGTAAAAAAAGGGATATGTGATAGTCATCTGATGTGTCCTTGCAATGGAAACAGAAAGACCTCATGTCTCATTTCCCCTCTACTTCTATTCCAGTTGATGTAGAAACAAAGACGTCTGTGGACCACTTCTATAACGCTGGAGGGGATCATTGAGATGCAATCATTGTGTGAAACAAAAGCACTTCAAAACAAGGAGTTATGGATCGCAATGAAGACTGGGGGGCAGATTAGGAGATAATTACTGTAAAATACATCACCTGCACTAAACGGTGAGCCTAGGAACTTCTTCTGCTGCTGAGTAATGGACCCATAAAGACCCGGGGGAGAATAAAAACCAGCCCATACTAAGCTCCGTAACTCTTTCAGTCATGACTTGCCCAAAAAGCGCCCGATTTGTTTATGGAGCTTACGTCGAGGCAGTTGCTCTGCTGAGATAGCGGGCCACCCTGTCAGGACCCTTTAAGACTGCATCAGTTGATCAAACAGGGCCGTGCACAGCGGCAGCAGGCAGGAGTATTTTCAAAAAAAGGCTCATTTCAGCTTCTCTCGCACTGACGGGCTTTCCAGCACCATCTGCCAAGTTCAGGTTGTCCAATTATTTAGACCTACAAAAGACAGGGTATCACAGGAAATATATAAGGTAACACTGAGATCTGATTGTGTTGCGGGGCTCAAATGTACACCATGAACCAGCAGATGGCAGGGCAGAGAGCAGGGAGGGGAGGCCTCGCTCTTTTTTTTTAAAATTAAATTGTCGACAAGTTTATTTTATTTTGGGGGCGAATCATCCTCTAAGGTTTGGATCAAAGGATAAAACCTTGGCTTACGGTGAAGACTTTCTCAGCGCATTAGAGAACAAAGAAAGATGCTGAAATAGCAAGCCCGGCGCAGTGTGGAAAAAAAGGTAAAGAGGCAATCTTAACCCTGGCACGGTGCAAACTGTGTCTGACAAGCATCAAAAACTGCATCGGGCTCGGACAAACTCGTGCATTAGCATTCCTATCCCGATGTTCAAAACAAAGTGTAATGTACTACATAAGCTCTCCATAGGCAAGGTGAGTGTGTGTGTGTGTGTTTGTGTGTGCTCACACATGTGTTTCTGTACTTATGTGTGTGCTCATGTGCATCCATATTTTTAGTTTTGGTGTGCAAAGCATTTTCCCTTGATGTTTGTGTTTACACGCCAGGCCTCCCTTCTGTGACTCACAGCGACATTGATTTATGCATGGCCTCTGTCTGCGCGCACGCGTGTGCATGTGCGCTTGCACATATACCAGCTATAATTGGTATTCAAATCTCCTCCCACAAGTACGTCCAACTGCTGCCGTTTTTCAACCGCCAGAGCCCCAGCCAAGGTCCAAACAGCATGATGGGGGGGGGGAACAAGCTCAAACGGATGGCTCTCATTGCACACATTCAAATAAACAAATGGAGGTGATTTAATGCACACTGCCATAAGGCAGGTGGTAATGGAGGCATAGGAGAGAGGACTTGGGGAGGAGGTGGAGGAATGGGAAGTGATGGAGGGGAGCGAGGAAGCGATTACGGGTGGGCAAGCAGCAGAGGTGGAGTTAACAGCATTTGTTACTGTACGTGGGGTGGAAGTTTGGCCCACAGCTGCTGTGGATCAGCCACCCCCACAACGCCATGCGCTGAGCGCTGACTGTGTGTGAGTTATTGTGTGTGTGTGTGTGCGTGTGTGTGTGTGTGTGTCCCTCAGGCCTGCCCGTCAGACACACTGTGAAGTCTTTCTGCCTTTCTTCTCTCACTGCTCCTCTCTCCTCCCTCGCTCTCTTTTCCGCCTTTCTTGCTCTCTCCATCTTTCCATCCCTCCGTCTCTCTCGTTGGCTCGTCTAAAGGAGGGCCAAGTCTCACAGCCTCGCCGTCTTCGCAACACCCTCTCGATCTATATTTCCACGCATCCGTCTTCGCGTCCGATCAATCTGTCCATCTCTGTTCCCTGCCATCATAGCAACCACCGACCCCCATCTCGTCCCCCCATAACCTGTTTTTTTTTTTTTTTTACTTTCCTCTAGATTAGTTTTGACATTTTTCACTGCGGAGGGGGGGGAGGAGACAGAGACTGGCTGATTTGTTATCAGAAAGACATTTTTTTTTTTTTTAACACAGTATGTGTGCACGTGTTGAGGAAACAGACCATCTTCTTAACACTCCCTTCTCTCCTGCCTTCCTCCATCCACCCCCTGCCTGTAACAACCTTCCTCCTCCACCACATCCACCACCACCCCCGGCCCCCTGTCTCTCCCGGCCCCTGTCAGTGGCTAGATTAATGACAGTGATCAGTGAGCAGCCCCCAGCAGAGGTTGCCTGCAGCTCAGGCAAAACCCGGCGCGGTAAGCAGCACACACACACACACACAAAAGCACATTGACATGCAACACACAAACATAATGTGCGCCCAGACACACAAACCTCTCACACAGTACTCCAGTTAGAATGACACACAAAAACGCCTACACGCGTATGCATATAAATCAAGCCTGCAGTCTTACAGGAGCAGACACAAATAGATCCACAACATGAAGGAATCAACACACAGGCCGCGCTGAACACCGTGCAGATGGGAAGAATGGCTGCGGAGCTGTGGAGCAAATGTAGCGCCCCCCACCCCCTCATAAAAACAGACATCATCGCCACGGCACAGCACAGGTCTGACTGTGACAATATCCGACCTAGCACTTAACCCTTTCCGCGCCTCGGGACGACGTAAACAAAGAGCCACAGAGCGCAGCACAGCAGCCACACATCAGTGAAAAGCCACATCTGCATGCACTTCCTGGTTACAATTCCTGCTCAGTCAAGGAATCACAGCAGCTTTGGGTGGAATCTAATAAGGTTTATTATGAGTCTCTGGAGGATTTCAGCATCATCCAAGCAGATGGCACACAATACCACGAGGCTGTAGTTGCTCAGAGTCATAACTGAGCCTAATCCAAATCCTTATTTTTGCAGCAGATGCACTTGTTATAGGGTATTGACCATGAAATCTATTGTGCCCGTAGGGGAGCTGTGCAGGACTATCCCAGACCGAGATGTTCAAGTGTGGTGGTGGGGGGGATAACAGCAGCAGCAGGACAGGCGGGCGGGCAGGCAGGTGCTATCAAAAGGCTTTATAAGAGATTGTTAGATGTTATTGTATCTGATAAGGTGAGGTCTCAAAGGTCCTTTTAGTCCCTCACACTACTGCAGAATATAAAAGCAGGAGCAAACGCACACCACTGCTGGCTCCAGTGTGTGTGTGTGTGTGTGTGTGTGTGTGTGTGTGTGTGTGTGACACGTCTGGTCCACTGCGGGCATTTGTTATGAGCTCTCATGTGGCTGCAGGAATATTCAATCGGAGCTCTCTACATGCATGCGTGCACAGACGTCTCCCGGGACCTCGGTCTCATCTCGACACAGCAGCTATGACACAATAGATCCCAATCTCGGTCCGTCCGGGGAGAATAATCAAAAAATAAAAAAAAAAACGCTGTGACGCACGAGGGTCAACAGAGCACGGGGAAATAGAGAAGAAAAAAAATCTGCGTGGGTAAAAAAAGAAAAAAGTGACAGCGAGCCTGCGCCTTTCACTTTTGCTTCAATCTCGTGTTGTTTAGGGGTCTTTCCAGCTTGACAGCTGCGTAAAGTGGTCAACAGAATGACTCATACCCAAGTGGAAAGACCAGACTTGCGCAAGAAAAGATAAAAAGGCTTTGATTTTAATTACCCAGCGGTGATTAGAGCCGCAGGATGGTTGTAAACCGGAATATCTGCACGTGTTATTGTCCCGCCGTGAGCTCCACCTTCCCCTCTCCTCCCCAGCCTGACACATCCAGTGCGTTTTTTTTCATGCGTTATTAAGCTTCTTTACGGAGCTTAGGCAAACTTGCACGGGGTAAAAAAAGAAAAAGAAAAGGGCAAAAAGCGGCAGCACACCGACGCAGCTTACCGCGCTCCTCTCATTCGCATCACACTCATTCACTCCTTACCATTGCGCACCAGGCAGGCGACTGTGATGATGGTGAGCGGGACGCAGTAGTTCCACACGGACGAGAGAGCCATCGCTGTCGCTGGTATTCCCCCTTGAGCTCTTCCTCGGTTATTCCTCTTCCTTTTGGAGAAAATCAGAGTGACATGAACCCGCAGGTTCACTCCGCCGACAGCGCCTTCAGCGTCTCCGTGTGTCAGCGCGTGTGAAGTGTGTGCGCACGGGCGCGTGCGAGTGTGTGTTGTATGAGGCGCTCGGTGCGTAACGGCAGCTCTTTACATAGTAGTAACGCTCCCCTCTGGCGCACTCAACACACACACACTTTCTCCCACCTCTGGATGCGTGAGAATGACGGCTCGGCCGGTTTTTCTTGGTTACTTTACATTGTAAATATATTCTTCTTTTTTTCTTTTTTTTTGTAGAGCTCGGCTGTAAGGGCGGGCCCGTGTGCGCGTCTGGCCAATTGGAGAGAGCCGGAGCAGGTGGAGGGGTGTGCGGATGAGGAAAGAGGGGTAGGGCTTCGGGGAGAAGTAAATGGCAGTGCAAGGAGGAGAGCAGGGGAAGGGACGACGGGCTGCACCTTCCAATTAATTGAAATCAATTGGCTCTAAATGTGATTGATAAGCAGCATTAATTTCCCGACGCAAATAAGCAATTTATTTCACGTTCAGGGACCGAAAATTACGCGTGGCACAGTGATTAAGATGAAAACGAAACAGATGTTTAATGTTCGGAGACAGAATAATGTTGGGATCCGTTTTTGGCGCTCTTAGGGCGATTGATTGACGCAGACTGATGTCGGCAATCAGGCGGCGGACTCACCTCTCCATCAGTTTAAGGCTGACGTGATCTAAAACAATCATTTTCGGTAATTAACCCATGCTTAATATTACTCTGGTGATCAAAACTGCAGGGAAAAGGTCACACAGACTCACTTAAAATCAGATTATGTGCAGCAGAAGTCTTCAGGTGTGTGTGTGTTTCCCCCCTCTGGAGCTGCTCTTTCTCCACGATGCGCACAGGAGTCATCAAGCGGAGCAGGGGGAGCAGGCCTGAGTGTGTTCGGTTAAATCGCCGTTCACAATGACGGTAATGGCCCGGAACAAAAACGTATGCCCCGGTCGAGCCTGCGTTTTCTGCTCATCTGTAGTCAGGGCCTATTAGGTCCCGCTAAAGGGGCTCTTTAACTTTACCCTCATGCTGTGGCCACAGTTTGCCCATAATTGTGTTTTCCAGTCAGAGAGCGCTGCTCCATTATGAAAATTGTTTCTCTTTTCCTCATCTCTTTTCGTTTTCTTTTTTTTCTTCTCCTCCACTAATCTAGTGTTAGAACATGGGCTTGTAGGCTCCTCATGCTCGAAGGCATCTTCTCGAGACTGTGTCTTTGGCGCCCCCTTCAGGTGAGATTAGGGACAGCACGTCATTTTTTTTTTTTTTAAATCTGCCTTGGCCTCTCTCGCTCACTCTCTCTCTCTCTTTTCCTCGCTTCCTCTCTCCCTCATCTGTCACAAATCCTCCAGACACTTGGGTCAGTTTGGCTCAAACAGTCAGGAAAAGTTCAAACAGAGAGTAAAACATCAAACCAGTCTATTAGCATTAATTTTAATATTTCTTCTCTTGGCCCCCATAAAGATTCTTTGAACTCGCGCCTCATATCTGACCTTGCCCCGTAGATCTGTGTGAAAATCTTAAAGTCTCAGCTCCAGGCTCTCTTCCCCCCCCCCTTCACCCGGACTCTGTCTCGACACGAGTTTCGACGGCGTTGTCTTGGCGAGGACGATATCTGCCTTGCTTGTTTCTCCCCCAGTCCCCAATCCCAGCCCATTTTTTTCCCCTTCCTGCGGGCATTTGTCCCCCCTCCTCCACCGGCTGGCAGGGAAGTCAGTGGTGGTGGCAGCAGCTCTCCGGCACCAGATGGGGTATTGTCAGGAAGTAATGAGGGGAAAACACCTGCTTCTCCAGCGAGCGCCACTCCTTCATTTTCAGCCATTTGACACAACATATGCAGGAAGCACATACAAAGGCAAGTGACCGTGACGAGAACAGCGGCGGCCGGGTGGCACGCGGTTGCAGAATGCCTGGCACCTTGATGCGTTAGTCAATGAGGTGTCATGTTTGGTATAACTCACCTTTACATGAGGGCCGGTGCGACTGAGGGGCTGCCAGGACAGTCGCCAGCCGGACTAAACTGGTAGATCTGGTGAGGAGTCGCAGACTTAAATGTCACAGAGCTGCACCTTTTGTCCCGGTCAGGCCCCCGAGACAAGAACACTTCCCTGCTCTGTATTCTCCGCACGGCCTCTGCATTTTTTCCCTGAACTGTTGTCGACCTGTTTATCCACGAGACACTATCAAGGTCAAGATGTCACTGTAAACTAGGCTTCTCTCTCTCTCTCCGACCCGAGCCTTGCACCTTGGGGACAGCTCCACCGTGTGAAATTCCTGATACATAATCTTGTCTTTTTCGAGCCAACCGAGTTGAAGCCCCAGGACCGGAGCCCACTTGGGAGCGCATGCGGCTTTTCACTCATGGCTGACTCAAAGGCCAAAAAAACAACAAAAAAAAATGTTGCTCACTGGCATTTCACATGCAGGGAAGAAGGGGGGGGGGCTGCATTTTAAATTTACAGTGTTGTATTCTTTCCTCCGGAGCGTGACCGATTTATAAAAAAACTCCCCTATTTCTGTTACCGCCTCGATATATATGTTGTCTCTTTACTCCTGGCTTTGACCTCAGACGTAAACCAAGCAGAAGTTTGTGGAGTTGGAAAAAGAAATACGAGGAGTCTGTAAAAATGCTCACAGGCGGGCTACGGCGCAGGCGAGCCACTCGGGGAGGAGGGGGGGGTTTTGAATAATCAGTTTAATAACATTATCCTGGCCGTGCTCTGTGGCGCATGCACCCATTAATGGAGTGTCATTGTTAAACTGCCGCTTCGCCCATTATTAACGACGGCCTACGGTCAACCACACACCGATAATAAAACCACATAAAAAAAAAAAAAAAAAAAACCCCGCCATAACTTCAACAGACAAGCGTAATGAAATTCTTTGCATTATGAGCACGGTTATGGTAATAAGCGATGGTGCTGTGGCGCGGCGTTAAGGGTTACAAGGCAACAGAGGGGAAAATTAAAAAGATGAAGTTGTAGTCGGCGGTGGAATGGGCACATTTACTTAAGTACTGCTCTTAGATACAACTTTAATGTACTACGAGTATTTCCATGTTTGCTACTTTGTACTTCATGATATTCTGGCGGGACGGTCGCAGCCAAGAGGCGATTTGTGGTTATTTTTTGACCGAGGGGATTGGCCCAGGGTTGGTCTCATTCACCGACAACAAGCGATCTGACACTTTTTGTTCCTTATCTTGATCTGACTTCGGGCAGATACGATGAGTCAGACTAACATGTTCAACGAAACAACCCCTTTGCCACCACACAAAGGGCTGAAGCAGGGGGGATGGCAGGTTGATGAGGGCGATGCATTTTGGGTTCATCTTTAAACCAGATTTAATCATGGGTCAATCTTAAATTCTGCTGTGCCAAATTTAAAAACTATCTTAAAATGAGCCTCTCTTCAACCCCTCAGTTTAAACCTAGATTAAACTTCATTCTGCTGCGCCAAAACTGTGATCCAGGATTAAGCCAGCCTTTAAACCTGGTTCCAAGGCAGCAGCCAATAAGCTTCCCGGGGCAACCTACAACCACTCAAACACACATGCAACCAATCACACGCGCACACATCTCGCTCAGGTAAAAGAGGATTATTCAAGGAGAGGAAAAGTACAGAAATGTTTATAAGACCATGGGTCGTGACAGTCAGGATGTAATTTTTAGTGAAATAATGATAAAACAACCCTTTCCGCCAGTTGCATTGTGGCCCCCGGACCACGCCGCACTAAGTAAACTCTCTATCATCCATCCTTTTTTTACTCCTTTAACTTTTAGTGTTAACGTTCTCTCTTTTAATCGTTGTGTGGCGATTTCTTTTGAATGTGTCTGACTGTGTTTGAAAAATCAAGATAAAATCTTCAAAAAGAAGCCCTCCTGTCCGTCATTGCAGCTGATGATAACAATTATGATACTCGAGTGGTACCAAATACTGCAACACTGTGATATCTGCTGAGATAGTTATCAAACCGTGAGAATCTCTCACCATTACAGCCCGATTTTCGAGGCAAACATTGTTTGTACTCCACTACAATCATTGTAAAACTTTAATTACTAGTTACTTTGCAGATTTAGTTTATTAATACAAATATAGATAGATGCTAGATTATTACAGATCAAGCTGTCCGGCAGTATATTGATCACCCGGCAGTGTATAAAGGGGCAGCTGTGGCTCAGGAGGTAGAGCGAATCATCGACTATTGAAGGGGTCGGGGGTATGATCCCCGGCTCTGGCTGCGTCAGAGTGTCCTTGGTCTCTGTTCATGTGTGAGCGCAGAAATATCACAGGGTTAGAAAGTGCTTTCCTCTTCCATCAGTTTGTTAGTGTGGGAAGTGTTGTAGGGTGCTTTCAGGGGTTGGTTGACCGGAAAAGTCCATTTAGTCTTTACCAATTAAAATGAGCTCACATGATTAAACATTAAAGTGATAAACATGGATTATTAAATAATTATGGTCCAATAATATGATATATATGATTTTGAAATGGGCCATTCCGCACAATGAGTCATTCTACTTGTGGCAGGATTGTGAATGCAGGACTTTTAATTGTAATAGAGTATTTTCCCACAGATGTGTTACTGCTTCCACGAAGGTAAAGGATCTAAATATACCTTCCACCGCTGGCTGAAGTCTATAATGGTTGTTGTGTGTGGCTTGTCTGATTTTAGAATAGACTGCATCTTGAATACCCATGTTGAGGTAAAACCAGCAGCGGCTAACCCTGCATACCCTCATAATGGATTGGCAAAGTTTCAAGGTTGCCTGACTTTACTATTCACTCTGTGTGCGAGCGCGAGTCTTCAGTTCATGTATGTGTTTGTGAGCAGAATTCACTGCGAACGCTCCCGCAGTCAGCCGGGGGGGGGGAGAAAACACAGACATGCACGGGCTGAGCACTTTGAGGAAAGGTCATTGCTCCAGACTAAGGTCTTACAGGCTGAAGGGAAAGGTTGGTAAACAAGCCGAAACAAGCCCGAGATGGCATTGGATGGAGGAGATGTGCGGCTGAGTGGGCATACATGTCCCGCTTTCAGCACGACGTCAATATGGCCCAGACCTCTTTTGTATCTCTAAAATGGAACAAAATCAATGGCGCGCACACACACACACAAACACACAGACACACAGACACACACTCAAACACGAGGACGGTAAATAATATTTTCTAAAAGCAATTTAATATCAAAGGAATTCCAAGTACAGTAAATTAAATCGAGTGCAATGTGCTTCAGCGCTGTCACACCAAAGAGATTATAATGACCTTCGCGTGGATACTTTGAGCCGGCTCTGTCTTTGGAAAAAAAAAAAAGGTTGAAAAGGAAACCAACAAAATAAAACCTTGTCCTATTACCCAAATGGCTCATTCATGATACACAGCCGAGCAATTATGTTTGTGACAGAAAAAAGGAGAGAATTGCGCGTGGGGTCTTAACAGCTCTCGCGGCACAGGAGGCTCATCCCGCCGCCGGCGCTTCGCTAAGAACGTAGCTCGCCATTTCCTACAATGGCGGGATAGATAAAGAGAAATTGCCCACCTTGTCCTAGATGCATAACTGAAGCATACACCCACAAGCAAAGCAGCTTTTGTGCCTCTAGAGCAATCATTTGCCCTTCAGAGATTTTTTTTTTTTTCCACACCCAGCTTGTTACTGATTTTTATTGTGCTCTCCCCGCAGCCTCCAAATCTTTACCTCCCTCATTTTCCCCCACCCCGCATTCTGATCATCCGTAACCCCACGATCGTCCCCCTTCCTCGCTTAAGTGTCGCCCATTTCCCCGGCCCAGCCCTCCCATCTTTCTTCTCGTCGCTCGCTCCGTCGTCTTCTCCTCATCCCTCCACCTGCCTGGGCCGTCACACCAGAGGCTGCTTGTCTCCGCAGGTGGAGGGTAGGGACTCCACACTGCTTCTGTAGATGGGCTTTTTCTGAGACCGGTCATCACTGGAGGGAGGGAGAGAGGAGGGAGAAAGAAAGACAGAAGAGCATGATTATCAAGCGTATCGACCACCCAGTGGGCACTAGAAACAGTATAAGTGAGGAAATGATAGAGCAGAAGCGAGCGATTGGAGCCACACCTGGCTGTCGATGCGAGAGTCCATTTTTCTCCCTTTTTTGCTCCTTTTTTATGCAAACGTGCTCATAATTGTGAGGATTCAACTCTTCAGCGGCGGCACAAAGACGCGGGAAGCATGTGCGAAGCAGGAAGTTCACGTTTTTTTCAGGCCAGGCGGAGAAGAAGTTAATGAGCGAAGCTACATGGGGTCACGGTGCACATTAACATACCCTCAGCAGCAGATTTAATGAGACTTTTTCTGCAAATGCTTTTATTATTTCCGTATCCTTTTTTTATATCCAGCGATGAATCACAGAACGAAACCCGGTGCGGCGAGGTCGAGCGAGAAGCGCGAGGAAAACGCACGGGAGAGGAAGGAGGATGAGAAAGATGGAGGACGGGGTCACGCAGGTCGGACCTGCTGAGATGGACTTTAATATTCAGTGTGGATGAGGCATTTATAAAAAGCACACTGGAACTAGTCTGCACGCGTGTGTGGAAAGGTTTTTTTCCTGCAAGAACATTTGGCATACGTAACACAATGTGAAGTACACAAGGTGAACAATGGTGCACTCGCACACAAAAACACACACACACACACACACAAAACGCACGCCGTAACGGAGACTGGCCTTGGTTCTATCACATGGGACAGAATGAAATATTGCAGCAATAACCATATCTGTAATATAAAGTCAAACTGCAAGGGGCAGGCACTGGGAAAATAGGATGGCGAGGGAGCATAAAAGCGGCGGAAAAAAAAAAAAAAAAAAAAAAAAACTCGCACAGATTCCCTCACGTTCAGAGGAACCGCATTCATCCCATTTTGAATGTGATTTAAAATGAAAAATCAGAGCGTAAAGAGCGAGGGCGATAGCTTTTTGTTAGAGAGAGGCAAACACAAAGAGTCAGACGTCTTCCTTACATGGGTCCCTTGCTGGTCTTGGTCTGCTTGGCCCTGCGGCACAAGAACACGCTCATGGAGAGGATGAACACCAGGAGAGACACGGCCGCCGCCGAGGTCATCAACACGAGGCGTCCGTTACTCGACTCGTACCAGGGGGCATCCTCTGTGGGACAAATCAGTCGGACATAAAGGGAAAACATGCATCACACAGACTCTGAAATCAGCAGAACTATGAGGTTCACGCCTCCGGGCAAAGCTTCTAATGGCAACATGGTGTTTGTTTGTGGAGGAAATGAGTGACTGTCTGGAGTTCAGATGGTTAGAGAGCTGTCGTACACAGCGCTCATCTTCAAGAGGTCTGCCTTTTACACATTTTTGAGAACTGGCTGATTGTCCCCCTTCATGTGCATACGCTTTCATATTATATTTATCACTACGCTGACATGTTTGATTCCAGTGAATTATTTAAACCGAGCAACATGATGTCTCGACTTAGAGACTGCTTTTTTTTTTAACAGAAGAGTGCAGAGGACTGAGAGGCAGCTCGGTGCAAGGACGACCACCTGAAGCTCAATATCAGCAAACACCAATCATGTTGCGTCGGTCTGGCGCTGCATGTCTATTAAGTTCTAGCAGACTCACTGAGAGAAACAAGACACATTAAAAGTCCTCATATGTGTTCATACTTCTGGCCAATAAAGCCGATTCTGATTGGTGAATTCGAAAACGTGAACGATTGACACGTGTCTTCGGCCTGGCAGCGCACATTCAACCAATCAGCACAGTTTCAAGGTGAGGACGCGAGAACAAATGCGAAACATGGTCATGGTCCCCCCTTAGTGATGGCATTCAATAACTAGTCCATATAAAGAAAAAGAGGGTCGCGATCTGTGATATTTCTTTTAATTAATTTACATAATTATCCGTCTGGCAGTACTGAAAAAACGATCTCAGTCATCCGGCCTTCGTCGGGTTTGTGAAGATTTGGCTACTGTCAGACAGACGATTAAGTAAATTCATCAAAAGAAATATTCTCGAGTGCGACCCTCTCATCTTTATACGGTTTAAAACCACGGCCAGAAAGATGTTTGAGAAGAACATTATGAAGCTGACCTTGGGCCTCTTGGATATAAAATGGCATCACTTCATTATTTTATCCTATTAGACTTCTGGATGACATGTTGTCATATTCTTCAGTTTTGGCCCCCCCCCCAAAAAAAGGTTTTGTTGGGTCACAGTCAGTGTTGGAAGAAGAACTCAGTGCTCGAACCAAGCTCGAAGGACGATATATATCGTATATATTTATTTGTTATTATAATTGTTATTATAAGTTATTATCATGTGCGACAAGAAGAAGTCTTCAAAGGCTCTCCTGTTAGTTTCGTCCTTCGGCGATTTACGACTCCATCAGGTAAATGACGACCTCACGAAGCTTCCAGGGGAGTTTTGCACAACCCACATCGTATATTTTCTATGTGGAATTAAGGTAGATAGTTTTATATGGCAGGTGAGTAAATGTAGTGAAGAAAAAAGCATCCTTGTGAAATGCACTGGAGTGGAAGTATAACATAGCATAAATAGGATATACGACATAAAGTACAAGTACCTTAAAATTGCACTTAAGTACTTGAGTAAATGTACTTTGTTACACTGCACCACTGATCACAGTGACCTTGACAGTCGGAACTTTCTGGCCACCAAAATCTCATCAGTTCAATCCTTGAATCCAACTGAGCCAAACTTGAGGAAAAAATCCCCTCGGGGCCTTCTCGATATCCGGGACGAACGGATGGACAGACGGACACAGAAACATAATGCCTCCAGCCGCGGCTGTTGCCGGCGCAGAGGCATAAAAATTAAGATTACGGGGATTTAAGGCGGCAACAAACACATGCTTCGTCTGTTCCCACATCCAGTAATTCCATATGTTAAGAGGATTTCTTGGCAGCTGGAGTCACACAGGAGCGTTTTTGCGAGAGAGGTTTCTGCTCTGCTATTGTTTTGTGCGACTTGAAACGCAACATTTGCCCACGGAACCTTGAAGGGTGAGCAAACGTTAGTCCAGCCGCTAGAAAAATGATTGCCGTTTTAATTAGTACATGTGCTTCCGAGGAAATACGGGAGACACTGTGGAGCGCGGTGACCAATGAGTCAATTGCAGCTGTAATAAGATAACTCTGGCATAATAAATAACACGCGTTGGCTTAATTGCGTTTTTAAGAGGTTGCGTAATTTCGACGACTGAAGTCAGGAGGCTTATGAATCCTGCTGGGTGAGAGGACGGCGGTTAAAAGAAAAAGAGCTGCAGCGCATTAACACGGCGCAGTCATCTCACAGGTCAGCGATAAAGATGATGAAGACGGATGAAGTGCTGTAAATTGGATTAGCTGTAAACGATGTAATGAAATTAGCTCTCCGGTTGAATACATACATCTTCACGTTTCATGGGGAAATAAGACGGTTTGTCAGTCACGCGGACTCGTCGGTCCACGGAGGCGAACAGACAACCAAGACTTTCCAATCAAGCGCGCGCCAACTTTTTACTCATTGTCAGCGTGTGCCAGAAAGTAACGCATGCTTTCTGACGACGTTAGCGGGTCCCATGGGTGAATACATAAAGCGAGGCTGCGCAGTGTTTTCTGGAACGGATCAAATTAAAGGGAATTAAAAAAAAACAAGAAACAATCACACGCTCACAGGTTTCAGTTTCTAACAGCTCAGGTTCATTTCCGCCTCCCCTTTTGGTCGGTTTCTTTGCTCCGTGCTCGAGGGCGCACTAATGTTTGACTTGGTATTTTTCTGTCTAAAGAGGAAAAAAGAAAATCAAAAGGTCAGGTAAAAATGATTGTATCTTTTATATATTATCATCATCGTTTAGAGAAGGTGGAGTCATTGCCCTTTATTTTCTTAAAATATACAAAATGTCCTTTTTTTCCATGTGACCTTTCAGAGCGGATTTCAATTTTTTTTCAATGTTTTCATAAATGCCCTCACCTCGCCCAACCATTTTTCTGTGCGCGATTTAGTGAAATAACCCTGTGCTGCACTTCTTCCTTAGAAATTTGGGGCTTTCAAATGTTTCGCACTTAGGAAAAATAGAACTTATGCTGTCGTCAACGCACCCACACACCTGACCTTTTCTGGCCACCTTTTGAGTTTCAACATTGTTTTGGCTTAGGGGATGTTGACGGCTGAACTTCCCCAACAGTTACAAAGAAAAACCTCGACCGGTTTGTAGAAACAGGAAGCGGGGGGGGGGGGGGGCAACATTAGCTCCGGTGTTCAAGGTGGATCTAAAGTGTCCTTCTTACCGGGCAGCACGGTGATGCTGATGGTGCGCCTCCTGCTGAACGACTCCACGGAGGGATGCTCGGCCACGCAGGTGTACTTTCCTTCGTCCTGGGCGCTCACCTTCTTCAGCGTCAGCTTGGAGGAAGGCAGGATCCAGTCGTCACCCTGAAAGAGAGAGAGAGAGCAACGGAGACACACAACAGAGCGTAGGAGAGTCAGACAAACGTGAGGCAGAGCAGAATAGAACAAATATTTTTGATTGACTGGATTGCGGCCTCAAGAGGATCAACAAAGTCTGACAAATTACAATTATACTGAGCCGAGAGCTGGAGAGTACGCGCTGCTGGTCGGTGAACGAGAGAGACACAAGAGAGAGGAGGGGCAGAAAGTGTTGTTTTGGACGAGTTGTGCGAAATGTGAAAAAAAGGGACAGGGTAACAGGACAAGAGACACTGGCAACGTCAGCGACACAGATAGAAAGACAGAAATATCTGCCTGTGCCTGGCCCTCGGAGGACAGTCCCCCCAAAGTCCCAGATGAAGTGTATTTACCTGAGCAGTAATCCCAGCGACTGAACACACATCGACACAAGTCAATAACCCAGATAACACCGTCAATCCGCAAAAAAGGATGATGCCCGCATCAACACACTGTTAACACAACACATAATGAGATGGCAAGGGAGCGGGATGAATTGTTGACACAAAAATAGCAGCACTATTATGAGATAGAGCCCGACATGGTAGGAAACAAATAATAGGCCAAACGCGAGGACTGGAAAACAAACGAACGTGGAGGAGAGGAGAGGGGGGGGGGAGAAAAAAAAAAAAAAGACATTACACCATGCAAATGATTTGGCTCCTGGGAGCTGCGGCTCCTGCCAAGAAAGTCCATTTCAATTTGAATGGATCTGAATTAAGAGGATTTCCCATAAAGGCCAGGTCTGGCCAAAGCAGCATTTTGTATGCAAATCCACTGGCTCCCAAAGCAGTGGCCCGTTTCTGCCTCTGTCCTGCTGTCATTACCGGGGGCCAGCGCGCCTGCGGCAGCTGTCTGTCAAAGTAGACCCGTTCTGGTTCCACTCCCTGCCCCGTATCCATTCCTGTCATACGTAACGCGAGCTTTCGCGCGCACCGACATTTCATCTCATCTCATCTCATCATCTCCTTGAATGCGTCATACCTCTTTGCCCCGAAGGTCGCGTGACTTATGAAAATGGAGCACACATAGATCCAACAGGTGGTGCCTGTCCGCCATGCTGACAGTGATTATTAGTCTTCTTCAAACCAATGTGTGATGCAGATTCAACAAACAACGACGAAAAAACCTAAAAGCGCTACATACGATTACGCGGAGGACAAACAGCATTAGCGGTATAAAATGTATGCTGAATTGGATTTGGACTTGTAAGCCCATTTAAAAAACGGATTAGCGGTGACCCCCTTTTAACAAGCAAATTAACCCCCACGCCGACTTATCGAGGAGAATTACAAAAGAGGGGAAACTCGCCAATTACGTCTGGCTGTCCTCAAGATATCTGCATAGCTGCATGGCTTCATTACACCTGCCATTTGCCCTGGGGGTGCAATACCATCTCCTCACCAGAAGGGGCGCGGTGTGTTCTCTGGCTTGTCAACTTCGGGTTGTTCTACAGCACATGCCTGGTCGTCAACAATGGCATTATACGCTGGGATGTCCTAATTTCCCCCGGGTGAGGGGTTCCTCGGCCCCGGCGACGGAGCCCAGTTGAATAATTCAATACTGGTTAACCAAACACTAGAAAATCATTAGAAATCTATCCACATAATTGTTTTCAGGTTGACTGGCTCTTGTCTAGACCTCATTAAACTATTAATCCTCTGTAAGTGGGCAAGCTGCAATCCCCAGCGAGTGGTGGGCCTAAGCCAACCGGTCACTTAAATACAGAGCACTTCAGAGGAGGAGGAGGAGGAGGAGGAGAAGGATGAGGAGACGACAGGAGAGGTGGTGGTGGTGGTGGTGGCGGGGCGGGGGGGGGGACCAGTGGACTGAGAAAGTTGGGGAGAGAAAACAGAGAGGTGCTAGAAGAGACGAGAAAATTAAGAGAATGTTTGAGCGAAGCCAAGAGAGAAGGAAAGGGACCTAGAGAGACTGGAACAAGAGAGGGGAAAAAATAAAGAGGTCACATCAAATATTGGATGGAGGAAGAGAGAGAGCGCAGAGTTTCCAAGAGCATAATGAGGACGCCGGCGCTGTGCACAATCCCCGGGCTTTCTCACGTTCTTGTTCCAGAAGTAGCTCGGCTCCTCCGACGCGCTGGCGGAGCACTTCAGCACCACGTCGTCCCCGGCTCGCACCCTCAGCTCCTGAGGGACGCCCAGGTAGCTGGTGAAGCCTTCCCGGGACAGTGACAGCTCACCCATGTCTGAAAAGAAATGGGAGACGGGAAGCACGACGGAGCATTAATGAAGCAGGAAATTTAATATACGCTGGAGCCACTTTCTCATGAATCTGGGACGTGACCGAACATATGTTTGTGGCAGTGGCAGCTGGCAAACACACTCATATTTCAAGTATATCTGAGTGTATAGAGCTCAAGTGCGAGTGCCTCCCGGCGGGACAGGCCGCACCAAGCAATCAATAATAATGATAATGGGCTTCATCTTATCGAAGTCTTTAGAAAGGCAGTGTTGTGAATAATGGCTCATTTTCTCTTCCATCTCAATAGATGGCCCACGTCCATCCAGCTCCTGGCTTCCTTCCCTGTCCGTCTCCTTCTGTCCCCTCAGTCCATTCTAATCTTTGCCTCTTATTGATTCCCCCCATGAGGCTGAGGAGCCTATCAAACAGCATCACGGTCGATTCTGGTGGCCACTGAGAAGATAGAGGACACCGATAATCCGGCCGGCCACGCCACGGATGTCGTTTCATCCAACTGTGTCCCCTACACCAGCCGGAGCCCCCGCCAGGAGAGCGCGTCTTTGTTCGCGTGGGAGTGCAGGGAGAGAGTGCAGTACCTATCATAGGTACCACAGGATGTGTACTTTCTTTTTTTGTTTGCAATTGTTTTGTTGTACACACTCCGCAGCTGCACTGCATAGATACGTCTTGTGTTATTAACAATTCATGTGTTTTTCTATCCCTCACTGTGAAAGAAAGCTGTGTCCACAGTGTCTGAAAGATTGACTTTACTTCCTGCTGGTCGGAAATATGAGGAAAATTGCGATGTTTCAGACACTCTCTGTTCCGTCTTTTCAGCCAGACTATTTACCAATGTACACTCAGGTGGTTTTTTTTCTCTCCTTTCCTTCCTCCTTTATTCGGCATGTCAGTGTTCTCAGCCGGGCATTTCCCTATTAACGGGTGAAGCTCAGACGCTGTGTCTCATTTCCAAGTCTCATTTTCATCCAGCTTATTGTCGGATTCCTGCAGAGATCTCTTTGACCACCGCAGGAAACAGACGCCATGAAAAAAATAAATAAATCTAGAAATCTAAGGTTTCTTTATTATGGGGAAAACAGTGTCACAGAGTCATTGTTCCCGGACACCGCCGTGACCCACATCGCCCACAGGCACTCACAATGCACTTTGATGGCCAGGACCTGGGAGGAGTTGTCTGGCGCGGTCACATTCTCGGCGTCGGACACACAGCGGTAGGGCCCCTCGTAGTACCTTCCTGCGCGGGGGATAGTCAGGACGAGGCTGTCTGAGATCTGCTCGATCTGCATGGAATAGTAGCACCAGGATCGCTCCCAAACCGGACGCCATGTCTGCATGTACTGGTGGAGAGGGAAAGACAGAAAGACAGATGATGGCAGCCGTCTAGTTAGAGGCGTACATCGAGACCTTTGGAGCCTGATATCAGATTCAGAAATTGATCCAAACGCAACACCGTCACGTGACATTCCCCGAGGAGTGTTCTCACGGATAACATTTCATGTGTTGGTGTTTTTCTGTGCAGCAGTCAGCTGCTCTGTGTGATATTTACATAGAGCACATGACGCCCTGTTCCAGGACACGCAATGCAAATCAGTTTGAGCTGTAAATGTTATGACAAGTAACAGTGTTCAGTGAGCAGTCCAGTCTAATGCACGCTGCACAGTGTCAGCCTGTACATAAGAGAACAACATGATACAGTGATTAATCGGTTTTTCACACCATTACAAGAGCAGTAGCTGCGTATTTATTTCACATTTCTAACATTTTAATCGTCTGTTCTTAACTGCACATTTACATAACTGAGTGTAAATTTTTTCTCATAGTTTACGTTTTCAGTTTGGGTGTTTCCTGTCTTATGTTTAGTTCCTGGTTGTTTTTTGGTTCTCCCCAGAATGTTTTTTTGTCAGTTGTGTTGGTTGTATTTGTTTTTTTGACATCAGCTCCGTACTCAAACCTCGCTTTTTTGTTTTGCCTGCCTGACTTTCAATGTTTTTGAATTTGGGTCCTCGTCATTATACATTCTGTCATTTATTCAATCGACGTCAAACTACAGTTCTTCGTGGCTTTTAACTAGCTTCGAGTAAGACTGCCTTCCAAGTATGTCAAGTATTTCCCCTTGATTTTTTTTATTTCTATTTTTCACCTGTGTCTGTTTGTTGGTTTGTGAGCAGGATTACAAAAAAACTACTGCACAGATTTGTATAAAACTATGATGCAGGATAGGTCTCTGCCCAGAATAGACCCCTTTATCTTTTAGTGTGGATCTGGATAAAGGGTCGGATCCAGGAATATTTTCTAACTTCCTTCAACATTTTACATATTATTTTGTCATTTTCTTAGGCAATAATGCACAGATCTGGATGGGAAAAAAGTCAGGCATATTAAAGTGGCTACATAAGTGGACTTGGTGAAGGTACGCACTCTACTGAGTGCCACTCTAGTTTCCTTTGTGAACGAAGGTCACCCTCCAGTGATCTCTCGAGTATAAATAAAGGGTTGTCTGATTAATAAATTCAGTTTTACAGCATATCAAACAATGTAAATGAAACACTTGAACACTGATGGTTGAGACGAGGTTCCTTCCCCTCACACCCACCGCCCCTCTTTTTTTGTCCCACGGCTCACCTTGGAGAAGATCTCAAAGTGGACCTGGCTGATGTTGAGCTCAGAGTCTGAGATCAGGCACTCCAGCGTGATGCTCTCTCCCTCCAGGATCGGCTCGGTCGGCCCTTTAATGAGCAAAGTGGCTGCATGTGGACAGAGATTAAAGATGTGTTATTGATCACAACATGAATCGGCGGGGGGCTCGGGGCGGGGCGGGGGGAGTCTCTGGAGGGTTAGGGCAGGCAGGCAGGCTGACCTGCACTTGGGGGGGAAATGTGGCTGCTGGTCTGGGCAACACTTTCAAAACAAAGCTCTCCCTTTTCCTGCCATTTGTTTCAGGCTCCTACTTGGAAAACTGCCAATACTCTCAA
Source organism: Sparus aurata (assembly GCF_900880675.1). Taxonomy (NCBI): domain Eukaryota; kingdom Metazoa; phylum Chordata; class Actinopteri; order Spariformes; family Sparidae; genus Sparus; species Sparus aurata. Next base: position 26,516,781 of record NC_044203.1, read on the forward strand.
AGTCCCCGGCAACAGGTTCTTCCACATTGGTGACACCAACAGGGGCGTTTTGTCGCAAATACCTGCACAACCACAAACACTTCGCATAGTTTCGCGACAGATTAGATGAGACTTTTATGTAAACGGGCTTCTGCGTACAGTATATATGTGTCTCCTCATCAGTCCCTTGATAATACCACCAGCATTTCCTGTTTTTTAGTCTGAGCCTTCGTAAGCCACCAGGGGAAACCCATCAGTGTGACAGAAGAGAAAAATAAAGTGTTTCCTCTTGAGGAAAAACAAACTCTCAGACAGCACACACGAAAGAGAAGCAGACACGCACGCACACACACACACACACCAACACAAACACAAAACCCAGGGATAACAACAGTATGAATACATTTGTGAGAAGACACCAGAACCAGACTTGAATATTAAACCAACAGATCATCACAGGGGAGCAACATAAATAAATGTTTTGAGGATATTATCTGTGATAGAAAATGAGAGAAATAAAAACAGCATAGTTACCAACACTGCCACGGATCAGGGCGACCACCGCAACAACCAGAAGTGCTCTCATGACTGTGGAAAAAAAAAAGCTTTTCAGGGTGAGAACAATGGTGAGCACTCCTGCGCAGTTTCTAATCTGAAATGAAAGTTTGCTTAGTATTTATGCATTTCGACGTGTAGGTGTGGCCTCTGTTTCTGTGTTTGCTTTCTTTTTTCAGGAAGTGCGCTCAAACTTTCTGTCTGCACAAAGAAGCAATCTATCCAAAACTGCGCACACAGAGGGGAGATGGGGCTGATCAATAACCCTGATTGTCTTCTGGCGAGGCGCGTTAACGCCTGAAATATGGTTTTATGTGAACTGCGCTGCTTTGATCATCTGATCGCTCCCTGCGCGTCATTTGTCTCCAAGGGGAAGTGGGGCCCGTCATGTTGTCAGGCTTGTTGTAGATGAGGTCAGTGCTTCTTCTCCAGAAGTTCAGCACAACGAGGAAGCAGTCTCGACTTGTTCCCGCAGAGTTGCTGGAATCTCCCCGGTGTGAGATGTGATGCCGAGCGGGCGAGCATGCTGCGCTTCATTTGTTTTGACCTTTGATTGATTAGCTGTTAACCGGAGCTGAACAGGAGACAGGAGCAAAAGAAATTCTGCCCGAGACACCGTTTACTGCACCGAAGCTGACAAAATGCTTACAGTCAGCTTTCTCTTCTGTGCTGCTGCACCCACCACAGGCTTACACAGCTATTATTACTGTCATTTATATAATAAAATTTAATATAATTTAGTATAATATAATATTATATAATATTATATTATTAGCCTATTGTTAAAATGAAAATATCCCAAAAAAGTCTAACATTATATTATATTATATTATTTATATCATATAATATATATTATATTGTATATATTACGTTAAATTATTAGCCTATTGTTCAAATATAAATATCCTCAAAAAATCTGAAAATATATTAATATTATATTATATTATTAGCCTATTGTTGAAAAAATAATATCCTCAAAAAGTCTAAAAATAAATTTATTTATGTCATATTATATTATTAACCTATTGTTGAAATAAAAAATATCATACATATATGATAAAAAGCATACACATACCTAGGCTAATTATTGTTATTCTTTATTTTTTAGCAGAAATCTAAAACTGCATATTATGGCCCCCTCTTTGCAAAGCAGAAGGTCACTTCCACTTTATAGGCAACTCTTTTTACTCCTCATGACAATTAATCACAGCTAAGCATATTGACTACTTGAACTTCTTGGTTGGACGTTATGTCTATTAAAAAAAAACTAAATAAATTTATTAAATCTGACCATGTGCTCTGAAGGTGGATTAGAGGTGTTGCAGCTACTTTCAAGGGCATGATTTTGCAATGAGTGTCATTGTTAATTATATTTTTATGGCATATCTGTTGGTTTGCATTATGATTAACCGAAAAAAATGTGTGCTTACTCTTTCTAGGCCTGTTGAAGTCATGTTATTCTGTGTTCCTGTAATGCTTTTTTAGCATTGTTGTTTTCCTCCTGTTTTCATGATTAAAGACACATTCCCACACCATCCCTGTCCCATGATGTTTATCCGTTGATATTTAATTATATCAACCGCGACCAGAGGCGCTCGTTGCACCGCGGTGTAGTTCCACGGAGTGTCCAGCAGGGGGCGGAGTGGAGGCGACACCACCGGAAATAGACACAAATAAAGCGGAAGAAGAGGGGGAGAAAAATCCTCGGTGATTTTCTTCTAGCTGTGCTGTGTGAAATTGAGCAAGTCTTTCTGTGTCAAACTCACTCACTGTCGTCGCGACGGAGCCGAAACATGGATAGATAGTGTTTGTTTATTTGGGTAAGTTCGCAGTTTATCGAGTAATATTAGCAAGCGGCGATTATGAAGCCGCTTCGTTGGGTTAGCTGCTAATGTTAGCCCGTCCGGCTAAATTCAAAGCTTGTTAGCTGCTATTGTTTTTAGCATATAACGTTTTGTTAGGGGCGGTATTTCACGAGTTTTACTTTTTTGTTAACGCTGTACAGCCGTTTAACATGCACATATGTCGTTTTATTGTACGAGTGTGTTGTTGTTTTGCTATCTTTTGGAATATTGTGAGTGGAAACAACAGCGATGTTTTCCGACTAAGTTTCTGCCTGTGTCTTGTAGCTAACGTCAATAGTAATCCTGATTAACTCTGTCCTACAACATTACCATGTCTTTTATCTGGGGGTGAAGATAAATTAAAAAAACAAAAAACATCAGCAGTGGGGTTTCATACAACAGGGAGACACGAATGGAAAATAAATAGACCAAAATAGACAACAGAATATGAAAAACAAAGTGAATGTATAGACAAAATGGATTGGGATTTTGTATTGGGACAGAACAATTCTACATTTAAGGTGCACATTATTCATAAAGCTTGTGCTGTGATGCTGAATTTTGTAATTTCTGACTATTTTCCACAGACATTATCCATCACATCTGTGCCCATCTTGGACTGACACACAGGACTCTGACACAGAAAGACACATTTTTTTTTTTTTTGCCTCTTGTGAAACTCCACATTCCTTCCACTTTCCCTGTTGCCACCAGCATGGCCAACAGCACCGCAACAGCAGTGAAGGTTATGACCCCTGGTCCTGCTGGCAGAAGTAGTCCGGAGGGATCTCAGGTCAGTCCAGCTTCTTATTCACTTTACCCAAAGATGCTGCAGGGCTGGGCAAATCTTATGCCATAGATTAGAAGCGGTGACATTTTGCCTGCTTATTTAAACTGTGTGTGTGTGTGTGTGTGTGTGTGTGTGTGTTGATATCTTGCATCATTTAAATTATAGGTAGGTTATGTAGTTTTTTTTATGTATTAATTTATGAGTAAGAAGAACAAATTATTCACTACATTAAAGCTGCATAAAGTGTGGGACAGTCCTAATGTTAAATCTGCCTATTGTTAATCTTTGATTAGTGACTGATTATACGTTGACGTTCTCTCTGTAAATGTATGTAGCACGAAGGTTGTATATTTACATGAGATATTTTATGAATACATCCAAAGATCCACAACACTTTTGTTGGTCTTTGCTTTAAATAAAAAATAAAAAAACAATGTATGCACTACGGCCATTGTTTACTGACTGAATGGAAACACCTGCTTTCTCTCCAGGTGCTCAGTAAGAAGAAGCTGCAGGATCTGGTGAGAGAAATCGATCCCAATGAGCAGCTGGATGAGGACGTTGAGGAGGTCTGTCAGTGGTTTTAATTGCAGTTTTAAATCAAATTTGCATGTTTTTTGGGGGCCAGAAAAAACAGTGGAATGTCTGGGGTGAAATGAATACCGCTTGCATCTTGTTTTTGTTGCTTTCCATCTGCCCGAACCTACGGCCACATCCATCATTTGGAAATGTTATTCTATTGAAAGTCTGGCTGCATGATAAATGATGTGAGCAGCTGAAATAATATGAGGGATTGCGGTGGATTGTTTCCTTTCACTGTACACAATGGTTGGTTTTTAACGTGTCTGTCTCTTTTCAGATGCTGCTACAAATTGCAGATGACTTTATAGAGAGTGTAGTGACGGCAGCCTGTCAACTGGCTCGCCATCGCAAGTCCAACACCTTGGAGGTGAAGGATGTTCAATTACATCTCGGTGAGTTGCTGGTGACTTTTTTTCTGGGTTGTGTGATATCTAATCTTTTCAAAAGGATAAAAGAGAAATATCTAAATTATCTGATGGTCAGCCTGTAATTACAAAGGGGGGATAATTGCTTTCTAAGATGACAGGCTCAGGACAAAATTAATACCCCACCCAGCATATCATGACTACTTGATGTGTGAGTCATTCATTTTTTTTTTTTAACCCAAAGTGATATCTTATTACTTTTTTTGTCATATGATATTTGTATTATGGTATGACGGCTACTTTTGAATTACATTTTTTTTAATCAAACTGTCTATGCAACTAAAAAATCTGCATTCCTTTTTTAATAAAAAAAAAAAAAAACTTCTGACAGTTGGCTTCTCAAGTGGGAGCTGTCAGGGATCCATGTGCTGTGGAGAAAAGAATGACAAAGATGTTTTCAACTTTCTCCTTGAATGTCTGCAAGTGTTCAACCAGAAAAAGTTTGTGTGAAATGTCCAGATAGGTCTAGGTTAGCATGCCAACAAAATCACTGGTAGGGACTTCGTTTTAACTTTTCCATGGCTGTGTTCGGATTAGAGCGAAGGAGAATAGCCAAGACAGTCATTGAAGTTGAAATGATTTACTTTATTTATATATTTGATTATTAACTGTTTTTGGAAAAGAGATAGAGGTTGTGTCTCTGTACACACATACACAGGTATTTCTTTAAACAAAGCGCTTTCTCTATATTTCTATGGACACATAAATGGCATTTCGGGAAGCTGAAAACTCCTTGGCAAATGCGAACATACAGCAATTGTAAGGATACTGGAACATTTCAGTTTGTGTGCTGACGGAATGGATGTTGTTTAAAGTTTCTATTTGAAAGGCACAAATGGACATTCATAATACAATGATTGAAAAGAGAGACAAGTACGGTTGCTTACAAGGTTTCACTGACAAGTTATTCAAGAGGATTCTATGAAGAGGTGTCACAATCTGACTTGTTCATAGTATTTTCTGTAGCTAAGCAACCGACCAGAGTCGATACAATCTGCTTCCTCTTCACAGCGGCATACTCATACCCAGTTTAAGTGGATGGCCATGAATTTTCCTGCTGACATTGTGTTATGCTTTCCTTAGAGCGCCAGTGGAACATGTGGATTCCTGGTTATGGCTCGGACGAGATCCGGCCGTTCAAGAAGGCGTGCACCACAGAGGCTCACAAACAGGTGAGCAGTAGAAGGCTTTGTTATTCTGTTGGATGTCTTAGAATATTCCTGTTATGGCTACATGCAGAGAAACTGTTGATTACTAATCTTGTAATGAACACACAGTGAGCCTAACTGTTTGTTTTTGTCTTCCTTTCAGAGAATGGCGCTGATCCGCAAGACAACCAAAAAGTAGCACGACTGTATGCTCATATGTTGTATCCACTCTCTATATTGTCTTTTTTTTTTCTTGTTTTTTGTTTTTCTCTTGTCTACTGGGACTATTTTGGACTAATGACGACAAAAAATATGGTTTGGGTGGGGTTTTTTTTTTTTTTGGACATTAGATAGTGTTTCATCGTTTTGACTCTCTAACTTTTTGAGTGTTTTGCCAGCACCGTCTCACAATATTGTAAATCTCGTCTCTGATTCTGTTTCATTGCCATTAAGCTAAGCCTGGCAGAACTTTATTCATTGCATTTTTGTCAATAAACATTTACTGGAATACTTCTTTTTGGATTATGATCACTGCTGTATCCAGTTTACCTTTTTGATACAAAAGCATTTGGGAGTGTTACTGATTCACCTGCCTCCTTTTTAAAATTGGTATTTATAGTTATCTTAAAAATAGCTGATCATAGCCATTGAGTATGTATGAGATTATAGCCCCAATGTGTACCCACTCTAATCATACAATGCTGTTGATTTTATAGTTTCTTTCAATAGAGATAATTCCAAATTCCTACTACAAATGGTGGCCACAAATACAGTAAATTGTTGTTACATGTGTAATGTGCTGTTGTGTATCGTCTATGAATGTAGTAGGTTTTTATTACATAACACATTTATTTCAACCATCCGTGTAAATGTTATTTTTATTTTTCTCTATTTCAGCATATTGAATCAAAATACTTTTCACACTGTTCGATTAAAAAAATAAAACAATAAAAAAATGGAATATCAAACGAGCAGTAATCTTGGAGTATGGCATCTATTGCCAGACTTGACTGAGAATAAGTTAGCCAAGGGTTTTACTTACATCAACAGTTATGAGTCTGTAGGGAGGGACTCAACTTTATTTCATACAAAACAACATTCACCTGTTAATGTAAAAGTGATTCAGTCTTTGTGCTTTTGAGCAGTTTTCCTTATGACTGGAAAGAAAAGTGCTGTAATCATGACAACACGGAAGTTTTGAAGGTGTAAGTGGAGAGAAACATGTAAAATAATAATGAAAAATAATCAGTTTACCTACTGTGTACTTGCAGAGATCCAAGGAAACAGTGCAGCCCGCAGACACAACAGTTGACTTGTCAGTGTATCTTTAATCTGGGTGTCTTTTAGTAGCAAAAGAAATTCCGTGCGTTTTGGTTGCAGACACACAGGAGGCTGTTCATCAGCCAGATGAATAGTAATTGCTATAGAAACCTGTCATAACATTTCAAAACAGCAATATCCAAAGGCACCCCAGAGTTTTTATTGAATTAATTTCAACAACAGCACCTGAAAACAACGACTCGCTCGCAGGATTCTGTGCAATTAGTGGTAATGCAACGAAGCCTTTTCCGGACTACTTAGGCCCAGAAGGATTAATTCACAATTGCTGAGGGTGATGCTTCTAATCTGAGCCGGGGGAACAACAGCTGAACTGTGGCCAGCCACGGACAGATAAAGAAACAGATAAGAATCACAGATTATGTCTAGGAATGGATTCAGTGGAAAAGGGAGAGTATTCTCTCAGTGTAGCAAGTATTTCACAAGAAGAGTTTTTTTCTTAATCATATTGCAACCACTATCTTAAAACCCCTTAGGGCTGACCATATCAACTCAGGCCCGTGGGCCGACAGCAGCCCATTAACATCCTCAGCCCGGCCCTTTGATCATTTCATCAGGGAGCTAATTGGCCCATTGTCATATCCGTTGCGAAGCACAAAAATAGTCTTATTTAGGGTATGTGAAAGTCTGGTCCCTTATCACTTTTTATCAAATGTGTCCCTTCTAAAAAAAAGGAGTGGAATGTAGCCTAAGGGGATCAAGACCCCCCAGTTTGGCAACCACTACTGTAGTGGTGGAAGAAGCACTCAGATCCTTTAAGTGAAACTCTCGCCTAAATGCAACCAAGGCTTTTTTTTGTGAATGTATGAGTCAAACCTTCGTGTGAAAGCATAATTACGACGAAAGAGGCACTTTTAAGATTTACCGTATTTTCGTTTTCGGGTCAAACTCATTTTAAATGGGAGTGCTTAAGCGATAGCAGCAAAATCGCTGTTTTTAAAACACTGAGAAGACTCGACACAACATGAAACTTTGCTCATAGTATCACCAGGGTCTCTACACGTGAACACGAGCATTGTTTGTGTAGACAGAGTTTGCTAAAAAGAGAGTTTTTTGACAACTCATGTTAGCCGCCGTCCTGCCAGTGAGAAGTGTCGATTTCAGAATGCAACGTAACATGTAGGACAGTTAAGATGGACAGCTCCTAAAGCTAAAATTTGTTGTTTTGTCGTTAGCGAAAAACAATATTGACCTTGCAGTTGAAAAAGGAGCCTCATATAAGAAACAATACTAAAATCAAAAGCCGGAAAAGTCATGTGAGATATCGCGTGGATAGTTGTTGCAGGAAGACAGTAGCGTTCCACCTTAACTCTAACTAAATTTATATCACATTCTGAGATCGATACTTCTCGGCTGCCATGACAGCGGCTAGAGGAACAAGCTACTGCTAAGGTGAGTTGTTTAAAAAATTTCTTTTTTGCAAACTCTGTGTACACAAACAATGTTCTCAATGCTCGTGTTCATGTGTAGAGACCCTGGTGATACTACGAGCAAAGTTTCATGTTGCGTCGAGCCTTCTTAGTGTTTTAAAAATAGCCATTTTGATGCTATCGCTAAAGTGCCCCAAGTACTCCCATTAAAAATGATTTTGACCCAAAAACGAAAATACAGTCAATCTTAAAAGTGCCTCTTTCGTCGTAATTATTCTTTTACACGAAGGCTTGACTCATATACACACAAAAAAAGCCTAAGTTGCATTTTGGCGCGAGTTTCACTTTAAGTAAAAGTAAGAATACCACACTGAAAATACTCAAGTACAAGTGGAGAAAGACCTGCATCGAGACCTTACATAAGAAAACATATTAAAACAAACTTGTACTTAAAAGTGCTCATTCCTCAGAAGAGTGGTTGCTGTCAGTGTTAGACTATTATATCTGATGTTTTTTTTAATTATATAATTGCTTCAGTAATGTTGTATGTTGTGTATTTCACTGCTAGATGTTTAAAGTGGCACTAATTTCAAATACTCTATAGATCTTCAGCTGATCATCATATTTCATCATATCTTTGTAGCACTGCTGTCTTGTGAGAACCACACATCACCAAAAAGTCAACTTTTCAGCTTTGCGATGATTGATTTAGTTTAGGATATTTTTTTATTAACCGAGAAAGGAACACACAATCATAACATCTGGACAGGAAGCGTATGAAAAACTGTAATCTGAAAAATAACTAGTAACTAAATCTGCCATACTCGTGTAGTGGATGTCGATCTGTAAAGTTGCATACAATGGAACAAGTAATTAAATACAAGTGCCTTAAATTTGTACTTAAATGCAGCACTTACATTACAGTACTTTTGCACTGTAAAGGTCTTGAGGTCTTAAAATAATAAATTACTTACAATGCTACTGTAGCATGTTAGCATGCCTAGTACAGCGATGGCTGATGGAAATGTCAGTAGTTTTGCAGCTATGTAGTAAAAAAACACAAAAAAAGTAGTGGTCGCATTGAGATTTGGAGCTGATAATAGTGCTAGATGAAAAATTAAAAGACTTTGAACATCAGTAACAAATTTCACAGCAAACCATGCAGCAGACATCAAGACATCTCCCCTAAAACCAAATGTCAACCTAATGGTGGTGTTACATGAAAAGACAGTACGAATGAAATAATCCTCTCGGTACCACGGGCTGTCTGTGCAAAATGTCACCCGTCCAATAGTTTTTCTTTTTAGGCTTTATGTACATTTCAGTCAGGACCCAAGATTTTATCCAGATTATGGATAAAAAAAAATGTCTGTTACGTAAAACCTTTATTTCTGAAGTTATACCCTCACCCATTTAAAGGTATGTCAAAGCATTGTTAAATTCAAAGTCACAAAACGTTGCCTTAAGTCAGTCTCAACAATGGTGCAAAAAAGAAATCAGTGTTTCATTATGGTCACGTTGTTACAGTGACATTCCACCACAAATCCAACCTCCTGAAAGGCTGGGTTTGGTTCCACGGAAACATGGGTGTATATGCGCGAACCACCGCCATTCCAGTTCAACCGCAGCACTTCTTGTTGTTCTTGGGAGGTGTGCTGTGCTGCACCAGGCTGGCTCTGTGCAACTTCAGTGCCTGTGGTGCAGCACACTTGACTCCATCCCAACCCTCCTGCGGCTCCACCTCGCCGCTCAGCAGACCCTGGTAGACCCGGCGAGTGAGCAGCTCGAAGGCCGCCCTCACGTTGTGGCCCGACTTGGCGGAGGCCTCTACGTAGGGCATCCCCAGTTGTCCGGCCAGTTTCTCAGCCTCTAGCCGGCTCACCGCCCTCTCCTCGTGACCTTCCAGGTCGCTTTTTTGGCCCACCAGGACGAACACGACCTTGTGTGGCTGCACTCGCTCGCACACCTCGGTGTGCCACTCCTTAATGTGGTCAAAGGTGGCTCTGTTGGACATGTCAAACACCAGCATGCCTCCGACTGAGTTGCGGTAATAAGAACGGGTCACTGACCTGAGGAGAGAAGAGAAACACGGCGGGGAAAATAAACTAGAGGAAGGGATGGGGGGGTTTAAATTTCTACAGATGAAAGCCTCCAAACATCCTCATTGAGCAGAGCAGAGTTCAGACTCTGATAGCAACTTATTTCCTGTTCTAGTGAGCAAATAATCCGCTGATTCTCTGAACAGTTTGAGCTGAGATTTTGTAGATAAGCTGATTGACAAAGAGTCTGTGTCTTTGTAAGAAAATTGATAACCTTTTTGTTTTTCCAACCCTAATCGTGAAACTGTCAGGAGGCTCGTAGTTCCCCCGCGAGTCACTGGATGTTTGAACCAAAGAAAAAAGGGATTAGCGAAGGTTCCCCCTAGATGCCAGGTGGTAAAAAACTTTACTTCTTCGTACTTCTGTATGAAAACAAACCTGTTTTGGCTGAGCTTTCAGCTGACTCATGTGGGATTAGCCGTCTACAGATACCACGCAGGGAGGAGGTAAACACAAACAGGCACAGTTTGCAATTTGCCACGGTTCACTCAACTGGAGAACTGAAATAATGAATTTAGAGACAGAACGGAACACGCTGCTCCTAGTTTTTTATTCATTAAATATCCTGAGCGGGAAGAAAAATGCCGTTTCCACTTTAAGCACTACACATAATGCATCTCTGTGCACGCTGCACACTGGAATTGTGAGGCTGACAGGGTGGATACACAGTCACAGCTGAGAGCAAACATTGATGAACAGCTCCGATGTGAATGGAATAACCGCTGGTAGTTTATTTAGATAGTATATCTGCATGCATGAGAGTCATTCTTTAATATTTAACATAAGAATGGCATTGGTTGTTTTAATAAAGAGGCCAAGGACAGTGCAAGTAGGCCTGGTGCATATAAAGACGGATAGATACCCAACCGAGCAAAGACTCCAAACTGTAAGACTGACGTCGCGTAGACGTCACAAGATGGGTTCATCCTCACCTGAACCTCTCCTGCCCGGCTGTGTCCCAGAACTGCAGCTTGACACGAACCCCCGGCTCCACCTCCAGGAAGTGCACATAGAAGTCAACACCCACCGTCTGGTTTATGGACTCCAGGAACAAGTCTTCAGTGTAGCGCTTCAGCAAAGAGGACTTGCCCACTGTGGAGTCCCCCAGCATGATGATCCTGAACTGGTACTGCCACAAAGTCAGGTCCATTGTCGCTGGTAGGGATGAAAACAGCCTTTGAGGATACAGCCTAGAGAAGAAAAATAATAAAAATAAGATGCAGGATTAGAATAAGATGCTAAGTAAAGAGAATTAGTCCAGATGGACAGATATAGAGAAAGAAAAAAGGGATGAAACCTGTACGAGCCTAGCAATCCCACACCAGCTTCTCACCAAGGGGCTCCTTATGTTTGATATTCCAAATGTTGAGAAACAACCACAGCAGCCACTCCTTGTAAATGTCACAATCTGTAGCGCAGTCTGTGTTCACAGTCATCCCCAAACTCCTACCCCTATTTCCACTGACGGCTGCAGCACAGGACGCTCGGCCTCACTCCCATGGTGGTTCTCGTCAAACCCTCTAAAAGCAAACAAAAGCAGATCCCAGTATCGCAGCAGTTCTCATCTGAGCTGCTGATCTAAACTGCTACTGTAAGCATGGGCATGAGTGTGTGCTGCATGGAGGTGTGGCCTCCCAAAGTTTTGCCTGTTGCTACTTGACAAAAGGTGGGGCGAAAAAGCGCAAGGACGCAGGGAGGGCAGCTGAGGAAAGGGAGGGACAGATGTGGGAGACAAGGGAGGGAGGGGCGTGGATTAAGAGGAAGTACTAGTTGAACTTAATACCATATCAAGGCAAGCCCCTTGCACTTTCCTGCTGTTGCCAGCTCACAAGTGCATGCCATCAGTAACAATCATAGTGAAGTGTAGGCAGCTGTTTGACAAGACAATTCACTTTATGGTCTTGTCCGTAGCGTGTACACCTCCACCTAAAAGGGGAAGTTGATAACAATGCAGCTTTATATTCCCTGGGAAATGCCAGGACACGCTCAGGATATGTAATTCAATAGGTTTGTCGCAGGTTATATTTACATTGACTATTCTAGTGATGACTACATGTCTGTTTATTTTCATTTGGTCATCTTGCTCATTTTAGTGGCCAATTAAACACAGGCGCAAGTCATCAAAAGTTGCAGTTTGTAAGAAAGTCAATTTTTGAGTCTCATTACCGACTCATCAAATACAGACACTTTAGGATTGTGGGTAGAGTCGGCCACAATCCTCAAGCACCAGTGTTTGATGAGCTGGGAATGAGACTCAAGGAATCAACTCTCTTACAAATTGGAACTTTAAAGGCTCGATCTGTGGTCAAAATATAAACCAGCATTTTAGATGTACAATTAAGACACCGGCATCACTCCCAGATTGATTGAGATTCCACTGGAGAGAATCACCAGACAACTTAATCAAAGTAATTGTGTTCTGTTAATGGTTTGTTTACATAATTTCGATAAACCTCTGCTGCAGCCCTTTTTATATATGCGGGGGTTAATTAGCAGGACGGCCTCTACAGGGCTGCTAAAGCCGCTTCAGACTTTTAATGTGGAATGTAAATAAATACAGTGGGCACCGGTGGTTTCAAGTGCGAAGACCCTGAAAATGGTACTATCGGTGAATACATAGCTCTTCAGTTCCTCCAAGTGTTGTTACAAGACTCAAGTTTCACACTGTCATCAGAGAACTTGCAATCACTCCTAAACTCCGCTAGACCAGAATAAAGGTCAGATGTCATGGGGAATAAAAATGTATTTATTCAGAATAAACAAACATAACATCAAATATGTACCCGAAATTCATAAATCTGAAAATATGGCATTTCTTTTCTAAACACGCAGGTCACCAGCTGATACATGAAGGCATCGTCAGCAATCATTTAATCTCATTTCATATGACAAAGCGAAAGACTAACTTGTAAGCTTCTCATCTACAGCTGGCTGCTAATGATGTTTCGAGATCAAATCCATGTTTTTCTTTCAGTTTAAAAAGAAATCACTTTTCTTTTCCCAAGCATTGTTTTTCACTTAATACTGCTGACTCACTTTCAACTGGTGGGATTGTCAGATGACTGTGAATCAGTCAATCAGGAAGTTCTGGTGTCAGACACGGCACCGAGTTCAAAACCGCGTTTGTTGATGTCAGCAGGTGAAAGGTTTCAAATATAAAAGTCAAACAAGCTGAACAGATTTGTTCAGCTTAAGGCAAAACACCAAGAAGTTTTCCAATTTCAACTTTCATGCAGAATTTTTATCTCAGTGTCATTTTGATATTAACTTAACTAATCACTTTATTACCACAGAAAATATAAATATAACCTACAGTCACAAAAGCACAATTTCATGGTCCAGTTTAATCTTGCATATAGATTTTGCATGCACAATCCATGCATTACAGGGCAAGACTATTTTAAACCAGAAAATCATGTAGTTTGCACTTTAGTGTCATCACCCGAATGAATTTGATAATAAGCCATTAAACCTAAAAGGATACAATACATAAAATCAACTTGTTATACAATAACACTTCAAAGAGGCAAATATATCCATGATATGTCACTGTAACAACTGTATGAAATCATGAACCTCTCCGTTTTCATCCATTGGATTAATTGAGTGATTTGCAGGATGGCTGCACCAAAAACAAACCTGAGGAATGCTCATGTTTCTTCTTAACGGTGTGCAACAGACTTTGAGGTACGTCTTCTCTTATTGGTGGGTGTGTCAGAAATGTTACCCAATCAGCAGCAGCATGTATATAGATATAGACCTCATATATATAGACCTCACCATGATAAGCAGGCAGACTAGGCAGTATGCATGTAGAACCCAACACAATGTTCTACCAATCACCGTTTTCCATTTAAATAAATGGTGTGCTACATTTTGTGGAGGCTGAATGTGCCCCTGATTGCATACCCCCAACCCTTTGTCACTGTTGCCTCCTGAAGACTGATCTGCTTATTCCAAGGGAGTCACAAGTTTCTATACCTGACTGCAATGTATACTATCCATCTCTTCACATTTTCTTTGCAGGTATTTCATAACACACTTTGCTTATTACAGCAAATCTACACTCCTACGAAGTTAGCTGCAAGACATCACTTTACTTTTATAAAATCACAGAAGGCATAATATATTTAGAGCATAAATTATTAACACATTGTACCAATCAGAGTCTAAAAATAGCTCAACAAAAGCTTTGGTTTTTCCAGTGTCAGACCAGCTTTTTTCTCAGCCTGGCATTTACCTGCATGAGTGACACACACACAAAAACTACACGTGCTTTAGTCTCAGGACAGAGAGGGGAACTTGAGCTCGGAGATGTCCACTTCAGGAGAGCTGCTGCCACTGCTGCCGCTGTAAGTGTCCCTGCGATGGAGGAGAGAGGCATAAAAATGAGCATTACAGCAGTAACGCCTGACAGGGATCGCAAATGCAATGAAGACATAGTGTCATTGTAAACTGTAGCTGTAATACCCATGGGTCCTTAGATGCAATTACTGTGCATTAAAATAAGGCAGTGTAGGTTATGACAACAAATAAAAATGTGCTCATAAATTTCCACTCAAGAGAAGAGAATGCATAATGCATTATCAATACTACCCTCCTGTAAACATTACTTAGTATGCAAGTAATCCACCAGTTAAAAGATTGGTTGAAATGTAGGATTCCCCCCTATGAAGATATGTTCCAAGTGTTTAAATTGGAGATGCACCAATCCACTATTTCAGTATTGATCTGATCCAACATGTGAATCTGCATATCTGCCAATACAGGAACTGATAGTGATACCAGAATATACAGTCCAGAACTGGTAAGACACCAGAACCATTACCGCCTTGAGTTATGTGATGGCATGCTGTGACCACTGTAGGGCGCTGCAAGACTGTCTCTTGTAAGTTTCTTTTTTTTAACATTACTGTGTTGTTTAAAAAAGGGAAGGCGGTTGGTATATATACACTGGTATGAAACACACCAATAGTGTTACCATAGCAAAAATCCAAGATGTTTTTCTTTCAAGTCAGAATGTCCAAATATTGTTGAAATGCTTGCATCCTTGGCTACCAGCTCTGCTGATGTTAGCACCCATGGGGAATATAAAAACCTCAGACTGTGGATTCAGAATATTGTATGTGGATCTGTAATATCAGTTCATTAGCCAACGAAGGAACTGCATCAGGATCTTTTAAATTTAATTCAGAAATGATCGCTACTGCAGAGAAAATTTTATATAAAAAGCACTGAAATAACACTTCCAACTTCTGTGCAAACCTGTTACAAACCCAAACTGGAGTTTCAGAGTGCTGAAGGAGCAATATACAGTAAATTAGCGGTTTTAACGTCCATCAAATAATGTTTAAATAACACATTGTGTGTCAGCGCTTACCGTGGAGACAGGCGACAGCCCTTGTTGAGGTAGCTCTGCAGTTTTCCTGCAGCAGCCAGCAGGAGACCAAAGTATGGAGGTGAAGGTTTGATGGGCCTTGAGGTGAACTCTGGGTGATATTGCACACCAACAAAGTAACAATGATCTGGAACAAAGACGGGTCAATTAGTTTGAACTTGCTGACCCCGCCCCCAATACCATTTACACTTCATTGTCTAAAAAACAGAAATGATAAAAGTACATCTCAAGGATCAACCAGCTGAATACAGCACGTTGTATTCATTATCACACAACAGCATGTGCATTCATGTGTTCAATGACACTTTTACTCACCCTCCAATTCAATGACCTCCATTCTCTCTCCTTCCACATCCTGCCCGACAAACTGAAGACCTTTGTTTTCAAAGTGGTGTTTCAGCTCAGGGTTCACCTAGAATGAACAGAGATTCAATGATTCAAGGAAGGCTTCTGATGAATAAGGGTTCATGGTTATCTTATAATACTTGAACACTGTAGCTTGACACAGATGAAAAATAAAGAATATAAATATACATTTATGTACAGGCAGAATAACGTCTAGTCTACACATATGCAGTTTTTTATGGAAACAAATAATTTCCTTTAAAACTTAGTCTTTAGTCCACAGTCAGTAAAAATTTTAATAAATATTTTTTGGCAAGATTCTTAAAAAATCCCATGCCTGTATATCCATGTGTACATGTAGAGCAGTATGTCTGAGAAACAATTTTTGCATGCCCATTACTGCTTTAGGAATTGAGCATGCGCCTGAAACAATAGCAAGCTACTGGATATACGGAAAATAAAAAAAGGTGTCAAATAACTATAAGCACCACAATAATTAGCTAACGTTGTTTGTGTTTTTATCTTGAAACTGTGTAAGGAAAATAAACTCACTACACATCCCAAGAGTATTAAACACTGTTGATGTAAACTAAAACACCACCTACTGGCACGGCATGATTGCTTGAAATTGTTTTTACGTTTCTGCGTATACAGAGATTTATTAAAAAAAAAAAGTTTTCAAAAAGGTGGGAGAAAAAAATTGGTTTCAAAAAGATCTGTAATGAGAAGACAAGCTCAAGTTCTAAGCCCTCACAAAAAACCTTAAAACCTTGTTTTGGTTTCTACCTCAAATCTGTGTCTGTGCCTTTCATCCACATAATCCACGTTTCCGTACAGTTTTCCTGAAAGAATTAAATATCAGTTATCAGAAAAACAATTGAGCTGGAAAAGACCAAAAAGCAAACAGTGCACCATTAATGTGAGAAGGATACATACTCAGTACGCTGGGGATGGATCTGAAAATAGTCTGCCTCTTCCCCAACCTCATAGTCCCACCCATCTGCCCTGGGTTGTGCTCTGGCATATCAATCACCTGTCAAGATCCAACAGGATGTTAAAATCATTCTGGTGAAGCCCCTGCTGATATGGCTTGATATGAGCATGGCAGAAAAAGATAACTTACCACAGGGTGTTCGGATTCTGGATTAAATTCTGTGGAGTTGGCATCTAAAATGAGATAAGTGAAACAGATCTAAGCTCACATCCACCTCACAACATGTCTACAGGTTCTCTCTTTTTTTTCTCTCAAAATTAAATTAGAAACCATAGGAATCAAATTCTTCAACAGTGTCCTCGGCTGAACTGTGCAATTACTCACCTTCCCATCCGAGAACATTGCGGGCGAACTCACACACTGCCAGCTGCATGCCCAAACACACGCCTGCATAAAACAAGACCAGCAGGATCCTTGCATAATGAGCTCTATTGTAAGGATTCATAAATAAGCAAAGACTGAGCAATATCCCCCACCACTTACATGACTAACATTACTATATGTGCAAATTATAATAGAGTGCGAATATAACAAGTATTTCACCTCTCTGGAATTTTCTTGTACCATTATTTTGTACAACTTTGAATGCCTCAAGCGGATGTAATTAAGATTTTTTTTTCACCTCATAAAACCAAAATATTGTCAAAGTGAGATAAGAATCTCTTTAAATGGATCTTAAATTCCATAGAAATGAAACACAAAGCAAGTGATTGCACAAGTATTCATGCCCTTGCGGTCTTTCCTCTGGAGAATCGCCTGTGGCAGCAGTTTCAGCTTTGAATTTATGGGTGGAGTGGGTCTTCATAAAGTAGAACACAACGTGTTTTCTGATTTGCCTTTGCATAATTGCTCAAACTATGGAAAGTTGCACAAGAGATTGTTACAGAATTGTAATTATAAACTCCTGCAACATTTTCTCATTTGATTTGAGCTCTGGACTCTTTGAAAATCATTAACATTGTTTTTCGTTATGTGTAGCTTTGGCTTTATATTTCAGGTTCATGTTGGGCAGAGAAATACATTTCACCCTGAGTCAGAGTTCTCTGGCAGACCGTGGCAGCTTTTTCTTCAAGAGTTCACTGTATTTTGATGAATTCATTTTGCCCTTGACAAACCCTCCAGGGCTTGCTGCACAGATGTATCCAAACAGCATGAAGCACTGAAACTAATATGTAACTTCTTGACTTCTGGGCTGCACCAGTGGTGATTTAAATATGTTTGAATAAAGTGGTGGAATACTTATGCAATCAATTACATTCTGTTTTATATTGGTACTTTATACTTGGTTGATTTTGCAGCGAGTAACTTCATAGAGAATCTGTGGCTAATAAGTTCCTTGTTATATCCCCAGTAATTCAAGTATCAAGCTGCATACCAAGAATTATTAGCTGATCTTAAGCAGTAGCCAACATATAGGAGGAGACAACATGTCGTCTGTCTAAACTTCATCAGGTTAGCATGAAATCTTCCTAGATTGATATAATGAAGGAGGACACAGAGCTAATGAGACAGAAAAGTTACAAATCTTTCTTACCCAGAAATGGCTTGTTCTGTTTCCTTGCCCAGTTAATAGCTAGTATCTTGCCCTCTGTTCCTCTCACACCAAAACCTCCTGGTACCAACACACCTCTGTGGGCAGAGAGAAAGCAACACCAGACTCAGAAACGTTCCTTAGGCTACCACTACAATCTTCTGATCTCTATATTCAAATTTGTATTGTAAAAGTTTAATCAATATAAATATAATTGACTTATTTGGGATTTTTTTCCTTCTTTATGTTTGTTTTTTCCTGTGGTTGTTACTACATTTTTATCCTTGTAGCCTGAAGGAATGTGATTTCAGCGCACTGCTATAAAAAGAGCTCAATACTCAGTCAATTCTCCCTGAGTAAAAGGTGGCAGGGGCAAAACGCTCAACAACTATTGAAACAGCCCAAAATCTTGTAAGCAAGATTAATAAATACTGACACACAACAACAGCATTATGGCTTTTAAACCAAGTTGATATTAAGGGTCTATTTGATTTTGTTTTGTTTGTTTTACATTTGAGATGCTATGCAGTATGAAATCTAATGAGGATACACTTCTTCCAGAGACATTCAAAACAAATGCATCCAAACAAAAAAAACACTATATGCTCCAAACGTCTGTTTTTATATCAGTCCCATGTAGATGTCTACTTGGAAATAGCCTCAGGACTCAGACATTGTAGACATAATCTATAAATCAACATGAAAAAAATATTGTGATTTTGTACAAAGCACAAGTCCGCTGAATTTTATAGCTGCATAAGCTGCTGGGTAGAAAGCGCTCTACTGCCATCATGTGGCATACATGACAAAAATAAAATCACCACAGTGTAAAATTTAATTATCAGTCGTTTTAAATGTCAATCATCCAAGCCTACAGGTGGTTAGCTCTACTCACTGGGAACTGCAGAGTTTTTGCCAGGCCTCATGATATTTAACTGGCTCATCTTGCAGAGTGGTTGGCTCCAGGTCTGCCGAGTCGATGTACTGTAATAATAACAAACAGCATCATTTGGAAGGACATCAATCAACATCATGCCCACAGGCTAACTGCTGTATTAATTTATGCAAATGCTAGTCATGCCAAGTTTAAGTGTTGCAGTGATACTTAATACAATGATCAATGCATTAAACACATAAGGGTGCAATATTTACATACCTTGACCTCTAGTTTGTGATTAATGGCGAGGGCAGAGTGCTCTAGGGCTTTGATAACAGAGGTGTAGGAGTCGGCTAACTTTGTGTATTTTCCCACCAGGGCTATGGAAACATGCTCCAAGAGACGGTCAGATCTGAGAATAAAAGGGAGATCCTTCACAATACTGACCAATCATCATGTCTTCACAGCTACTCAAACAACAATTCAACGTTCGGTGATTTATCCCCTGCAGTATGTTGTAGGGACTTCTAGGTTTTAACATTTTTTAGTCTGTGTCCATTTTCTCAGAAACCTTACGCAAAGTTAGCAGTAAAAACACAATTTCCTACCTGTCAGCCATCTCCTTCCACTTTGCAAGCATCTTCCTGGGCCTAATGCCGACAGGCAGGTTCAAACGCTGACAGAAATAGCTCACAACACCCTGATCTTCGAGCAGCAGGGGCACTCTGTAGACTGAGGAGACATCTTGGACACAGATCACCTGAAAAGAAAATAATTTTTTAACTAACACAAGCGCTGAGCAATGTTAACGTCTTTTCATTAACATATACTTGGTGTACAATATAACTGTCATTAAAAATCATCTTGGTTCTTACATCCCAGCAGTGCCACACATGATCATACATCATCTGTTAGACAATAATCACACTACTCCACCTGTGTGGGCTCCACATGACAAAACATGGAGATCTTCTCCTTGACAGCCGTTTCCAGGGGTGTTGAACAGCGGCACATAATCTAAAAAAAGAGATAAATGTTTAATGTTATAAATCACAATATACAATGTGACTAGTGTTTAGTCTCATGGATTTAAAGATATAAATATCATACCTTAGATTTCAAATCAGAGTTTATTTGGTTGTGTACATCATTAGATGAATATGTCAGAAAGATTTATTAGCTAAAGATTTGTACACATAAATATTATAATAATATTAACTTTATCTATAAAGCGTCTTTAAAAACAGTTTACAAAGTGATTTGACAGGCAGAGCAAAAGCAGGACACTCTGGATGGTTATACATCTGGATAAATGCGGAACGGTCAAGCCAAACTGGGAGAAGTTAAAACAAGAAGGCAAGGAAAAAAAAAAAAAAAAGAGAGAGAGAAGGCACAAATATGTACAACTTTAATCTGACTCACCAAATCTGGAGACAAGCCCAGCCCTCTGAGCTCTCTGACACTGTTCTGGGTCGGCTTGGTTTTCTGTTCACCTGTGGTGTTGGGCTAAGGACGCATAAACAAATTCACCTCTTATTGTGAGTGGAAACCACACAAGTGGTGGAAAAAATTATGATACAGTTGCAGGGGTCCTTCAGTTATCACATTCTGTGCCGTACTTGTGGTATCAGGCTAACATGGATGTTGCAGAAGTTCTCCCTCTTCACTTTGAACTGGAACTGTCTGAAGGCCTCGATGAAGGGCATGCTCTCAATGTCTCCCACTGTGCCTCCCAGCTGTTGACACCAAACAGGATACACGAACACACACGTTGGTTTCGCAGCATCTTACATAACCCTTGTACACCCCCAGAGAGAACAAAATGTCATCAACTGTATTGCACCTATAATACTGTCAGAACTGGTTTGATGTATTAAAATCAGAAGAACTGCTGAAGGGCAAGGCAAAGCAAGTGGATTTATTAAGCTCCTTTCAATAAAAAAGCAATTAAAAAGTGCTTTGAGAATAGGCAGAATGGCATTTAGAAAGGATGTAAAAGAAACAAAAGGCAATATAGAAAAGGCAGACATGAATGAAGAGGAGTAGACAAAATAAAATGGAAGATAAAAATAAGCTCAAATTGAATAAGACAAACAGTAGAATAACAAATACAGTTCAGTGCCATGATAGGAATAAATTGCCCAAAGTTTCACTTGACAATCTGCAATTTAAAACAGAGAAGTTTAAACTCTAGTTTCCAAGAACTCAAAGTTTAAGCAGATCTGAATTTTTCTTGGAGTCCATTCCAAATATGTGGTGCATCGTACAAATGAGAGATAGTAAGCCGACTGAAGCCCCTGTTTGCCCCTGAAATGTTTTTTTGGCCTCAACCATTCAGTGCATATAAATCCAACCGTTTCGAATTTAAAAATCGATTATTTCAGGTATAGGAAGCCAGTGTGAAATATGACAACAGGAGTGATGTAATTCACCGTCATATCATCTGACTTAGCTGTAGCTGTCTGTTAGAGATAAACCTGTACAGGCAGAGTTACTGTGGTCGAGTCTACTGAATATAAATGCATAGAAGAGTTTCTCTAAATCTTGCTGAGACATGTTTGCGGTCCTTAGTATTAGCAAATGAAGCTGTGCACTGACATGGGCTGAATCTCCAAATGTTTTATGACAAGGTTAGAAATGAATTACCAATTTCAGCTGCACATATGCAAAATATGAAATATTTTCTCAGTAGATATTGTCAGACACACATCTCTGATGTTTTATTTAACATAAAAAAAAAAAACAACTTTGTTTTGTTCACTGTGTTTCCCCTGGCTCAAAGCAGAGCCAAGCCTACAAAAGAGAAGTTGTACAGATACCCCTCAACAAATCCATTTTTACATCTCTCGATTTTTTTGTTTTTCTACTTACAGACCAATATGTCTCTATTTCTCAGACTGCTTGCCAAGTACAGCACTTTATAATTGCTTTTAGCAATTTACTTGGTTATATCTCTAATGGCATGCTTTCTCTAGATGTCATTGACACGTTAAATAAATGCTCTGGTTACAATCATGTGAGGGGAAGTTGTAAACAAATTCCCGCTTGATGGGTACAGAATTGAACCCAAGACCAACTTACCTCTATGACACAAACTTGGGGCTCCACACCATCATCATCTACTGAGATTCTGGCCTGCCTCATCACCCATTCCTGGATGGCATCTGTGATGTGGGGTACCACTGGAAACAGATTTATAGGATAAAACACACAACTGCTCACTAGACATACTTAAGATAAGAAATAGAGTGCTTAACAAATTCTCGGTTGTACAGACACACAAGCAAACACAAACAGTGTTGCCACATGCATTAGTAACAAACCTCAATCAAGTCAAGGAGATTCACGTTTGGAGGGTGAGGACTTACTCACCTTGTACAGTCTTGCCCAGGTAGTCTCCCCTCCTCTCCTTGTTGATGACTGACTGGTAGATCTTTCCAGTGGTTAGGTTGTTGTCTCTGGTGAGACGGATGTCGAGGAAACGCTCATAGTTCCCCAAGTCCAAATCCACCTCCCCCCCATCATCAAGAACAAAGACTTCACCTGCAAAACAAAGATTATAGCCATTTATCATAAGGGGAATGAAACAACAGAGGAAACTCTGTGCTTTGTTTACTGACAACAAATATCTCGCTCTATGCAAATCAGCTTAATGTGGTCTGTCCAGCAGCCATTAGGCATCATGCTGCCACACCACTTCTTGTCGAATATGAACTGCAGGACACCACAAAATCGAATAAAACAGCCGATGATGCATCACATACAATAGAAAAGAAGCTTCTTCAGTGGACTCAATTACTCACCATGCTCATAAGGTGAGAAGGTGCCAGCATCAATATTGATATACGGATCAATTTTGATGGCTGTAACGTGAAGGCCACAGGACTTGAGGATTGTTCCCACGCTGCTGGCAATGATGCCCTTACCAATGCCAGATATTACACCACCAGTTACCAGGATGTACTTCATACTGGCACGAGAAGACCTAACACAAAAACAAAGAGACATGTATTGGTAAATACCAAGCATAAATACTTACATTACGCTCCCAAACTCAACCTGTCTACCCACTTTATGTTACTCAATTAGACTTCTTCACAATCACATTTATACAGGGCTTGGCAATATGGATTTCTTTTCAACTGATAATTATCTGCTCCAGTAATTCATGCACACCTGAGGGTAAGGAAGGATTTGAGCAAATATAGATACATTAATATTCCTTAGCTCTTATGAAATTTGTTATGTTTGAACTCTTAGATTTGTTTCCCCCTCGCTGAATACTTGTAGAACCTGTATTGCAAACTGCAGGTGTGTTGTCTTTCCAAATAATGCTCACACCAGCAACACGTTTGGCTCTCTGGGCTACTCTCTGTGCCTCCACCCAGGTAGCACTTGAACAAACATGCTGCACTTCTTCTACATTTATATACAGAAGTACTTTGTGTAGAGAGCGTTTTTTCCTATCGGATCAAATTTGAAACTAGTGGCTTATCCAACTCCCTTTATTTCTGTGTCTTTAAAGTGCCATTTGAAGTTTTCTAGCACACAGTTTACATTCAGCAATTTCTACTTAAACATATTGTGTGTATCGTCCATGTCTAAAGTTGGATACAGTGGCTTCCTCATGTCATTATTGCAAAACAAACTAAATTTGTAAACTGCAATGTTGTTGTTCCGTTCTGTACTTGCCACATCTGCTGCATGTCCATGTCCCTGGGAGAGGGATCCCTGCTCTGTGGCTCTTCCTGAGGTTCCTGTCATCTATTTTTGACTCCCTGTCAAACGCATTTTATTATCATTTTGTATAAGTTTTTCCTCACTCGAATCGAGGGTCTCAGGACAGAGAATGTTGCACTCTGTACAGATTGTAAAGCACACTGAGCCAATGTGATTGCAAATTTTGGCTGTACAAATAAAATATATTTGATCTATTACATTTTTTGGAACCTGCCTTGTCAACGACATTGTTTAATTCCTGGCAGTCTTCTTCTTCCCTGTCTTGCTGGTGCCTCTCGCTACCTGTAGATCAATGGAATATATGTGTAGCCACTGGCATAAGTGTAGAAAACACAGTTAATCTGGGTTTGGTTAAAGTCAATATTACTATATTTTAAAAGCAGGAAGAGGGTCTACATCTGGATCGCATAATATCAGACACATACCAATTGGTGACACTAAACGAGAAAATCCGACAAAATCGAGAGGTAGCACGCCAAAGTTAGCTGTTTAAAGCTGCTCCTAATTACAACTATTCAATGTTTAAAACTGCGATCAACCGTGAGATTTGAAATGAGTGGCGGGAAATTCAGTTGACAGCGCGCCGCGAGCTATCTAGGTCAGCTGCGTCAGACCCGTCATCTTCAGAGCACGATGCCAGTCTTCGCTGTCAGAAGTTAACAGACGGCTAAACACCCAATTATACAAAGCTGCTACTTTTAAGCAGTGGGGAAATGTGGTCTTACTTTCCTCAGCCTCAGCTTTGCCACAACCACTTTTAATGACTTCGTGTTGTTTTGAAAACGACTTCTGTTACAGCTAGCTAACACTTCTTAGCGTTAGCTGCCAAAGTTACAGCAGCAGCCTCTGGGGAAAGTTAGGTAACTTAACTGACACAACCTCTAGCATAAGTGTAACCAAGACAACATCGACCGACTTGACACTTTGCAGAATTTGTTGCCGTTACTGACCCCCCTGACTATTAAAACAAAATACACACTTACCAAACAGCTAAAGTGAAAGACGGCGAGGTAAATAACGCGGAGCCTTCTCTAACTACTGAGAATGTAATTAACTGTACTTCTATTTAGGAAAAGCATCAGGCTCCAAGTTCTTGCTGCGGTAAGAAAAAAAAAACACGTGTAGGACAGCCTGACTTGAGCCACTGCTTCTCAGTACAGCGTTCGTACTTCCGTTTCAGTGCATCATGGGTAATTCTATTCCCTTTACTCAGACTGTCAGGCAGACGCTGCGCCACCGCCCCCACGGCATCCACCAATCAGGTTGACGACTTCCGGGTTCGGTGACCGAGAGACTGTGACTGACAGGCCAAACTGAGGGCAATACAAATTCTATATATTCTTATGTTTTCATCGTATGACGTCAGGTTCATTTGAGAGGATGAAGTATTTCAAGGTCAATACAAGTGCAATTTATTACAATATGATGGATAGAAATTGAAATTGATCAGCCTAACTGAAACAAAATCAGTTAATCATGATGTTCTGTCCTTGTAAGTAAGTTGACATCTTTTTCATGACTGTTCCTGGACACTTTATACATGTATTTTATGTATGTATGCATGTATGTATGTATGTATGTATGTATGTATGTATGTATGTATTCAGATTACTAATGAATTCAAAAAGTCTCAATCATTTTTTAGAGTCCACTTCTGTCACCTAATATCCCTTTATCTGTTAGTTCAGACAGCAGTCTCACCACTAGATGGCATATGAGTTCTATGTTTCTTTTTTTTTTTTTAGCATTTATCAAGGCTACATTGAGTTTAATACATGCATAGGGTTATTGACAAATAATCCACACAGTGACTTCATGGGGAGTAAAGGAGTAAATTAGGCATCACATATGCCAACAAAGACATAAAGACTGGTGTAAGCATATCTATCCGTACATATATGCAACACAAAATAGAGCAATGGTCCCTTAAAACCCCATTTATAAAGTAACACTGTCTCTGAGATATTAAAGTTTTCCTTCATGTATTCACTGTCGTGCTGCTCCAGTTTTGCTGTGGGTAATGAGAGTGGTGATTCTAATTCATTTCTGTCCATGATCTTGATCTAATTAAAGACCTCATCCCTGCCACCTCATTTTCATAAGCTGTTCCCTTCAATTACATCTGACAAGTGAGCACAGACACACATTAACCTCCTGCATGAAGAGGTACTGTGCTTCCCTTATCTCTCTTCAATCTTTAAAAAAAGAGGGCAATTCAAAGGTAATTCCGTGCCCTTGAATACACCATTTTGTGAAAAACATCTGTGGATGGCAGTGTCCACTAAAACCCATGTACAAAATGTTCCTGTTTCGGATGACAACATGGTGCCATGAAGTTCCATGTTTTGCTATGTTTTTTGGTCATATGTCTGACAGTGGCCAAAGTCAGCTGTGACAGACTCATCCTTACATGTTAACGCTTGTACGTTTATTTTTTTTACCGTTCGACAGAGATCCTGAGAGAGTCCAGAGAATGTGGAAAGATCTTAAAATTGAATGAAATTTGTCCCAAAATAACTTCAGTCAGTGACAGGGTGGAAACAGACATGACCTGATTCGTCCACCTAAATCATAGCGGAGCTCATACAAAATTGATTAACTTTGCTACTAGACATAGACATAGACATAGACATCATATATAGCACTACAGTTTTGGGATTCTGACAGTCATGTCAGTCGGTACAAAGTGAAAATAGAAAGTGACATGTTTAGGGGCTCCTAGGTCAGTTTATTGAGAGTCTTCACATTCGAAGGGATAGTCTGACACATTTTGGGAAATATGCTTTTGCTTTCTAACTGAGATTGATACTCTGGAGCTGGAGCCAGAGTCACTGCACCTGGCCAGTGTGAAATAGCTCCTATGTGTAACCCCATGTGAATCCACAACAAATTCCCATTTGTGTTGGGATTAAACAAAAAGATAATGGTTTAATTTGCGAGCTTTCTTGTTGTTGCTATGTGTAATTTTATACTTGGGAAGGACTCAGGCTAGCTGTTTCCCCGACCTCTGATCTTTATGCTAAGGTAAGCTAATTGCCTCCTGGCTCCAGCTCCATTCTTAAAACATACAAACATATCTGGAAATAATACCAAGGTCTCCTTAACAACATCGAGTCGTGTCAAGGCTTACAAACGTTGAAACGCAGTCTTGAACTGCAGTTGCTGGCTTTGCCGCCTTCTCCCCTGGAACTCAGCCACCCACTCCTTTCATCTCCTGACATGAAAGTCAGGTCATAAACATGTAATGTGAACATGATATGACGTGCTTTGTAGAAAATGTCAATATTGTTAGCAGCCTATGACATGTACAAATGTGAACATATCAGTGGTTTGCACAAACATCAAGTGGAAAATGTTATCAGTCTTCTCATCTGACCCCAGGCAATAAAGCTAATCAGCGTTATTTTCCGAAATGTGGAACAATTTCTTTACTTTGACATCCTTTCACTTATCTGTTTTCCCTTTGAGATACAAAAATGTAATAGACTTATTTTCTGCTCCCATTCTGTCTGTGACGCTGATAATCAGCAGCACAACGCAGAAGAACAACCCTGCTGACTAATGTTTCCAGTAGCGAATGCAAAGGAGTTTATTGAATAACTCCAAAAATATCTTGGCCTTTTTGACTCACATTCATCAAATTTATCTTCATACTCTAATTATTGCATAATAGGAATGTTAACCGAACAGATGTAGCACTCTCTATTGAATGAGACCATGTGTCTCATGTAATGTGGTGGTATAAGGATGAACTGGACTGATTCGTGACAGAAATATAAATGCAAAGTCAAATGTCCACAAACTAAAAGAGGATAGGAAACATTATAGAAAAAAGGAAAATATCAGATCATGTTGGCAGCGTTTTCCTCATCTCCACTCTGATAAGCTGGAAAACAACAGGGTCAGATGTCACGAGCTGCTTCACTCTCCCAGACCTCCAGTGGGCTGGAGACGTCCAACTCCCTGCTCAAACACAAAGAAACAGTAGCCCACATTCCCCACACCCCCATACACATTATTTATGAATGGGTGTGGTGCCTTTCCCTGCCTTTTTGTAGTTTGGGAATGTGAAAAGATAAATCGATTAAAGACGGGGAACACAGATGGCTCTTAAGGCACAATGCAGTACATAACCACTCAGAGGAAAAGCGAGCTCTTGGGCAATTAGTGTCATTATGGCGTCTCATGTGCTTGGTGGGCTGAATAAACAGTGGCTGGGGTGGCTGGGCATGTGGTTAGCATGGATAATGATGATCAGAGCAGAGTCAGTGCTGCTGAAAAAAAAAAAGCACTAATAGTTTTAACCAGGTGACAGAGAGAAATCAAAGAGTCTCTTGACATCAGCTGTTATAGAAGGATGATGTGTTTTTGTAGGCTAACCCTGGAGTTAGCATTGCCCCGGTTCCCCCCGTCCAAAAACTCCTATGGGATTTTTCCATTGGATTTCTGATTATTATATATAATTTAATATTTTGATTCATCAAATAATCCTACATTTTAAAAAGATATTAAAATGCTTCTTATTGTCTAACCAACACTCCAATTGTATTACATTTTTAGTAGCTAGTCAAAACATTGATTTATGCTCTAGTGTTAAAATATTTCTTTGAGGCTCCTTTCACGAAAACAATATACTTTTATCATCATTATGCAATACCACAGTTACATTTTGTGAACCAGCACTGTCAGCGATATGAGTAAAGAGATATTTCTGAAAAGTTCTTTTATCGACACTCCCCCATGTGCACCCACATATGTACACCCTGACAGCTTCAGTACAGTGACACACATGTGACAACAAGGTCAGGTGTGGTTGTAAACAGAATCGAGACAATGGTCTTGCTGAGAAATCCAACTCATAGACCTCTGGGGGAAACCCACACTGAGTTTGTTGTCATTGTCTTAAACCAAGTTAATACTGTTTACGCTGCGTGTGAGTGTGTGTGTGTGTGTGTGTGTGTGTGTGCGTACGTGTGTGTGCTCGCGCCTGTGTGGGAGTGTGACACCTACCGTTCTCTTCTCATTGCCTAAACCACAAGTTATTGAGAAAACAAATGTCAGTTGAAGGGCGTTGTCTGTTTGGTGTCTGCGCTGAGAGTTAGTCTTTCCTCCCCGCCACTTGGAGCAAATCTAATTTGATTATGAGCACCACTGAGGACAGGCATTGAGGGAGAGAGTTTATTGGATAACGCGGGACCGAGGATGACAATAGAGAGATGAGAGGGAAAATAGAAATTGGGTGATTTTGTGAGAGGGAGAGCGAGGGGTATGGAGTGAAAGAGAGCCTCTTCCCATGGGGGATGAGTCTCTGGATCAGCGCCCGGTATGCCACTGCACTCATCTGTGAGCCGCCTTTGTACACGTATGGAGGCCAGCATATCCCATGATCCTCGGCTATCATCCCGACCCAACTCCTAGCGTGTGGCCTCCTGCTCTCTCTTGCCTTTTTTCTTCTCTCAACCTCACACCTCCTACACCTTTCCCTTTTCCTATTTAATCCCTCCTCTCCTCTGTACCCTTGAACCCCCTTACTCCTCCTCACCCTCGTTTCACTCTTCCTTTCTCTATCTCTCTCGTCTTTCCCCTGGCCAAAGCGCAGCTAGAAACTGGGTCTCTGCCACCTCCATGAAAACAGATGACAGTGTTTTGTTTTTTTTTCTTCTGCCCCACTGCCGCAGACTCCCCTCCAGGAGGGGTCTGTCTGCCTCGGAGGGAGAGGGGGGAAATGAGAAGGATTGATTAATTTAAAACGCATGCTCTCCTCTTTTTTTTCCTATGCTGAGCCCCCCTTAGAGAAAGGACATGCCTCCTCAATGAGAGATCGAGAGGAAGATCATGGGAGCTCATTCATCAAGCCATGTATTCCATTATAAATAATGTGTGTAATGTGCAAACAAGCCTGGGTACTCAGGGTTGTGGCCTTTGACCGTGGCTGCTGTTATATGTTCTGAGAAGAGTTTTTTAATGGTGGGGTGGTGATTAGATCGATATGCCAAAGCCAGGCCAAACAGAGGGGGGATTCTTTTGTTGCTCTTATGATAAAAAAAAAACAAACAAAAAAACAGCTCAATATTCGGTTGTAATTAAAATGCGGCAGTTTTAATAAAAAAAAAAAAAAACAGTCGGTCACGTAAAGACAATTGTCACAGTCACATAAATGTGTTCTTTCCTTATTTAATGTGGTAGAAGATGGTTCCATTCATAGTGAAACTGTTTTTCTCAAATCAAAATTAATTGAGAGGTTCTTTCCCTTTTCCATTCAAGGCGACTCCTTCAAAGAACTGAAGTAGCATTCACAACACCCTGGACATAGAGTACTCAGTCTGATAACAGATCTTACCAAAGATAGGGAGGAGATGAACTCTGATGCCTTGTGACCATGAGCATTAGCACTTCTAGACCACATGGCGTTCTCAAGTCAGATGCTAAGCCGGGGTGAACAAGCGGTCCTTTTATGACCAACTCAGTTATTCAATTATTTCAACCTCTTCATGCATTGAAGACTGTTCAGCTTGCTGACACCACTTAGCCATGGCAGCGTCCTTTGCAGGAAGGAGATAGAGGTCAGTCTGGCTGCTGATACCTCAGATACAACCGAGTTCAAAAAAGTTCATGAACACAAAGTTTGGTTGCGTTATGTAGTTATGGCTTTCCTAGTGTTTCACTTATACAGTTACAGTATATGCCCCGGATTCTAACATGTTGTAGCTGCTGTAAGTTCCTCCCACTACTTTCAATACTTTTAAATGTCTACAGCAGCGGTCCTCAATAGGCGGCCCCCGGGCCGCATCCGGCCCGCCGGCCTCCTGTTTGTGGCCCCCATACTGTTATTCCTTCACCGTGTTTTGTTTGGGTCAGCACGTGTACACCGGGACTTGTCTCCATGCCAACGTTACAAAGACAGCTGGGTCACTCACCGCTGCGATCGAAACTTTTAACTTTCACTTTCGTTTTCGGAGCAGTTCGCGTATTCACATTTTGCCGGTTGCAAGAGATTGAAATGGCGTGTTCCAAGTAAACTGCTATAATAAAGTGGACAGTGAGAAACGGCAATTCATAGAAGTAGGAACTTGAAATTTCTATTCATTCTCCCTCCGACCAGGACAGAACGCACGGGTCAGACAGTGCAGCAGTGACACACACTTGTGTTGTTTAACATGTTTTAGCAAGTCTCATCATACATTATCACCTGTAGTGTAACGGACGGGGAGTTCGTCCCGGCAAACACCCTTTCACTCACGGTGCCAAAATTTGTATCATCCTTGTTAAAACTCAACATCATTTAATCACAGAACAAATGACGTGAATTAACCCACAACCATCTTACATATCATCTTATTCACAAACACATTCACGAATCATAATTACACCAACATCAACAGAATACCCAAGATCCATTGCGCCACAGTCCACAAGGGCGTTACAATATGCCAGGAGAAGCTGTGATGAAGATTTCCAGTTTGAAACGGCATTATGAGACGAAGCATAGGAATTTTGAAGAGACATTTCCTCAAAATTCAGAGATGAGCACAACACAAATAAATGCACTGAAATCGTCATATCAAGCTGCAAGCAGGATTCTTGTCACATCTATGTCACAATGAAATAAAATAATGCATGATGAACTGATGGACACAATGTTTGAAGGCAAACAAAAAGAGTAAATATTCAACTATGTATTTTGATTTATGTTAAAATGGAAATTACATTTTATTTTAGTTCGTATTTTGTTGTTTAGAATGAAAAGGACGTTTTGTTTTGAATATTACAGTATTATTACATGTGGCCTGGCCGACCTCAATACATGGACCTTTGAGTCATTAAAAAAAATCTTTGTGGCCCTTTAAGGTTTGTATTTGAGTACCCCTGGTCTACAGTATGTTTTCAATGTAACAAAAGGGAAACTGTTGCCTACTCTAGACATCCAGTACACCATGGAAATAAGCAATTTTAGCATTATTTTGATTCTGGTGACGTGGATGTATGTATGACCAAAACTAGCTAGTTGCTAACTTTAGCTGCATATGAAACTGCCTACTAAACTAGCAGCTCGTACTGATTTGGCCAATATTTGTACTTGTAGTATGCAGTATGATAAAAGTAAGACAAAGTTTTCCATTATCCAGAAATACTTGAGAGTCACAATTCAGTATTGGACCGGTCTATCTTGCGTACTGTCACCCACAATACAAAACCCAGGAACTGTCACAAGAAGCAGTTGGGCCAACAACACGAAAGCCTTTTACAATTTTATGAAGATATTTAATCACTAAATTAACTTTTTCAATGGCGAGAAGTCAAATATGTAGATTTTTTGGAGGATAAGGGGACACTACAATAGCCATGAGCTTGTTTACTTCTGCTCTCCAAAACTGGATAAGCCTAGCCAAGCATACTACAAAATGAATCTTTTTAACTGTTTCGTACTGCATGCCATTTTAAAAAGGAGTATTTCTGTTCATCTGTGGTACTTTGTAGTTTTTCTGAGCTTTTTTTCTTGTTGTGTCTGGAAACAGGGTCAGTGACAATGGGACTAGACCAAAACAGTAGAGTTGCATGCTAGAAAACCAAAACAATAAGACAACAAGATACTTGTAGCTTGTAGAGCTGAAAGAGTTCGGTGAAGATTCAAGTTTCTTCTCTTCAAGTGTCACCTTTCACATTCTCCATAGACGTTTGACTCACTGTTCATTATAAACAATATGACACTGAATGGCATAAATATAACAGTGTAGTTTTATTATTAGCACTAGAACTGATCCATTGCTTTCATGTTTACCCTGCTTGACCGTTTTCCATAAACATACAGCGTGATAAGCGTGTGTGGCATTCTGCCTACAGGAACTGACATCAGTCCAATGGAAGTCTCTGTTCCTGTCCCGTACCTCAAGCGTGTTATCCAGTGCATTATGCCTACAAACAGACTACAGTATTATACAATGAAGTGGACTATTTTGGTCGCCTTATCAATAGAGGATCTGTCTGTGTCTTAGCACTCTGCTTCATCCGTGAGAAGTCGTGACGGAGGACAAGGGACAATGGACGGCTTGATTGGAAGACATATCACTTTGGATCACATGTATGAAAGAATGCAGGAACATGACCCAGCCAGAACCAATGTGGTTTGGCCCTTGTGGGTTGTGAACTGTTCAGTAACAAGCTGAGATGTAACGCTGACTTGCTGCAAAGACCAAAGGTTCATCAAGGTCCGCCATGAGACTTATTGGTCATTCCAGGCGAAAAAGACTGAATGTGCCAGTTGTTGTCCGTATTGTGCATGAAGCATCAGAAACAAAAAGGCATTGACCAACATAACTTGTTCCTCTTGCTTCTCTGTGGCTGATCCCTTCAATGCCCTAACACTTCCAGACGACCATGTGGGAGCCATTTGGCACGGGCCGTCTGCAGGCAGCGGTGCACCCCAATGGCAGTGCTGACCGCTGCGGGGTGTTGTGCCTGAGGCACTGCGGGGGCTGGTAGAGGGTGGACTGGGGGTTGTTGCGAGGAGCTTGGGGCGTCGTCCCAGGCCTCTGGGTTACCCTTGTGCCAGTTGACTGGATGGGGATCTCCTGGTTGATCGGATAGTTGATTGGGGTGGGAACTGGGGGGTTTGGTGGCCGGGGCGGCACCTTTCACTCTTTGTTGCATTCCTGGGGCCGTTCCTGAGTGCTGTTGCCATTGGGGGGTGCTGGTGGCGGGGTGGCCTAGGTGTGGCTTGACTGTTAGGCACTTATCCTGTTTATTGTCTTCCTTAGTGTCCTGCTTTTGCTCTGTCTGTCAAAGCACTCTGTAAACTCTGTTTTTAAAAGTGTGCTATAAGTAAAGCTATATTATTATCATTATCATTATTATTTTCATTTCATATGTTGTACTTGCATGTTGTCCAATCATACATTAGATCCCGGCAGACATATCATATTGGTTTGTCACAGATATCGCATCGCTGTATATGTGACCGATATGTACCGCTATGAAAACCTTTTTTCTTAAGAAGAAAATGCAGAAAAAGATGTCTGGGGAAGTGTATAATTATTACATTCCAAGTAAGGTTTGCTGTTTCACTGCACTGATTTCATTTTTCACAATACCTTTATTGAAAGAAAATGTGTGTTTATGTATATTTTCTGTCCGTATACAGAAGAATGGAATATCAGCTAATTCATCAGTCTGTGAATTTTTTGCTCAATAATTGGCCCCAGAAGTCCAGTATTGGTTGGACTCCATTATACACACAGTGTGCAGCATATACAAAACCTGTTGAGGATATTTTACTTTCCTCCATCCAATTTATGCTGGACTAGGTTCCATTCTCCTGTGACTTTGTACAGGGTAAACAAGATCTTAACGGCACACACTCCTTCCTTATCTCTCGGTCAATGTTTATCAAGGAATCCTCAGCACTCATGCTGTGCGGGGGGGGGGGGGGGGGGGGGGGGGGTTAAATCTGCAAAGAAATAATCCACTTAAGATTGTTGACTCTCAGGCGTCGTGGTAGCTCAGCAGGTGCCTGTGAGTTTGAGTCTGACTCATGACTTTTGCAGCGTTCCTCCTTCTCCCCTGCTTCCCCTCCGTCTTCATCGTAGACAGTCTAGTGAAGCATGGCTGCCATAAAAATAATCATTAAGGAAAGATTATCTCCCTCTCACCTCTCTCTCAATTTCCCTCCATCTCTCATTGAGTTTGGAATGCACCAGTGCAATCACCCCCACTGAGAATAACACTTGTGTTGGGTAATTTTGTCTTACATAAGGGAGAGGATTGCACACAACAAGACATGTAAAAACAACATCAGGCAAGGCCAGAGGGAGAGAATGCAATCCTCAGCTATTTGTAATGGAGAACAGGGGAGGGGCGGAGGGGTGGAAGATGGATGTGATTTCACATTAATTGTGTGGGTTCACAGGAGTGTGCGTGTGTGTATGTGTGCGTCCACATGGGGTGGGAGGTGTTAGTGGAATTTCTGAGAGCTATGCTGATTTTACAGGCACAGCAGGGATTGTGTGTGTGTGTGTGTGTGTGTGTGTGTGTGTGTGTGTGTGTGTGTGTGTGTGTGTGTGTGCGTGCGTTTTTCTGTGTGTACACATGTAAGTAAGCATGGATACATGTGTGAGTATGTGCCCCGCATTTGTAAAGGGGGAACATGTGATTTTGTAGCGTCATGTGTATGTATAAATGAGTTGGTGTGTGTGTGTGTGTGTGTGTGTATGTGTGTTGGGCCTCCACACTTGGCTGGGGGTAGCGAGTGGAATCTTCGGAGTGTGATGTTAAATTTGCAGAGTCTGTGGAGCCAGAAACAGGCTGGTGAATCTCCCACAAGTCAGTTGCTGTACAACAATGTTTTTGTTGCTATGAGCAAAAAAACCAGCCACCCAGGAAGGTAAATTAGCTTTATTAGTGTGGTTTATTGCCTCAATTAAAGCATTGTGCAACCATTTTACCTTAAAATAGCAGCTTCAAAATCATTATAATGTTACAGTGACTTGAAATAGAGTCAATGGAGTTTTTGTCTCAGCTTGTTTCTGCACTGTGAAACGTGAGACGTGCATAAACACGGCACCAACTATCACTGACTTTGGTTAAACTGGCTCAAATTTGAGGGGGAAAAAAATGTCTTCTGGTTTTCCCTCTGATGTCCTCCAGGCTGGTCTGCTTCAACTATCTGTGATTTACAGAGTTGCCTGAAAGCAAGTTGTATTTGCAACTTAGCTTTGCTGGCTGCACTGCCAGGTAGTGTGGTCTTTACACCGCCAATCCCACTATCACAGGTGGACAAGGAGGTTTTCAGGTGCAGGGCTAGAATGTGAACAAGAACCAGAACCAGCGAGCGGTCAACGGACCCAGGATCAGCACTCTATGGACGTCATAACAGAGGTGGAGGAGCCGAAGAAAATGTTTACATTTACATTTAGTGCATTTAGCAAGCACTTTTGTCCAAGGCAACTTACAGTAATTCATGCATACATTCATACACTGATGGCGGTGGCTGCCATGCAAGGTGCTGACCAGCACATCAGGAGTAGTTTTGTGTTCAGTATCTTGCCCAAGGACACTTCGACATGCGACCTTCCGATAACAAGACGCTGGCTCTCCCCCTGAGCCACAGCCGCCCATTTTGATGAAGGGAAGAAGAGACAATGACCAATCAAGAGGCTAAAGACAAGAGTCTCAGACTGGCTTTTTGAAATAAAGGGTGCACAACAGACGCCAAATTTATTCCTGCTGAATAGTAAGTATATTAGCTGGACTTCTAAGTTGATCGCTTCGTGTTTTTGCTGGTTTAGCACAGCTGTGAACTCATTAGTTTTTGATCAGAAGCTAACTCAGTCCACTTTGACTGTCTCTGGTTCAGATAACTGTAGCGTGGTGTGGGTGTTCAGCGCTTTGATTGCCACATGGCAAAAATGCCTGAGCAGCACATGTTTGCTTTAGAACATACGTTTTCCAAACACAGCATTGTTGTGACGTGCCGCGTTTTGTTCGTATTTAGACAATTTGATGCAGACAACTTATTTTTGTGCATAAGACAGTTGTGTTGCACTCAGAAAACGCTGGCAGGTGCCAAATTGCACAAAATACAAATGACTTCATCATGATGTTTTAATTTGCCATTTTTAATATGAACATATAATCAGATAAACATGTCATGTAAAAACATACTGACAACAAATCATCATCATCATCATCATCATCCAACTCTGAGGCCATTTCATCAGCTTTTAGCTAATGTTTTAGTTTTAGGTCATACATGGGAGGGGCGTCAACAATACACGTAACCACTGCTGATAATCCAGCAGACTGGTGGCATCTCAAAGTGCGTCATCATGGTTGAAGCGTGTCAACTTGTCAGCATAGCGGCCCTAATTTGTATTCGTCTCACCTCTCTCATCAATCCAGTTTTTCAGCAGCTAGCAGCTGTTATCAGCGAACAAGCTCTGATAAACCAAAATCCACACTACCTGTTTAGCACTAAGACATACAGACTGAGCTGATGATGGAAAAAGTCAAACATCTCCACCTAGAGACTATTCTCAGGAGTTAGTCAAGACAAAAACAGCTAGACAGTGAATATTGGACTTGATGTACAGGATATTTATTGGTAGGCAGACACACTACAAACTGTACGTGTTGGGTGCAAAAACATAAACCCCGTTGATGTTATTCAGTAAGGATACAGAGCTGCATGTTGGTCAGCTTGTCTGTTTCACTGTCCCCAGGTCGCCAAAAACCAGCACATCTGTTCAGCTCTGTTCATAAAAACAACCCCTCTTTATTGTGTTGAATAGGATGCTGTATTCAATTGTTGTTACATCGCCAGCATGTTTTACAAAAACTGCATTCTGAAATCTGAAGCCTTCGCAAACCAAGGCTTGGCTAATAAAGGGTACTAACCTTCATGACAAAAAATAAATAAATCAGGCCTAACATGCTGAATGTATTGGCTCCTTTAATAACACGTAACTACTCAACCATAGAGTTGTCATGTGAGAGGAGCGATTTCAGGTCCAAGACAAAGTCCTGTTCATTTCTCCATTACATGATGATTTTCTTGTCTGCTTCTTTTGTTTTGTAGTCCCCGTCTTTGTTTCCTTTTTGTTTTTATCATTTTGTTTTTCCTTGTGTCCCCATTTTTACCTTCTTCTGCTTCATTTTTTCCCTACTTTTGGTTCTTTGTGTCCTTGTTACCAGGGGCATCTCTGGAAATGTTCCAAAAGGTGGGCCAGAAGAGAAATCTTGGGTTTGGCCACCATCACCAAAACAATTATATCAAGGGGGTGATGGCCTCCACTGTCCTCCCCTTGGAGGCACCACTGCTTATAACCTGCTTTTGTTACCTTGGTTTTGTTCTTTTTTTCTTGTTTTGTTTCGTTTCTTGTGTCCTTGTTTTGTTTTTTTACTTTATTTTCCTCGTCTCTTTTGTTCCCCCGTTTTGTTGCCTGTGTCCTTGTTACTCCCTTTGTGTCTTTGTTGTGTTTCTTTTTTTCGTTCTTTACTTTTCTTCTTTCCTTTTTTCCTTTTTACATTTCCTGTGTTTCCTTCGTCTATTAACTTGTTTTCTTGTTTATTTTTTCCTTTGTTTTTTCTTCTATTGTTTTCTTGTTTCCTTTTGTATCCCTGTCTCATAGATTCCTTTCATTTCATTTAATTTCCTTTCCTCTCCTCTCCTCTCCTTTCCTTTCCTTTCCTTTCCTTTCCTTTCCTCTCCTCTCCTCTCCTCTCCTCTTCTTTCCTCTCCTTATATAAAGATACTCTAACACTGTGCATTCTTGTGCAGCTGAAAATGCTCTCTGCATCATTTCTTTGTAACAAAGGAACTGGGAGCAACTAAAGCTAAGATATTGGAGTGACCTTTACATTGCTTGTCAAAACCAGTCAGTATTTCAGCAACAATCAGAGGTCAGGTCAGCTTATCTTGTAGACTTGAGAGCACTAGTTGTTTCCTTCAGTTGAGAAACGATTTTGAAATCCACACTGATGTACACAGAGATGCATGCTGGGTGCAAAGCCAGCAAGATAGTAAGTGAAAGATGTCACTCAGGAAAATTAAGTAGCCGACAACTGAGTGTTTCCAAAACTAAAGACTGTACAGAATAAATAATGTAACAAGGTTCTTGTGGTATATGGTTGACAGGATTGGCTAGGTAGGGGATCTTTATTGTTTCTGACTAAACAGCCTTTGAAACATGTCAGTATTTTTGTATTTTATTTAATAGGGACGATGCAGTTTCAGTTCCAATACACAGAATGGAGAGTAGAGTTTATAGCTATAGCGAATTTTCAACTCCGTCCCTTGTCGGGGTTTTATTTGTGGCATTATTAAACATACAGCTTTCAAGAAAATCACAATACAATTCAATATACATACCACAACACATACCACACAACATCAACTCACATATAACCTACATCAAGTTACAATAAAATATAAAAACGGGTACAGCTTTGGTTGACTTTTAGCCAACACTGTAAAAGATTTTATGTGTTCCACAGTTGAAAGCCTTTTATTGAGAAAACTGATCGTCCAAATTTAGATCTACAATGTGACATTTTACAGCTGCCATTCACCGCGCTCCTGCTTACTCTGTTACTCTTTTGTTGATAAGCCTTTTCCTTTTCTTAGTCCGATCCCGCCTTGCAGGCACAGCGGTGCTAATGGTGTAGAGTTGAGGAGGCACAATGTAAAAAACACAGAACTGGAATTTAAATAACACATTTTCACTTATCCGCCCACGTTAGAAAGAGAGGATTCAAGTTGAAATATGATAAGCTGGCCTTTTAAATGCCAGGTGGGTCGGATTTTTCATATGTGGGGGTATAACTCAATTAAGCATAGTTGTATAACCTATTGTCGTATAGCGATTGCCTATTTACCCAAACGCTAACACCAAAGTTTCTCTGTTAAACTGTTGCACTTCAAGCCAGATGAGACGAACACAGAAATCAGTATACCCACGTTGACCCAAATAGCGTCTGACCCAGTAAACACTGAGGGCTGGAACACTGTACTTTGACGCCTCTGACACCGGCCTGGGAGATACTCTGTTTTTCTAACGGCCATAAAAGGACTATTCCAGACTCTAAACAATGCTGCTTTACCAAGCTACAGGAAACATGGAGTCATTCTTGGACCAAGAATTCATAAGCTAACCCTGCTGGGTATTTTAGAAAACTGAAATCAACCCATTAAAGTTTGGCTGGTTTTAACTAACAATTAGTTTTGTTCTCCATCCGCAGTTGGGTTTAACTGAAGATCTGCTGCCACTGCCAGTCCCCGGCTTTACTTTCTTGATTAAAGTCTTGTTGTTTTGGACCACATTCATCCCGCCGAGCAGTACGTGAAACACCTCACATAACCTGTCAGCACTCCCTTTAAAAAATTCAACCGGCTGTCTCGTGAGAGGCTTGTGACAAAGTTTCAGTCGTGCTCCCTGAGAAAATTATGAAAGCCAATTACAATCGATCCTGTTTTCACTTCACCGCTCCTCGCTCGTGCTCATCTATCACCCAGTTGCCCTTTCTCACCCGCCGTTTCTTTTCTCTCTCTCCCAAACCAGAGGTGGATCAACGTACCCAGCCCAGCACGCATGATCCACAACACTGACCTGAATTCCCCTCTTTTTCCTTTGCGTCCTCTGCTTCTCTGTTCCTCTGTCACCGCCGCCCCACCCCTTAATTTCCTCTTTCTCTCTCTCTTTCTTTCCGTCCTCCCTCCAGCTGTCCTTCTTCTCAAACTGAACCCGGCGCATAAAGTTTTTTTTGTTGTTCTCATGCTGCTTTGTATGTAATCACCATATTCCCAGCTCTTCACCTGTTTATCAGGATCTCACTTTGCAAAAAAAAAAAAAAAAAAAAACACTTGTATGCAGGGTGGGTGTTTCCAAGGTTACCGCAGAGGCACTAAATAACTGTGACAGCTGTGGCTGGGGATTCTAGTCAAGCAAAACGATATCGCCATAGATACAGAGTGCTAGTAAACAGCGACACTTATTCCCCACGCTCCTAAAACAAACAAATTGGCATTATGGACTCAAACGGGCATAAACAGTCTGAGTCTGATTGCGTAAACAGGTGAAGGCTTGTGTCATGTGTGTGAGCAGCATGACAGGAGGGTACGCAGTGTTAAATTGCAGGAAAAAAATAAATTGCACTATGACAAGGTTTAATGCCAAGTCGCTTGCCGCCACTGCCAGCTCTTTAGGAAGAGACCCAAAACTGCAATCATCGCTGCGCTAACACAAACCGGTCATTATATTGCATCCACTTTGCAGAGAGGTTAGAGGCAGTGGAGAATGCCTGGATTGTAATCTCCACAGTAGTGTGTCTCTGGCCATCTGTGCCGCAGTGTTAGTGTGTGTGTCTAGTGGTCGGCGTGACGTCTGTTCTGTGCCCAATGCGGCCGGTGCTGCATTCATCTTTCAGTCACCCAAAAGCAGATGTCACCGGGACGATGGGGAGCGGCAGATTGCCGTGGCGACCGACCGGTGGCAGGTTGAAGGTGTCTCCGCCCCGCAGTGCCCAGCAGATGGAAGCTGAGGTCATTATCTGCTCCTCTGTTCATCTCCTTACCCCCCACACCTCCATGCCATCTCTCTCTCTCTCTCTCTTACTGCGTCACTGTACTGCAAAGGAGCTTCAGATCAGATACTGCGTGATTGGCACTTGCTGTAAAAACTGCTTTACGTCATGCAAACACATTACGCAACTAAAGCAGTTTGTCCTGCTGTCAATTAATACTCATTATCACGCACTTCTCTGTGGGTGTGATAAATGTTTCCTTGTTTACAGAGGCCCAGCATCACAGCCCCCGATGCCAGTGATGGAAACTATTCACAGAGGCACAGCAGTAGGCCCTAAGTGTTCTCTGCCCCCAATTGTACAGCCACTCCATTTCCTCATAAACAGCAAAAGTAAAGAAAAAAGAGCAATAAGTGGCCATTCAGA
Source organism: Sparus aurata (assembly GCF_900880675.1). Lineage (NCBI taxonomy): Eukaryota > Metazoa > Chordata > Actinopteri > Spariformes > Sparidae > Sparus > Sparus aurata. Next base: position 26,558,235 of record NC_044203.1, read on the forward strand.
ACAAATAAACCAAGTCAACAACTGCAGGCAGAAAGTAGGGCAGCCTGAAAAGAAGCACTCTGCCACTCTGCCACAGCAGGCAGCAATTCCTGGTTTATTATGCTGCCAGCATCAGTCTATAAGCGGTGGAGGCAGTATGGAGGACATGGGTAAATCCATGTTTACATGCTTCGTGTCGTGTCCTTTCTGTGCGCCGTGCTTCAGACAGCTGTCAGTAACAGAGGGTTTCCCTGACCACTGCAGCATGGAATGGCTATCTAGCAAGCAAGGAGTGTCAGCAATTATCCCTCAAACTGCCGCAGGCTACAGTATATTGAGCAAATTTCCCTTCCTGTGTGCCTACTGCTACTGCTGCTCAGCAGCTCTCTGCTGTTGATGTTCTCCTCTCCTACAAATATGAGAGAGAGAGACACACGCTCCAGATGTGTGATGTTGTGCATTATTGAGGCCATTGGGTATTTTGTTTGTGGTAGCGCGATGATATTTGCAGCTCTGGCGCGCGACCAAATGTGCCGAGTTATTCTCGCTTGTTTGCTCTCTTGGTTAAAGCGTCATTGTAACTATTTAACCACATATTGGCAGCTTCTCCGGTGAGTGAGGGAGTTGGAAGTGTTTTACAGCCATGCACACATGTGGCACGCAGACGTGCCGAACACCAGCTCAACTGGGGCGTTGCTGTCTGGCCATAAGCATTTTATAGAGCTACTGAAGTGATCAAAGGTCAGGCTTATTTCAGATGGCTTTTCAGATTTCCATATATTTTCCACTTATTTTTTGCATGCAACAGTGCAGCACTGATATTTGAAAAATATGTATGCAGCACTTTGACTATTATTTCAACCACATGGTTTATAATATGTTTCTATAAAATACAGAAAACAAAACCAAATACAGAGTGAAACCACGAAATTCAGAAAACAGTGTTAGTAGCACAGACAACACAAAAAATTGCACTGGACTCATTGTGGCATGAATATCCCACAATGCAATGCAGCAGTGAAGAAAAACAGCATCATCACAGACCATGGAAGGCAGCGAACAAGGCTGCTCTGGCTTAACATCAAAAACGCTACATTTCAGTGGGGTTTCAGGGTTTACACTTTGATAAGCATTACATATTTTTTTAAATAGTTCATTGTTTGGGGACTTAATTTTATGTACGTATATGCACTGTTTTGGTTGCAATGACTACTGAGTGTATGAAGACGCTAGCTAATGAATTTATCTGCGGTTCACATTTTCAAAGAGCCAAAGTACTCCTACAGGAGTGGAGAGAAAAAAGAATTCATCATGTTTGCAGTCAGATGTTGTAGATCCTGGTTGGGGGAGGCTCTTGAGAAATGACGTGATAATTACACACTAATGAGCGCGTCTTTTCAGCGTCCCCTGGAAACAGTTTCTATTGGTGACTTTTCCATTTGCATCATTTCGGTGCCTGGTTATGTTTTCTTACTTTGCAGCATTTCATGTTATTCTAATTGCATGGATTTTCTTCAGCTGTGCATATACAACATTTCCGCTTTAACTTATCATTCTGAAGTAAATTCTGATTGCTTAAAATGACGGCTGTAGATACATGACACCATCCGCATGTAGATGGGTTATAGATTAACTTCGCTTTCACTATATTAGTCTGTATTCAGGTGAGATTTGTTTCTAATTTTGGAAAAACAAAGGACAAAGGAAGTGCATCTGCCATTGCGCAACCAAAACAGGAAGAGGTATTGTTTACCCCAGTCGCTTTATCCCAGGTAACAGTGGAAGAACTGTAAGAACCGCCACTCTACATGGCAAAGGAAAAAGAGCCCCATTGATAATAATTGTTACAATAATAAACATTATTTCTATAGAACTGTTCAAAACCAAAGTTACATGGTGCCTCACAGGACATAGTACATTATAGTACAAGAAAGACAAATTAAACAAGTAATATGCAATTAAATGAGATGCATCACAAAGTACAATACGAAGGAGGAAAAGAAGGTGAAGAAGGAGAGTGACAGAGAAATCCTCATTCTGTCTACTGAATCAGTGAGCAATCTGCTTGCTTATTGATGCAACCAAGTGTTTGTTCACCTTCATTTTCAACTTCAATTTCAATTTTATTTGTTAGGGACAATGTGCATTTAAAACATAAATGTGACATTTCAGTGCATTGCACCAGAGTTAGCCTTGGGCTAATTTACATCTTTTGAGCAGCACTGAGATCAGGGTTTCATGGATGAATTGGGATTTTTACTTTTATGTATTCTTCTTTTTTTTTGGTTTGGACAGCAGACTGTCAGCGGTAGCCATGTTCCTAATGCTAACAGAAAAAAGCTAGGAGGGAGGAAAGTCTCAAGGTTGCTGTGCATTTAGCTCTCAGGGCTACTGTAATAAGAATAATACTTTAAAAAGATTAATTATACCCACATTGTTATCCATTTTTTAATCACGATATAGATGCACAAAAATTGTGATTCTAAATTTTCCGTAAACCAATGACCTTACTAACAACAAAGATGTCAACATTGATAAGAAATTAATTTAAATGGATCCGCTCACACAGGTACATACACATAATTTTCTTTATTGCTTACACAGTTATGTACGTGTGTGTGTAGTATGTATGTGTATATACATAAAAAAAAATATATATATATGGATATATTCATATGCGAAGGCTGTTTTTCCATCATTAAACTAATTTAAACATCCAGCAGCCGCAAAATTGCTCGGATGTGCACCGCAACATCTGCTGCAGTTCTTGTTCCTGTGTCCCTGTGTTCCTGTGTCTTTTAATCAAAATTGCAGTGTCAAATTAATTAACAGATGAAGAAAAATGTTATTGTTAAGTCCATATATTATTAAACTCAACATCGCTTACAGTGTTGCAAAGGGCTTTCCAGAGTTTACATGCTCCATGCGACTGCCCACACACTGACTGCCCAGATCAGCCATAAATAATTCCATTAGGGTGGAGACTGTTTGGTGTCCAGACGGAAGCTCAACCATTAACATAATTCCAGACTGTGAGGCACACTTCAGTCTGCAGTGATGCTGCATGTGTGTCCCTCCCTCCAACCCCCCCCCCAGCAGTGCATCTCAGGGAACCATTTTTGGCCTCTGTAGCATTTTGGTGAGTAATCGTGGGGCTTTGGAGCGCTGAGTCCTCCATTTACATGTCAAAACCTCCCCAGGCTCTGGATGTAAGAGACCCAATTTGGAATGACAAAGCTCAGCCAGAGACAGCTGATCCACAAAGGAGGCCTGGTTAAGTTCTTCCTCCCAGTCACCAGCTGCTCCACTGACCCATAGTACCTCTATTCAGCAAACAGACGCGCAGGAGAGAGAAGGGAATGCTGCCACGTGCACACTCGCGTGCAGCACAGAGAAACTGATGATTCGGCTTCATTCTTTTGAAAATCATCGAGTATTTGTTATTAATTTCTCTATTATTAATATGCTGCTAAAATACTGTTATGATTCAGCCCCATAATGAAACATCTCAGCGTGCACCACGAACAAGCATGCCCCCCGTGTAGATAAAATGGCGCTTTCACTTGTTTCTACAAAATCCTCACTCCCCAAACTCCACCACGCTGCTGCGAAATACATGCTGAATTTCTTTTTTTTTCGGCAAATACCAAAGTGCTTCTACAAAAACAGGTCACACAAACAAATCCTTCCCTGGTTGTGTCTTTGGGGTGTCGGTGACATTAATGCTTACTGATAAATTCCAGTGCACGCAGCCTTTATTTTCATTGTTTCAACCGCTTTTATTTATTTATTTCACTTATTTATTTTTAAGAGAAACAAACCGCCGAACATCAGGTGAACCGAACTGTCATTGATTTTTAACACGGCCCTGCCTGTGCAGCATCTGTCACATGGAACGCCACTCTATTTGCGTCTGCCTCTGACACAAAGTGGCTTAGGGATTTGTCACCTCCCTCCCTGCATTGTGCGCTGGAATGACAGGATACCGGCTGGAACTTGCAGGTCACACCCAGAGTGTTTTCCTTGGATTTGTGCTCAACATCCAAATGGAAACATGTCGCTCTTACTCCCGCTTTCCACTTCATGCACCTGACCCCCGAGTGGGAAAAAAAATAAAAAACGCAGGCTCGGGTTTGTGAGGCAGCAATGACAGGAGGAGATAACTGCGGGATCAGGCCCAGATGGTAAGGTATGGCCAGCTCCACGTTGACGCGAGGAAGAGATTACATAAGTAGATTTAAAACCAAGGAAAAGGGGAACGTGTTTCATTAGCGTCACTGGTGCCAGATCTATATTTGGAGCGTGAGCCCACAGAAACAGACGTGCAGGGATGAAAATAGCCCTTAATAGCCCAGTTTGGGAGCTTTATTCCATTCCACTCTCCTGCCACAAGGATGGTGACAGACGGAGAACACTCCACAGAGAGCGGCTCTGTTCACCCAATCACAGCGCTCCCCCGGGCAGGGAAGGAAGGAGGAGAGTGTGGGAAAAAGGACAGGGGTGGAGGAATGGGGGATGGAGATAGAGAAGGACGAGATGTGGCGACAAGAATGAGCCGTGTGTGTTGTTTGAGAGGCCGTTTAGGGAGCACACTACAAAAAGGCTGAGTAACTTTACTATCAGTCAACTGCTGTGGCTTCATGTTAAATACACAGAGATTATATTGCTGCAAATACAAAACTTTTATCTAATTTAACAGAATACGCCCCATGTGTCCCATGTTTAGAGCCAAAAATGCAAAGGATTTTTCATAAAAAACACAAAGTAGAACTGAGTCTTTCTATGTGTAATAAATATTCATACATTTGCTCGTAAAATAAAGTTAATGGCGACATCAATTCCCTCCTCGTAACAGCAGACTTTATTTTCTAGTCCAGAAGTGGCCTTAGACAGAAGGATAGACAGTCACAGTCAATGCTGCTACAGATGCGTGGGGGGCTGGGAGGGAGTGTGTGGTAGAAACCCAATCCCTCATATTGGGTGCCCATTGCCCCCAGAGAGAAGGCAAGAAACAAGAGGCCCAGCTGTCCTTAACAATGGACCTGCCCGTCACCAGCCAGGACTCAAAAGGCCTCATTCAGTCCCCTGGCTCTCCTTCGGCTGCTTCCAAGGAGACCCGCCAGGACATGTTTAGAGTCACAGCCGACATGTCTGTCCCTGTGTTGGACAAGTTTGTGTGTTTGTGTATGTTCGTACGCATACATGCTCAAGCATATTGTGCTCTACGCCACTGCGCAAGGGAGTAAATTAACACCTCAAAACACAGTGGTGCGCATTGTGTTTCCAGAGTGTTTTTTTTTTCATTTTTTTTATTCGCACAGCCAGAGAGCCATCCCTTAAGAACAAGATGTTCAGCATAGCTCTATAATAGGAGAAAATAAATCACAGAAACATCTCTGAAGTATGAACAGAAGGCTCAATAGTCCATAATGCAACTCTGCTGCAAGACTTTATTGCATTTAAAGTGAACTTGTGTTGGAGCCGGCTTTGAAGCCCACTCAAAGGTGTTGTTGTAGGCTTGTCCTCAAACTGCATCATCTAAATTGGCCCAGTTAGTGAGTCACATGGTTTAATAGTTCCCAGAATTCTTGCAATTTAATTTTTGCAGTGGGACATTCTTTGTTCAAATACCAGTAATGTTTCCAACAACCTGTAATGTACTGGGATGCAGAGACCCGAGGCTTACATCCCAGTTGTTGTTTTCTGATGAACATACGTGTGTGGGAAGTTGTTGAGGGACTTGGAGGCGGACCAGATTGGGGAGGCAGGGGATGAACCTCCCACTTTGCTATGGCTGAAATCAATATTTCACTAGTCAGACAGCTGTCTCTTGCCCGACTGTTCAATGCGCTCAGCTGGCCGGCCAATCAACACAATAGAGTTACATCCAGAAACCTTGGTTGTTTGGTTTCTACCATGTTCTCTTGAATTTAAAATTAGAATTCAAAGAGTGGGAAATGTCACATTCACATGAATCTTGGGGTGATCACGACGACCAGCAGAGACTCAAGGAAGTCACTGCAGCCGACCCACTCAATGCACTGTGATACAACTCCCTGCAGAATCACATTTTTACACTTCTGTTTCTGTACGGACTAAGCTTACAAGATATAACATGCTAATCATTGAGCTTTAAAGGTGCTTGCATATGTTTTTTTTGTTGTTGTTTTCTACAATGGTAAAGTCATGCTCACGTTGTTAGCTAACTGACTCTCAGCAAGAAAACTCATAAGTTTGCAATTGTCCAAACTATTCATTAACAGTAAAAACTGCCTATACTTGTAACCCCCCACTGTGAAAGTACTGCAAAGTTTGTATGAGGAAATATCCTTTCTCTCACACTACCACCAGTGTCTAACGCTAGTGTGGCAAGCGTGTTTCTACATGCCTGTTGCCAACATGGCACCAGCTCTGCTTTGCATTTACAACTTGTCCATTTTAATTACACAGAAAATACTGAAGCTTTTTTTGGCTGAGGTGCAGCGAAACAGGGGCCAGCCCTATTAGTGCCACAAAAGCATATGAGCAATGAAGATGCAGCACTAATGTGTCAAGTAGTAGGAAATGAAATGAGTAGGCACAAATGTTCCTTACATACCATATATCCAGATCCTGTGAGTGTAGGCCCGGTCCACCAAGGGTCTCTCTTGTGGGTCACCCCTCGCTCAAGCAGGACTAATAATTTTCTAAAGTCTGCTGTTTCCCCAGCTTACTAAAGGAACATGTGGGACCAACAGGTAAATAAATAATGCTCTGTTCTATATAGGAATAAAGGCAAAGCAGGATGTGCTCCATGCCCGACTGCTTCTGCTCACACAACACACACCCACGTCACCAATCTGTCACAAAGCAATAGCGTGTCACAGCACATCATATGCACACAGATGGCACAGACAGTACAATACCTGATATTCACCAGGAGGGCGACAGACTGAAAACAACATAAAACCTACCGCTGTGAGAAGTGTAGACTGTAGTTATGCACGGTAACAGTCCAACATGGAGCACAGCGGGCGAGAAAACAGCTCAGAGGCACGAGGGAGCGCACACAGTTAAAGTCCCCGACACAACAATCACTCCTGTAGATCGAAACAAATAAAAGGAAAAAGGGGGGAAATGTATAATTAGAATAGTCAGAATAAAAATTAGAGTAAGTTCTCATTCAAGTCACACATGTTAAAGGGAATTTCTAAACCCGGGACCTGTATTTACATGTTTTGGTGTGTAAATGATTCATACTCACCAAAAGTCGGAACAGGTCCAATAGATTGGGTTGGCTTGCAGCTCTGTAGAGGTCAGTAATAGTCACTGTCAGTGGCAAAAACAAGCACTTCTGGTGGATGGAAGTTTGACGGTTGCAGTTGCCCCAAAGGATTACATTGCAGCTGTGTCATGAGGTGATCTACTGGACCGTTTCCAACACTTTTGGTTAGTATGAATCATTTACACATCAAAAAACAAGTAGATATAGAGTCCACATCTGAAAATACAGGAATTCCCCATTATGTTATGAGTGAAAAGGACGGTTATTCCGACTGTATTTATAACCATGTCATGTGATGTTCTATATCAGTAGACTTTAAAGATGCAGTTTGTGAGATAGTCGATCATTGAGTCTCATTTCCAACTTCGATGCCTAGGATTTGCTAATCGTTAAAAACTGACGCTTTGGGTTGGTGGGTCGGGCCGGCCATGCCTAAGAATTTGGCGAGTTGAAAATAAAGCTGAACAATAAACTACTTACATACTGGAACTTTATGAGGAAATATTACTGGGATCACTGTAGAAAACTGCAGATGAACATTTATTATCTAGGAATTTGATTTATAATCATTACCGCTGATCATCCATGTAACAGTTCAAACATAACATAGCACATTGTTGACAGAATAGGTCCAGTCAGATACAAAGTTTTGACCTAGAGATCTTATGAACAAAATAATGTTTAGATACCATCTGCAGTATCTCCAGTCTAGTGTACAATCCAACTCTGCTCATCCCAACAGACTTAACCATTGTTATCATGTGGAGGGAGGTGAACAGTAACTGAATCCCCACCGCCAGAACCTGGCAGTTGGCCCGACCCATCCCAACCCAGAAATCCAAGGTTCGATCGAGGCCATATGTTATGATATTTCTTTCAGTCTCTCACGTGTATCTGCAAGGCATCATAATCTTTCAGCCCAATTAAACGTTTGCAGGGAAGTATCTAAAAGTCGGCTCAGTAACAAGTGTTTGTGACAATTACCTGACGCTGTCTGCATTGTGAAAATGTGTAAACTCAACCCATCTGGCACAACGGGCCTGTTGTGAAAAAAATAAATAAAATGCTTTCATTTATTTGCAAATACTTGATGATCTGCATCTGCTCTCCATATTCATAAAGCGTTTTCTCCCATGATCATCCCCTTCGGCTGTCAGTTTGCATTGTGAGCTAGCTTGTTGATTGTCGATGGGGCTGATGTGTCGGTGATAAGTGTGTGCATGAGCGCATGGACTTTGAGCAAACACATTCGCGGAGATAGACGTGTGGGCGAGACAAAGAGAGGACGACGTTGTGCGTGATGGTGTTTTTGTGTAGGTGACAATCCCCCGGGTATTCCCTGGGAGCGAGGTCTTTATTCCACGCAGCACAAACACAGCCAGCACTCCACGGGGGGAAAGCACCAGTCAGTCAGTTCCAGGGCTTAAGGCTGAAGGATTCCCCTCCCCCCATCACAACGACGATCCTCTCTCTCACACACACACACACAGACTCACGGACATGGGCATGCATGCGAGCTACACATATGCTCAAAGGCATATAGGAGAATGCTTCCATACACACACACTCACACACACATGCACAAGGTTGGCCTCTTTCTCCTTCACACACTCAATTGTCCTCAGTGCCCTCCCTGTGTTTATTCATGGCGACCCCTGCGCTGATACCATCTCTTTCTATCTCAATTACATCAGCCAACTCCCTATCCTCCCCAGGAAGAACTGTTTTTCTTCTTCCCTTCATGCTTGCACTAGAACCTTCTGTCAGTTTTTTTTTTTTTTTTTTGGTCTGTCTCCTTCAACCAGTGTTTGGGGTTATATAATAATAGGCTCCGTATCCAGGTAAATATGAAACAACATAAACACAGACACTGTTATTGGCACCTGTGTCAATAGGTTTAAGGCACTGTTTTAATACAAAAAACAATTTGGATAAAAGACCAATAACAGAGGGGTACAATCACATCCTCCATGGGAAATGATTGGGTGGTTGCATTCAGTTGCATCACCGCTCATGGTTACTCCAAATAATAGGCTGTACTGGTCACACATTATGAACTCAAGACTTTTTGCAGCACGTAGCATGATGTAATTTGACAAACATCAGACAAGACGCAACAATGCCTGTGAAATATGATTTATCACTCACGCTTCCTTTGTTCGCGGTTATACGCTGCTGTAATTACATGTTTCCTCCTTTCCTCAGCCACAGACATCATTTCTAAAGCGGGGAAAAAAATCCCAGATAGGCCCTACCTGCTGAGGTATGTCATCTTCTGTGGCAGGAGGGCCATAAAGTGAAATATTAGGGTCTCAGCGTGTCATAAATCACTTTTACAGATTTGATTTTTAAGTCCCAGCAGCGGCGGAGGGGGGTTACCCTCACCGAGTCTTTTTCAGTAACGTTGATAAGTCACAGGTGTCTTGCCGCTGCACACAATATTGTCACATCACCCAAACCGCTCTATTGCTAACCCTTCTGTGTAGTATTTCATCACAATTCCAGTGTGAAGCATCAGACAAATAGCTCGATGCTCCAGATTGTTCACATTCCTGCCGCCTTTTATCACGATTCCCTCGCTGCCTCCCTTTGCTCTCCGGTCAAGTAGCCCCATTGTATTTCTCACGGAGCACTATACTTAATCAACTGCCTTTTGAAAGTAACCTCTGAAGGATCGTCTCCAAATGTATTATGGTAAAATTTACTGTGATAACGATTAAAGCTGCCGTGGGGTTGTGATGTGAAGTGTGTTACCCCCTCGGCGCTGCTTTTGATGCACAAATGATTCATCTATTGCTCACTGAGAGGGGTAGTTTGGAAAAATTGGGCCTGATTGCGGTAAAATATATACTTGCAGTTATTGTTTGAAATGAAAGTGGTCACATTTTGTTTGTTTGCTCCTCGGTCCGGTCGTTTTTGTTTTTTTTTTCTTCCTCCCCGTTTCCTGAATGTGTTGTGTAATCTACGCCCATTTGCTAAGAAAAAATGTACGCACAAACACAGGAAAATTGAAAGTCTGCCATTGAACTTCTGCAATGTAGTGGCCATCCACTTCCTGTCATAGACAATAACAGGAAGTGGTTAACAAGGTCTACAGCAGACATCCACAGTAGTGGAAATGCATGTGATTCCTTCCACAACAACATGGCTGTTTTAAACTGAAAGTCAGGGAGTACAGAGCCACCGCAGCTGGACACTCCCACAAAATGTATTTTGTTCACAAAAAAGAAGGATACAAACTGTGAAGGCAGGAAAAGGTGTGGTCCCATATTTGGCGAAGCCATTCATGTGACCAACTGATGTCCTGTACAAACACGTGAGGGGTGTGTCTGTTTAGTTCCTGTTAGATATGCTAGAAAAGCCAGAAAATCCTTTTGTTTTAATATAGATTTAAACCTTTATCATTCTCAAGTGATTTTAATAAAAGTTCCAGGACTTTGTATTCATTTTGTGTTGGATGGATTATGAGTTTATCCCTAAACAACACCTCCTCTCAAGTTATTTTCAGGGAAACTACAGCCCAGTTGAATTGGGCTGAAACATGCTGCATTCACCACCATGCAGTGAGAATGCCAACATGCTAATGGAATTAGCAGGTATAATGTTTTGATATGAAATAAGTGTGTTAGCATGCTAATGTTTGCTAAACAGCACTTACAAAGCGCAAAGTACACGTGAGGCTGATGAAGAAGACTTTAGTTTTACAGGTATTTGGAGATAAACCAAAGTATTGGACAAATTATAATTTGAGGTTATGGTGGAGCTTCGTGAATGTGATGTGATATTTCTGTCTGGACCAAAGTGGCTGTCCTAGTGGCCATCCCTTGAGCCATGTCAGAAGAATGGCTAAAAGTTAAACAATGTCACACGCAACCATCTCTCGCATGAATTACATTTATACCTATATCAAGTGGGGAGTGGTCGGGGGCAAGATTTCTATCCTGAGAAATATTTTTACTTATTTTACCAAGTGCTTTGAGTGTCTACAAACAACATAAACCATGTTAATCAAGATATAGTCGTGATGGACAGATATTGTGAAGAAGTCATTGCGAAGGCATTTCATTTTTCTTTACAGCTATTTGCTGTTGCAGATTTGTAGTAGCACAAGGAAAAGATACTTTACAGGAGACAGAAAGGCTCTGGGAAAAAATCCATTGTCGAGGAGATGGAGACACCATCGTTTTTATTGGCAATAGCCTTAATGATGTAATGTGGCCAAAGGACATGCTGTGTGAGAGTGGTAGGAGGACTGTTTCTTTCTTGATTGCTCTTTCTTCCCAACAGCTATTTGTTTTACTCATTTCATCTCCTATTTATAATCCACAGGTGAATGCAACAGCTTAGAAGGGTTCTTTTCAAAGATTGTCAAGATGCAATCTAGGAAATGAAATAAATCTTCACCTGCAGCTGAAGTAGATAAAGAACGCTACATCTGTCATCTTGAAGTGTTGGTTGTTGTTGTCTTGTAAAGAACATATCAGCCGTCATCTTTGGTTATACATTATGTCAGATTTAAAACAGAATCCTTCTGAACCACGTGGTTAACATTCATACTCAGTATTAAGCTTATTTAAGCCGTATGAATCCTATACGTGATCTTAAACGTTACCAGAGCGAGTATATTATCCTCCATCTTTAATAAGCATTCATATGTGCAGCTACCAGCAAAGTGATGATACTTCTTTCTCTCTCTCAGTCTGTAATTAATGTTCTTCGGGGGATGTGTAAATATAGTTGCTCAGTCTTTTAGCCAATTACGCAGAACAAAGACGGCGGATGTCAGCAGAATCCTCAGCGCTCTGGGAGCTCCCAGCACAACCAGAACTGACCTTCAGGCTTTCACTTCTTTGCCGCTCCTTATCAGCACACATTACTTTGTTATTGTCATCCAGGCTAACTGCAGTCTTCCAAGGACAGTTTTGGGGTATGAATAATGCCAGAAACAAACTTTAATTTTAAAGTTATTCTAGCATAGGTTTTTGTCCAGTTTTCCCTGCCAAGCAGGGTCTGATGATTACATCAGCCTATTTTTAAAATCTTCTTGCTTCTGGGTGATCATGATCGGTGATGTGCTGCACAAACTAGCAATCCATTACCTCCCTGAAATCTGCAGGATGGACCTAGTTAACAAATAGGGATGACCCTCATCTTCAGTTCCTAACACAACAATATGGCAAGGGATGTCTACATCTGATTTTCTGATCGGGACAATCTTGGCGTGCCCCGGCTTGGTAACCATTGCAAACCCCCACTGGGTTTGATTTCAGTGCCTCGGAAGCGAGCATGCTGTGATAGTGAGACGACAGTGGCTGCTGATCTTACAGCTACAAACCTTTGTTATGACTTGTGTTTCCAATAATGTATAAAAAAAATAAAGTAGCAGTTAACTGCTTTACAAGGCAATTTCTGCCGCAGCCTAGACCTGTACATGAACACTAAGCTCCCACTTAGGTCAAGTGGCTGAGCAGGAGGAGCAGGCTACCTGCTTATGTCTCTGCTCAGTGAGCCTACAACGGCTCAATTACATGAAGCGTGCCTCCTCTGTTTCGCTCAGCTCAGCAGTGTGAAAAGGTGGCGGCCACATCTCCACTGTCATCTGTGTCTTCAGCATTTTCTAATATATATATATATATATATATATATATATATATATATATATATATATATATATATATATATATATATATATATATACATAATGTAATGTACTTTATTTATACAGCCCTTTACAACAATCCTTTTGGTGTACCAAAGTGCTTTACAGCAGGTAATAAGTAAAAAGAATAAATAAAAACAATTAAAACAATAAAAACAGAGAAAGCAATAAAATACAGCAAAATCAAATAAGATAAAATAAGATAAAAAGTGTCATCACGCTACTGGGTATTAAAAGCCATCCTAAATAAATAGGTTAATATACATATGTACATATATATGTATATATGTATATACATATATATGTATATATATTATGAGATAAGTAGTCCTGAGAGCCAATCAGTGAGCTTCTACTACAATGAATGAGCAGGAAGCAGGTTAATCCGACTCGCTAAATCCCATTTCGTACAAGCATGGCTCCCTTAAAATTCTGCCGACATTACCCGAAGGAGCTATATGTGTGAAGGCCCCCATCAAACAAAGTCAGTGTGATGTCCCATTGGGCCCATTGTACTGCCTGTATATTTCCAATCTGTCATTGATATTGCAGATTCATCTAAAACTCATATTGATATCAAAGCAAAAACATTCTTACTGATTTGTCCTCCTCCTCCTCCTGCATGCTCTACACAAGCACAACCCCTTAGCTTAAACATATTTCCAGAAGGTAAGAACACATCTGACACAGGCAGCTGTGTGTTACATGTCTGAGAGGATGATGCGTTCGCACATGAATTACTAAATCACAAGTAATATTTCTTTTTTTACTCTTGATTCTTGTTCTGAAGGAGTGACGTAAATGTCCCCAGCAGTGCACACCATGCAGCAACGCAATAGAAATTGATTTTGGAACAACTGTTTAATGCTTTTATTGTCACACAACCTGACAAGTAAAAACACTACTTTTAAGATAAGAGATAATAAGAGATGTTTGAAATGCCGTTATCCAGATTATAATATTTTTCCTGTACATCTGTTTTCTGTCCACTCAGGTGGATGCTGTGTGCCAAAGGGTATATTCTGCCTCTTGGATCTGTAGTTAAATAAAATCAAGGTTATTTAATGTTGGTGTTTAATATAAAAATTCATGTGTAAAGCATATAATAATTTTAAATAAGACACGCAACAAAGGCAAAATATACACTTGGGGTGTAAAGAAAATTTGTAAAAAAGTATTTTTTAGTCATAGAAAAGAAATAGATTAGATGAAAATATATTTGTTTGTTTTCTGAGGTTAAGAGGATTTAACACAGGGGTACGTGGTGCGTCTCCACTCCTCTCCACCATTTTGAATTTATGAATTTAATTCATATACATCTCAAAAGCTGGTGTAGTTGACACCATGCATGAAGAGGCTGGACAAGATGATCTGATCCTCTGGACCAGTGGACGAGCAGCAGACAGGTTCTTTAACAGTCGCACAATACAACACAGCATGAATGAGGACTGAGACAGAAGCATTACATACTTACAATCTTATCAAGTCTACAGAGACGAGTGTCCCTTTAATTCTTGTTTTGTTGATTATTTACATTTGGTACAGGTAAGTTTGGGTCGCTTGCATTTCTCGATCCATCAACGTGTACCCACCCCTCGGGAAACAAACAAACCTTTCCAATACTTGTTGAACCGGTTCGTTAAGGTCATCTGGTTTTCAAAAAATGGGTCGACGGTGTATGTAGACGCCTTAACCTGTAAATATTTACATTAACATTTAGTTAGCCGACTGTTTTAGCTGAAGTGACTATACAAGAGCATTCAACCATGAATACAGCCGAATATCCATAAGAATGATGCAAGTACCCCGTGTTATTTGCATTGTTTACATGGCGTAATTAATTTGATTTGCATAACAAGGAAGAGCCCAGCCATTCGAGCATCTGGACTTTTGTTATTCATTATTTTTTTCCATAGAACTACAGTCACAGTATGTGAATATGTTTAAGGTGAATGTGTAGTGTTCTCCTCTTACTGTCGCATATGTAAAAACAATGTAAAATGTTTCATCATTAGGAATATATTCCATGTTGTACGACACGAGCCAGGATATGTGAGCCACACTCGACGGCCATGGATCAGTTCCAACAAGGGCAGAGCCTCCATAAGGAAAGGACATTGTATTGAAAAAGCATAGGAGACCCTCTTTACCCCTGTCACTGCTTCCCCTCTGCATTGATCCATTTCCAATTTACCTCCCTGACTAAAGACGATCTCACCACAATGACAAAGAGTCAATGAGCACTGGAATGGCTTCAATCCACAGGAGCCATAAAGGAGGGAAAAAAGTGCTGTGACCTGTGATGAAAAATCAGACAAGGCAGCCGGAGGTGTGGCTCATTGCCTACAGGATGTCTGAAAAATGGGTCACACGTGTGGGAGCACTGATCTTTGTGTCTGACTCACAAAAAAACAAAAGGATTCATGCTGTCCACAGTGTACACGGGGGCCGTGACTCCCTGAGTGCTGATGATGGTGGGGGGAGCATTGGCGGCCTTGTTTAATTAGATTTAGTCTTGCTTGCATCCAACCTGAGGGGGGGGGGGGTGAATGTGCCGTGCAAACAAAGTGGACATTCATCAGTGTTGCCAATCACACCGGACGTGATTAAGTTACACACCCTGTGGCCACGGCTCTGGGGCTAGCGTTACACTGGTCGCTAAGGCAAACATCAGCACGCTGCAGTCCCAGGCTCAAAGGTCAGGAGGTGTTGGACTCTGTTTTTACACGAATACCCAAAGAGGGTCACATTAACAGCTAAGTATTACACCAAGGGTGAATTATCATTAAAGTGTCGTGACCGCGTATATGTTAAAATACATGACAACAAGGTGACCGAAAGAGCTCCGTTATGGCTCCCCGTGAAAAATGCAATAGTGCTGAGTTTCCAAGCAACCCTCAGAGGACACATCATATTGATTGATTTACACTCAAAGGACATTCTCTGTACACACACCAAAGGAGCTTTTATTTGCAAAGATTCTCGCCAGACGATCACTTGTTTTCTTATTGGGAGAGTCACTTCGGATGTGCTGACGTAAGTATGTGCCGAACTCCTGATCGAGCCAGAGTTGCATCAGTTGAGTTTAATTGCTTGCAGCGTGAACCGTTAGGATCCCATCCACTGAAATCATATTTGCATCATTTAAAGGAAGGGCTGACACCGCTTCACGCTCTTAGTGCAATACCTTCGAGCACACCTATATCGACTCGAATCTTGACTTTAAAGGTGAGAAAGATGATCAGGCATTTTTTTAAGGCCGACATGGAATTGATAAGAGGTGACTGGACAGGATTTTTTGAATGCCGACTACTTGCGGTGCGTGTCGTGAGGAATTTTAAGGAGCCGACCGCAAACCAAATATTCTTTTCTCCTCTTCTCCTCCAGTTGTATCAAGAGTAAACAGGAAGCGTGTGGCATGTTAAAAGAGGGGGGAGGGGAGGCAGAAGCCTGGGAGGAGAGAAGAAATGAGGGAGGAAAGAAAGGAAGAAAGGAAGAAAGAGGAAAGAAAGGAAGGAAGAAAGAAAGAACAACCCATTTCACACACACACACACACACACACACACGCAGTGTGTAGTTTTATATATATCATTTTGTTTTATTGAATAGTTCACAGTTTAACAAACAACAAAGATTTGGGGGGTTTAGAAGGTGACAGACAACAAAATTCCACGGCCGAGCGTTTTGTGACAGATGGCACTTGACATTCCTGTGTGTTTTAAAAATAGTGCTCAAAGAGGAAGAGAGAAACATGATGTGCAACATTTTGTCTGTCTGACACTGAAATAGCTGCCCGGTTTTGAGAAGTCGGCTCAACACATCGGCGGCACTCTTGAGATCAATACTGAAGATAATTGAAAAGATCTCTCGGCTCTCTGTTTTTCTTCTATCGGTCTCAGTCGCTGTGTCGCAGACCCGCCTGCTATCTGTATGCAACTTGTTGGCTGGCACTTAATTGATCAACAGCACGCATTATGCAAAAAAACCTCAAGAACCCGGGCTGCCAGCTTCTCATCACTTGGCACAGACGCACCATGTAAATTTCATGACCACAGCATGTTACCGCTGCCAATTCTTCGCTTCGAGCCAGATTCATTGGGACACCCACAAAAGCCTACGGCATTCATCTTTGAGAATGCAGTTTTTGTCTCTATTTGACGCTCCCAGTGAAAGATTTAGGGAGATGCTTAATCCTACGGGTCTAGTCAGGTAGACGGAAGCTGCTGCCGCTGCTGTTGTGATGATGAGACCCCGCAGTGGAGGGATGGAGGGAGGCAGGGTGCAGACTGACAAGCAGACAGACAACCATGGCTGCTAATATAGCGGAGAGGGAGGTGCTGATGGCCTGTTGCCAAGGTGACATGGGCCAGCCGGGTTCTGTCTCATTTGCAGATGCAAACGAGACCTCGGAGCTCCTACCGACGCTCGCTAAGCCTCCTCTGGAGACGCAAACTGAACCCCCTCCTCCCCGGAGAACAGCTCCTGCATACACCTGAGCTGAGAAAAGAGGGGCTGCGCAACTGTTTATTTGCTTTTCACGTTTGCATGTGATGTGCTTCCTTTGTGCCCCGTCTGTCTTGTCTCCTTTGGGGAAAGAAGGATTGCTTATAGTTTCTAAGTGTCCGACAACCCCCACATTGACATCTTCCCTTCTTGCCTCTTCCATTGATTCCCTGTGTTGAATTGGCCTTTTCAGAGAGGGGGGCTGATAGCAGCGTGCGCTGTTGAATAACAGCCCTCAGCCGACGCAGCACTCCACCCCAGCGACAACAAAAAGGCAGACTCCTTTGTTTGGCTGGAGGTAAACAGCTGGGAACAGATGATGCTGGCCGGGCTGATTTACGTGGCCGCAGCTACCGTGGTGACAAGGTTTTGTTGTGCTGAGGACAAACCGATGAGGGGCGAGGGAGGGAGGGAGGGAGGGAGAGAAGAAAGGCAGAGAGAGGTTGCATGAGAAGTCAAGGCAGATGAAAAGAAAAAAAACATCAAATTTGGAGAGCAGTACGGTATATGTTTGTGTTTATGTGGGTCCGAAAATCCTCTCTGAAGAGCTCCCCCTGAATACACCTGAGAAGAAAACCTAATGACAAAAAGTCCCTCACAAAAGAAGTATTGTTCTGATGTCACACGGGTTTAAGAAAAAACATTTAAACCGAGGCAAATTGCAGGAAAAACACACCAAAGAAAAACAAGGGCTGAGAAATCACATCATCCCCATTTCTGTGTAATTTTTTTTTTCTCCTTTTCAACAAACGCAAACACGTTTGTCCTGAATTTGTCTCGAATTGTAATCCACCAACTACGGGCAAACAGAGCGGAATTATTATTTGCGAGCCGTGTTTCGTTAATTTGGAGGTACAGAACACAAAACAACAGTAATGAAACTGCCATTAACAAGTGTGGCTGACGCGCACTTATGAGAAACGCCACATATGCCGCGCAGACCAAATCCTGAATGGTTAAATGGTCATGAATAATTAGGGCATTCTCTCACTGAGCAGATGTCTCTTTCTGCCGAGCGCTGCTTCTCGCAAGAATGAACGGCTGGGCAAAGATAAGCCTGGTGGAGAAGAGGAGTGGGGGTCTTGCTGGATGGAGGAGGAGAGGGGCGGAAGATTGGATGCTGTGGCCTGTAATACAATATACCATGTGTGCACAATCACACACGTGTGCATATACATAATGCAAAGTCTCACAATATGCACATAAGCGCTGATCAATGCCTCAAGCCTTCCCCGACCCTCCCCCACCCAAAAACACATGAGCACACCGCACTAACATTATTTACGAGCTTTCCCACTCGAAGCCGCTGAAGTCTGGAGAGACTGTGGCGGCGGTGAGGGCCCACTCGGCTACACGGTGTCAGTGATCCCCATAAATTACTCACGTCGCCCCTCAAATATTGATAAGGCAATCAGCATCTCGCCAAAACAGAGGGGGCTCATTTCTTTACTTCAGCGCTGAGCTAGAAACACAGCAGAGTACACAAGATTGCACCGTCTTCTGCAATACTTTATACAAGCGCAGTCATACCCAATAATACTCATCGGCTTCATGTTTCCTCCCATGTTAAGTAGTTGCATCACGCTGTTAAAGGAGCCATTCTAGTTGAAAATATTCCAAAAATGATCCAACGAGGACAAACACAGTGTTGACATTCCATCAAGGACGTCTACGTATTGTGTTGCGGAGACGTCTACTGAAGTTAGCATGCTAATACCACTCTGTACCGACAATGCTAACAGCTAGCAGATATATGTGAATGAGCAGAATAAATTCTCAAAATCTCGCCAACACTGTCTTGCCTTGTCTTTCCACATCGCTTCTGGTTTGTCATGTGCTGTTTCCGTGATCGATGATCAGCTCAAAATCTGAATTGTTTTTTGCCTTTACCTCTGTTAACCAACTGTTTTGTGGCTGTCCTGTTGTTCATGTCAGCTCTGCTGTCGGTTGTCATTTCGGTGCTCGATTGACACAACCTATGGACACACCTCGACCTCCAATGTAATCAGAGTTCAAATCAGAGCTCTTCTGGCGAAAGCGGATGCTATGCAGCTCATTGACGTTCCTGACAATGGCGCATAGTTTTTCCATCCATCTCCGCTCGAGGCGTTCTCGAACATCTTTCAGTTGCTGTTGAAATTGAAAGAGAGGCTGAGGTAAAATATGTAAAACAGGAACCTGTTAACATTCTCACTTTCCTCCGCAGCGCCAGATAAAACTGCAGAAAGGCGAAATCATCTTCTGGCAGAGGAGGGGTCAAATGGCTACATTTAAACAGGTTCATCCACATCTAGAAAAGCTGCATGTGGTGCTAATTTTGGTGTTATTATTATTATTTGACGTATGGATGTGAGAGTGGTATCTTCTCATTTAACTCTCAGCAAGGGAAGCAAATAAGTGCATTTCCCCAAAATGTCAAACCGTTAATGTTTTAGGGTATTCAGCCCCAGCACCGTCTCCATCTGGAATATTTCCATGTGTTTTCATGAGGTCAGATGACCCCATGAAGGATGGAGTCTAATTGCCAGGCACTCATTTATCTCCCCAGCTTTTACCCTATTGTGCAGCGAATAACACATAAATTTCATTAACAACTGTCGAAGCCTTTCTTTCAATTAGTCTCTTCCAGTTGGACTGAACAACAGCCCTCAGATCTGTGCTCAGTGACCAGCTGCATATTAGCAGTCACGGACCAGTGGTTTTATCATGTATAAATGCATCAACAGTATCTAAAGGTCATGTCATGCCAGGCAGAATGAAGTGTCTCCGGCGGTCCGGTGCGCTGATTTGACTTGAGTGTTTTAACTCCGTGGACAGTCGGAAACACCGACGCGAGGGCAGGCAATGGTGCTTTACGTGTAAATGTCTTGCCACCGCTTCACTCATACACATTCACGATCAGTTATGTATTCAACCTCACACCTGGAAAAGGTCAGCCAAGGAAAACAAGCGCGGCATCGATATATAGATTTGTCCCTTTAGAATCAAATCAAGGCGAGGAGGACTCAAACTCTGGGATTTGAGGCAGGGGAACAATAATTGGTTGTTATTAGGCGGATTGAATTACAGAGATGTAGATTCTACACGATCAATGGTCGGCAAACAATTTAGCACTTGAAGCTTATTGATCCCGAACAGCTTCCCATACATGCTGGAGGGACTTTGAAAAGCCTTAATGGCTCTAGGTATGGCTGTACTTTGACAGGGAACAAAGAAGTCATAAGGAGACGCTGCTATGCTGTGAAGAATCCTTTTTTCTCCCCCCGTATCGAACAACAAGAAAGCCTCTCTGAACTGCAGCTCTTTGACTGCCTCAGTGCTGAGAAAACCTATTACAGAAACTGAATCATCGGTCTGTTCTGGAGATGAAACTGCCTGACAGGGAAACAGCTTAATGCCGGAGACACTCGTGTTTGTCATAGCAGAGTTGTCCCGACTAGATAAAGGTAAAGTGTTTTGCAGATACAGACTGCCTTCCCGCCATGCCGAGCAGCGGGTAGAAACTGTCACTTTATCGGCCGCGTACATCTTGATATCTGAACAAGAGGATGACTTACTGCTAGACTGTGCGGCTGTGGACAACTATGAGTGATTCTCAGTTGCCTTTTGCCTTCCTATAAATTTGTTCATGACTCATATGCATCACAAGTCAAACAGTCATGTGCTCACGCCTTGATAACTGCTGGCAGAAGAGTCGTGCTCGCCTGCCTGGCTGAAGCATTATATAAGTCCATCAAAATGGATGGTATTTATGTTTGTGCGAGGAAGTGTGTGTCCTGATCACCACAGCACCAGGAAATCCCCGCAGGAGGCAGCTTGAGGCACCTCATCCCATTTCACTGATAATACCATCATTGTCCTTTTGGTAAGAGATGGAAATGAGCTATGCTCTTATGGTTGAATTGCTGGCCCAGTCAAATAAGGACGTCTTTGTTCACCCTGGATCACCAAACCCTATTGTTGAATTTTTTTTTTTTTTCCACTTCTTATCATGTATGTGTAAGGATTTTGGCATGGCAGCATGTTTGTGAGAGATTAAAAAGAGAACAGCAGCATTGTAGCAGTGGTTTTTCACAGCTCTCCACTGCAAAACATTTCAAAAAGTGTTTTTGAAATTGCTGTAACACATCAACCGTGTTGTTTGGTTTGTGTAGGTGTTTCAGTTCCTCGTGGCAAAATGGCACATCACAACAGGGCGATCGCAGCTTTTCACAAGGAAGTGGAGTTACTAAAGCTGACTTGGGAACGGCTTCTACTTGTATTCCTTCCCCTTGGCAGAAATGGCAAACTGACCTCATGTCACCGTTTTTGAATAAACTTCACACCTCCCAAAATGTATCTCGAGGTGTGAAGTAGTTTCGTCTTCTGCTAAAAAATTTCATTATTGCCAGCTGGAACAAAAAAATAAAAGCGGGAGTTAGTTAAATGGAAAGTCTTCGCTGTAGCCAATGACTGATAGCTGCCCATTTTAGTTTAGCAAACATTTGCTTCCAGTTATGTGTCAATAACTAGTGTGAGACGTTCGACGGCAGACGCGGTTGGGCTGAGTGGTTTTAGGAACTTAATCACATAAGTTTTGGTTTCCTCTGTTATAGTTAAGGTATCAGTATGGTTCAAAGTGCTTGTCGGATGGTCTGACAGCATTTAACACCCACTTACCCAACATCTTTCCAATGTTTTTATTTCTTAATTTGTAACTTTCCAAAATGGAGAGTCCAACATTCACACTCACTCCATGCAGCAATTAGCCGAGACAAAGAGGAATGATGCCATCAATCGAACAAGCAACAATTTATTAAATTTAAATGACAAAGACCTCTAGTGGACGTAATAATTATGACGGGAGCAAAGGAGGAAGTTAGGTGACATTGTCATAGAGTAAGTCCGTGCAGGGAGTAGGCTGGAAAGGAACAACAAAACATCAGACTTTAACTCAGGAGATACTTATTTGTTGCCTGTTTTCAACCAACAGTGAATACTGCTGTTTTTAAAGCATTGCCATGGTTGTTCCTTGACATTCATTAGTATAACCATGAGGACAAAGGTCCATAAATTAAACCATTTTGTGCCTGAACCTAACCAGACCTTTGCCATAGTACATCATAAAACAGATTGTTTGTAGGTTGTCAGATCCGAAACAGCTTCCGGGTGTCACACTAGAGGGCATGAACTATGGACGTATTTTGTTAACCCCAACCCTGGATTAGTAAACTGTGCCATGTCATTGTTTAGATCCTTCTGAAACCCCAATAGTCCGAGAAATGTGGATGGAAAGCCTGTTATTATTAAAAAACGATGGCCTATTGTTCCGAAAATACACACATTGGTATCAACAACCTACCGATGTCATTAAAATGACATAGCTATCGTACTTATTTTAACCAAACTAAGATCTTCTCGAAGTTGGTTTGAGGCCTAAACCAAAACAAAAAGAGATCCCTTGCACAATGTGACCACGTTTTTTTTATTGTAACAATGACAATGGAGGTTTTCTGACTATGTAGATGATGCTCACCTGATTATTATTATCATAATAATGAAGGTCAGCTGATGGTCATTTGGCTTTGTCCTTTTGCTGCATGCCCAAATACTGAGGACAAAAAAGTCCATTGTATTTTAGTATCATCAGGTAGAGCTTTTTGTCCAACAGAACATTTTTCAGACTGCTGGATATTTAATAGGCAATCGGAACAATGGACAGTCCCCATTGTGAAGAGGTGTAAAACTCAAGGCTTCTTTAATCATTCTGTCCAAATCCACGAGTGCAGCGTCATGAATGGCCTCAAGGGGGGGACTAACCGAAAGTGTGTTCCCCTAATCCTCATTTTGTACGGCTCGTTGCACTGTAACCGCCGAGACATAAAATCGACAGAGAGTCAGTGTGACTCAGGAGGAGGCTGTGACGGCTGGCTTTCGTTTTGCCCCACCTCTTAGAAACAGGTAAGCACACTTGTGAATAATGTACCTGTACAAAACTTCTGCTGCCTTCAGAACCCAGCAAACGTAACACATTAAACCAAATTGTCGAATAATTTCCGTCACACTGACACCTTAATGTGAGCGGTGATTTATTCTCCAGGATCTGTGAAAGACTTTGACCAGCCGGGAGTCACTTGCACAATAATGACCATGCTTTCTCATGCTAACATAACATCGCCAAGACATGGGAATCACTGCCTGTATGCTAACTTTATCTCCTCTGTTAAAGAATACAAACACCAAATCCTTCATTCAGAACTTTTTAAAGTGTAGGGCACACAATTAAACCATTAGGATTTTAGAATTCTGCACATTAATAGCATGAATGACTTATGGAAACTTAATTACCTGAACGTGTTTCAACTTCATGAAAGGATAGATCTATAAAGGGTATGTATTAACATCGCTTGATGGCTTCATCATGTGAAGATAGTCAGGAAACTGACCAAGAATCAGCTGTAAAAACCATATGATGAAGCCAAATGATTTCATCCTCCCTTTTTACATTCAAATAATCAAAATGAACCAATTCTTATATATTGTCAGTGTTACTTTCCACTTTCACAAATCATCACTAAATAAGACAATACTGTACACGTAATTCATTTCAAGCCCTCTTGTATTTCAACATCAGATAAAATAAAAACTACATTTGACTATGATGTTCCTTTTTCTTTGTGCGTATGTTGACACACAGGCTGTCGTAATTTCTGCAGTTGCAACACCAGCCAGGCATCAACAATGCCCTGAACATCCCCGCAGTAACAGCGCCAAAATAAGAGTTGTCCGTGTTTCAGTGGTACGGGATCCTGAGACTGCAACAGCCGTTCCTCTACCAGCATTGCATAAAACCTGAACGCTGTTATGCAACAGTTTGATTGCTCGTTCTGAACAAATACAAATTGAAGGCATGATGAGCCTTATTTTTTCTGCGAGAGTAGAGCTCTGGAGAATGTTTTTGAACAGTGTTCGCTTGTGCTTATTCCAGTCCCACACTGTTTTCTTCTCCCTTGACTAAACACCATGCAGCAGGGTGGAGGTCAAGACAGAGGCAGCAGATAAGAGGGACACAGGAGAGGAGGGAGAAAGGCGGAGGGAGAGGAGGGCGTACTCCCCGACCGCAGAGCACAATGTCTTATCTTGTCCTCTGTCCTCCCTGTCGTTATCGCCTGCACATGGACGTGGGGACTGTGCGCAGCTGTTTTTGCTGCCTGCCGAAATGGAAGTTATGTTTTATACAAATTAAAGTCTTGTGTGAGTCATGTTCAAACAGCCGGAGTCTTATCCAAGTCGCCTGGATAAAATCATAGCAGTTGACGTTTGAATTTGTACATATCCAAGGCTCTGTACTGTACTAACATGTCTAAAAAGACGTGTTATATGACAGGAAATAGAGGGAATCAAACCCAGTGACCGTGGTTTGAGTCTGTGTTTCAACATTTCAAAGTGTGACAGCACTGGATGTTCTTGAGAACACCTCGGGACAATTTACAGCAATGTTTGTGGTGAAATAACCGGGTGTTTTTCATGAGACATCCGGACAAGCGCTGCTATTCTAAGCCAAAACATGATGTTTTTCAAGTGGTTGTTGTGCCTAAACCTAACCAACACATAAGCGCAGCATTGTGACAAATGAGAAAAATGTCACACAGCTGAACAAAATCTCGAAAAAAATGAAGACATTTATATTTGCAACACGAAGAAATTCGAAAGTTCGACCTTATCCTAACATCACCATCCTCAACATACTTTGCT
Organism: Sparus aurata; assembly: GCF_900880675.1. Classification (NCBI taxonomy): domain Eukaryota; kingdom Metazoa; phylum Chordata; class Actinopteri; order Spariformes; family Sparidae; genus Sparus; species Sparus aurata. The sequence goes on from NC_044203.1 coordinate 26,583,375, forward strand.
AACATTTATTCTGGTCGTGATCTTAAGTAGAAAATGACTCACCACAGTTTTTCCAAATATTCCCTCTCACCTCCAAATAGCAAAATGTGTGACTGGTTTTGGCCAACAGCCAAGTTATATTCTAAAAAAAAAAAACGAGATAATTATTGTTTTAAGATGAGCACATATTTGCAGCTTTAATGTCCAGTCAGACCAGAACGTGGCACATAGAAAATCATTTGCACATCCATACTAAATAGGTGGTGCTGGGAACTTTAATGTTGTGACACAGTTACTAAAAGCACATAATAATACACATCAGCTAATCGCGTGCTGCTCTTCTCTTTGAAAGTGATGCTAGGTCATTTGGTAGTCGGCAAGTAGGCCGGGTATGTTGACGTCTGCGGCTCACATTGGAGCAGATAAACCATTGATGTGTTGAGGAGAAAGCGGATACAGTGTCGAGGCAGGGCTCCATTCATTCCTATGAAAGTTAGTCTGTGAGGCATTGAGCCAAATAACATTGATTTCTGGATATAAACTGTGGGGCCCATTGAGCACACCAGATACTACAGCTGGCTGACTTCTGGTCCAGCCCTTCACTAGCTTGAAGGGAGATGCAGTCATTTGACGTGTGGCTCTTGTAGACTGTCCAATTGTTAATGGACCGAATGGATTCAGATTCTGACAGTCTTTTTGGACTTGTCGGGGTCAATGGGTGTTGCTTGGCCACTATGTCGGGCTCACTTCCTGGGCCTTGAGGTAAACACCAAAGCCTAATCCAGTTCTTTCACTTACTCTCTTGTGCTTTTGGTTTTAGGAGAGGTTATAACTTTTGCAGATAACAGACTTTTGCTCCTGTTAGAACCACACGCACCCTGTGGAGAAATCCAGAGCTTGACAAATCTGTGACGAGTAATAGTAGCTACGCGGCGAAAGAATACGCTCACTTCATCCGCCACCGACGGATTGTCAACTCCTTTCTGAGGCGGGTTACGCTCTTGATTGACAGACAAGGGTTGTAAAAAAAAAAATAGGAGAGGAGCTAATATGGATCGCTTCCTACATTCTGACATCTGCTCTCTCTAAGGTCAGCCAGACTAAAATAAAGCTCGGCGCCAGTTAAGTTAGTCCCATCACTGCGATTACATGTAAATTAACTGCGTCTGATGTATGAATAATAATTATGAATGGACTGATAAGTTCACTGAGTATATTATTTGCACTGGATATCAAAATGCTGGAACACGCGGGTCGGGTGTTTATTAAATCAGTGTCTGAAAATGTCATCTGGCGGTTTCATGCAGCGAATGTATATTGTTATGGATATGTGACGGTGGCCTTTTGGTTTTTTATTCTGCTTTATCCTCTGTTCTTGATTCATGGTTTCAAGCAGCAATATCCAAGGATGAGCCTAGAGTGGATCTTGGATAAGCCTCTAGCCCTTGGCTTAGGTCCCCACCCCCATCTCTCTGGTGCTCGCTCTCCTTCTCTCTCCCTTGCTCTCTCTCTCAAACACACACACACACACACACACACACACATACAGGGACTCCAGAAGCACTACAGACACTCTGCCAATTTAATAAAGAGAGACTTTGTCATGTGTATCTCTCCCACAGCTTCCTGGCCGGAGTGACAACAGTGTGGGTGAGTGGAAAAACAGGAAGAGGACAGGCAAACTATAGGCAGCTCTAGTGGGCAGCAGATCGGCCTGTGTGTGTGTGTGTGTGTTTATGTTTGTGTGTCTGCCTGTGCATGCATGCGTGCGTGCGTGTGTGTGTGTATAGAGCATATGTGTTAACCCGCTAAGACATGTGCTCGCAAGGACATTGCTCAACGTTTAGAAGTTTGACGGTGGTGTAACACAGTCAGGGCTTCCCAGTCAGGAAAGGAGAACTAGCTTGTTTCCTGGTGGTGGACGTCTAGCTGTCAGCACCCGCGTAGGAGTGGGATGTGGCTCTATCATTAACAGACCTCATGATGGGAAGACCAATGGACAAAGGCCACAGGGGGAACTTCATCCAGGCGCAGAGCTTTTGGGGGAACTCAATAATGCATGATTTGTGTTTTCTTGGTAGTGCAGCCTGATTGCTCTCTTGAACGTCCCTCTGGAGGATGAATATCTCTGAAAATGTACAGAACCATCAGCTGTTATTAAATACACTCTCAAAAGAGGAAACACTGAGCCTTTCAGAGCACGGCTGTACCTTTATCACCACCCCAGAGACCGGAGGTAGCCTCTTCTACCCTGTCTTTTTTTTTTTCTTCTTTTTTTTTTAGCAGTCCACCTCTGTAACTCTGCAATATTTTCCTCATTGACCCACACTTTCCCTCCTCATTATTTTGCCGCTGTCAAAGATGTTGCAGCCAACTGGGTGAATACTAACCGTGTGTCCAAACAGATTTCTGCTGGGAGTGAGTCACTTGGTAAATATAGGGAATGACAGCACTGACTTTCAATTTGGGCTCAGCTGTTTAGCAGTCTAGTTGGAAACACACAAACACGTGAACGCGATGACAGATGCACACACACACACACACACACAGCTGTCAGTGGTTTGGGCGTTCAGGGAAGACGTTTGAATCCTGCAGCGCATACATGGCCGAGACGAAAAACATCGCAGCGCACAAACACGGCACGACACGAGAAAATAAACCCTTGGCGAGGAAAATAGGTCGCATTTATAGGTTGTGCAGCTTTCAAACTGCCTAAAGTGTTAGTTAACCAATACATCAGCGACGTTAGCTCCCCAGATGGTAAACAGAAAAAAAAAATAATGAAACCATGCCCAGAACAATCCAGATTCTTATTGTCCTGGCTGTGGGTTCACGGCGTTCTCCTCGTGGGCTGAGATGCAAGTCAGAGCCACCTTACAGCTCACTGTCATCGTTACACCTTGAGATTTATTTTGGATAAGTGGAAAAAAATCCCGCCCCTGATCCCAACCCCCAACCCCCCCCCCCCCCCCCCCCCCCCCCCCCCCCCCCCAACCCCCAACCCCCCCGTCCAACTCGGAGACATATCTGTTTACTGAGGAGGTGTGTTAGAGAGAAGGGAAAAAAACCACACACCCCCAAGGCCACAGGTGCGCGTGCGTGCATGCATGTGTGCGGGCCTGCGTGCAATCTCCGCCCGCGTCCGTGTGCATTTAGGTGTTGTGTTTGTTTGCGGAGGAGAAAAGTGTCCCCTCCACAAACCTGACTCCTCCTGACATCTGTGAGTCAATTAGCTGACTGAAGAGAAAACATCCCTGCCCCTCTCTCTCTCTCTCTCTCTCTCTCTCTCTCTCTCTCTCTCTCTCTCTCTCTCTCTCTCTCTCTCTCTCTCTCTCTCTCTCACACACACACACACACACACACACACACACACACACCCTCCCATGCATCCCTTCCTCCACCAAACAACTCCAACCAGCCAGTTTAGGTAGTGTAGCATAGCAGCTCCTGTCTGCCCCGGCTGGTGTGATGCACTGGGGGGGAGGGGCGCGAGTCAGGGCCGGGGGGTGGGAGGGGTAGTGGGGGTGATGAGGTTGGATGTCAAGAATGTGGCTCATGGTCTGCTCTTTTGTGTGTTTTGTGCAAGATGAATAGGCCCATGGCAGGCTGGGGTGCTAGCCGGGCCACAGTTCCCCCGTTGACTTGTGTGTTAGAAAAAGCCTGAAGGCCCCGGCCTGCCCCTCTTGAAATGAGACAGACGGATAATGAAGGCTGCTGGGTGAACAACTTAAACGCCCACTACATATAGACATAACTACCCCAAAGTGTTATTTCCTCCGTGGCTCATTCTAATCTCAATATCGCGTACAGCTCCATTATCTCCCTCTTCTCTTCTGTCTATCTCTGCCTCTCTGTCCATGCCTCCCAGAGCCCCCTATCAGGATAGTTATTGTTTGCTAAGCTGGTGTGGGGGCTGTTCTTTTTTGCGCCTGGTGCATCCCGTGTTCCCTTCCCGACTCGTCCCCAATGCCCTCCACGTCCTCGGGCTACTGCTATGGAAATATGCTTCAGTCACATTGCTAATTATTTAAGAGTCGTCACCTCATTAACAGTGCTGGGAGATAATGAATGATTAATAGGTCATTCTTCACATCGTCTCGGTGCTCTCCCACTCCCTTCTTTCCACAGTAGCTACTTGTTTGACAGGTTGAGCAGGCTCTGGTTGTCTGGCCAGTCTTTTGTGACCCCCTCGCTCCAGCGCTCTTTGTGCATGTTCCTGGAGGTAGCTGGAAAAAAACGTCATCAGCGGCTGCAAGGCAGGAAGTGCAGCGAGGGGGACATGATTAGTGTTTGTGTCGACAATGATCCCTCAGGCTAGTAAATGCTGAAGAGTTGCACTGCTTGGAAATGCAGGCAGCGGGCTCGTGGCGCTGACTGTAAATGACTGACGTTGCTTGGTAATGAGCCAAGATTGGATACATGAAACCAGGGAGAACTCCAGTCCTATTTGTATAGCTTGCATTAAGTCAGCGTTGGCATGCGTAAGGCACCTGCAGGCACTATTACTACTTATCATGTCTTTGCTATCATGATAAGTGCGCTGGGAATTCTCAGCTGTAGTGGGGAAGTCGTTTCAGTGGTTATCTGGTGCCACAGACATTCCCTTCACAGTCTCGACTTTCTCTCCTCTTATTACCACTCAAGGCCTCGGTTTACTTCAGCAAAGTCATATGACGTGTCATCTGTGGCATCATAAGTGCAGAAGTCTTCACACTTTTGCAGAATCAGCACACTATAAGCAGCATTGCCAGATCTCGAAAGGGGGAAACAGGCAACAAGGTCTATGGAAAAAGCAACCTGGATTTTAAAAAAAGCCCAAACCATTTAAAATAAACTCGCCATTGTAATTTTTACATTTTTCTTTTCAACTCTAAACTGGAACAAAACCAAGTGTCCAACAAAAGAATGGATACGTTAAGAAATGAAAAAAGAAAAGAAGAAGTTGAATATAAAGAACCAACCAAGTACATCAGTGCCCACTTCATCCCTGCCATCGTTAGCCGAGTAGCTAACAAACTCCATAAATCACGCTGTTGTGATTCGAAATGTCACCTGTGTTTGTGTTAAGTATGGGGGGAAGGGGAGGGGCGTAGGGAACGGAGCTGTAGACAGAGCCTGCATCATGACAAATGATGGCATTTTTTCAGTTTATCAGACAGGCAAGACAAGCAACACAGGAACAGGACTAAAGAAGCAAATACACCAGAGAAACAAGCCCCCCCCCCTCGAAAAAAAATCAGAACCAAAGACTACCAATACCTGTAAGCGACTTTTGCAGAAAACCAAACCCAAAGTCACTTACAGTAATCAAACTTGGCAACCCTGAACCGAAGTTGTGGGATAAAAAGTCAGCTGTTTCAAAGAGCGGAGTCATTTTGGAATGACAGAGGCGTAACTTTGACCAGCCTCTACTGTGAGCATATCGAGGGGGTTGTGCAAAAATACTGTTTGTTAGGAGCGACAAAGGAAAGCTGCAGAGAAAGGTTCCGACGCTGCCCTGCTCTGACACTCTGAGACACCTGAGACATTCTTACACAGAGATCAAGCAATACAGCCACCAGAAGATGTGGCTCTAGAAGAGCCTCTAAATATCGTGTCTCGGTGTTGTCGCTGGAACGACATAATGTTGTAACGTTAAAGTGATTTACCATCGGTTCCTTGACCTAGACAAGTATAACTTCACCAAATGGCTACACAAAGAGAAACTGTAAAAATAATAATAATTGAATGAATAATACAATCACATATTCCGAATGAGATTCAAAAACAAGCCTCCTCAGGCTACATCCATACTCATTTCTTGCCCTCACGACTACGTTGCACTTTAAGGACCCCTGAAACAGAGTTTTGGAAACGCTGCTGGCCTCGTTTTAATTTGAAAATAATTCCAGGATAAACACACGCGTTGCCCTTTTCGGGAGGAAAACAACCGCAGACTACCGGCAACATATATAATAAATGACAGGCATCGCTGACCTATTTGTCTACACTAGCAGCTGGCACAGATACTCTGTTGTTTTCAGTTGCTAGCTGCTAACTGCTGCTAGCTGCTTTTCATAATAACAACATGTAACACATTATCAACTCAGCCCCGCTGACCCGTCCTGCTGAATCGTCGGCTCGCTCAGTTAACCGCATCGAACTTTAACGTGATCATTTTACTTTCAAGTGTTCGAGGGCTTTTCAAGTGGCACAAAGAAATTGTGTATACAACAGGCCGTTGTAAAGGTCAAAATATTCATTTAACCTTTCATGGAACAATCACATAAGTTGTTGGAAAGCTGCTTTAATGTGGTGCCTTGTGACCAGCCCCCACCCCATCAAATCACTACTTTCACTCAGGCCTCGCCCCCACTTGTGGCCCTCATGTCTGTGAGTGGCAGCTACCAGGTTCCCTCCCCTCCCTCACTTCCAAAGTCCCTCACCCACCTCTCCAACCGCGGCGTGTTTCACTCAGACCCTCCCCCGTTAGCCTTGACTCAGGCTTACTGCTCACTCTCAGCTGCTTGGGCTGAACAGTGACTGTTGATTGGTGGTTGAGACGGAGAAGGAAGCCTTGGGAGTATTTATAGAGACTCTCTCATTTACCAGAACAATAACAACCCTCCCCCACAGCGAGAGAGGGGGAGAGAGAGAGAAGCAAACTGACTTTTGGTTTCACATCTCAGGGGAAATGTGCATACGAGGACACACTTTGTCCTGTTGAAAAAAAGAGGCTGTCCATTCATGCTGATGTTGCGCTGCGATTATAAGAGAGCAGGTGGAAAATTAGCAAGTGACTCATAGTTTGTGATCTCCACTATTAGAAAGTACTTTAAAGTGTTTATATATGTTATATTGTCACGTTGTCAGTGAATTTCTGGGTGTTAAACACACACACACACAGTATTTGTTCAATGTGACACGAGCCAACACATTGAAAGTCAAGAGTGGCAATACCAGAAATCAAATGATGCAAGTGAAAACAATTTATTTTAAGAATGTGGCAATAATTCCTGAGTACTACTTCATATGACTCCGCCTGTGCAAATCCACATGTCTGTGCTCGCCATGAGGCTCTATAAATTGCCAGTCATTACTGGTAGAGGCAAGAGTTGGGCGTTGGGATTAGTCAGCCAGGTAGGATTGAGTCAGCTGGTTGTAGATCAGTGGCTATTGGCTGATGGTGACAGAGATTAAAGATGACTCGGGTGATGGGCTCGTCAGTAGATGATTACTGCAGTCCCTTTAACCCAACCTGGAATTTCATGCCCTTATTCCTGTTCTAAACATACGAATACTGAATGTAGGTCATTGTTGTTCCGCCTTTAAGCTGGCAGCAGAGGTAGCAACGGGGCCGAATCGACATGTGTGTCGAAGCCAGCGGGATGGGACACACGCTGCTACAGTACATGTGTGCTGCGTTACACATAATGCCTGTTTTGCCTCCCAAACCCTGGCACGCCGTCTGAAACCACACACTAGGGTGGAACAACGCCAGCATTTTTTGGTTCGGCGTAAAAAGCAACACCGGCGTAATGACAGGTCTCCTTTTCAGCGGTATTGCAGGATTTCTGTTTTTTAAAAGAGCTTGCAGCTCATAGTGTGAATGATACACAGCATCTAATCGCCTAGTCATTCACCCCAGCCTGCAAGACACAGAAAGTAACTAGAGGAACTAATAGTGTAACCGATGTCGAAGTTTAAGTTTCGAGTAGAGGTAGTAGCGTTGTGCAAGTTCACAAGAGCTCGCTAAAAGTTCCGTTCACACAGATTAAGATGAACTTGTTCACGTTCATAGTTCCCATTATTGAACTTTGTGCTGAGTTCACAGCACAAACCAGAATGGCACTCAGTACAGTGTGTGCCTCTGCCAAGGCCCGACAGCCCCCCTTCAAATCAAAATCCCAATCCATTATCAAATCAAATTTATTTGAATGAGCTAGATTCAGATTTTATTTGGCTTTGCATCAAGTGCACTTACTCATAGATACCAATCACCTAAATAGGCCTGATTTTTTTTTCTCCATCAAGTTCCGCGCATTATTCTCTGAGAAATGCATGAAAATGGTTCAGCGTTCAAGACAAAAAAATCCCTTGATTCGTCCCTTTATCCAGACCTGCACCAAATGTTAATGGGGTTTTTCCAAAACTGGTTAGTAGCTGATGATTCTGAATCGCTTTGACACAATTTGCGTAAAAATGTGAGAGACTTTCCGCTGGAATCTGCACAGATTTGTTACAAAAACTCCCTTAAATATGTATATGAAGTGGCATCCACAGTTCTGGAATATACCAGTTGCGCTAGATAAGCTTGCTTGACAGAAGCTTTAAAACCCTTCACCACGTTTACATGATGTTAGAAAAGTCAGACTATTGTGTAAGTCTGACTTAAACCGTACTTTTTTATGTAAACTTGTTAGTCCGACTGAACCCATACTAAATTAAATTTCTCAATGTTGGGCTAACACACCCACATAATGGGGTTTAGAAGTTGATTTACCCTTTCATGTTTACGCCTTAGTCAGACCCGGGCACTGACCCAGAAGTCGTCCATGGCATAAAGCAGGAAGCCGGGAAAAACAAAAGACGGCGGAGGTGTCACCATGACCAGTACTGTTTGTTATGTGATATAAAAGGTCAACAGGATGAAAGTCCGGTAGCAACTTGCTGAAACCGTGTATATCGCCACCTACTGTGGTGGAGTCGGGCAAACTTCTCCAATTAAATGGTCTACTCGAGCTACGACCAGAGCTCGATTTAAGCGTGCATGGAAACGTACTGACTGTGTGAGCGTCGTCTCTGTTTGCAACTAAACCTCGCTGACAGATACTTTCAGCTCGCCGTTCACCAAAAACGTGAGCATGTGCAACACGTGGTCGAGATACTGTGCAAAAGGCTATCTCAAACAGTGACACACTAAACAGCATTGGTATGTTGTCTGGCTGCCAGATGGAATAACTTGTTCTACTATCTTGCAGACCCAGGAATGAAGTTGGTAGTCCGATGTGTCATCCAGGAGGCAATGCGGCTGTGCAGATCTCCATTCCTCCACTCCACTTCACTCCAGGGGGTGCTTAAGCTCAACGGCGGCTCTATGCACACTCCCAGACCCTGCTGAATGGCATTTGCCTCTAAAATCCCTACACGCCCCTGATGTAAAGGTCCTGGAAGCGTTGTGTGTCTTGTGGTCAACTTTATATAACCTAGGAAGTCGTGAGGCCGCTGTAAGCGGTGTCCGACAAGGCCGAGGCAGATGATGCACCAAGCAGAGACATTGACAAAGCAGTTATTGGCTATGTTGTTGTTGTCACTAAAGACGAGTCAACATTGAACGCTGAGGCCTATTTTTAGGGGGAGCTCATTTGAATAAAAAAGCTCATACTGGTCTGGTGAGAACACATATAGGCAAAAACTGAACTACTAATTCCTCAGATCCTGTTAGAGAGGTAAACCTGTGTGAAATTAACTCATCCTGCCACAGCAGCATTTTTACTGCATGTTTAACAGCGTAGCACAGGGGTGTGTCAAAGCTTGGAATGGAACCAACACTTCCTATAAACACAGTCACATGAACTCTCCCTCTCTTTCTCTCTCTCTCTCTCTCTCTATCCCTCTCTCTCTCTCATGCTCCTAATCCCTGAGATACAAACACATGCAAACTCACACACAAGCGTAGAAATCAATAAACGGCTCGAGGCGACGTGTGTGGAGGCCCCCCCCCCCCAAACCGTACACCACAGTAAGCGATACTTGTGACACATCATACAGAAAAACAGCCATTTATAAAGGGACGGAGACCGCAGTGCATCCTGCATCTGATTACAGCAGCGCAAGCCCCCTTCAATGGATATATAATTACAAAATGCATATCTTCCACCACAATCACGGCTGATTGGGATTTCATGCAAATATCTTTGGTTTTTAACAGGCGCGGCGGCGTGATTGGTGAGCTCCAGAAGGTTTGGACACATTGCCTGCGCTCTCTAATGCAAATGACACCATTAGGAGCTTTTGGCCCTGGGATAAAAATAAAAACTGTTTTGATGCATTTTAAAGCGCTTGTTTGTCATTTTGTCACCGGCTGCAGTAACCTTGCACAGAAACACACGTGCCACTTAAACAGCACTCATCACTGCACAACAGCAACTTCTGTTGATTGTGCGTTTGGCTCGGAACCGACTGGCCGGGCGAGTTTTCCCCTCAGATAGCACCCAAAACACCTGGTAGCGGTTTATTAACACTAGCTTAAAGTGGACGGACAATGTCAAACAATGACAAACGCCTGCCAGGGGTTGCCCGTTTATAGACAAATTCCCTGGACAATGGACTGGCTTGCCTCTCCCAAAGTGGCTCCCATTCATTTGCAATTGCAGGCAGAGAGGTCGTTGTCCTCAAGTGGGCAATCGAGAAAAGCGTGTGCATCTGCAGAGCCGAGGTACACACACACACACACACACAGACACAAACACACATCCGTACACATGAGCGAGGTGAGCACACAGCAGTAGTTACACTGCTACGCTGCAGCCAGTGTGGCCTAGAATAGCACGCGGGCTACATTCCTCTGCCCTCCCTCCGCTGCCTGCACTGAGGCGAACACAGCAGACTGGTGGGTCACATGGAACCAACGGCGATCTCGGAGATTGAAGTGTGCTCGCACATACCAGGGGAACAGTGCCGCTGCACGTACAGTACGCACAGCACTAATGTAGATAAGCAGGTGCGGACAAACTGGGAACTATCTATCAATCTATTAAATGTATTAAACTTAATGACAGCCCTTTCATTTTCCTTATTTATCCACAAGAGGAGCAGTTACACATGAAGACGTTCAGATTTTTATTTGGATTCACATCCAATTCCACTTGCTCATAAATACCAGCCACCTTAATATGCCCTTTTTTTCTTTATCCATGCATTATTCCCTGAGAATTCTATAAAAATGTAAAAAAAAAAAAAAATACAATAAAAACAGATAAATAAAAAGAAAATATATCATGCAATGTTAAAGACTTCCTGGATTAGTCCCTTTCTCCAGACCTACACTAAATGTTAACCCGTCCTCCATCCAAGTTTCACGGTGCTATCCTTTCTGTATGCTGTGCGCAATCTTGCTGACAAACAAACAAACAAAGCGGACACGGGTGAATACATGCTTCTGCAAAATTAAAAATGCAATACTTTCAAGATACTTTGCTGCAATCTCTTTTCAAAACACTGCGAGTTCGGCGCAGGTAGAAGAAACTTTGCAGCTTGTGGCTCGTGATCTTAATGCACTTTGCTTTATTCCCTGAGAAAACATATAAAAAAAATAAATACAAATTAAATAAATCTGTGCAATGTGCACATAAAACAGACATGCATAAAACATAAAAACAAAAAAGTCTATCTATCTATCTATCTATCTATCTATCTCAGTTTAATCACAAAAGCAGCAGCAGTCACCTACGAAGACAAACAAGATGTCCAAATATTTTTTTTCAAACAGAAACAGTGGGGAGGAGGGTATTTAAATTGGCTACCATGTCACAAGCTCTCCAGCAGCCCCCTTTTTCTTTTTTCTCTCCCTCCTTCCTATCTACGCCCATGCACAATTATATTAAGTAGGGCCAATAGGAACAAAGAAGAGGCAGGACCGAGGCTCCACCTCTCCCCGACTGCCTTCCTCTGAGCTTTTTAGATGTACATAATCCCTGAGTTGACCCAGAAAATAGGCAGTCGTTTCAAGATCTGATGCGGCAGTCTTTGTGCGCACCGTCCCGTCCCCCCCTCCTCTCAGCCCGAGCATGAAGCGTAACCCAGCGGAATACACACCGTAAGATCCAGAGAGGAGCTTCGTCTTTAGCAGAGGGAGAACTCGTTTTTTTTTTTTTTTTTTGTTTTGGGTTTTTTTTTTTTTACTAAGAAAAGGAAAGGAGGGAAAAAGAAGGAGAGACGGGAGCAGAAGCGAAGTCGCGCAACTTTTTGTGGAAACGTAGCGGATACGGGTAAGTGATTTCTTTCTCGGGTTTTATTAGTCGCTTGTGGGAGAAATCGTTTTCTTCTTTTTCTTCTTGGCGTGTTGGTTTGGTTGGTTGTGTCCTTCTTGCTCCTGCTTGCTCCCATTGTTTGCATTCCCCTCCCGTCTTGTTACAAACTCGAGATTTACCACACCAACGGATGTTATTAAAAGCCGGACAACATTTAGTGAATGCAACCCAAAAAAAAAAACGTTGGAGCAAAATCGAGACAAAGTCATCCGGGGAGGTGGAGGAGGAGGTGGTGGAGCAGCAGCAGCAGCAGCAGCAGCAGTAGAGGGGGGACGCGAAAAGCCTTTGTTGGATTTTCTGCCTTGTTAGAAAATGTGGTGATTCAGCTGTTGGGGAGATGTTGATGCATGATGTCAGTGGTTCTTTGTTGCAACCTTACGTGCGTAAAATGTAACACACGCTCGCTCTCAGCTGACATGCAACAACGCACGAGATGGATTTTATTTAAGCGATGCATTATGACGAGGACGCGTTCTCTCTTTTCTATTTTTTTTCGTTCTCTTCTTCTTGTGCACCGATCGCGTCGTGCAGCGGATTGTGTCGCGTCCGCGAAACAGTGTAGGTTAACCTGTGATTTAAAAAAAAAAAAAAAAAGAAAAGAAAATGGGCGTTCATTCATTGGCACAAAGAGAGGAGAGGTTTGCGAGGAACACTGAACGCACCAGTGAGGCGTTCAGTGGTCGCCAGTGGGCAAAACAAACCTTGCAGATCCGTGCTTTTAACTCAAAGGTGGGATTGTGACATTTAGAGGAAGGATTGTGTCAGAGAAGGTACATGGCATTGCAGTGTCAAGTCTGTCCTTGTGCGTCTTGTGTACCAGATGAGCTAGGTGTGTAGCTGCTGCCTCAAAACATCTCGTCTTTCCCCTACATTGTCCTAACACTGTCTTCTCTCCCCTCGTAGACAGGAGGCATGGCAGACCATCTGATGATGCCCATGAATCACAGCTCAGCGGGCGCCAGTCTCCACAGTTACAGGATGGGCATGAATGGCGGCCTGCAGGCGGGTCACCAGCAGCATGCCAGCCAGCAGGGCATGAGGGCGCTGCCCAACGGCCAGATGATGCACTACGGCGGCGCCCAGGCCAACATGGAGACCGCCATGAGGCAGCGGCAAGGCATGGTGGGCGGACCCATGAACGGACAGCTGAACGGGGCCCAGATGGGTCACCACCAGATGACCTCTGGTAACATGATGTATAATGGCCAGCCCCAGCCCCAGCAGCAGCAGCAGCAACAGCATCACCCTCAGCAGCAGCAGCATCACATGCACCCGCAGCAGCACCAGCAACAGGCCCAGCACCCGCAGCAGCAGCAGCAGCAACAAGCCCAGCACCCACAGCAGCAGCAACAACAGTTCATGAACGGAGGGTTAACGTCCCAGCAGCTCATGGCCAGCATGCAGCTGCAGAAACTCAACACCCAGTACCACGGACACCCGCTGGGGCCTATGGGTGGGAACCACATGGGGCCCACGGCCCAGTACCGCATGAACCCGGCTCAGCTGGCCAACATGCAGCACATGGCCGGGCCGGCCCTGGCCCTGAACGGCATGGACGCTGATATGATCGACGAGGAGGTCCTGACCTCGCTGGTCATGGAGCTGGGCTTGGACCGGGTCCAGGAGCTGCCAGAACTCTTCCTGGGCCAGAATGAGTTTGACTTCATCTCAGACTTTGTCAGCAAACAGCAACCCAGCACTGTCAGCTGCTGAGAGGACCTGATTTGCAAAGCTGCACAAACGGAGACGGACGAGTGAGGATTGTCCAGGGTGGATGAAGGGTGCTCATCTCTTCGCTTTTTAATTTCGCAGGGCACCTCCCCTGTAAAACCGAGCCGAGTTGAGGCGCAGGGTGCACAGAGAACTCTGGATATCCACAGGGAACGCGGTGCTCGAGTCTCACGTGCGCTCGTGGCTGAGGGGTGTCTGGCTTCAGGGCCTAGATCCGCCTCTCCCATTTCCTGGACATGAATGTAATAAAGAAATGCTGAAATTCTTAAAAGCCACTCTGAACAATGCTATGACACTGTGTAGCCTCCAAGCCTGGACTCTATGACAGTTTACCAGTAAAAAGGTGTATTTATTTATTCCTATCTGAGAAAACTGATATAAAGAACAGCCACCTCTCCATTTTTGGGAACCAAGTGGTTTTAATGGTTTTTTGTTTCTTTTCCTGAGAGTAGAATGGGGGAGAAAATTAAATGTAAGTTCTCTTCCCATGAATTTTATTTTTTTCCCCATTCTATCTGGCCTAGTATTTAAAATAAGCTCGGACGACAAGTTCATCTAAAAAAAAAAAAAGAGCCTGGATTTTCTATCGCCACGGTCAGACAGAAGTACAACGTCCTCGCGTTTGACTCGGGCTCTCATCCAGATCTTTAAAAAAAAAAGGTTCACTTTTTTGGTAAGGTGCCGCCTTTTTTTTCCAGATGTGATGTTCTCAAAAAAAAACCTACTGCTTGTACTGTATGAAGCTGTATAACTCCAACATGTCCACACTGTTGTGTTCTATTGGAGATGTAGAACCGCCTTAATCGCGCAGATTGTTATTTATTGGTTGTTTATATTGTCCCCTTTTTTTGTGGTCAAGATGGGGGGGGGATGGTATTTGTGAAAAAAAGGGGTTTTTGAGGATCAATAAAGATGGCCTGGATAGAAATGTGGCCTGCTTTTCCATTCATTGCACAGTTCTACCCCCACCCGCCCCCAGGCAGCGGAGAGCTAGCTAAGTGCTTAAGTTAACCTGCGGGGTGAAGGGGAAACCAGAGATTCTTCTCAAGTCTGGGATGGAAAACGTTTAAACAGATACAATATTTATGCTTTTTCGAGAATGATATATTCTCTCCCAACGAACCTCCTTGGTATTTTCGGTATCACATCTTCCTCCGTTTTTTTTTTAATTTGCCATTTTCAACCCTTTTTAAAAAGGCATCGCGTCGCTGATAGGGGGGCATGATTGGCATGCGGTGATAATTGCAGGTTCTTCCGCAGGCTAGCAGAAAGAGGAGCTAGTATTATATGTCAGTGTGCATCTGATACAGCGATGTCCAAATGGGATTTGCTATTCAACGTTTTTTTTTTTTTTCCCTCCTTTCACTCGGCGGTTATCTCGCCAAATGCCACGCTCTGACATTATAGGTGGCGAGAATGTTTACAATGATTGCAAATACTCCTCCAAAGGTTGGTGGGCTTACAAACATCCGCGTTTGAATATCTAGTTTCTCTGCAAAAAACCCACAAACATTTTGTCACATTGCTGTGTGTGTGTGTGTGTGTGTGTGTGTGTGTGTTGTTGGGGGAGGTGAGAATGACCAAAGAATGCTCACCTTGATGGGGGTTTAACTGACTTAAAGCTCGTAAGCCCCCTGACTCAAAGACAGCGCTGCTTTTCTTTTCTCTTCTCCCAGCGGATGGCCGGAGAGGGAAAAAAAAAAAGACTACCGACTCTAAACAATAACTTTCAGCAAATGACATGCAAATTTGAAAAAAAAATAAAAAATAAGCACCCCCCTCTCAGTCGGAGGAGTAGAAACAATTTTCCTCGTATAATTGCGTTCATTATGAAACGAGGGTAAAGAGTTTTCTCTGCAGTGGCTGAGTTTGCTGGGATTGTTTTGTGCCTTGGGGCCTACGCGAGTGCTTGATTGAGGTCATGTTGGGAATGGCGTCACCGCATTTAGCTTTTCACATTGTCAACAAAGGCATCTTTAGTAGCACCGTGAGTAACAAGAGGGGGGAGAAAAAAAAAACGAGAGCACTGTTGTTGTTGTTGTCGTCGTCGTTGTTCACATCCAGGGGTAGCGTTCGCTGATTGCTCAATGCCGGAGTCAACCGCTTTTTTTTTTTTTTTTTTACAGCTGCGTTATCTATTTTCATTAGTCTAAAGTGTGTTTAAAGACCGATGCTCGATTTGGAAAGCGGGGTATCACGGACGATCCAAACTGGAATATCTTGGCCTGGATGCGAGCTTGTTTCAAGTAACAAAGACTCGCTGAAGGGTGCTTGTGTGTGTGTGTGAGAAGAGAAGAGAATGGCCCGTAAGTAGGCCAACAGCCTTGGCACGGCGCTTCGTAACGGTTGCAGGTCTCTAGCCCGGTGCCAATCTGGTGAGATGGTCTTCTGGTGTGTGGCACATGGGGCACGCTGGCACACGGTCAGAACTCCCCGTCTCCTCATATATCTCATAATTGTACGCTGCACTGTGAGCTCCTTGTTTAGCCCCGGTTAAATGCAAGCGTGTTTTTTTTTTTTTTTTTTTTTTTTTTTTTTTTTGTGCGTGTGTGATTGTGACTCCGTAGACAGCGCCGGGGCCAACGACGCCAAACAGCCCTGTTTGCTCTCCCAATCCCTTGTTATGACTGCCGCCCGCCTCGGCATGAGAGGCCAGTCTAGACGCAGGCTGAGCAGGGTGGGACACTCGGAGACGTTTACAGTTACTTCTGTTTTTCTTACTCGCTCGTTTTCTTTCTTTCTTTTTTCTTTCTTTTTTTTCAGCCCACCCACAGCAACTGCTCAATACAACCATGTGTCTTCCTGTGGCAGCGCGCTGTTTTCTCAATATAAGTCAGAGAGCAGAAGCCACATTCTGATAGACAGGCAGAGTGAAAGAGACCAGACATAAGGAGAGGTGCGTGAGAGAATAATGTAAGGATCTCTCCAGCTTACAATTAAGATATGAGGTGTAGGGGTTTTTTTTTTGTTTTGTTCTCGTTCTCGGGGGTTTCTTCGCTGGGTTTTCCCAACAACACTTTTTACGATTCCATGGAAAACCCTTCAATAAACCTCACTCCTGTGGTGAATGCAAATCCAGATAAGATTCCTCTCTGTTGCATCGTATCTGTACATACTTGTTTTTTTACTCACTGTCTAGATTTCATTCTGCGGGCCTTTTTTCAGGTCCAGCTGGGGCCGAGCCTACGCTCATGGTAATCTCAGGGCCCACTCGCCCCCCCCAGTGATGGATAGGTGGTCATTTGCTGTTGTCACGCATGGCCAGGTCTTCACATGCGCGCGCGCGCACACACACACACGCCGTCAGCACACAGCCTGATCAAACAGGCTAACGGGGGATACCTGAATATCAGCGCGGAGCCAGGGGAAGATTAAGGATTTATGCCTCATCTGTGGTCATTGTGATCCTCAACACCTACAGCATGTTGGTAGATTAGACCCATTAAAGGTGTAAACGAGAACATCCCATTAGTGGAAGAACATCCAGAAGGGGAAACCGGAGGTCTGTAATGTTCGGAAACAGTGTGACCAAACCGAGCGTTACCTTCCGACGGAGTGCTAATGTTGAGATAATATGTTTTTAAAAGTTAGTCGCCGCCCCCCCCCCCCCCCTTGTGTGAATAACTGTAAAGCTAAGTGTGAAATACACAACGAAACTGAGAGTGTGGCGTTTCCCCCAACATGAGCGGATGAGTTATTTATTGACAACAAGGGGCATGTTTCTATCCGTGTGTGTGAATATTGTATGAAGAGGGCACGTGTTTGAACTCGTCCGCTTTAACAAGAGAGTTCGGAGTCTTTGCTTTAACCTTGTGTGAGTGTGTGTGTGTTGTGTGCGTGCCCTGGCAGGGGGGTAAATAAACAGCGGGTCCCTCAGGGCAGGGTTCATCCAGTGGATACGTTGCTCGAGCCGAACTTCCTGATTTTCTAGCTGATCAGTCACCTTGTACCTCCGCTAGACATGCAGCCTAATTGGCCGCTGCTCATTCCTCCCTGTCATAAAAAAAAAAGCCAACATGTCAGATATTTAAAAAAAAAAAAAAAATAAGCACAACAGGCTTTCTCCTCCAGCTGTTGCACTGCTCACGGCCATTTCTTTTTTAAAGTAAAGCTCAGCATCTTTCGAGCAACAAAGCTCTCTGCCTTCCATCACACAAGGGGGGAAAAAAGCGATATAATCACATCACACTTTCTTTCCCAGAGCCACGTCGTTAAGCTCAGTGCCTGCTTTGTTTTGCCACGTGAGCCCGGCTGAGGAGGCCTTTAAAAAAAAAAAAAAAACGCAGCCGTGTACCTTGTGAATGCAGCCTCCAGAGGTAAGTGGCTGATTTTGGCATGTCGGGGCAGGTGACACAGAGGTTGCCTAGTGACCAGCGACTCCTCCTCCTCCACCTCCTCCGACTCCGACTCCAACCTCCCCCCTTCCCCAAATCTGGGCTTGAATGGTTTTTGCCAGCGCTTTGAAGTAGAAGGAGGGGGTGTAAATAATTTATTTTCCTGCACGCAGCTGACACGTCTCCGTCGAGCCGGCTCAATCACATCAAGGTGTCCCAACAATGTCTAAAGGTGGTAAATATTTAAGGGTTGTGTGATTTACACAGTCGAAGCCAAACTGAGCAGGGCAGCGGTTTCGCAACAGTGGCAGAAAGTTAACCTTGGTGTCAGCACTTATACCGTCGAGCTGAACTGGAAACAACTTAGTAGAAATGTTATTTAGTGTGTTTTTTGTTTGTTTGTTTTGTGAGAGGGAAAATGGGTATTTTTGTATTTTGGGGCGAACTGTCTCTTTAAATAAGCGTTTAATTCATTGGTTTGCATATGACAGGTAAATACTAATATCTAAATGCACAGTACTGAATTTTTGCTGCTAGACGTCTCTTAAAGGGGCACTACGTATTTTTTAAGAAGAAATTCAGACTCAGAATTTCAACATTTACAATATTAATGAGGTAATAACACAAACTGAGAAATCTTTATTTTTTCATATCTGAATAAACAAACTGTTCTCAGAGGAAAATAAGGTCCCCCGAACACTGTTTGAAGCCAGAGAGGCGGCAGGGTCCGCCACCAAACATAAACAAAGTAAAACAGTAAGAAATTGGTGTTGTCCTTTAAGGACGGTTTGTTAATTTGAGTCTAATCAGTCATGAAAACCAAGAGAGTTTGTGTCAGCCCCAAAACTACACAGTACTGCTTTAATTCAAACAAAACAAATGATGTAAGCAGCATGGGATCATGGGAATTGTTGTTCAAACGACCACAATTGCTGTCCTCGGGCTCCTGGACGAGATAATGATTTAAAGTGTTATTCACGTTGTGTGAAGTCACGTTCGATGACTTCCCTCCTCACTCTCCTACTCTCTCCTGGAAGCTGCAGTGAGAGGCGACCCATCTGTTTTCCTCTGGGTTTAAAACATTGTTGGAAACATTTGGATAAAGTAAGTACGCAGCTCAACAAAGTGTAGAACAAAGGTCTGGTCCCTTTCATTCATTATAATGCAGAAATGTGTAATATTCTGTCTTTACAGGCAACATTTGTGCAATGTCCCACCACTCACAAAACAGGAGCCCTGTGAATATTGCCCTGTTGAAGCCGACACATTCAGCGACGTATTAAATCAACCAAAGTGTTACTGTTATTACACCTCGCTGTACAATATGACGTGGAGGTGAATCTGGCAGTCTCAACAAAGATTGAACATTATAAGCCTCACAAAGGGCCGTGCTTTGTCTCAGGTTCTCTCAGAAGCTCATATTGTTGTGTTCACCTTTATTGGACTCAGGCCCGTTTAATGTGAGCAGGGAAATGATTTGTGTCCGCCCGGGAGAGCTGCCGGTTAGAATAGAAGGGAAACAGTATTAGCACAAGCTATGTTCTGTACACAGTGTCTTTGTGAGCAGGGCTTTAAGCCTGCGTGCTAATCTGGTGACAGTGGCATGCACATGCTACCAAAGACAGAGTAACAGGCTATAGGCTGGGGGTGGAATTAATACAAGAGAGCAGTTCTTGTCAGGCTTTACAGGCATTATCCTGCTGGTGAAACCTCCATATTCTGTAATATCAGTGTGTTAATCCCAAGAAAAAGAAACCATGTGCATGTCATTTGTCGTACAGAGGCCCTTCTGGGGGACTATTTGTGTTTTTACGTCGTGTTTATGTGCGATATTCTTCGCACTCGTGGACGGTTTATACCGACGCTGCCGTGTGACCAACATTTTTTCCTATCAGGAGAATCCTGACATGAGCCGGCCCACACCATCTGTAGGCACGGGGCTGATGGGGTGAGTGTGTCGGGGGCGAGGGCTGTCGAGTAAAGAGTTCTTAGGAGTCACCGAGCGGAGCAGCGGTCTGCGGCCTCATTTATGTAAGGTGATTAAATCAAATTTGATTATTGATAAACTCAGGGAGGGCACGGCTGTCAGTGTCATCTATTTCCAAAGATTGTTTCCGGTTTACAAAGGATGTCATGGTTCATCTGAGGCGTGATCATATCTTTGTTTCCATCCCCCATTACTTGATTATATAAACCTTTTGAACCGTGGGTAGTAATTCAGTATATTTAGTCAAATACTGTTCAAACGTGTATTTTGAGATACTTGTACTTTGCTTTAATATTTCCATTTAATTCTACCTTATATTTGCACTCACTCTCTTGAGTAAAATTATCTAAATACTTCTACCACTACTGAGGTTTTTTTTTTTTTCTTTTACAATCAATAATGGACAAAAGTGTCCTGAATCCATCCTGATGTCCAGGATGTTGGTTTGCAAAATAAAATCATAAACCTTAAACAGTGACGGCTCATGACTGAAGCCCGGTGATGTGTACTCAGTTGTTGAAGCATTAAGCTGATGCTTGTAATAATTATAAACCAGGAGTCTGCATCTGGAAACATCACCCAAAGTTCAATTCGAGTACATTCTTTTATATCTGAGGCCTCGGGGCTTTCGCAAGGCACACCAGGATCTGAGGCCAGCAGGACTGGACCCTCCCCAATGAAAGCACCTCAACTGAAAGCCCACAGGCATGCTGGGAATTCTAGTATCAGCTGGAAAGAAGGTGGTGGACCGAGCGCCGTGTTCTCCTCTATTGTTTCTCTCTAACTGTGCCCACACTTGTCTGCAGAGCGCAACATGCCAGGCTGGTTCTGCAGAGAATATTGCATTTCTATGCCATAACACCTGAAGCGACGACCTGAGAAAGTCGTTTCTTTTCTCTCGCAGTTATGACTGATCCGCGAGCCCGCAAAACTTCCTTTCATACTGAAACTGTCTCGCTGCTCTATATAGTCTTTGACTGTTGGGGCAGAGGATGACTCAGGAGCACTGCACAGCATTGTTGGTAAATATCAGAGGCTGAATTCCCCCGATGTACCTAATTCCACTGCATGTCATGTCATAGCAGTAGATACCATCTTGCCTGTGTGTTTTCAGAAAACCCAGCCAGTCATGTTGAATATTCACCTCTAAACTCAAAGACCTCGGCTTGCCCAATCAGCAAAACGTGGCACCTAATAAAAAATCCCACAGTGGTGCGAGTGTAAGTAAAAAAAAAAAAAAAAAACCTGCTTCACAACCTTCGCAAACACAATATGCGGCACAAGGAGCTGTTATTTCTATAAATAGCGCTGGCTTCACGCACAACACTTTGGCTACTATTACACACCAACAAGCACAGGCATCAGCCACGAACCCTGAGCCCGTCACATGTGCCTGAGCATAACGCGCAAAACACAGCACAGATTGTGTGCATGTGTCATATGCTCTCACACAGAGGCACGCATTCATACTCATCCATGTCAGTTAGAATCAGAGGGCTTGGTCACTGTTTTTCAACCCCAAGTGATATGTTTTCCTGTTTTCACGAGGAGGATGTGGTTAGGTTTTTCTGTCTAGTGTTGAGCTGTTTCAGTAGACGCGAGTGATTCTCTGTCGCCCACGAGCCTAATAGCCCACTCACGTACTGACAGAGACAATGACAGCAATATTTACCAGAAATAGGATGAACAATAGGTTGAAATAATTATAGAAGAGATGGTTTTTAAAGAATGGAAGGTTAATTAAATAGCTGCATGGCAATAGAGGATTTGTACTGACAAGTGGGTAAAAGAATGACAAGCATATGAAGCAATCTTTACACGGTATAAAAATATCAGTGAGATTATCACGCTGAGTCTACCAGATGGAGATATGGCCACCCATGGCAGATCGTGTCAGTGAGTCCCAAGGAGAAACAGCAAGGAGAACACACTGCAAAAAAGGTGGACAGGGCTGTGCTGCCCTCTGTTGGTGAACTACTGAAAATGAAAACAAACACAAAAACAGAAAAAAAACTCCACATGGCTCTGAGTGCAGTCTGAGAAAACATTATGGTTTAAATCATAATAGTGTTAGTAATTGAAATGTGTTTTCAAACCTGCAAACTCATCAAGTTAAGAAACAAACAACCTTCTACAGCCTCAAAATGTCAGACTTGTCAAACTTTACATTTGTATGTCACAGAATGGTTCAATGTGGAAAGGTCAGGAATAATGAAAGGGTTTGTGTTGGAAAGTATCGTCCAATTTCACTGAACAACTAAACAAAACAATTCATGTAACAACAGTGTAAACACGAGAGTGGAAACAAGACGTGATCACAAATTAAGATTTTAAAGGCCAACACAGCAGAGAAAATACACCCAGCAGTCGAATTATTATATATTTATTGAACAATGTTAAGTATGATAGGGTTCTCCATGTAGGAACTCTAATAATATAGTATAAAAAATTAAAAAAGTACAAATAACAAAGACGAGACAAGGCATTGTAAACAACATCCAGAATAAGAGAAAAGAAACAGATTTCCTCATGGCAGTATTTTTAGAATAAAGTGTTTTTTTTTATCCTTTCATAAAACATGTTCTTCTAACTATAATTAATATTATTGTAGTTGCAAAAATTGGGCCTCAAACAGAGACATTAATCAGAAGCGTTCCCAACTATTGGGATGAATGTAGTGTTTTCTTTTCTTCCTTTAGGGTTTTCTTTCTTTTAAGCATATCCAACACAAACCGCTGAAAAAGGCAAAAATACAAGTCCATATATCCGTAAAGTACAAAATATGAAATGTACAGAATAAATGTAACATAATAAAAGCAGGCCACAAAAAGCCTTTTACAGTTGAAATGGCCACATATGACTCTTCAAGTTATACTGAAATGCAAAACAGATGACGGACAAGTGGGTAATCCTACGTATCCCATGCTGCCTTAGGGCTGGATTGTGCTACACAAAAATAAACATTCCTCATTGGATGAGGTCAGGACAGGGGTATATAATACCAGATATTGATGGAAGCTGCTACATGTAAATGGTCAGAATATGTCCGATATGCAGTGCATGATATACTGATCCTAGAACAGGGAGATGGGGTTGGAGTTAAGTCCTTTGGAAGGCTACAGCTGATTGGCTGACCTCCTCAAACCCGTTTGAGCTTGTCGATGTGGAAGGTGAGTTTGAGGGCGGGGCCGAGCTTCAAGCCCATGTATTTCATCATCATGTCGCTTCGCAGCAACAGGAGCGCTTTGCCGTCAATCTCCTGTAGCAGAAGGGAGGGAGGGAAAATTAAAAGTAGCCCTCACCCGGTTTTTCAGAAAAGCTTCCCACCAAGTTGTGTAAAGGTTGTAAACCAAAATTAAGAGTAATCCACAATACAGAATGTATATATTTGTAGGATCTTCACCATTATGAGAGATACATACATGTTTTCTGAAAAGGTCAGCATGTGGAGCCAGCACTGGATCGATATCTCTGATATACTGCATGACGTCCTCCACGGTCCACAGATTTGGGTCCTGACCGCTAGGCCTCGGGCTTTCTCGGAAACTGCCTGAGCCTGGAAGTGTAAAAACACAAACTTGTATCTAATCTTTAGTTGACTATGAAATATGTCATGTTACCGTAATTCTTTTGCAATGATAATTTGATCCACTAACTGACCAAGTGCTATAATACACTTGCAATACCAAAATACCATTCAGAAAAATACTATGTTTCTCAAATCATAGTGGTTGGAGCTCTCCTATCACATGAGCTGATCTTTAATCTGCCAATCACTGCACTTCTTGCATCTGAATGACAGAAGATGTAAATTCCCCTAATATACAAATGTCTGCATGATTCTGGGTGGAGCCCAAAATCTAGAACCAGAAGACAGAAGGCAGACTGTACATGACAACAAACATGTTTGTACATGACACCAAATGCAGTCTAAAAATATCAGTCCAATGTTTATAGACTACATTTACCCATTATGCACCTTTTAGTAACTTCAAAACAATATTCATCTTTTAAAGATACAACTCGCACTTACTTGCAGCAAACAACACATCTTTATGTCTTTTATTCAGCTACTGTAAGACAAGCAAAAGCTTTCAAATGTATCCTCATAAGCCTTAAAAACTGTAATTGTTAAAGCCTACTTCAAGTTTACTCAATAAGGTTCTTCCTATTCTAAGCTGTTTCAGACAGACAACAGCATTACTTGGGGGGGAAAAAACAGCCCCCTCATTCAATCAGCCTTTTCAGGGATGCAGAAAGGGTGCCAACCATACTGTATAAAAAGGACATATTCTCTGTGACGTCACTCATAGGTTGCTGCAGAGCTACTGTGAAGCTCAGTAATGGGCTCCAGCAGCACCCACTTGGCAGTTCCTGACTGTTTTTACCAAAACTTGGGTAAAAAGTTGAAGCAAGGTGGTGCTGAGGCAGGTCACATGAAGCCATGAAACTAGTTAGACAGCTCGTGGTTAGCTGTCACTCAAAGCAGCCTCGACCTCAATCATTAAACCATAATTTTAAACCTTAATGTAATTCTCATTCCCATCCTCATTGCAGTTGCCATGAACATGGACATTTGCTATAAAACCAGGCTGCAACAATATCATTTCTGCTGTAAATGAGGGCATCTTACTATGGAGTATACGCAGGCCATTTGAGGAACTTTAGTTTTCTGTCACTTCCATGTTGGCTTCATTTTTTTCAGCCCTGGAGGTTGCAGCTTGTCGCAACGCAGAGGGCTTCAGTAAAAACATGCAGGGTTGTCATCTGGCAAAGTGCTACATTGGTTAATTAAAAATGTGCAAGCAAGCACACATTTCTGGTAGATTTACTTTGTAACATGGACGCTGTATTTCTGCAGTTCTAATAAAGGTAAAACGATTGGTGCCATGATATATATTCTATAAACCACTGTGCCCTGTTCTGGTGTCTTATAAGACTTCAAACTCATGGATCTATTTGACAAATGTATTTCATTGTCAACTTGCAGCAATTTGCATATTTAATTTTTTTTCCCCAATTAAACATGAATAAATGTGCAAAAATATAGAGCGGCAGTGTTTCCATTATCTGTGTCTCCTCCTACCTGTAGAGTTGTTGTGATGCAGCAGCTTGGAGGGAGACCTCAGGCCGGGAGTTTGTACCGTAGAATTTGGTGAGAGAGGGCTCTTCTTTAAGTGCTCTGGTGAGGCAACACTGTTCTCCATGAAGGACTCGCCTGAAAGACAATGCAAACAGAGGACTCGCCAGTAAAATAAACAGAGGACCGAAAGCAACTTATTTTCATGACATAGCACCTACATAATTTAACAAGATTTTACAAAACAAACAAACAAAAATACAACTTAAAAATTCTTTAATGTCACAGTGAACACAGATTTCTACATGTTGTTCAGTGACTTGGAATGTTTTTGTATCCATCCCCATAACCTATGTTTTTCAATAACCTTTTCACAGAGTTGCTTGGAGTGCTCATGTGTCTTCATGGTGTAACTGTAGCCGGGAGTGCTGATTAACCAGTGACCGGACCTTCAGACACAGGTGTCTCTATATTACAACCACCTGAGACACATTCACTGTTCTCAGGTGCTCTCCATTTCACTAACTGCGAGACTACTAGCACCAACTGGCTGGACCTCTGTTGAATTAGGTCAGGCATTATAAAGGGGGTGAATACTTATGCAATCACTTATTTTACATTATATGTCTTTAATTAATTGAAATTACTTTTTAGGAATCTGTTTTCACTTGTCACTTTTCATTGTAATATCTTGTCAAAAAATGCCAAATTCTATGGAGCATTATTCCATTTAAAAAAGCAAAAAAAGCAGAAAACATCCACAGGGGTGTATTCTTTTAATAGGCACTGTATACTTAAGTGATATTTGATGTAACCCTCAGAAAGTACTTCAATGATTTGACTGTGTTCTGGCCTTTTGAGTGTAGGGCCCTTTAAAAGGGGGACATTACCCTTTTACATAAATCTCTTCAAATATTCCATTTACTTAATTAAAATCTAAGGAAATATAAAGATGATTAAATGATTAACCTCCTGCCCCAGAACTCAATAGCACTCACTCCTGAGCCAAGCGCTTCTTTGGTTTTACTGTCTCCTTTTATATGACGCTATAAGGATTTAGTAGACAACCCGGAGAGGTCATTATTAGAAGTGTCTTACATAAAATGTGGTGCAGCATTAGACTTTAGAGCCACCAAATATACAATATAATAAAAATGCGAAGACATTCAGTAGGTTTACATGCACAGTTTAGTCGGATTACAGCCATAGTTCGACTATGCTACTCAATCAGACAACTGCAATTGTCCGAGTATACATGCCGGTGAGAAAATCGAATTATTTGGCGAAGCATGTCATACCCCGGTACGATAGGTGGCGCTGTACCCAATTCAACTAGTGGTAATAGAGCCACCTCCGGCTGACCTCTTTACGTCACCAGCAACAACAAACTCTGTCTCGGCATTTGAGAAAGATGGCATACGAACAGCAAGATGAAGCTACATCTTTGTACATTTCGTTTATGGTGTACATGATAATTACACAAACTAGATGCAAAATAGTGCTCTTGCTTGCAGTTATTTCAGAGGAAAGACGCCGCTGCCGCTGTCCTTCTACTTCCGGCTCACGGCCCCGGGAAAAAAATCTTGCAGAACACAAAATCCGAATCCAGTCTGATAGAATGTATACATGCACAATTAATGCGACTATCAATCGAATAATCTAGGTGTTTTAATCCGACTATGAGAAATCCAATCCGATTTTAGTCAGACTAAGTTGTGTACATGCATCTTAAAGTCCAATCATAGCCGGACTAACCCAATAATTTGGTTTTCTCGAGTGTCATGTAAACACACTGATTTATCCAGTGATGCACAGTGAATGTGGCAAAATGGCAAATGTATGGGTGCACAGAGCCGACGTATTATCCTTAAGGGAGAAATAAGTTATTTCCATTCTAATTGTTGACTTAAAAGGTAATCATTAAAAGCAACTTTATTAGGGATGAGCATACTGGTCAGAAAAATCAAACTGACATTGTTCTTTGTCCAGATTACAGATGACTACTAATATCAACCTTGACAGTCAAAGACATATATTTTTCACTCACTCCGTCACACAAGCAGGAAATCAACCTTTTCTAATATATGAGATAAAACAATTGGGGCCCAGGGAAGATGAAAAAGAAAAAATATATATCAGAAACACGAAAGTTACACACCATCAGTGGAGTGCCGGGGGATTTTGGCCAGTTTCTGAGGAATGGGACTGTTGTAGTCCTGGAGGAAGCGCTTGCTGCCTCGGCCTGGGCCCATCGTCAGACTGTCGCCAAAACTTCTCCTTTCTAAAAACAACATATACATGAAGGAAACAGTTGATACAGTCAGAGGTGAAAGACATACAGTCGGCAAGATGCTACCGGCAACGCTCTCCTTTTGATCATGAATGGTGAAAGAAACAACAACAAAAAACTTGACCATAGAGAAATAGTCATTTTTTCTTTTTCTTTTTTCCATACTGGGAATATCAACCATCTCCAAGTAGATACACCTTTAAATACACTGACTTTGGTTCTTGTCAGTGCATCAGCAAGAACACACAAAAGAATCCTCCACTGAAATAGTTTAACCCTCTACATGAGCACAGTTTCACAGTATTCACAACAAACATCATGGCAAATAACACATTTCATGCAGAAATGTGTACGTACAGCTAGTAGCGACATTTCTGTGATGTATTTATGATTTATGTCATCTATATTAAAACATGTCGTTCGTCTTTTGTGCAGCAGTGTAAAACATATTGTGCAGATACTCAGAGGAGGCACATGTTGCACCTCTCGCCCACCAACACCAGAGGGGAAAACTATTAAATTGCTCTCCATTGACTACATACTGTGTGAAGCTGCCTCCTTGACACAACCATCTGCTAGCAAACAACAGAAATACACCTAAAAGCTATTGTGATATGGGATGTACTCTCAACAGGGTAGAGAACCCTGAACTCAGTTTTTATAACCAGCCGAACCAAATTGAGCCTTTGAGAAAACAAAAGTCGATACAGGTAATAGGAACCTGCAGGAGGAACAGGAAAATTGTGGGATCCTGACACTCAGTATGCCTCATGTTTTTGCACAGCAAGCTTTTTGATTTGTAACAAGTTCTGCTAAAATACTTCAATATGTTTGGTTTTGTTGGTAATAATGTTATTTCTGCATGCGGTGTTTCTAGATTCAATATGAAATGTTTTTCTGATGATATTGGTTTGTTGTAATTTGTTTAACTTACCATGGTTTTGGTGATTTTGGTAGCATAATTGTTGCTTCATAAAAAATCTCTGTGGTGTAACTTGCATACTGACGGTTAGCTGAATTATTTCTAGCTAATTTCTTTTTTTTCTTTTATTTTTCAGCAATTTCTGAGGCGTATTGCAACAAAGCTGACTTTGACAGCTGGCTGAAGCTAAAACGTGGTAGTTGTGCTTGATTCATCACACCACAGAAGTAAGAATACACAACTGCTACAAAACATTTTGCGCATTTTTACAGGTATTTCATGAGCATTTTGTTTAAGCCTTTGGCGTCATATTGTGGTGTACAACATGTTGCGCTCTGTCTCTATTTACAAGCTGACTGTCAACTTCAGCAGTAGGAGACCTAACACACAATAAAAGACCAATAATAAAACTGACATGTTTCACCCCAAGCGAACAAAAAAAAATAAAAAATCACAATGTAAATGTGAATGTGAATGTGAATAACAGCACTGACCTGCGTTGTACGTGTGACTGTCGTAGTGCAGGCCTCCTCTCGCAACAGGCTGGCTCCCAAACAGTGGGTCGCAGTGAAGGTTGTGGCAGAGCTTTTCAAGGAAACGAAGGACGTAGGTGACACTGCTGACTGTGGGAAGGGTCAGGGTGTGCTGCTGCTGGTCAAAGAAGGCTAGACAGGACAAACGGGGCAAAGGACATAGGTTCATATTCTGTTCAGTGAGTTACGGTCTTTTGTTTAACATGTAAAAAATAGGGAAAAGCAACAGGTATACTGATGTGAGACAAGCTTTTATACCGAGGTTTTTGTGACAACTACAGAATAAAATTACACATAATGGGGTCAGATCCTTGGACAGAACTACCTTCAACTCTAATCAAAGACATTTTAACAAAGATGTGATAAAAACCAGAACACACAAGTAAAAAAATTCCTTTTAAAATGCTGTTTCATGAAGACTTTCCACAAAAGGATGAGAATGGTAAAAGTGTAATTCCAACCTGAAATGACTTCGCCTCCTTGTCCAGACTTGAGGCAGGAGAACACTGTACCCTGGTTGTGGGCAGAGTCCACACAAGCTTGAACGCACTGCTGAAGCACTGAAGACGCCCGGCCTGGCCCAAAGTGGTCCGGGAGCTGCTGGATACGCCGCTGGTCCAAATGGGGACCCACTTTGCCGTACTTGTTTAGGTAAACACAAACTAGAGGGCAAAACAAAAAGGAGAGGAGAAAATAATGGAGATTATATGATTATTTTGTCCATTGTAATTACATATTAGGACCACTATGATTATTTTAAACCGTTTATCACTATCCATCTATCCGATTTTGTTGATTAAGTGTGTCTATATTTGAACAGTTTGTCTTACACATGCTTACAAAACCATCCCAGAAAGGTATAATCAATAACAATTTACAGTATGTGCAGGGCTGTGGATGTTGTGTACCTGTGGGAGCCTGAAGTGCAGAGTTGGGGATGGTGGCATTGTCCAGAGGCACAGTGCTGGTGTCGGGCTCTGGGGTGCTGCTGGTGGGAGACGTGGGGACTGGATTAGGTACCACACGCGGTTTTCTCTGGATACAAACACACACATTCAACCATTTTACAGCATCTGATGAGACTGGTTTAATGTATAGGGATGCATGATGACATCGGCACGTCACCGACATATCTGCTGATCTGACAGGTCGATAAGATGTCATTAAATCATGAGCATGTGACACGAGAGGCTGACTTTGTTTTCTTCCTTTCCCCTGTTAATGTGTACATTTTGACAAGCATCGTATGTCTGCATCTGCCGGATGCAAAATAATATGTGCATATGATGGATCCGAAATCAGCCATAATGAGTTGGAAAAAAAATCAGCAAATCAGATATTGACAAAAATCCCAAATTGTGCATCTCTGGTGCATCAACTCATAAATCAAAGTGCCTTTCTATAAATCTAACATGGCGTAACATCAGAAAACAAAATGTACAAAGATCAAAAGAAAAATTCATGACTCTGCCAAGTATATCCATTAATCTCTCATCACTACATTACTGGGCCCTGATGAGTGCCAGCATATAAACTAGATACAGCCAACATTTGCTGTGGACAACCACTGTGTTTTTGGAGCTGGCGGTGGCTTTGATATGTAAAACCAGCTCAATCTGCCATACTTGAAAAACATCAAAAACAGGATGGCATTTGTTCATAAATTGTAACCCATGACAGCAACATGCTGATAGCCCTTTTGCCAAGTTGCCAAATACTTTAACACCTATCCTGTTGAGACGTGAGCAGATCTATTTTCTTTTATTTCGGGCCAGTTTCAAACTGAACAAGTTGTCCAAGTAAAGATGGATTGCTCTGGACAATTTAAAATCTCATGCAGTCAAATGCTATAATGGTGTATTGTGTGGTTCTGTGATGTCTGTGCTAATGTTTATGTTCTACCTTGCTGCCCGGCTTTGGCCCTCTTTTCTTTGGGATCTTGATAGGATCTGCCTGAGTCTGGGCCTGCTGCAGAGCTATCCTCTGTGCCCAGTTGGCAGGCAATCTGCCCCTGGTACGCCCTGGGCCGGTCACTGGTCGTCCCGGGCCAGCCATGGCATCTTCCAGCCAGCCCGCTCTCTTTGCCCAGCCCAACTGTGAACAAAGAGTAAAGGAGACACAAGAGTCAAGTGGTGCCAACTCTGCTGTGATATTATACAATGTAAATGCTCCCCTAGGTCAAGGTCAAAGAACTTTACATGCATCCAAGGCCTGTAAACTAACTTCACCACAGTCGCTGGTCAGATATGAGCAAAAGATCGTGAACAACTCCCACTCAGTTCATTTATCTTTATCTCCAATAGCATTTAGATGTCAAATGAGTAGTTTTTTGGTTTTTTTTGTCTTATGTTTTTGTTTTTGCATATTTGCAGCTTCTCTGAGGCTTCCCTGCCACCACAATAAAACCTGAGTTGGAAGGAATTTTGTCTGTTGTGCTCACAGCAGTGAATAAATTCAACAGCACCATGTTCTTCTAAATCTGGTCTAGGATCTAGGATCCACTGTTGAGCCCAAATTCTCTGGTAAAGCGTGGGTGACAACTGACAGTTAAAGTCTTACCTCCAGTTCTCTCAACAGATAACCTGTATTGAACGAGTCAGCCCAACCATTTTCTCACACAGACTCATTTACAGGGTTTTCCCTGCCATTATACGGCTTAGGCGCGGCGCCTAAGCGTTTTTGCCTCCTGCCTAAGCAGGGTTGTCCCCAGACGGTGGAACAGCGGCGCTACGCCGCTATACCGCTAGGTCAGCGGCGCTATACTCCGCGTGTGACGGTGACGAGCGTCCGTCCCCCGGTTGACGGCTAGGAGCTCCCGGCTGACGGCGATGCGCGTCCGTCCATCCGTCCGTGTCTGTCTCTTTCCCCCCCCCCGCCCCCCCCCCCCCCCCCCCCCCGGACTTACTTTGACGAGCGTTCGCGCCTGTTGCTTTACGTTTCCATTTTGTTTACATCAGCGTCCCTTATGAGATCATCTTAAATCACGTGAGGTAGAGTATTGCTCTCGCTGACAAGATACTCTTACTGGTGTTCTGTAGTGTCCGATGTGCTGTTATTTTGAAACCTAGCAGTGTGTGCATGTTTTCAATTAGAGTGAGTTCGTGAAGTTTCTTTTTCGGTGCGTGATGCAACCTGATTCAAAAGTTTCCCAGGATATTAAAATTTGTATAGTCTGAGCACGAGTTATGGGGGAAGAGGCAGAAATCTAACACACAGCGCAAAACCAGGGAAAATAAAACAAAAACTAGCTGCATAAGAGGATACCATTAGATGTAAATGACTACATATGTTTTCTGTAATGTTGGTGAATTGTCCTTGCAAGTGAAAGGCAACCATTAGTCCTTGATGTAAACTCTAACCCGCTAAATGCCTACCTTGCTGCCAGGCTTAGGCCCTCGTTTCTTTGGGACCTTGATGGGCTCCAGGCCTTTGCCTGGCTGGATGCTCTGTGGTCCCAACGCTGCGCTCTTCTGACTCCAGAGCCCCGTCATCTTGGTTTTCCTGCGGCCTGGCTTCCGTCCTCTCTGACCTGGAGGTCTGCCCACCGTGGGGGTGGGGTGCATGGCTGGGCTCTCCACAGTCCCGTCTGTCAATGCCCCTAGGCTCTTAGGCAACACTACTGCACGGGCAAAGGATGGGCAGACACACACGAAAAAAGGCGAGTTGAGTAAAAAGCTGTGGCTTAACAGTGAAAAAGAGCTAATTAAGAATTAAAGCTTCAGGCTCCCGATGAATCACAGGGGGCACGGAGAAATGTAATAATGTCTGCATAGTCAGAGCAGTTATTTTCTCATCAATTTCATTTTGTCAGTTTAGAAAAAATATTTCTTTGCTGATCTGAAATGTAGACTACAAAAATGCATTGATGTGAGTGATAGTAGAAATCAATCAACTCATCACACATAACACTAAGACACAGCAGAATGAGCGGTGAACCTGACTGCACATACAGCCATGAACCTCTATGCTGATGGCAATGTCTCCGTTTCATTATAGCTTCAGCGATCCACAAAGAAAAGTCTGTACACATTACACACTCTGACTCCATGTGGCACATCAGGTATCACCATCCCTCACCCTCATGTTCTAAATACCTCCAAGTGCTGAACAGCAAATACTGTACCACTTCATTCTCACATCGTGTAGCATCAAATGTTTAACAAGTCAAAAATCCTTCAGTGGCTCAGCGCAGAACTAAATCCAGACTGTTTATAACACCTGAGCTCGAGCGTCTCACAGCAACAGAGCAGCAGAGAAGGTCAAACATTCTCAGTGGTGAAACACTTTTCCTCACTTGAACTTCCTTCCCTCAGTTATAAGCCTGAGGACAGAGCACTACGTCTCTCAGACTGTAGTGTGCTTCGCAGCGAGGGAAGGAAGGAGGGTGAGGGGTTACATCAAGCAGCGCACGCTCCGATTCACTTCATAAGGCTGCTCCTTCTGCGAGTCTTAACCGTTCAGTGAACTCAGGAGTGTTTAGCTGGTTTTCTTTTGTACGCAAATGAGGTCACAGCACCGACTCACTGCAACAAGATTTCTCTACGTGATAGTCAGAGTGAGGTAGGGGGAAAATAATAGGTTACACAGTGTATCAGGATATGGTGCCTTGCAGTAAGTCATCCATATGGTAATCATGAGGCATCCACATAACAAGAAAACATATTTTCCAAGTTGTAATGATGTCTACTCATGCATTAGGTTTTTTGAACAGCTTTTGAGAAAATGCCTTCCTAGAAATTGCTCCCATTACTCTGGATTGTCAACAGCATTTCATTTGGACTTTTCCTTCAGTAGAAAGTACTTCCATTGAAAACTGCTCACAACCAGGACTGTGGATCTGATTAACAGTAGAGATGCACCGATCAGGATTTTTGGGGCCGATCACTGATCACCGATCACCGAAAGCAGTATCTGCCGATCCCGATATTGCCGATCACCGATCACAGTGTCAAATCCATAAATTCTTCTATATTGTTGTCTTGTGTAGCTTTCTTATATTTAATTAATGATTCTTCTTACACAACATTGACATTGTATTATTAAGTATAAAAATTAGGAGATGAGAAAGTGTCATGAATTAACCACTGTGCAATGTGCAATATTTCACACTCTAGAGACTCTTAGAGACAACTTGGACTCAGCTTACATAGAGTAACTGTAGCTTACTAGTGGGAATGCAGTCAGGGTGGGAATTTCGTCATTTTAGGGGCAAGTCCATTTGGCCTTCACTTTTTTTTCCAGGGGCACAAAGGCCACTGAGTAAAATTTGTTGATTTACCTTTCAGACTGATACATAACATCCTAATTTATAATAAGACATGGATTATGTATTATAACATTTTTTAAATACCAAAATCAAGTTAAAGTTACATTACAAAACAGTTTTTTTAAGTAGGGTTAGGGTGAGGTGATTTTTGTGACACCACACTGAATATTAGTGTTACTGAATATTTCTCCCAATAGAAATTCCCCAAAATTATGGCAAAGCACATTTTTTCCAAACAAAAATCTGTAGAATAACAGCAGGAGACCACTGATGTGTGGAGTGATTTTGGTGACACTACACTCTGAATAAAAGTGAAGTTACTGAATATTTTTTGTAGTTTCTCTTTTCAGTGTTGCACTTTGTAGACGGTCCCTGTGGCCTCGTCTCACAGCCGGCTGATCATACAGACCAGAGTTGATGTCCAGACGCTCGTTTTGATTAACATAAGGTTGTAGCTCGTTGTCTTCCTCACTACGGTAGGAAAGAGCCGTCAGTTGTGTTTTAACAAGGTTTCACTTATGAGTTATTGATCCAGGAAGTTCGAATCTGTGAATATATTTCCAACTTTACTGGACTAAATCCTACCACATAAGTCAGTTACGTATCATGTCAAAATCGGCTGAGCTCGCTCGCTGTGCTGCAAGTTTCATTCTTCTGTTTTGAGACGCTGCTGCTGTTTGAGAGGCTTTCACGTGAGATCATCGTGATGATGAGACTCCACCTGCGGGAACCGCGGACTCACTGAAGTTACTGTGAGTGACTACTGTGCACTCAGGTGGCTGTAATTAAAGGCAAGCTCACTACGCTATCCGGGCCAGGGGCACAGAGGCCACTGTGGCCGTACGATGAGATTTTTTTTTCACGCTGCATCAAGGCCAAAGTGTGGGGCAACAGCAGCCATGGCCACCGTGAAATTCCCACCCTGCATGCAGTCAGTGCATTGTCTCTTTATTGAAACGTCAGCTGATCGGCCTGATTTGATCTATTTTGAGAACTCCGATCAACACCGATAGGGGCATTATCGGCCGATTGCGATCGGTTGCCGATCGATCGGTGCATCTCTAATTAACAGTTTCTCCTATTTAATCTTTTTACTACAACTTTTCAAATTTATATTGATAATCAAGACGTAAAAACAAACAGAATGCAACTATTGTAAACTAACTGTGTTTACCGGCAATAGTTTTAGGAATCAGGATTGGAACCTAAAACAAGATTCCACTCACTTCCACTTCATTTATTGAGATGTCGGGGTTAATCCAACAGACTGATATATCTCAAAACCTGAGGAAATAAAGCCTAACCTTCTGCATGGCCTGATAACACTAAAAAGTAAGCAAATCATTATGATCCTTATAATCAGACAAACAGGCATTACCCGCATGAACTGTGATCAATAACAGCCAACAGAGGATGAAGACAATGTAGAGGAAAAACAAGAACTGGAAGATATGAGGCAAGAGGTGAAGGAGTCGTTTTGAAAAGAAAGAGCAGAGGTAATTAAAGATGACTGTCTTTGAGTCTACCTTCAAGTCCCTGCTGGCGAGAATAAAAAGGAGAAATGTGTGAACACTTTAAAAGGCCGAGCAATAAAGAAGCAAGCTGCTGACAGCTGCAAGACGGTCTTGAAGTATATCCCTAAAACTCCCACCCGTGAACACACACCCTTCTTTTCTTGATGGGGAAGCATTTCAGAAATCACATGAACCACTGAGGGGAACGTGCACATGGTAAAAACATTTAGGTCCCGTGTTAAATAAATAAAAAAGAACCAAGTTAGTGATTTACTTTATATAAAGCAACACAGCTGGCAAAACATCAAGAATGCGTGCAAGAAAACACAACAACACAGAAGAAAGGAACAGTATGGCCTGGATGTCTGGCTTCACATGCACCTGCAAGCCTACATGCACAAACACACACACGCAACATACACACACGAGAAATGGACTGGTATTCATCCTGGATCAACCCAGGACAGATTTACGAGAGGAGCGGCCACATTCATTAACACAGGTCTTGGCCCGTGGAGCTGTATTTATTAAACACACTTTCACACGGGCACACCAATCAATACAAAGCCCCGCCTGCAGGCTCCCGCTACTTTCCATGGGGGAGCCACGGTGAAGCTAAGAAGAAGAAAAACAAGACACCTGATTGATCCGACACAGATTAGACGAATCAGTGATATGTTTAAAAGGTTTAAAGAGCTTGAGGTTACATGCTCACTGATCAATGGCAGCGCTTGTAAATACAGCCAAACACACGCGTAACAAGCAAACCCTTCTTTTTTCCCCTCTCACGAGATCGCAGCGAGTTCATTGAGTTCACAAAGCCACCACTGCCAGCTTCATATTACAGGAAGATAACTTCTCGAGAGCTTTTTAATCTTAAAATCACTCCGACTGTATTTCTGTAACTTCATCTTTACTCACCTCTCTTGGTCAAACAAAAGTCAAAAAAGTCTGCACAGCTGTCCTCAGATTCACCCTCTCCTCTTGTCCTGTCCTCTTCTAACACTCTTCCTCTGCGTTGCTCCTCCTTTTCTTTCCTTTCCCTCCTTTCTCTTCTTCTCTCCTCCCACCATCTGCCGACAATGTAAACAATCCACCTTCCACAGCATATGTCTGTCTTTTCTCTTCGTTTCTATCCCCTCGCTTAACTCAATTCTCTGAGTTGTCTAATCAGACCATTAGCCAGGGTGCCAGAGGGAGGCCTGTGGAGGGGCACCCGGGCTCGATTCAACCACGTCATTGCCCAACTCTGCCAACTGGGTGACTGCCAGGCCTTCATAAAACACTAACAGGCTACAAAGACATGTCCTGCCTCCCCACTTCCCTCCTTCCTTTTCCACTCCTTCACATACTGTGGATTGTAACAGATGAGTACAGTTGACCTTGTGGCTGATAACCCTTGCATCCCCTTTCCTCCTTTTAGGTTTCTTGTATAACAAATTGCATACTGTGGCTCCCATGCCTCTTCTGGCTCTTGTTCTGAGAAAGTTTACTTGGCGACCACTTCTGAAAGGCTCCAGCTTTAAGGGAAAAAATGACTGGTGACAAGAAACTCCTTGTTTTTAAATTAGAGAAACGAAACACTGTTCACTTTCAGATTGTGTCACAAATGCAGTCAAAACCACAGGCATGTCTACTAACCGGACCACAAACAGTTCAAAAGAAAACCGAGTGATTCAACACCATTAGGAATTAAAAATAGCAAATTCTTGTTGAGGACATCATCAGCTGTTGCAAATGATTCAACTTTGATAAAGGCAGAAACATGGTGGGCAAAAGTAAATGTTTGGCTGAAAAACCCCTTTTATT
Organism: Sparus aurata; assembly: GCF_900880675.1. Classification (NCBI taxonomy): domain Eukaryota; kingdom Metazoa; phylum Chordata; class Actinopteri; order Spariformes; family Sparidae; genus Sparus; species Sparus aurata. The sequence continues at coordinate 26,620,831 of NC_044203.1, forward strand.
AATTCACATACAATTTTAATTATTAAAACCAGGGTAAAATATACTAAATATAAATGTATCCTACATAGTAACATACGGTCTTGCAGTGTGTCCACCCCTGTATAGCATAAACCTATTTTTAACAAACTTGAGTTTTTAAAGGCCTTCACACCCACACAGGCGTTTTCAGTGGACCACACTGATAAAGTGAGACTTTAATGAAGTTCCTGATCGCTAAATAGCTAAAAAACAAAAGAACAGTCAAGAAGGGAAAATGTCAATCAACCAGCTATGCTGACAAATGTGGTTTGTACATGTTGAGGCTTTGTAATATCTCTCTCTGGTGTGGTTGCTTTCTCAACAATACACTGGAGGGTATCATAATTTTGTTCGTGGTAGGGCTGTCCTGAACACTATGTTGGGGCTTTGAAGCTTCAGTGAGAATTACTCACAAATATGTGAAGCTTTAACATTAGTGTTGTTGCAGGGATACAAAAACAATAAGAGGGATCAACTTGAAGAGCGAGAGAGTGTTGAGATGTTTTCAGCGTGGAGGGTTGAGCCCCATGCTCACGGGAAGACAATTATGAATACAGAGCAGGAATGCTCTCTGTCACTGATTTTATGTGCACAGGTTCTGAGACCACTTAAATGTCTTAGATGGGGTTCATTTCAAATGATAATTAAAAAGAGAGAGATTGAGAGAGAAGTCAAAATCTGGCTCCTTCTCGGTGTGAAATGTTGGATCGTTGCTCTCAGAAAGCAGCAGGAATTCTGGCAGCTTTACGTGCAATGACATATTTTTAGTAATTTGGACAAACAGACCTTTGGTGCCAGGCGGCTGAAGGTTGTCTCCAGTTAGGCTGCACCAGCCAACCGGGAAGATGTCACGCGAGTCATAGCGGCAGTAGTAGTCAAAGGCCCCCCGCCAACCGTCAAAGGTGACCAGCACCTCGACACCGCGCAGGGCACCCACTGTGGCCGGGCAGATAAAGTGAGGATTTTTACGGTCCACCGCCTCCAGCTTCATTCCTACCTGGAAGGAGTTCTGCTCCGGAGCGGGAGGCTCCTGCTGGGGAACATTGAGGGGGAAAAACATCAGGTATGTTGCTGGCATGTGTGAGAATCTGTGCATTAATTTTTACCAAGGAAGTACAGTAAAATCAACAAAATGCTGGAGATGTTTTGCTGTGGAACAGTCAAGCCAAAAGCTTCTGGAAAACTCTGGTATTAAAGCCCCAGTACAGACTTTTCATTTAGTGTTGATTTTGGCGGCCCCGCTGGACGAAAGCGGTAGTGTTTTGCCGGAATGGAGACTGCATTTCCCATGAGCTCTGGCGCCCACTGTCGTGAAGACGTTTGTCTGGCTGGCGCGTGTAGATTTGTTTTGGAAACGTCGGAAAGACGACGGGACTTGCTTTGAAAACCTATTTTTGTTATTATTTTTTTTTTTTAGCAGCTACCTGCAGCGTGCATTTGGACGAGGTAATGTGTCTATTTGTATTTCTACTTAATATAATATGCCGCCGGTGAAACAAAGTAATGCTGCTGTTGCGCTGCAATTTCCCAGCTATATATATATTACCCACGGTGCTACAGAGCTAGCGTTACAGCAAAGTCACAGTGATTGTGATGGATGTTTTGTTCCAAGTAAGAAACTGAATCATTTATAATGACAGAGGATATTACCGATGCATCGTTGCAGGTCGGCTGGGCTGATACACACAGCTGATATGGATGCATGATCTAAGACGTTTGTTGTCGTTTTCACGAGTGTAGTATCAAGAGCTAATCTAGTGGTAACGTTAGCCAGCTTTGTTGTAACTACATAAATTCATGTATTGCTGTAAACTACGTCCCGCAATACATTTCATAAATGAAATAAAATGTACAAACCTGTCTAGGAGGAATCGGGCAAATTCTGGATCCGACCCTCCCTTAAAGCCCCGCAACTCTCTCCATCTCTGGAAGGAATCGCCAATGTTTATCCGTGTTTTAGCCCTAGCTCGATCGGATTCCCTCTTGGCCTTTCGTTGGTCTTCGGTTCGAATTCTTTTTCTTTTCTTTGTCTCATTATCAGCCATGACAAAAGTTTTAGCTCGGTTAGCACTGGCTAGCGTAGCAACAAAACAGCTATGCCGTATCCTGAGTGTCGTCAGTTCCGGTCTGACTGCCGTAAATCGTTTCGTCAGTGGTCCGACCCGACCAAGGCCTTTCAGAGGTATAGAATTAGACTACTTAGAAAAAGCGTATCTTCATGCTGATGGGCTCATTTGCTGTTGTAGGTAACAGAGACACATCAGCAGAAACCAGAGACTTTTCTATATCCAGTTAAAAACTCCGTACAGGGGCTTTAATGAGTAACTATTAATAGTAAAAGACGTGCTTGCTTTCTGCTGGACAGCAACAGAGTTTTCAGAGTGTGTTGAGCTTGTGAGCCTTGTACAGGTACCTTGTGAAAGATGCGAGAGGGTGCCATCTCAGCTCCATTTAATGTTTTTAAAAGGAACATGGGCCAGGAGGACGCATTGAGACGGAAACCTGGAGAAGAGGAGAACTGTTGTTAGAACTCCTGCAGCTTTTATTTCCCTGATCATTTTTCACTGGCTCTGGCTTCTCAAGTGAAAATATTTGCATTTGAAGATATTTAAAGATGTCATCTTGATAGCCATGATCAGTGACAATTTACGATGATTTAAGAGACTAAATAATGTGTTCTTAAGTCTTTTCCCCTGGGTATTAAATCAAATGTCCTGGGAAGGAGGCTTACTCTATTTATAGGCTTTAACATGACACACTGTAATTCTGTGCTGTCAGTCACTGACATCTAGTGGACATAATGAATAACAAAAAGAAGAACAGAAGAACATGAACAGATGCAGCAAAGTCTGTAGAAAAGTTCAATTAAAAGCACCACGATGCGACCATCTGTGTGCTTACCCAGTGGTGGCTGTAACATGCCCCCGTTCTTCTCACAGTTGCCGATTGGCTGGATCTCCGAGGAGTCCACCAGGCGCCAGAAGTCGTTCTTGTTGTCAGACCCGTCCAAGCGCAGCCGCAGCCGCGAGCCTGTCAGGCCCACAACCGTGGCGATGCAGGTGGACGTGGTGTTTCGTGGGTCCTGGGCCTCCAGCTTCATCCCTGCCTTGAACTCGTTAAGTGGAGGTGTGAGGCTCTAGATGGTGACGACAGACAAGAATTTCAGTTGGCAGCATAACAACAGTTGAGGAAGAGTTAAAGGAGTCATCACCTGGTTTTTTACATATCCAGTCCCTCTTGGATCACTTTGGATCAATTCTTAAAACTTATTAGAATTTTTTTTTTTTTTTAAATCAAACATAGAGCTTGTTCTGACATTTTTTCATACCGCGACTTTCTCACGCGAGATTATGCGCAAGGTTTTGACCGGTCCGGATGTGCATTGTATTAATATGTAATGAGGCGCGCGTTGATTGGCTGCAGGAAGGACAGAGCCGGAATGGGGGGCGAGCCTGCATGCACACACAGACTCCCAAACATAAACAGCCCCCTGTCATGGCGCACACACTGAATGACGAACCTTACGGAATTCAGGCATTTATGTACGAGCCGGAGTCGGAAACCGAACGGGAGAGTGAAGAGGCAGAGACGGTGGAAGAGACACGTTTACAGCAGGATGTCTCTGAATGGTGAATTCTTTTTTTTTCCGTCTTACTTTTCACACTCGTGTTTTACATGTAAGACCTGAGTTTTAATGCTGGCGGTGACGATGTATGGCGTGAAAATGACAGAGAAATAAGCAGATTCAGCATGCTCACTTTGGCTGAGGACGGCTGTGAGCCGATGTTTATGCAAGTAGCCTCCTGTGGTAACGTCACCACAGGAGCAGAGTCAAAATCTCGTGCTTTAGGAACGCGCACTACTGTGCGCTATTCCTGTTTGGAAAAAGAGCCAAAGCGAAAAAAATAAGCCACTTTCAAACTCCAGCTTTTCAGGCAAGTTTCAACAGAGGCCCAACACCAATATGCATGATTTAACGAGAGAAATTGCAATTTCCGGGTGATGACTCCTTTAAAGAAAGCCGGATCATCAAACTATCAATATTCACCTGTCTGAAACAAGACGAGGGTGCAGCGACGGCACCCGTCTCTTTCAGGTATTTCTCCCAACTGAAATGACCTGCAGGAGAACAAGAGGAGAAACAGGAGATTCATATCATATTAGCCTAGTGGTGACATGTTAATCCAGTCGCAGAGAGTTCGATAAATGTTGAAGGTTTTATTCACTTTGAGTTGCATCTTTACATGCCCCAACACAAAACAACACAAGGTTTCAAATCTATCATAAACATTTATAGCAAATTTTGTCTCAAAGATTAATGATCCAATGCTGAGGCAAATCCTTGGGCACCGTTTCCTGCTGGAATCGCCCAAAACTCACTTCATACATCACCGGCTGCTGTGGGTTATTTACCTTGGTACTGTGAGGGCACCCGGGAGGGCCGTCCACTCCGGGCATGCTTGATCCTTCGGGCATCTTTCCACTCTATAGCTGGAGGGGCCAAGAAAGACAGAATAATCTCTCAACTACGGGTGATTTTCACATCAGTCAGTACCTCGCAATACCTGCCACACTCACTGCTCCGAACATTGTCTGGGATTACAGGGCTATTACAAGATAATATGTGTTTCTGACTGCGCAGAAAAGCTCAAATGCGCCATACCTTTGCCTCTACCTGGAAGGTATTATGAACACTAATGTTAGAAATGTTTGGAAGAAAATACTGGACAGAGAATGGCACAACAAACTCTTACCTTTCTGTGGCACAGGTTTCCTCATGCTCCAGCAATACTGACCAAGCTCACAACACAACAGCGGCCTTCACTCTAAAGACAAAAGAATAAAATAAAAGGAAAAGCAGTTGTGTTAAAGCTGTGTTGGATCGTAAATAACTGTCTGAAATACCACCTTGGTGAGTCTTGTTTGTCATTGCTGTGTGACACTTGCATTCGTCAAATTATTCTGGATTTGAGTCACGATCCAAACATTTCAAAGACACCAGATCTGTCCTCTTCCTAGAAATGACACTGACAGTATCTAAAATATTTGTTTGATGCAGTAAAACAGGACTAAAAACACAAGGTGTAAGCATCATATAACCGCTATGAATACTTTTAAGTGACCATATTCCCTTTAAACCTCACTGACCTGCTGGTATGACAGTCATTATAAGCTCATGCTGTACTGTAACTTAATTCTAAATTCTTGTGGACATCCCAGAATGTCCAAAGATACACTAATATATCAGGAAGAACCTGGAAAAGTGTTTAAAATGATGCACAAGAGAAACGACCTAAACTCATAAAACAGAGCTAGAACAAGCTGAAAAAGAATATATATTTGACACTGCCTAAAAGGATGATTTTGAAAGAATGAAAGTCTACTTCCTCTCTTTGTCGTAAGTGGCTCAATGATATGGTTTCCTGTCTTTATTTGAAGCAGATAGAGATTTAGATTTTGGGTCTTCTTCTTTTTATCTATTATAACAGAGAGAAAATCAATCTGTAAGTAGTGCTTGTTGATTTATGTGCCCCTCGAGTGTGGCTTAATGTACAGTCGATTTTAACTGCCTTTAAAATCATACGCGCTGTACATCACCAGACTGACAATATACGGAGAATATTTCCATAACGCAAGCTATGGACATTGCAGATACAGCATGTCTGGGTACACCTGGACAATCTTATTTTGATGTATTTTTGTATTGTATGTCTGCATGTGTATCAGGTTCGGAGCTGTTTTTCTTTTTATTCCAACATTAAAAAAAAAAAAGAAATGGAAATAAATGTCGGAACTTGTGTTTAGGGGTGTTAACGACAGGGTCATGAAAGTATGAGAGCTTTTATTAACTCAAATAACCGATCACACCAATAAAAACTGTGGGGTAATCAGATCCAAGGCCGGGCGGGCGACCACATGCAAACTGTACTGTGTTTCAAAGGGAAACCAGAGAGCTGCCCTTGTAATCTTCGTCGCTCATTCCAGGCAGGGGGTCGTCATGGGAGGCAACCAGAGGCGAGCTCAACAAAGACATCCAAGATCACGCCAACAATGTACGACATATGGATTTAATTGGCCTTTTCACACTTTGGAGATCAAAAATACATGAAAGCTACTCCGCTGTACAAACAAAATCCGTAGACAGATATTGATGTAAACACAGGGGTATAACACCTCAGTTTAAAACATCCCAAAAAATGTAATAAAAAAAGAATCATCTCCCTCTAAAATGTGAGCAGCATCATTCAGCTTGAATTGCTTAAATGATCTCCAAAGCAACCACAACCTATTAACTATCGATTAAAGAAAAACGTGTACAAAGGTTGAATGTATCATAATGTTTAAACGAAGAGCTGGGGCAAGCTGAAAAAGAATATATATGACTTTTTTTTTTTTTTTCTAAAGGATGAAAGTCTACATCCCCTCTTTGTTTTAGTTTATGGCTAAATGATTCCCATGCGATAATCTCAAAAGCAATCGCATTCTATTACCTACTGATTAAAGGAAGTAACGTAAAAGTAATCATGCTGGTTGTCTGACGAAAGGACCACATGTGTTAAGACTCAGTGACTCCTGTAACCTAAAACCAGCATTCACCAGCCAGACACAACATGACAGGGTCAACAGGTCAGACTGATAAAAAACAAGTGCTTCAAGTGGCTGTTTCTCTTGGTCCTGCAGGAGTACAGCCCCTCCGCCCCACAAAAAAGGACATATTACAAATAAAATTTAAAACAAGATCTAGATTAGATTTGCAAGAACAACATGCAAAACCTTTCTTTTTTACTTTAAAAACATGCCCAGGAGTGCAGTCACACAGCCACACACTCTGTTAGCCATCTGCCAAACATTTGAATCTGTCAGGGGGGGGAAAGACAAACAATCACAGCAGCTCAACATTAACTCAAATTAGCTCACGATTAACAAAAGACGAGGCAAGACACGGTCACACACATGCTCGCTCATGATAAACAAACCTACCTTAAAACTTCATAACCGTTCAGCAGCGGCGTCTCTCCCCTCCGGATGATTTCCTTTTCAATAGAAGTGCGCCTTTTTCCTCCGCCAACTGGGGAGGTGGGGGGGGGTGGCGTCCAAATTAAAGCGGCCCGCTCCTTGTTTTTTTCCGTCTGGGAAAGTGACAGCAGGACCAGGCGTTAAGAGAGCTCAGCAGGTACACCTTCCTGTTCCTCCTGTCGCTAACTCAACATCCAGCTTTGTACCACTTGTCTGGCGTTTACACGGGGACGCTGTTTTTTTTTTCTCCATTTATAGCCGACATATCGCGTCTCAGGCTGTTGAGCTCCATTCAAAACACAAAGCCAACACATGGGGACTCCCCCCCTCTCCACCTCTACCACCACCAACCCCCGCCCGCCCGCTCCTGTGCTGTATTTGCATGGGGCGCTAAGATGCTCATTTACGTGACAGCATCGCTAATTCTGCCACTCGGGGAGTTAGCCGTGAGCTCAGAGTGTACAAACCGCGAAAATAACACTGAATGGAAAACGAGCATGCACGCCCGCAAGTGCAGACGCCACATCCAGCATGCTATGCTACGCACGGCTACACACAAGACATGCCTACTGGCCAGGATGCTAGCTTAGCATGCTAGGCGGCTCGCTAGCTCGTTGACCTGATTATAAATATTAGCATTAGCTCAACGGGCGTACACCAGCGCGCGGAGGCTAGCCGGTGGTAATGTGGGCACAGAGCCGAAGCCGAGCCCGAAAAGGAGACGTTGCTCGGTGTATCCGAGGGTTGTTTACCTTGCTTTGTAACGTGTGTGTTTGTTTCTGATGTGGATTTAGCGCTTGTCCGCCATTTTTTTTCTACACGATGAGGAGGGGGTGTTTTGCCAACATTTCTTGTTGGGCAGTCAGTCAGACAGACGGGCAGGCGAAGCTGGAGGAGGATGAGAAAGGGCAGAACAGCGACCCCTGGTGGTCAGACGGCGGTACTACAGGATTCAAGATGTTTATTGTCACTCCACCACAGAAAATAATAATTTCTTAATAATATGTTTACAATACTGCTACTACTAACAGATAGTAGTAATAATAACACAATAACACACAAAAACAAAACAGTATATACATGAGACACAAATGTAATTACAGAATGTAAAGGGTGTATTGTGGTTGTGCAAAGATAGTAAGTGTAAAATAAGCAAAACGGTATAAAAACAGCAATAAAAGCATTCAAGTTTACTGATTGAATGACCGAAGGTGCAGCAGTGATGGTGCAGTAAGGCGCGTAGTATACGTTCATTTGTCAGACATTGCCCTGTTAGTTGGATTGTGTTATTTGTTTGTTTGTTTGGTATATTTCAAGCATGGCATTAAAAACAAATATGAAATTTTAAAGTCGATTTTTATTTCCAGTGTAACCACAGGGTAAACAAAAAAAATCTAATTATTTCGTGATTATGTTTTGTTTTAATTTTGTTTTGCAATACCGAATCATCTACTTTACTTAAAGGTGCGCTGTGTAGTTTTGGGGAAGACATTTGATTCAGATGAGAACAATCTCATTTTGTATGCCTAAACAAACCAAATAAACACACTCTTCTCAATTTAAGACCACACAAACAGTAAACAACTTGACCTTAAAGGACAACACTCTTTCATACTGTTTTACTTTGTTTGTATTTGGCGGATTCTGCCACCTTACTCACTGCAAACATGGTTCTGGGGACCTTATTTTCCTCTGAGAACAGCTTGTTTATTCAGTTTTGGAAAAATAAATATGTCTGTATTTGATATTAAATGCAGCTTCTTAAGTGTCAAGAGTAATTTTCTTGCAATAAGTATCAAAAACACAAGTAAAAGTAAATTAAACATTATTATCACCAGTTATCAGGTATGATATCAGGGTTGGGGGGGTTTCTTTTAAAATGGATGAATGATAGTTTGTAGTCAGATTACATTACTTTAATACTGTGATAATTAGATTACATTACTGACTACATTTCTGATTACTTTCCATTACTTTTTGGACTACCCCATTATCAAACATATTCAAATAAAGACTATCGAAAATATGAACAAAGATTACTTTTATTTAATCTTAATATCGTGTATATTCAATTTCACTCAACACCAGAGTAATGTTGTGTGAGGCTCGTCAAGTGTTGTCACATGCGCGGTTCAGACTGGTATATCAATCTTTATTTTAAAATTGTAATCCTGTCAGTAATCCTGTCAGTATTCCACCAGAATACAGTTACCTTTTTTTTGTATCCTAATTACATAATCCTGTTACATGTATTCCATTACTTCCCAAATCTGTCTGATATTCAGCATTTTTCTGATTATCAGAATCTGTGTTTTTAACGTGATGGTTGATTAAAAAAAAAAAGAGTTAATTTTAAAAAATGCACTCATTTGGCTCTCATGCAGCGTACAGGCTGAAAAATAATAAGTTATTTAATCAATGTAGTGTGGTAAAAGTTGAATATTCGCCTCCAAAATGTAGTTCACTGGGAGTATTAAGCAGTAGAAAATGGAAATACTTAAGAAGGGTATGAGTCAAAGTGAACCTAAGTACAGTAATTAAGTAAATGAACTTATCCACATAATATTCCTTTGTATGCAGGCTGTACTTATGATACCTTCCACACAGTTGCCAGTTTATTAGGTACAATTAGGTAATACTAATAAGATCCAATGCAACAGTCCTGTAATAAATATATGTGTAGAAGGTAACTTATTACATTACAGCCTGACTGAGGTGTACCTGCATTTCTGTGCTGCAGTTTCTTGTTCTTATCTGCTGCCACATGAGTCGATATCCACGTATTTACATATTTACTTCGCTCTAGCGTGCTCGAGGGTCAGCATTAGAGCCGGTGACACCATCAGACTTATTAAACTGATTTAAAAGGCTGGCTTTATAATAGGCCTGCCAACCAGACACCTTTGAAGTTGTGGTACAGAACCAATTGTTATGCATTATGGACAATGCTGACTACCCTCTCCGCCTCTTACCGGAGAGACAGGGGAGCAATTTCTCTAACAGGCTGGAGCGATACAGGAAATCTTTCCGCGTCCAAAGCAATAACACAAGAAGTGTCGGTCTCAACCAAACTCCACTCTGTTTCGTGCTGTCGGTAACTTTGCTCGTGGTGAATTTTGCAAACCTTGGTCCTGCTAGACTTAATTGCATTTTGTAACAAAAGTCAGCAACTTTGCATACTTTGTTTGATGCTTGTTGTCCTTTGTTCACGAGTCAAAGCGTTTGTTGTCATATGCAGTTAAAAAAAAAAAACACGTTTCCCTACGCAAGGAAAACCTAATTTGCCTTCCACTGTGAATGCTGTTTTACAATACACTAGTTTATTAGTCATGTTATATTATGTACTCCCCCACTCTCTTCCCCATCTTGTACACACGACTGTACAGTGAGTTTTATGTGTATATAACCATTGTATGTAGATTTGTATTTGTTGTTTTTTGTGCATACAGTAGTAGCTCAAACTTTATGCTTCCTTATCTTCTCATATGAAATGATAGTTACTGTAGAGATTTAATGGATGCTTCAATATAATAGGCTGATTAAGCTAATTATTATTCTAATGGCCTTAGAGTAGCTTAATGATGAGTAATGGGGACTTAATATCCTTATCACCGAACGAATGTGACATAAAGTCAGGTATAAAACAATTTGTGGAAATCACTTTTTAAAAAAAAACACGTGTTCAATTAAGTGTACATAATTATTCAACAAAATAGCAAAATAAAACTAATACAAAAAAAAGTGCATAACATCTAATTTCCTGCTGTGGTTTTATTTTAAAAAATTGCACTGCAGAGTAAGAATGCTGCAGAACTGCATTTTTCAGTTGGCATGCAGCTCTTTCACTTGGAATAAAGTGCCATTAACAGTAATAGATCATTAATTTATCACAGGAGAAGACAAACAAGAATGGAATTTTAGTAAACGGTGTTATTGCAGTATCACTGCCATGCAGAGCGCTGCTCTAGTTTCATTTAAACTGTGCTCTAGTTCTGGGTGTTTGACTAAAAATGTGGGGTATTTGCCTTGAGCATAACATGAATAAAATTTGATTATCAGCGCACACAAAGCTTAACTTATTAACCACTATTTGTTCCAGTTAGGAATATTAAAACATTCTGAACAGAAATATGGCAACGTATTTCAAATCAAATAGAGAAATTTAATATTTCAAACGTAGCATAATCCACGCTACTAGAGTGGAATCTGTGAAAAAGAATCACTGTGATACAGTGTGCCTGCAGTAGTGTAATAACAGGGCACAGTACAATATCTCTAAAGATATTCCAGATAAATTGTGTGGGTGTGAAAATTAGAAATAGGGGCCATTTGGTAATGCCATGCCAATTAGGTCTGGGTAGCAGCTCTAACTATGTGATTTGGAGAAACACCCAGCAGTTCAATTGTGTGTAATGGTCACCTGGCAGCACTGCTAATGCCCATTTCAGCCTACGCTGGGCAGGCCATGGCCCAGTGGCCCCCTGCACCCCAGGCAATTATGTTTGGTTTCACACGGTGAAAAGGGTTAATTGGCAGCGCCCACGCGCCTGATTGGACCTGTTTCACGCCTGTCGGCCTTCATCGCATCAAAGGAAGCCCCAGTCCACCAGGCACCATTATTAGAACACACACACACAACACACACACACACACCTCATGGGCACACACTGCACACAGACTGTTCTTAAATCTAATGTCCTCACAATTGTGCATATGTTTAGCGATAAACACACACACACACACACACACACACACACACACACACTCACACACAAACACACACACACACACACACACACTGTATGAATGCACATATGAAAAAAAACAAATACAAACACACACCTGCAGAACCGATTCATAGAGAAATATGGCACTTCTCTGAGGTATTCGCCGTCCTCATGCAGAGACATAAGTGTGATCACACTCGCATGCACACAGGCTTTATGCAAATGACGTTCTGGAGGATCCTGACTAACATCACTAGGGGTCAGTGTTGTTTAATACAAAGCAGGGCTTTGTATCCTTCTGCAACTTTCCTCTCCTCACGTTCGTTTCATCATGATGATTTTGTGCTTTCTTTTGAGCACAGCACGGTAACACATAATCTTTGCCGCTCACCATCCTCTTTAAACCCTCAAACCTTTGTTCTAATGGTGAGTATGGATGGTATTTCCTTTTCAAGTAATATTTCTTCTTCTATTATGTTAGATTCTTTGTTTTTTTCCACCCTTTTTTCCAGAGAGTTCTGCTGAAGTTGTTATTTGAGGACTAATTGTATCCTGGGTTTCTCTGCCTGAGTTATTGTAATTATAGTAAAACCAAGTGTCTTGCAGTGAAGCCATGTCTACCGTGTATCGTGTGCCTGTCTGTTTGTCAGGGTCTCCATGTGGTTCTAGTTTTTTAATAATAAGGCTTCAACCACCGAGCTCCCAACAGCAGTCTATGAAAGTCCATCAGCCGTTATACAAGCGAGTTTGACGGGCAAATAACAACACTGACAATGACTCCAGTAGAAATCATACGTTCATTCTCAAATTTCAACAAATTGGACGCACAAAAGAGTTTCATGAAAGGAAAACTCACAAGGGAAGTGAGCGAATGTCCTTGGGAGCGTGATAATTTCATAAAATCTTTCCCAAAATCTTCCCCTTGTTGAAAAAGAAACAGCCGCTTGCGAGAAAAAGATACAGACGTTATGGGGAGAGATCCACCAAAATGTGACCACATGACAAAAGACGAGCTGTTGATAAAGGTATCACAGATGGAATAAGCACGATAAGCTGCATCTCGTTCTTTCATGAGATTCGAGGGGGGGAAAAAGCATCGAAAATGGCCAGCAAAAAGCAGAATCCACGCACTCAATACACATGCAAATAATTTGAAAAAAAAAAAAAAAAGGCACCGTTTGATTTGCGGATGCGAACGCTTTTGATAGCTGTCATCACAAAAAATTACAGAGGTAATTTCCTCGTATCTTGTTAGCATGCATCCGCGGCTACATATAATACAACTATGAAAAGAGCCTGTAAGTGTACAATTTCCAAACGGACCTATTATGTCAATGCAAATGTAATCTCTCACATTAGTGTTTGCTCTCTTTTATTTTTTGGCAGTGTTATCCGTTTTTTTTTTGGGGTCTATTTGAAATGTCTTAGTTGCTCTTTTCATTTTATCGGACTAATTGAATCTGGCTCTCGTCGCTGGCAATGTGTTTTTGGACGTCCAAACATGTTGCTGTAGGTGTCCTCTAGCCAATGGCATGGCTCCACCGCCGTGGTCTGTTTCTGCACATACAGACCGAGCGGCGAGGATCTTTTTCCCACTGTGTCTCCTTGTCACTTTCAGCACTCTGGCACGCTCCAACAAAGTCGCCCCTCTCACACATACACAAATACCCAGACACACACACACACACACACACGCACACACACAAATAGACACACACACACATGCATGCACATGTACACACAGTGAGAGTCAGATTGCGTGTGTTCCTTCCCGACTGCGCCTCAGAGGACTCGGCGCTTGTTCCACAGACGAGGACATGCATGCGCGCACACACACGCGCACACACAACGCACAGCGAGTCCTGATACACACTTCCCATCTCTGCTGGCATCCTGGGAGGGACGTGCAAGAGAGAGAGCAAGAGCATATGTTGGATAGACGTTTGTTGAGGGGGGATATTTCTCTTTGGATGTTGTCTTACAAGCTCTGACGGCGTGGCGCAGAAAGAAGGCATTTTTTCGTCCAATTTATTAATCCTTTTAGGCAATGTTCTCTGTTCAGAAATGCAAATTGAATCAATCTGAGGCTGACTTTAAGACTTTTCAAGTGGGATTTAATTAGAAGCCAGGGCCTGCAGTTTTTAATGAGAGAGGGGGTGGAGAAACGGAGAAAGAGAGAGAGAGAGAGAGAGAAAGAGAGAGGCATGGGGAGGGAGAGTGGGTTTTGCGGTTTTGATCTGGGGGTCCTGCTGGAGAAGGGATACACAAACACCCACAACATGCGCACACGCGAAACGTACACACGTGCGCGCACGCACACAAATGCACCCCGTAGAGCCGAGTATGAGGCGGATGCCCGCTGTTTGGTTTTTTTCTTCACTTCCCTCATCTCCGTCTTGTGAGAGTTCAACCAGAGATCTTGTTACTTCAGTATACATCTCAAACTCTCACACCCAGCAAACATATCTCGGTATACATGCTGCTCTTCAGCGCCGGAGCTGCTCAACCCAAAGGACCTCAGGTTAATACCGCATGGCTTCTAAGGGTTAGGGCTGTGTCAAGCCATGCATTTGAAGGTGCAAAAAAAAAAAATCCCTATAAGCATCTTTGCTGGATGAGCAAAAACAAGTCGATTGGATCAGGTTTCAAGATATTGAACACTGTACTTAACACTGTGTACGTGTGTGATTCAGGCTTGCTGTTGTTCAGTATGTTTATCCTCCAGACCTGGGTCCAGCGGACCTCGAGCCTGAACCTTTCTATGAAGCGGCACCACTTCTTGCTGAACAGTCAAAACGCAGGAATGCTCAAATCACACACACAATCCCAGCTGCAGTTTTCAACCGAAAAGCAGCACACTGTAATGTTGAACCTGCAAAAAATGTCAGAGAAAACATAAAAGGGGATGGAAGGTACATGTTTGCACCGTGTAGGAGCTGATCATCTCATAATTCACCCATACAGTCGATGCTGTAGTTCCCAACCTTTTCAGGATTTGCAACCACTTAAAATGAACCCACTTATTATTTCACGAGACCCTAAGTCTAAAAATTATGATTGCACGAGCAATAAATATTAAATACTTTTACCTCCTGGCAAGTTAATCACCTATGAATCCCTCAGATTTACCTCACAACCTCCTCTGGGTTTCTTTAAACCAGGTTTATCACGTGATTGGAACAGGGCAGGGACTAAATGTCAGCAGGAGGGACAGGAATATTTAAAACAACAGTAAATATAAAGTCCTAAAATGAGCCCTGTTTTCTTAATTTTGAGAATAATGCCAGCAGCTATTCTGTCTTTTACATTTTTTTTTTTTAATACTGTTCTCTTAGCAGCCACCTGACCAGTCCTTGACTTGTGCGGACTGTGGACTGACGGCACACAACACGGGAACAGAACTGGACAGATGTTACTTTCGAGGAACGGGACAGGATTATTTTATTATTATTTTGAGAGAAGGTCACACAGGAGTAGACTTTCACTCCTGTCTCATCCCACTCCCCCCCCAAAAAATGACTTCTGTCCCGTCCCAATCCCGGTATATTTCTAAATTTGCCTGTTCTTGCCCAGTTCACTGTTGTTGAGAGCGGGTTTTTGCATGTGCACATTTTTTATGTGTTGCTACGCGGTTGAGCACGTACGAAGGCTGTGAGTGCCAATATGTTTGAGTTATTTTTAGTTATTATAGTTATTTGAACAGATCTTCTCGTCACTCCCTGGTTAATGATTCTAGCAGACAGCCGTTCCCTTGGGGAGAAAACCCTGGTCCCTGGATTTATCAGAGATTTCACTGCCATTTGGCTATCACGTGCTACATCTGATACATTTTGGGGAAACGTGGTGCTGTTAAAAAAAGGGTGAAGTCGGCCTGTGGTGTCGGGCTGTGGTTTGAGAGCTGCACGCTCTCCTCTCTACAGTAACTCTCTGCCTTCTTTCTCCCTCTCCCCTCGCTGCTTCCTGTCACCTTCTCAAATTGGGGCCACGACTGGAGAGCACTGGCATTTTTTTTTTTTTTTTTTTTTTTTTCGCGGGCTGTGTGACATCTTCACCACCGCTATTTGATTTTCGCCTCGCTGTATTTTCACTTTTGTGTCGGCATCCATCAGGAGAATGGAGGGGGAGGGGAAGGGTTTGACTCGTTAGTGCTTTTAACTTGACCGTTTCCACTTTGAGAGTTTTCTCTCTCCGCGCCGCCGCCGTCTTTCATGAAAGCTGTGGTTTGTGTATGTACTGGAGAAGCAGTGGAAGATAAATGTCAGGGAGGACTATTTCAAGCCGGCAAAGCTTAATATAGGTAGGAATAAACATGAAATGATATGCACGAAAACAACAATTTCGGATGCCAGCGCAGTTGATGTACAGTATTGAAGGAGTGGTGGAAGGAGGGGAAATCTGTGAAGGGACGACTTTTAGGCTGCCACGGAGAGACATGCATTTACCCATTAAAAGTGAGAACTCCAGTGTGCGCTTCACAAAATGCTTGACATCTAGTTGATACTGTCAATGTTTAAATAATACTAATTAATCTCCATTATCGAAACATGTAATTAATCTCTCTCGCGCGCTCTCTGGCTGTCTCTCTGTCTCCTTCCTCGCTCACTTTTAATGGAACATGAAAGGGAAAACCCAAAGAGCAAACGCTGTGTTGTGGTGCTCGCGGGGAGCTCATTGAGGGACTCACATCAGAGGAGAGGACGGGCAAAGAGACAGACAAGTGGACATGTTTTGACAAACAGACAGTTGGTCCAAAACTCCTCCCCGATCTCGACGCTCTGCGCCTCCTTCTCCCTCTCCCGCTCTGCGCGTCTTTGAACTCGGGCCTTCATTAACAATCTGCTGATTAACAGGCTCGGGAACACGGGGGGTAGACGGATCAGAGGAGGAGAGATAGAGGGAAAGAACAAGAGGGGGGATACAAGTTAGAGGGCTACGTTAGGACCAACATGGCGCTGTGTGAAAAAAAAAACGCAGCCCCCCCTCATTCATTCCAGTGAGACCACCGAGGTCAGCTGTGGCTCTTCTGAGGATCTGAATAGAGCGCACACCTCCGACAACAGTCCCGGTTAGTTCAATCAAGCAATATCCAAAATCAAACCACCCCTTACTCTGTATCACTTTCAATTATAAATCAATCATCAGTGCTTAAACGTAATTTAAACTCACGAAATCCAGAAAAAAAAAGCCTGGATCCGTCCCTTTATCTGGATCCACACCACAAGTTAATGGGGTATGTTCTTTGCTGAGACCCATCCTCCGTTATGGCATCCTGCTGACAAACCAACACAACTTCCTTCGCTCAACACAATGCAGTGTCATTCTGTAATGGCGTCATGCAAGCACACATTCCTGATGGATTATTTTGTAATGTGAATGCCGTGGTTTTTTTTTACTGTTTACCCCAAGATCTTTGAGATAAGGGTTGAAAGACTGTCTCCCTGGTGACAGTCCAGACTAGTAAAATTGTTCCTCGCAGTATTTTAAACTTTTGGAATGGTCTTTCCAAAGTCCTGCCCTCAACGTAAATAAAAAAAAAGATTTACCAATTCTGCCAAGACGGGTGATTAAAAGATACAACCAGAGTGTGGCCAGAAAATGTATGGATAGCTGAAAAAGCAAATGCACAAGGTAAGAACGACAAACGGACAAGCAACAAAAAGACTCCAACAGTGTGTCTTTTAATGCATCTTTACTATCACCTGCTCGCTACCCAACAAGACCATTGAAGAATACGATCCATTCAAATCTCAGAAACATGTAGGAAACTCAGTATAGATGGGCTATGGACCTGTTCGTCCCCTGATAGCACTACATTGTGAACAATAAAAACGTGTTGATATCAGCAGGAAGGGAGCTAGTTAGCCATCAGCAGCTGCTGGACACCAGAATCCTGCTGGTGTGTTTTTGCTGAAGGAGCTGAACAGGTAACGGAGCTAAACGCACAGCAGACCTGAGAGCTTCCTGTTCAGGGGGATCGTGAATCATTAAACAAGTGCGGCTTAACGTGAAAGAGCAACACGTTTATTGCAAATAGATGAGTAAGTTATTTGAACTTTTAACTAAACAACTGTAGATGATCGTTAAAAAGTAAAGATGCAACATTTTGATCTCGGGGAGGTTTGCATTCACTTCGGGACGGTCGGAAATCTTTGACGGCAAAGTTCTGGAACATGAGTGGAAAAAACTTCTGGAGAACTGATCCAGGGGTTGGATTTTGACGCTCGATAATAAAAACAGCTGCAGAAAGAATTACAATAATATAAAATATGCCATAAAATGCACTTCCCTCACTCAGTGTAAATAACCTTTGGACCTCGACTGTAAAATCCAAAGCGCACATTCCTGGTAGATTACTTTAAGTAACGTGAGATGGGAGATAAAACGATTGTCTCTGTAATAACTTTCCCAGAGTCGTAAAATACAAATACTGTAGTGTTATAAACCGCCGCGCAGTCTTCTTTTTTGGCATCGGATAGACCTTCAAAATCACAAATGTATCTCTCGAAACGAGCCTTGGATGATCACGTGGGTGCTGCTATTCAGATCAAGAGAGGTTCACTATGGGGCGTGGACAGGTAAATCTGAGCTTTCAGTCGCCTGACAGAACGGAGGTTGGCTGCATTTAAACACAGTACAGGTGATGATAGAGAGGAGGAGAAGACAGAGCGAAGGTTTTAATCAAAGTGACCACACTGCATCCGTCCCAGATGGTGGCTGAGATGCACAGCTGTGTTTTTCGTCAACTCACCGAAGACAAGATTTAGCCACTTTTTCTATTTTGGCGTTTAGATCCGTCTATGAAAATGACCTGAAAACTCTGATGCAGAGTCGGAATCCACGTCGTCGTCAGGGGTGAACAGCAGTTTCATAATTTGCCCACTCAGTATGGGCATGGAGATGCAGAAGAAGAAGAATACATTGCCGGGAAACTCATGGAGAGAGACAGAGAGAGAGAGTGACACTGTCTGAGACTGGGAGTGACTGGAAAAACCCAGAGAAGGAAGAGACAGAGCGACACAGCAAGGGGAGAGGTAGTGGCAGAAAGTCGGTCTGATGGGCAGAGACAGACAGCGAGGGAGCCCGTCTGATGGACAGAGAGAAAGAGACACTCTGACAGAGGGAGAGTGCGAGGGACGGGCCTGTTCTGAATTAATGACTGCTCTCATCAGAAGATGAATGTTCTCCCCGGCTCTCCCCTCGGAGCCTGGCTCGCGAAAAATAAAAAAGGAGAGTCAGTCCGGACGAATAATGAATACACAAATAAATAAATAAGCCAATAAATAAATGAATAAACGTGACAGAAATCCTTAAAGACAGATTATGATCGATGTACAGTCGGCGGCGTGCGTTGGTGTGCGCGCGGGACAGTTTCTTCTGAATGCATTTTTTTTTTTACTTTTGTGTGTTATGGCTGGTGTATCCGTGCTGCATGTGGTTTGGTATGTACTAGTTTGGGGCTGTAAACATGCATGGTTTTATTGTGCGTTTCCTGCTGCGCGCGTATGTGTAATTTCGGTCTTGCGCGGGTGCGCGTTGGAAGTGTGTTGGTGTTCATGTGAGTTTGTGACTTTTTTGTTTGTGTGTGTGTGTGTGTGTGTGTTGGTATTTACTTGCATGTGGGTTTGTGAAAGTGGCTTTGTGATGTGTGCGCGTGCATCCACTTTTATAGTGTGTGTGTGTGTGTGTGTGTGTGTGTGTGTGTGTGAGGGGGGGCTCTCTGGTGAGTCTCCTTAACATCAAACAGCTGGAAGTAATAAAATATTTAGGAAGCGCTGGGAGTCTGCGAATATTAATACTGCCTTTTCCTTCTGTCTCTCAAATCTCCCTCTCTTTTTCCCTTCTTTCTCTCAGTTACTCCCCCCACCTCCTCCCTTCCACCCTGACTCACCCATCCTCTTTTTTTATTCCCCTGCTACGTCTCTCAGCTTGTCCTCTCCCCCCTCCCTTTGGCGTCTTTGGTCCAAACTCTCCCCAACTCTCCGATTTCCAGTCGCTCTGACCTTGTTTATGAGGGAATCACAGTCATTTCACTGGGAGTCCGCTCCTCCCACTGGCACTGAGGGTGATGGAGGGAGAAGAGAGGAGTTGACCTAATGCCATCCTGTCTTTGCTAGCGGCGTTGGCATCTCAATGTGTGGGGGGGATAAGCAGTGTCGCAAGTCCTCTGCACCGCCGGGCAGCAGAGTTCACCACGCTGCACCCTGCCATGTCAAACATGAACAGGCAGACGGACTCACCGGCTCCTGAACAAGGAGGGCCACGGGACCTCTTGGCCCCGAACACAACGGAGACCTGCGGCTCTAATTTTAGAAGATCCCATTAGATTTTAAGTTTCGCTTCTTCCTGACATTTTTAGCGACACAAAATCAGTCATTGCACCGACTAAACTAGAACCACTAAAGCCTGAATACAAGAGAAGCTTAAAACGACGTGAAGGTTTATCGGAAGTGAGAGAGAATCAAATCTTGTATCGCATTTTTAAAAATACTAAAACCTTTTTTAAGTGGTCTGTTGAGTCTGTAGTGCATCACCAGAATGGTTATATACTATTATTGTTTAATTACACTCGATTTATAAATTGATAAATTTAGAAAAGCAATTGTAAATCAGCTGATTAAACTTGCATTTGATTTATGCGTACAAAAACTCCAAATGAAGAAAAACCATTAAATCTGCAAATGAATTATTCAGTCTCCTAATTCTGCTCGTAAATGTTCAATTAAAAATAGATTTTTGAATTGTATAATTCATCATCAAAGAGATTTTTAATTCTTAGCTCGTCTTTTACTCCCATTCCATCTCACAGTTCACCTCGTTCATCAACATTCACACTTTGAGACATAGAAGCTCTGTACAGCGCAGTTTAGTTTAGATAAATAAATATGACAAAATGAAATAAATAATCATATGAATGAATAAAGAATAAAAGTGCAATATGAGCACAAAAATTGTGAATAGTCCAATAAATGTTTAAAGTCACGATTTCATACGCTTATATTTCCAGATCATTTTTATTTTGTTGTAGCAGTTGTAAGCTGCAAATGTCCTTTTTAAAAAGCTTTTCTGTCGCAAGTGGTGAATGTATTTATTAATATTAGCTTACACAGTGTTAGATTGTTGTCCGCCAATATGACGATATTTTCCAAACCACTTTGGCTGATTCCAGAGGCTGATACAAGCAGAAAACATAATTTCTCTCCTGTTGTGGAATGAACATGTTGTTATGCCTACTCTACTCTCGTGCTTCCCTGGTTCATATGATTTAAATGTATGACGTTAAATTTAATCATTGCATACTGAACACCTTGGGTCCCCATATGTAGCAGCAGAAACTCTAATTGGTCAGCTGTTGAGCCCAACGCACATGGGAGTTAGGGTTAGGGATTTTATAATTAAATGCTAACACTTGTACAGTATAACACATGGCATGCTAACACAGCTAAACCTTTTGAAGTTCTTGTTTTGGCACTGCTTCTCAGACACTTTCAGCTTGGATCAGAAAAATATTAGAAATGTTAAAGGTGCAATATGTAAACAGTATAGTTTAAAACTGTCAAAAAATAACCTGAAAAGAAAATCAGCTGAATGTAAGGAAATCAAACTTTTGCCGTAATGTCAAAGGCGTTTATGATCTGTGAAGTTAGCATGCTAACCAGCTAGCCATGGGCCTGAGAACATCTTTCTCTAAGCAGTCCAAAGCTCCTGTGCCTAGCATTGTCCACACCGACATTCCCTTGGGTAGTCTGGCTAGCTGCTCCGCTAACCGAGCTAACGAGCTAACAGTAGCTACAGCCATGGATGTATAAACAGAATGCAGTCAGCAGCAGTTAGCAGTTACTCTGGCGACATGTCGCTCTTATTTGTTGGGAGTGTGAATTCAAGATGGCCCATTCTTATACATACTGTCCCTCGAAATAAATCAACTGAATATACTTTGACCAGTTTTTAAAGGTCACATGTGTCATCCCTTTTTGACGTTGACATGTTTTTGGCTTTGCTTGACAGAAAAAGACAGAAAAGACATAAAAAACGAAAAGAAAAGTTTACATTGTGCAAAAACTACACTGTTTGTCTACACAGTGTGAATCAGCACTGAATGACACCAAGACAATTTGGGTGCTTTATTCAGTAATGTGAATATCTGAGTGTAGACCCGCAGATGGAGTCAAAGGCAGGTGTTGTTAAAAAAAAAAAAAAAAAAAAAGAGGAAGTCTTGCTATGTACAAGGTCACTCATTACAGCGGAGAGTATAGGCTGCAAGCACGCAGACGAGTCAGACAGGAAGCAGGAACAACAAACTTCAGCAGAAGGTCATGTGTTCTGAGCTGCCATTCCAAGGCTGCTGAGCTGCCTTTGTCCGCTTCTGGCAAAAAAGCATTCCTGTATGTGTGTGTCAGAGGGACATGAAATGAAACAAGTAATTACGCTGCTTATTACATGGAGATTCGAAGAATAGGGACAAAAGAAACATGCTTTAAGAGGGGAGACGTAAGGCAGACAGGAGAGCAGGTAGCAGGTTCACAGAGAGGCAGAGTGAGACACCGGCAGACTGACGGTGAGACGGGCTCCGGGGCAGGAAGACAAAGAGATATAGTCGTTCTGAGGGACAGGCAGACAGGAGGGCTGGCTGTTGTCAGCATCAGTGACAACAACAGCAGCAATGTAATTATAGGCTCTCTGATTAAAATCAATCTCATTTCTGCCACTCACAACACATTTTGCCTGCTGAAAAGATCTCTGCCTCTCTGACACCTCAGTCGAGGGGAGAGGAGGGAGGAGGTCAGAGTGGACGGGTGGACAGGAACAATAGCCTTTCTACGTTTAAGTTGCACCGCCGGGGTGTGCTTTGTGCAGCATCTACACAAATATCATTTCTGCAGCGAGAAAGTGTTTCTTCCCCGATCGTTTTCTTCAGCCCGGCTGTCAATAAACGATGGTTCTTTTTTTTTTGTTCAGATATCCGAGCAGAGGATATTCACGCTAGCTAGCTAGAAAGACAAGACAGAATGGAGAGAAAAAAAAAAACCAGAGAGATCCAACGACAAATCCTGCAACATGCAATTTGTGTGCAACTGAGATCCCCCCAACTGTCATTTGTTGGTGTGAAGGCTGCCAGTCTACTCTCTGTCAGAACTACTGCAAATTATGTGTTTGGGCTCTTTTTTTTTTTTTTGTCAAGATAAGCAGCAGATGTACATGAACCGTCCGTTTCAACTGATTTCACCATATAACTAGTAACTGCAATATCCCCAGACTCCCTTAATGAAAACGCTGAATTTTAAGAGATTTGCCAAACAGCGATGGTACGCTCTTAATAACTTGATGGTAAACGTGAGATTTTCCAAACACAGTAAACAACAACCAATATAGGACTGCTTCTTGTTCCCAAGAGCTCCTTTGAAAATGTACAAATTCTTTATTTTGGCCGCAAACGTAATACATTGTTATTTCTTTTCTTGTACGAAATGACGTCCACTTGTTCCAGCGATGCACACGTTTCTGTGAGTGTGATTGTGGGATTCAATCACAAGCGGTCGCTCGAGACGCATGTGGAGATGCATTGTAATGCGAGGTGTGAACTGACGTACTGTGAGCTGTTCTCTTGTGATCGGATCAGCTCTGATGCATGTTAATGCTAGGTGTAAACAGCCTGTGTCAGGTTTGGTAATTACACATCCATAAATGCCTTGGACTAGAAACTTGACAGGCTACACTTTGGTTCAATCATAACTTAAATCACAGTGGCCGACTTCCAGGAACAAGACTGTAAACAAATAACAAGGTCCAGCGTGGTGTGTGTGATAGTGGCTTCTTGACTGTTACCTTTCCCCTCTTTCACAGTTCCACCTAGCGATACCAACAGCGTTTTTGACGGTTCCCAGATTCCCGCCACGATCGCTCAGCTGTGTGGGGGTGAGGAAGGAGGCAAGGTCCGAGCTTCGAGCTCTCCAGCAGCTCTCTTTCTTTGTTCTCAACACAACTATTTCTGTCATCGGAGCAACCGCATGGAACACTATGAATGTCTGCCAGAAGAAGTAGAAAAATGTGCGCCGGTGTCCCCACATTGAAAGAAGTATCACATCTCCTCCCCCTCTGTGGACGCTCTGCCCAACAGTGTTTGTGAGGCGTCCAGAGTTAAGGTTTTGTTGTCGGTTTGTGAGCTCAACCAGGATCGGATAGACGGATCTTTAATCTCTACAGCTGCAGGGAGCTGGATGAACCGATACACACAAATTCAAGTGTGTTTTGTTTGATTTCGATTTATTGGGTGTGAGCTTTAGACTAATCCACTGACCTCGTAATGTAACAATATTATTTGTTTTACTATTACAGATGTGCATTTTCAGACTTCATTTGCAGACGGTTATATTAAGACAATTCACACGTCTGAAAGTCAAATCTTCTTCTTCATTTCGGCCAGCGGACACGTGTTTCTTCAGGCAGAGCGAGATGATTTCATAGAGTTAAAATGAAATCCATGAAGATTAAACGAAGCAGACGCTTATGGATTTTGCATTCTGTTTTTTTTCCAGAGTTGTACATCTCGGTGTCTGTTAAAACTTCGCAGAATTTAAATACATTAAATGAGGTTTTCAGACACACGGCTTCGAAACCTATTTACAAAACTGTTTTCTCAATGGTACTGAAAAGTCTGCTCTGACAATGGCAAGTTTTTCAGGATCCCCTGTACATGTGTCAAGCCCGCAATTAAAAAGGCAGAACACGAGCGGTTAAATAGTGAAATCTTTTACACACACCACAGTGTTATTGCACCGGTTTACAAGTGAGATGCCTTCACAGTGAAGGAGGCTTATCCCCCCCCACCCCCCGCCAACTCCTATAACTCAAATAAGCCTACAGAGCACACGGTCATGGACACAGAGGGCTACGACTTGCTTCATATGATAGACTCATGGTTATATTGATTTCACAAGTGGAAAAAAAAAAAAGTCCTGTTTCCAAGCAAAGGGAGAAAAAAGACACAAAATGTGTGAGCGAGACAAAACAGAGACAGAGGAAGAAGTAAAGAAAAGACAGACTGACGGAGAGACAGAGAGAGGGGAAAGGCGTCAGTGTGGAGAGGATTTATGAGTGGGGCCTGTCTGTTGGCTGTGGGCCTGGTCCCTCTGTGGTCCACTCCTCTGTAATATTCACCGCTCCTCAGGCTCCCATGTGTCTGCCTGTGGCTGCAATGTACACACACGCGCGCACACACACGCACACGCACACCCTCACACGCACGTACAATACTGTACAAACACGGACGTATGCGTACACATATAGACTCCTCTCTCAGGAGGAATCCCGTCACTGTACAATTACCGCTGAGCTATGTCGCTGGGCAGTTAACATCTGCTCCAGCTTCTGTCTCATCTCCCACCTCTTTCTGTCTGCCCGTCTCGGTCTGCTCATTACGTGACTGTCCACCTGACCCTACGTGCAGACATCGCGCCACAAACCGCCTGTCAGAGCATTTAACCGCCAATGAATTTAACTCGGATCTCGAAAACAAGCCACTTTATGTCGGTACTTGCCGGGATTAGCGAGCAGCAAAGTGCCAGCGGAGGAATGTAGTAAATTTAGCCAAGTATTGTATTCAAACTGATAAAAGACAACTTTTTAGCTTTTACTTGTCATCCTGGAGTAAATATTGATTGCACAGTGTAATGGCTGAAGAAAAATGACACCATCATTACATGCATAGATTCGTCCCCTCTAAATCTCACTTTCACAACGCCATTTGGCCTCTTTTTCGCAGAATGAAAGGTTGCATTACAGCACAAAGGAAGCACATCTGCCATTGTGCAACAAACACAGGTCTTCCAAGGTCGCTGTCCCCAGGTTACAATGGAACTGGAAATACCACAAAAGAAAAAGAACCACGCTGATGCAGGAGGGAAAGACAGCGAAGAGGGAGAGTGATAGAAACCGAGGTAAAACAAGAGTGAACGGACGCTCCCTCGATGGAGAGCGCCGGTGTTGGGTCACAGTCTGTTACCCTGCTGATATGTGACCTCCCACATCACTGGGACTACGTTCGTAATAAAACCTGCGTACTTATTAATACAACAAGGTGTTTGACGAAGCATTTTCATAGCACTGAGGTCAAGGTTTCCAGGTCAAATTGGGATCATTACTGTTGTTTCTTTTGCTTTTGACAGCAGCCAGGCCAATGCTACGTCTACGATGGCGGCAGCAACAGAAATACCACAAGGACATTTTATTTGAGTATTCAAATTTTGTACTAAATTTGTTTTAAAGCTTTGGCTACTATCGTTACTTTGAAGAATTAACACTGTTAATGCAATTTCACAATATATATTACATTAGTATTAAAGACTAAGCTGTATAAACTAGTTGATAAAGCTCCATGTTTACCAGCTGCAACATAAAAGGGATGTGCACATTCATTTATCAATAATTACAATCCACTAATGATCATGATTTTGCATAATAAGTCATTTAACTTTTCGGTGCACAGCAAAGCGTGCTTATAGGTAGAAGTATAAAACCTTTTGTCTGAAGAAAGCTGCATATAATCAGATAAATGGTCTCCAGTGATGTCACTCAGTGGCATAGTTGTATTATGAGAGATGCAGGTGCCAGGTTTGAAAAGGAAGAGGAATGTGTGAAATAAAAAAAAAGGCAATCTCTCTTGTTCTGCTGTATGCGTGACCTTAACTCTTGACATAGTATTTCCCCGATGCTGTATTGTTACTTTTACTTAATCCTGAGTACTTCTTCCATCACTGCACCATTCAGTCAGAGACCATTGTGTCAAGGGGCTTCACATTTATAGCACACTAATTTCAGTTAGATTTGTAGATAGTGCTTTGATCACAGACGTTCTGTAAAGGCATCAGCAGAGCAATAGCGAGAAGGTTATGAGGATGCCGTGCACACTTGTATGAACCTGATCTCATACATGATTCATGTATGAATATGAGTCGACTGAAAAGCAGGCAGCTCACGTATGAGCGTGTGAAAACCTGTGGACATATATAAGAAACAGCCACGCGACCATTTGTCGACGACGCCGACCTATGTTAACTTATGTAAAGCGCGAGGACGCATGTTCGAGCCTTTAGTGTCACAACAAATAGCTGGAAGCCAAACAGTTTTTTGTTTGCTTCAGATGAGAGTCAATGATGTTTACAGTGATGACTGGTCGGCTGTCACAGCTGCAAGCGCACTGTCACGATACAATACATTGTATTCGAAAGCTTACAGCTTAAATAAATGCACACATACAACGCACAGAGACACATTATTAGCAGAATACTGTATGTCCAAGTACGTGCACACACAAACACGAGTGTTGTTACAAGTGTTTCGAACCTCAACAGCAGTTAAGACCTTGAACTTGTCATTTTCCCTTTCATGGATGTGTATGGAGTTTACAGACAGCAGAGCTGCAGAGCCAGGCCTTTATTGTCAGTGTGACTGAGGCCATGTGCGACAGATGTCTACGATGCATTGACGAAAGGCTAAATGGGAATTCCTCTGCTTGCGACCCCCGGTCAATAAGCCCACAGAAGACTACAAGGCCGACCAACGTGGGGTCCTAAAGGACGCAGCAAACGAGGAGTTACGAGGCAGGAGGAAAAGAAGGACGAGTGCGAGAAGGATGTGAGCGGAAGGGAAAATAACGCGCAAAATATTGAAGGGAGAAAGGAAGAGAAGGAGACATTCAGGAGAGGGTCACAGGGAAAAGAGGATATGAGTGTTTGCGATGTGCGCCTGTGAATGCGAGGTTGCGTCCACGCGTTCAAAGAGAGCGCGTGAGGGATTTGACAGTGAGAGAGAGAGGGGAGGAGGAAAAAAGAGAGAAGAGAAATATTAAAACATCAGTGACATCAAAACAACAAAAGGAAGGGACAACTGAAGAGAAAAACTAAAGAAAATAAATAAAGGATGAAGAAAACTTTGGAAATAGCCCATAAAATGTGTGTGTGTGTTTGTGTGTTTGTGAAACTCCCTCCTAGTAGTGTGTGTCCCATGCAGCTGCACCTCAGGACTTTTCTGGAGGACACTGAAAGACAGAACAGTTCACTGGCAGATTCATGTGTCTTTTTGCTTGAAGTCTGGGACAGTTGATTCATCTTTTTTTTTTATTATTAATCTGATGTAATGTAGGATTTTCTGCAGCGGTGGGCCACTGACACCCCTGTACAGCCTCAAATACCCCTGTATAAAAGTGATACAGCTTCTAGGAAATTTTTTTAGGATCCTATAGTGTATGTTTAATGAGTGTGACTATTGTTTACGTCAGTGTTTACTAAATCGATCGATCAGGCAGGCGGTAGATGATGGGCAGATGACACTTTCGGGACGGCACAGGAACAACAAAGACTCCGACAGAAGGCAGGATGACCGAAACGCAACGCGCGTGGCGGTCTGTTGCTATGATGATATTGTTTCCAAACAATGGAATAAAAGACTGCAACTCTACGTATAAGTAAGCAGTGATTAATTTGAGGACGGTGTCCACTGTGGGCCAAAAAGTAGATCCCAGGGAGGGAAAAAAAGGTGGTTATGTGTAAGTTGCTATTTCGGGGCAGTTTGCCAGACTGCTTATTGTCCAGAAACATGTCTTGCTTATCTCCAAAGGGAAGAGTAACTTTTAGAGTCAGCAGGCTAGCTACCGTGTCTTGTTTTTTTTTTTAGACGACATCTCGACTTTAGCTTAGCTGTTGCTCCGCCAGAGGGAATACATCTGGGTTCTGGTTGATCTAGCAAAGGCACATCACCTCCTCATCCTTCCTCCTTCATATGCCAAGCCCCCACTCAATACAGTAATGCCTGTAGCTATAAAATGCTATAAATGTTAAATTCCCTCTAAAACATAAATTCCCTTCCAAACTTTTAAGGATATTCATTCATAACCAACATAGATAGTGAAGGGGAAAAAAACCCCAAAAACCTTTGAACCTTTATTTAATCAGGGGAGGGTTCTGCTGCTGTCAGTTGCAACCCTCCGCCAACCTATTCACCTCCAGCGCCCCATTCTTTTCATCCACCGGCACCACCACCAGTGTCTAAACTCCATTATTGGGGATCCGATACCACGTATGGCTTTACAGCACCGCTGAAATACAGTGATGTCACGATGGGGTCTAATCGTTGAAGACTGTTCACATTTCCTTACCTTTATTGTGCATTTGTGTCAATAAATACTTGTCTACTCATTAAGTCTCTCCTGATTGAACAGCCGTTAACATTGCCAGTATTTTCTATTTTTTACCAATAAATGATATCCATCTCATCAGAAGCAGAAAGGGAATCAAGGTGGCTCACCACAAGCTTTTACAATTGATACTGTGCAGTATATATACAGCATTTGACTGGGAAATGATGACAGTTAATCAACACTTTACTGTTTTTCTCTTTGAATCTCTTAACAATGATTTAATCAATTAAAATTTTTTATTGGATTTGTATTAGAAATAGACACCATTTCAGAGACTACTCTACTATCTCCATTCATTTAATATTCATTCATTTGTAAATGCATTTATTTGAGTGTTGACCCCGTGTGACCACCGACACAATACTGGCTTACTGCTTTGAATCCAAGAAATGTAAAATGTAACACCAGCACTGGGTCAAAACAGGCCCTCGTGTGATACTAGGTCATTTTTTGTGCATCTATTTTAGACCTCGCATGGCCAAAACAAATCCTCGTAATTATCTTGCGTGAAAACCGTGACTAAGCCTTACAGAATCTGTAGATTTTCAGGTCAAATCCACACTGACTGCTTGCACAAGAAAATGTCACAAACCTAAATCCAACATTACGCAACGGTTAAAACTGAACAAAGATGCTGTGAATGTGTGTGTCGAAGAAGAGAGAGGGGTCTATGAATGGGCACTGTGTGTGTGTGTGTGCGTGCATGCATGTGTGAAGCTGGGTTCACTTATGTAACAACCACAAGACACAGACAGTGGGAGGTTGAATTAGGAATTACGAATCGAGGAAGAGAGCCGGAATAAAAGAGACAATGAGACAGAGAGGAGCCACAGACAGAGCATTTCAGACCGAGACAACATAAGTGAGAGGAAAGCACTGAAGCGGTGCACTTCTTCTTCCTCCGAATGATTTTTTAAAATTAATAATAAGCTTACTTTGAAGAACACTTAATTTGGTTTTCTCACGGCGACCAGAATAGAAGGATGACGTTTGGGCTTATTTCTGTGATAATTGACAGAGAGACGGTCGGACAGACAGACAGACAGACAGACAGACAGACAGACAGACAGAAAGCCCTCACAGAGAGTCTGTGCTCAGAAGTGGCCTTCTGTGATCCCTGCCACTTCCAGACAGCATCAGAGAGGAGTGTTGCTCTGGCCGCCAGCCGGGCTGTCGCCACAGGGTCCCGATTCAAAGGACCCCCGGCCAAACCATCTGAAAGATGTGGAGGGGGGGTTTTTTGAAGATGCGAGGACACGGAGAGAGTGCGGATTCATTCTTAAACACCCCGTACACTGCCATCATCCAGTCCAGTAATCAAAGCCCTCGTTTCTCTCTACTTTCTCGATGTTTTTTTTGTCTAAGTCTCTTTTTCTATTATCTGCGTTTCTTTCCTTCTGCCATCGACTTTGAAGTTGCATAAGTGAGATGAGAATCCCAAATCTTCTGTCTCTCTCCGTCTCTCCCTCTGTGTCTTGTTTCCCCCCCTTAAGCTCAGAGAGAAGAATTCAAAGTGTACTCTTAATGGCTTACATGTGTTTCGATTAAGAAGCTGGCATGCACTTCCCATTTTAATGGGCTTTCTGTGCTCTTAGTTCACTGCTGGGCTAGGTTATGTGGTGGGGATTGGAAGGTAAAGGCTTTTCATTGCCAGGCTATGGCAGGAACGTGGTTAGTCAGATGGCAGGAATGTGGCACGGCAGACACATATTTTTCTGGCTTTTCAGACACATATGTGGGCACAGATGCTCCGGGGATATGAGCTCCACGTAAATGTGATTAAACACACTCGTCTTTTTTAGAAAATCCTGTCCTTCGTCTATTGAAGAGTGAATTAAGCAGGAAGAGCGGCGCTGCTGTTCGTTACACTGGCTTGCATTTGGACACACGACCCTGAGACTGAGCAGGATCGAGAGAGAGAGAGAGAGAGAGAGAGAGAGAGAGAGAGAGAGAGAGAGAGAGAGAGAGAGAGAAAAGAATCTGGTCCTTGGAAGCAAAAAAATGACACCTGTGCGGCAAGTGTGCAACAGACAGGTTTCAGTGTGCCAATCGCACGTTGCAATCGTTTATGAGATCGCTTGGGAATTTAAAAAGATCTTCTGTTTGATGAAAGTCACTAAAACCCACGTGTGAATATTAACTTACAGTAATTAAATTAGTGAGTGTCTGTGGAATAAAGGAGCCTTCTTCTTCCTAAAAGTATTTTATTTTTATATAAAATATCTCTGAGTATTATGATTTTCTGGCACGTTGACGTCGAACATCAATCAAATTTGCCAGAATTTACATTGATAAAGTTGCGTTTCACTATTAAATGTAAAATTACATTACAATTATAGTACATTGTGGGAAAATTCCACTTTTTCCTGTTCTATTTTCTTCATTCTGCTCGAAAAAAAGTATTTACCTCATTTGTGACTGTTTCCATAATGTCTGATCATGTTCAGTATACTACCTGTACATAACTGAACACCCTAAATCCTCACTGTAAATAATATAATATATATATGTACTTAAATATATATTTATAATAGTCTGGACCATTCTTTAACTTACTGTTCTTTGTTGTTCTTGTTCTTTCCAGTTGAAGGTTTGTTATGTTATGTTTATGAGGTCAAATTCCTTGTGTGTGTTCACATACTTAAACAAAGCTGATTCTGATTCTGATTCTGATTCTGATGAAGACGCAAACAAGGGGAGAATTTTGCCCTCGACTCTGGACCTGTAAAATGTTTCTTCTTTTTATTCTTTTGTTTCTTTCATAACTTATTTCTACCTTTTCACATTATTTTTCATTTTGGCGTTTCATTTCACGCATTAATCCATTTCTTCTCGTTACATCTTTTCCCTACAACAGAATAATACTGAGCATGTAAGCTGGACTACACAAGGAGGGCCCTCTCGCTCGCTGCGTCTCTGTTTTTCTCCCTCCGTCTGTAAAATACTTTGTAGGCCCAAACCACCCTGCGGTTACAGAAAAAAAGAAGAAGAAAAAAAGGCGCTGGGTGTAAAATGAACCCAGCCCTGTAAAATTAGAAAAGGGGAGGAAGAAAAATGAGCGCGCCCACTGTGGCATGTGAACTAATGATGGGGTGGTGGGGTGTTGGTTTCGGCGGAGGAGCGAGGAGGCCGACGGAGCGTGTGATGCAATCATCACCTTTCGTCCGGTGTATGGTTAAAGTGGGCCGTGCCCCGGCAGTTTGTGGTGTGCCCGCAGGGTCATGCCAGGGCATGTGTGTGGGTGCTCGCTGGATGGAGGCAGGAGGGGGGGGGGGGGGCAGGAACAGGAAGGAGAGGAGTTGCAGGGGAGGAGGGCAGGGTTGAGATGAGGAGAGCTGAGAGGACGAGGATGGACAGACGGAATCGAGGGGAGGAATTGGAAGGAGTCAGGATGGACATAAACACATGCGTCTGGACACATTTGCGCGCACACACACACACACACACACACAACCACTCCAAGTCACCCTATTATTATCATTATGCAAGTGTGACTGCAAATGGTCCCCCTGAGCAACAACAGGACTGAGCAATGAGCCCATAAACAGATACAGGCTATGGTGTAGCAGTGTTGGCATTTTTGATGAGGCAGCAGCCACACACACACACTCACACACACACACACACACGCACACACACACACACACATATACTCCTCTTTCCCTTCGACCTCTGCTCTCAGAGGGAAGGCAGTGAGCACACAGGCTGCCGTAGGGACAGAGCGACAGTGTGCCCAGCTGCATGCCAACTGAGCCCGCGGGCTGCCCTAACCCATGCACCCAAGGGAGCAAACAGCCTCTACCGCTCTCTATATCACCATCTCTCCCTTTTTCCTTCTCTTGTCCTCCCACTCAGCCTCTCGCTGTCCCTCTCCATCTCCCAATTGTCGTTAATCTCTCTCCTTTCTCCTGCTGCTCGCCCCTCTCTCTCTCTCTCGCCTTCTCCTTCTTTCTCTCTCTCTCTCTCTCTCTCTCTCTCTCTCTCTCTCTCTCTCTCTGCACCCCATCCTCCTCTTCCCTCTCGCTCTTACTGCCAGTCCTAGAGAGTGAGTGACAGGCTGTGAATTGCTCTGAGGCTATACCCAGATAAAAGGCAAGGAATGCACATAAGTACACACACGCTCAGACGCACACACACGCACACACACTTCACCGGGAATCACATCCGCTGTCACAGAGATAGACACAAGTCCTGCCATCCTCATGTTGGGCGAGAGCAATACACACTCAACACATTGAATGTGGAGTGACAATCTCTTTGTCCAGTCTCCCCCCCTATACTGATGCCTGTGTGCTTGGTCACTCACTGTAATGGCACCGAGCATCCATCTGTGTGTGTGTGCGTGTGTGCATGTGTGTGTGTGTGTGTGAAAGAAAGAGAGATGAAGAAAGAGGGAAAGAAAGTGTGGGTGTGAGATGGAGAGAGACGGGGAGAAAGAGAGACAGATTGAGAAAGAGAGTGTGTGCATATGCGTGTTTGGATGTGCATGTGCGCGCGTCAGGGAAAGATATTGCGTCTCACAGTGTGCGGTGTCAGGTCTGGCTGTGTGAGCTGACACTGATTATAGTCTTCACAGCTCACTCCCATCACAGGCAACTATAGCCGCGGCCAAAGCCCTATATTTCAAAAAGTTGCAACACTGTGCAGGATCCAGAATTGCTTTTATGCCTCCAGCAGCTCGGCCACTGGCTTCCCGGAACGAAATTTAGAAGCCATGCCGTCAGACTGCTTGGCATTGAAAGAGAGTATTCAGACTTAATGGTTCTGACGGTGGTGACGATTTGACAGTGCCGGATAGCATTGGGTACCTGGTCGGATTATTCTTTGATTTGAATTAAAATTCTAGACAAATTTAACAAAGAATGTTATATATCATATATATATATAATTATCTATGCCACTGAATTTGACCTGATGAGCATTTGAGGACCAAAATGTTGTAAATAACAAGTAATCGACAGCTGTGTGTTTCATAATCACATTGAGCTACAAAAAACAAAGCACTGTTTTGATATTGAAACTGAAGTACTGTATGGAAGCCCGTTTCTGACAGTTAGAGACAATAAAACTGATAACAATGAAAACTCCCATGGAAAGTCATATTAATGGGAGAGAAATTATAAGATACAATTCTCAAATTAAGAGATAAAAAACAAGATTATGAGTCAAATCTTGACCTCTACCCTCATGATTTTGACTTTTTACCCCATAAAGACTTTAACATCATTACTATTTTTATTTCTTATCTCATAGTTTCGTCTTTTTATCTATATATATATATAATTGTGACTCAAAATAGGAATATTTTTGTCATCAAGCTAGTTTTCATCTCATTAGTATGGAATGCTAGTATCGGAGATTTATGAATGATATCCAGGCCCACCAGCAAATTATTATACAAATAGGTAACATTTTATAACCATAAACATTGGTTGCAACTTTACAGCAAACGGTTGTTATCACTCAGGCAAATCAACAACACATTCACCATTTGTTGCCTACAAATATATTTCAATTTGTAAATATGATCATTATCTGGTGCTGGTCGGGGTGGATATCATTTAAAATGTCTGACTTGTATGTATATGATACCCGAATCTCTTTACCAAAAGCAAGTCCTCATATTTAATATTTTTCAAAGCAACCTATGAGGGTTTTTACCTGCTACAGATCCGTGTTTCCAAATGAAAAACAGCTCTATCATGACCAGAAAATGAAAAAATGAATATGTAAATACTGTCCATATGGTCAGTGTGTGTTTATATAAAGCCGGAGAACTAAGGGGCCCAACAGTTTTGCATGTAAAACAGTTCTGGCGTGCTCTTGTTGAGACACATGCTCCTGTCTTTTGTGCCAAATGATAGGCCGCACTGCAGAGTGTATAATTATTGTAACAGGCTGTCTGTCTTATCCTGCATGCGCCAATGACGAGGAAGCATTCAGGAAAAACAAACAGCGACACTGATGACTGATGCCTGTTCTTAGATGCTCACATTTAAAGGGTCCACGAGACTCCTTTATCCGTAGGAGGACCTCTTTTTTTTTTTTTTTTTTTATCTTTTCACGTGCTCTCTCTTTTCAGTGTCATTGACTGCTTTATGCCAGATATAAAAAGCAATGCATGGCCAACGAAGCGCATAATGGGCAGATTCGACTAACGTGTCAGTGCAGAGGAGTGAAAAAGAGGAGGGGGCGGGGGGGGGGGGGAGAGAGAGAGAGAGAGAGAGGAGGAGAAGGTGAGGCAGGTAAGATGGAGTGATTGAAGGAGAGGAAAAAGGAGAAAAAAGACGGGAAGAGAGAGACGGATGGTGGCAGAGGGGTGGTGACCTGTGCCCCATCCTACAACAGAGGTAGCCGCCCTGGCATCTGCAGGCACAGCAGGCATCAGATGACATGCAACACGACTCGCGGGCTGTGACTGAAGTAGATTGGACCGGCACATTCATGCTGAGTCGTGGCGGAGAGACTCCGCTGTCGGATAAAGTGACTCTCTGTCAGATGAAAACAGATGGTAAAATGAGTGGGCGTCCAGTCCGAATCAGTCTGAATCACAACTGAAGCAACTATGAGCCAAATTCCAGGCAGGTTGAGTTAAAACCAGCGCGGGCTCGGTGGGAGATTCGGCAGAGCGAGCACTGAGAGGCCGGCAGCGCGTGCCCCTTCTCAACCCGACTCACCCGGAGTCATTTGAAGGCGACGTGACCGACGCTACGGACCCACGCTGAGAGTCTAATTCTCCGCTCTGTCATGTGAATCACGTACACCATGAGCGTAGTTGACTCCGGCTGATGTGTGCTGACATGTAAGGGCCCGTAGTGTGAATGTTAAATCACTGCACTGTGCTTCCATTATCCATGTGTAAATTCATGCTGTGTATGTGTACTGGAGATGATGTAACTGAGGTCAAGCGTTGTCCACAGCTAACTACTGGCCTCAGAATAATGGGCATTAGTTACATCACCACTGACATGCTGTTAACGCCCTGGGCTTACATTACTACCGTATATAAAGAGACACAGTGGAGTATATCGTAACTATTTATAAACTGATATGGTCGTTTGATATTTACGGCCAACAGATGATCTTTTATCACATGAGTGCCTGATCATGAAGAGTGTGAAAGCTCGCACAACCTCGATGACACTTTCAAATACTTAACGTCCACAGGTGACAACATACTTATGCACTGACTGCTATGCTATTGTTAGCATCGGGTATTTTGAAAATCAACAGACTGTTGGCCTAAAAACATGCTTGGGGTGTTTCACATGGCAAGGTTAGACAAGTATAATATATAATGTCCCTTATCTCAAACCTGTCGCAGGTAAACCCTCTTTCCAAATGAATCATAAAGGATCTCTGAAAAAGAAAATAAACTCTACCTGACGAGTACCAGTCAGTTGATTGTCTTCATGCACTCAGAATATGTTTTGTGGAAGTGCAGGTGCAGGCTACAGGTGAGCTAGCTGTGCCATGTTTGAATCGTCGTTGGCAGGGTCGGAGAAAAAAGTAAATACCTGGAGAACCAACAGTCCTGCTTTTGATTTTGACGATCGGAACTGAAAGCTCATTTCAATCGATTTTCTGATTTCGAGTCGAAACCACGACATCCGAACCATCAACCGTGTCCAAAAAGGTGTTTTGAAGCTAAGGCAAGAAAAAAGCCATACCGGTGGAGCAGTGATGTAGTCAGTGATTACATTTACATGCACATAACATTTCAGGCTTTTGCCCTTAATCAAGAGAAAGGCAGTATTCCTGAAGCTAAAAGCTGTTTACACGGCTAATGAAAATGAATATGCCACTAACATCCCTGTAAACATGAAGCCATGCATACTCTGATTAACGAACAGCCATCCTCCCTCGTTCATTTAACCAAGTTTCTGAAAAGCTGTGATAACCAAAAATCTGTTGATATTGAAGTTTTCACAACGCTCAAAAGTGGGTGTGTTTCTTCTTCCAACCACAAATGTGGGCTTCTGTTTTTTGCATGCATCTCTACTCCAGCCTCTCAAACTGCAGCATGGCTACCTGAAAAACATTGCGTTTGCCAGATGTCTTGCTGTCGGAAAGTGCTGCATTTGGAAAACAACGTTAATTATAAAAAGCATGATCGATTCCTTGGTCATTTTTGCTTAAATGTAACCAAACTGCAACGTTTTTACTATTACTACCTTGACAGAACCACCCTTCGTGTGCAAAGCTGACACTAGAGGGGGTGTAGGTAAAGCCCTTGGGAGGGAGAAAGTGTTGAATATTAGCGCGCATGTAAATGTAGTCAGTGAAACACAAGATCAAAAGGCCAGCTGCAGAACATGAAACATCACATTTACAGATAACACACCAGCAGTTGCATCTTTCTAGTATGTGTTTAATACCAGTTTTTGGGAGCTGAAGGAATAATTTGTCGCGGCTGCTGTTCACAACTTGATTCAGGTTTCAGTCACTTCCCTTCTCGTTTTTGTGAAAGTGCAACACCTTCCGCGCTGCCAGCACAGAGAATGAGCTTGGAGCTCTGCCGATTTTCACACCTTCCCACACCTGGCCAGTCGTTCTAGAAAGTGGGGATTGCTGTCAAATTTTCAGTTTTGGAAAGTCACAAAAAACTGGGCAAGAGATAAGCCATCATCCAGCCCTCTAAAACATGTCTTTTTTTACCAGTTTACAGACTCTCTGAACAGCATGTCTGAAGGGCCGTGTAACCAACATTAAGGCTTCTGAATAAAATATGTGCGGTCTTGTCACAGCAGGCTTATACAGAGACACCTCCTATGTTGTTTTTTTAGCTAGTGATATGTGTTTTCTGAAGACAGTCGGTTCGAATCAGTTGAATGGGGTGATATCCTGACTTGAGTGACTCCGTTTTCTCTTTGTTGGCTGAATTTCTTTAGTCGAACATCCTCGAATCACTTCCTTCTTGTTGTGTCTGTCTGGATCGATACTGATGCAGCAGCTACAGTTTCCTGATTTCTAAGAAGGAGAGTCTTTATTGTCACCCACAATCACAGTACAACGTATTGATGTAGGTGAAAGTTTCTTCTCTGCATTCAACACATCCTGAGAGCAGAGGGCAGCACAAGAGCTTCTGGTTCCAAATCAACTAGAATGGCACCCGGTAGAGAGCATACCTCAGCCAAAGCCCAACAGTTACCTTTTATTCAATCAAGCCTGATTCAAAATCAAACTCGATCGCCCCGTATCGCCACCTATAGCTGCTAATCCATCATTTAAAAATAACTGGACACATGCAGGGTTACAACTTAACACTGCAGATGGAATCATAATCTCTGTTGAATTGCGGAAGATTATGTTGATAAAAGGACAATAAAAGTCGAGCTGAAATGCCTCTTTTTTCTTTTACTATGTTCAAATCACATCCACAGTCACATGCACTTATGTACTTATGTGCACTTACTTAACTATATATGGTAGGAAATGTGATTTTTTTGTAGTTTCATATCAAAATCCAGTCGCATCTTCATTCTGTTAAACAAAATCTCACCAGTTTCATCCACTAATAACAAAAACCATCCATCCATCAATCTTACCCTTTTTCAGCAGAGAGTGATCGACGCAGTGCTAACATTAGCCGGCCCTCACAGGTGCTGTGCAGAAAACACAAATGTATTCATTCATTTGAGAGAAACTCGATCATATTTTATGGAGACAATGTTTTTCTGGTTTTCCCTAATGTCCTCCGGCTGCTCTGCCTGAACCCTCGGTGATTTACAGAGTTTCCTAAAGAACAGATGGCTTGACTTGTTGCTAAAGTCAGCGTTAATAGCGTACCACGTAACTTTACCAGGCTCCAACTGAACCTTGCCAGTGCGGGAAAAGAAAATCGACTCCGAGACCAACTGTGGCCAGTTCAACAACAGGGCATCCAGTACCAAGGTTAGCTGCTGTTAGACGGTTACCAGTTGCCCCTTTGGTCATGCAGCTAACGTCAGCAGTCCTATTAGCTGACTAAGTGTAGGCCAAAGAAAACCAAATTTGCAGCCATCTGTCTTGGATGCCGAGAGCCCACTTATCACTTAATGGGCTGTCTTCACTGGGAGCTCCTGCTGACCCGGTCAGCCAGAGTAGCCTACATGGTGGGGGTCCTCATTTACATTCAGTGCCAAAACTGTAAACACTAATCAAGTCCCTCTCTACCTGATCTTTTTTTACAGCAAACACGTAAATATGTGGAAGCAAATAACACTCAGCACTCCATTTAATTTGATCTTTGAATGAAGAAGGTGAGAAAAAGTCCCATTATGCGGATTTAAGATTTAAGGGGGTCTATTCTGAGCCGAGACCCATCCTCCATCCAAGTTTTATTTTGTGTAATTCCTGCTGACTAACCAACCAGCAGACACGTGGAGGTATGATGCCTTTTTCCATGAAAATAATGCAGTGCAACGCAAATCTAAATCTGTAAACTGGTATTCCCCTTTCACTGCGGATGAACCATTGCGGTCTAGATTGACTCCAGATGTGTGCTTTTTTAGGCTTGTTGTCGATTTCGATGGGTGGCCATCGAACGCATAGTGGAAGAATACTGGTTTGTGGGCAGACAGACGTGCGAGGAGCAGGTGTATGCTGTAGTGGTGCAGTCCTGGTCCCCACCCCCTTCGCCCTCCGCTGTTTAATGACTGTGGTACAGCCCTCCGCTGTGGCTTTGCCCCACCCCTCGTGCCTTTCTGAGCGTTTGAAATGTGCAGGCCAGATGTTCAGGGCTTACACCTGTAGGAGACACAGTCTTTGACATGGTCTCTGTGGATCCGTGATGAACACACGCGCACGCACATATGCATGGCCGTGCGCGTAGCCAGATGTACATATGTCCATGTGCCCGGCAGACGTGCATGCTAATGGGTGGGAAAAAGATGCATCGGCAGCCAACATGCAGACAGACGCGCACAAACTGCTCCATGTTTAACCCCTCATTCATCACCGTTCACGCACTTGGCACTGACGTGAATTCCAGGGTGCTGGTGGGGTAGCGGGGCGTCCAGTTTTATGCCACCCTGGTGCTATTCACCTCTCTCCCATGTCTCGCCCTCCCTCTGCCTCCCTTTTCCCTTTCGATATTGTGTGCCATTACGCTTCAGCATTTTGTAACCGGAGACTGTCTGTCTGGCTGGTGCAAGCTAATGGAGAAGAGCAAGTGTATGGAGAGGCTATAGGAGAGACAGTCTTCCTTCCTCGCACGCTGCTGTCAGAAAGCATACGGGCCTGATTAACGACAACAGCCACAATAGCTCTTTATGCATTCTCTCCCCACTGCTGGCCTGCTGCCAACTCACCCTCAGGGAGGGAGAGGTATACATGGTGTGAGGACTGTGTGTGTGTGTGTGTGTGAGTGTGGCAGAGAGGGAGTGAGGAAGATGAGGTGTGTGATATGTTCTGATTTTGTGCCTCTGTGTGTGCGTGGTTGAGGAGAGGGAGAGGTAGGTGCAAGAGGGAGCATTCAAAAAGTGCTAAAGAGAACAATCAGATGCTACAAATCCAATTCACAACTCTCCTATCACCAATCCATTCTGTGAAATAACATACAAAATAAAGAGCCACTCACTGCGGCGTCTTATATCTATAACGTCTATCAAGGATCTCTCAAAATGGCCTCGATGTAACCCCCCTGCTCTGAGGAGTAAAACTAGTCGGGACTGTTGTACCAAATATAATTGGGAGGGGGATGAAAATAGCCCTGAAACTTTAGATTTCTGTAAGGTTGTGTTTTGGGTCTCAAGTCTCTACTGATGCCGAATACTTGTGGGTGAGTGTTTGCATGCATGCGTGTGTGTGTGTGTGTGTGTGTGTGTGTGTGTGTATACATGCATGTGTGCACGTGTGTGTGTGTGCATGCGCACGGCT
This sequence comes from Sparus aurata, assembly GCF_900880675.1. Lineage (NCBI taxonomy): Eukaryota > Metazoa > Chordata > Actinopteri > Spariformes > Sparidae > Sparus > Sparus aurata. Next base: position 26,661,643 of record NC_044203.1, read on the forward strand.
AGCTAGCAGCTATCTCCCCTCGCTCCTAACACAGAAAGGTTGAGAAGAGCCATCTTTCATCTCCTCTGCATCATCACAGCGTCTGCATTATTAATGGCCCTGATTACTGTAATCAAAAATTCTTATTTATTTGGAGGAGTCGGAGGAGGGGGGAGGAGGCAGCGAGGCCTGGGCTTCTCTCTCCAGACAAAAAACCTTTGGTCTCCAGCTTTAATTTTTCAGAAATAGAGATGCCGCAGTGCCCTATCTTCCCCAAGTTCGGAGCTAAGCTAGTTAGGCGCACATAAACATGCAAATACTGAGGCACAGGCGTTCAAACTTTTTTTCTCTCTCTCTCTCTCTCTCTCTCTCTCCTTCTCTCGTCTTTGAGCATCACGTACACTTACACGCACAAACACGCGGCTGCACTGAGATGCACATGCTCGCACGCACATCGAAATGACTGTCAATAATAGCGTCTTAACGAAGACAATCATCAACACCTCCAGACAGCCCAAAAACGATAAAAAGCAGAACGCACTCATCCCTGCCTTTCATCTGGTTTTTGAGCTTCTTTTCCACCTCCTTTCCCTCCTTCAATAAAGTCTGTCTGTCTCCTTGCCTTCCTCGCTCTCTCTCCTCCTCCTCCTCCTCCTCCTCCTCCTCTCCTTGCTTCCTCCACCATCCACTCCACCCTGTCTAATCTTTCCAGGCACTGCCATTTGCATGCAAATAGTCCATTACCCAGTGGCAGGGAGACACAGCCAGGAGCTCACTACTAGGTAATCAAGGACAAAAGGAGTGCAGGAGGGATACGAGAGGAGAAGGGGAGGAACAAAAAAAAAAAAACGAGAGAAAGACAGAGCTGGGAGAGCGAGGGAGAGCAGTGAAAGATCACAGGTGAATTAACATTAAGAGAGAAAGGCACAAAGCGACTTGGCAGAAGAAAGGGAGGCGAGGTGAGGCAGGGAGAGGAGGAATACAGTGCGACTAGCGGAGAGATGACGTGTTTGAAGAGGTGATTGGAGGCACGGATCTTTGTAATGTAAAAGTTACAAGTTAAGTTGAAGACTAGAAATGAGCGGAGTGCAGCCCTGAGAGCGCCAAGGATCAAAGAACACTTTATTGCAGCTTGTCAGCCTGTCAATCTACTGCAGGTTTACGAAATGAAAGACTGTTACACCGAAGTAAGCATCTAGAGGAAAAGGCTTTCTCCCCGCGTGTTTTGTCTGCATTTTAAAAGAACAGCTTGCAACAAACAGCTTGTCACCGTGGCAGTGCCCATAAAAAGGGCAAATTTGTAGCATTTGAAAAAAAAAAGCTGCATTTCAAAAAGGAATTAAAGGCATACCTTGACATTTGGAATATATTTGGTTATTTTTTTTTTGGCAGCGGATATTTGTCACAATGAGGGAAAAACATCCGTCCGGCAGTTTTCCGTAAATAATGTCCGCCGTGTTAACATTCCTCACAGGAGCCGCACCAACACTTGTGATTTGAATTTTGCGAAGGACAAATGCAGTGTTGACGAGCACGGTCTTTTTAAAATGTCAATGTCAAACAATGTCAACGCATCCTTACCAGGTACACATTCTTCGCTCGAGACGCATCGACTCAAATAGTGAAACGGCAACGATATGAGTGACATACGCTGACAGTATTTATGTGGAGCTGCTGAAGCCATCCGCCGAGTAGTCGACTAATCTAATTTTACAAATTAAAATTAATTGACAACCCTGATGCTTAAGCAAGAATCTGTAATAAATGTCAACCATTCACTGGTTTCATTGTTATAAAGGGAAGATTTGATGTTTTTCTCTGGTGTGGGGCTTTCTAAAATGATGTCTATCTTTAAAATCATCTTTCTTGGACTGTGAGTCAGACAAAAAAGGAATTTGAGGGACGATACCGTGGATTCTCAGAAACGCATCCATTTTGACAATCGTGTGACATTTACTAGGCTAAATAAACGAAATTATTTTTGCATTTTCAATGCTTTATTTGATTTGCACAGCTGAGGAGCAACAGGAAACGGGATGAGGGAGGTGAGCTGAGGCCGCAACATAAACTACATTCTTAATCAATGAGAATGAGAGCCCGACAGCTACATATAACATCAGCACGCTAACATGCTCACAGTGCTAACAGGTGATTACCACGTTTACCATCTCAGCTTTGCGTGTTAGCTTGCTAACATGTGCCAATCAGCTCTCCACACGAATGGGGGCGTGTGGGAAAGAATATCGGTGCTGCATTAAATCTGTTGCTTCCTGTCGCGATAAAATTACCAATAAACGGATTTTTGAATGAAAACACGCAGCAGCTCTAAATGGATTCCACTGTTAATTCGACCTACCAGAGTTACTACCTGACACTACAAGCTTAATTTACACACATTTAAAAGAATTTGGTGAGATGTTGTATCCTTCCTTTAAGTATTTCAATGACAGAACTGCTCTGCTTTCCGGCAGTTTGGCCTCCATGTTTAAATACGTTTGAATGATGGCAGACGTTAACCGACACCACAATGCCGCCAATACATACATTATTCTTCCACTTTGCCTTTTTAGGGGTGTTTTCTAATTAGTTAGACAGATGTTGGGATGTATCTTAAGATGATTTTTATGTAATGTATCAATTATTCCACAATCGCAGTATCATGATACTGTTGTTATCATGGACAACGTAGCGCCATGTGAGTTACGCTGTGATATCCATGAAGCACAGCTGAGGCTGATAAACCAAAGTACTGCACAAGTTAACCTTGAATTTCAAGCTTTGTGCCAACCGCTTATGTGGATGTTGAGATACATCATGTGTGAAAACTTTGATAATGTATAAATCTTTGGTCGCATTGAAAGAATAGTCGTGGATGATAATCCATCAGTGATTAGAGACCACTGTGGCCATCCCTGGAGCCATGTGGCTAGCATACCTAAAAATGTCAACTAGTCAATAGTTCCCCGTGTTAAATTTGAGGATCTGCTGCTATAGTTTTGTTTTCATCCCCATAAATTGACTCTGTTTCAGCCTCAGAATGTTAGAAAACAAGTCATTTCGAGGATGCCATCTTGGCTTCTCAGAAGTTCTGACGGCTCGATTTCACCATTTTGTGATTTCATAGACTAAATGACAAAATGATTCATCCCCCAAAGTAAAAAAACAAAACAACAATTGGTAGATTAATTAAAATGAAATAATTGTTAATTGCAGCTCTGGGGACGAGGCAATGTTTGAATCCTTGATGTTATAGATTTGTAAACACAGTCTGTTAAATTTCTATTTTTTTTTCTCCAGCCCTTCATCTTTTCTGAATTAACACAATGAGTTTTTCCCGCCAACAGTTAGATCAGTCTACTTTGTCAGTTGCGTGGAAGAAATAAGACGGCCTGCCTAATTATGAAAAGACTGCAAACAGATGATGACATCTCAGGGAAACGTTTTCTAAAAGTTGAGGATTTCAGTCTGCGCCGCTCGTCCATCCTCCTGCCTCCTGCGTAAGCCGTCATCGTAACCCACATAAACCTTCTGCCATAACCTCTTTTGTTCCACTTCTACACGTCTCCGCCATCCAACACCTTGTCTCACATTCAAGCGCGTCTCTCTTTCTCTCGATAGATGCTTGAAGTAACTAAACTTCTTCTTATGGGAGAAGAAGTAGTGCATGAACGTCAAAGCAAATGAGCCCCCACCGCCGCCGCCGCCGCCACCTCCGAACCCCTCCTGTCCCCTCCTCCTCCTCTCTGCGAAGCAGTTGATTGCGGCCCGTTTGATGTCCTAAACGCGGCGTGCTAAGATTTGCTCTCTGTTCCTCGCCGAGCCCGTTTGAAGCTCTGCATGAGCGACACACATTTTCGACGTTACACTCTGCTAAAATGGGCAATTATTTTTTTCCCCCCCCTTTTTTATGTTTGGCTTTAGAATCGCGGCGCACGAGGAGGAGGGGGGGAAGAGACAGGGAGCGATGACTTGCACCCACACATTCCTCTAACTAAGACGTAAATATGCATGGTGCAAAGACCTTTCTTCTGAGACAGGCGCTTTACTGTTTCCTAAACTTTTTTTTTTTCTTTTATTCTGTCACAAGCATTACTGAAATTACACCTCCTGCAGATATCACCAGCATGCACCTATTAAGACCCATATATTACTGTCAGTAGTGCTTGGTTGAACCTGCTTCAACGACTCCTCAGCATCTCTAAGCACTTTCATAAGCTTCCTCTGTCGGTCGTGGGAATATAAAAGAGTCCTCCGCGAAACAAGTTGCTGTAAAGGGGTTTTATTCACCGTGCGAAGCGCTACAGAAGCCGCCCCAGGCTCGCTTTTTCTTTCTACACCCACCACAGCAGCTCCAAGACAGTGGCTTGGAAGAAGAAAAACAAAAAGCTCTAGCCTTGGACCTGCTCCTCACCCACCCACTCGTCTCCATGTGAAGCAAGGTCACCACTTTATGTAGGTTTATCATTTTACAGACTTACATTTGACACACAGTTGATCCAAAGCTCCAGAGCTCCGTCAGACTGCGATATCCGCTTGGCTGCGGGTTTAGCTCGGTGCACTGTGGCACATTGGCAACATATGCAAACGCGCGCACACCCGCACATACACACACCGAGGCACACACACTTCTCTCAGAGCTTGGCCTGTGCCCAGCATTGCACTCCCCTTTTATGACCCTTGCTTTATGGTTTATTTAAAAAGTAACAGTCCCTTTATAGGTCATTAAAGCAGAAATAAAAGACAGCAGACGGCCTGCAGTGAATAGAGGAGTGAGCAGACGCCAGCCAGATTGGCTTGAAACACACACGCACGCACAAATGCGAGCGTATGCGAGGGTGCAGGCGAGGCCAAGGGTTGCGACCCTCCTGGTGGCAGTGGGTGGTTGCACATCATCACTTTACACATCGTTACTCCGGGCGTATATTGTGCCGCGACAGCGTGCGAGTGGGGACGCAAACAAACACATGTACCACACGCATACATGTACGGAGAGATTAATTAGACATTTTTCGAGATGGATAAACGAAGATGATAATACATGCAAATGCGGAGCTGATGCAAGCACACACATGTAGTGGAGAGCGTGCGGCAGATATCCTGGCAGGCAGGCAGGCATGAATCACATGTAATTTCATCCTTTTAGGTTTCCCCCCTCTCTCTCCCTCTCTCTCTCTCTCTCTCTCTCTCTTTCTCTCTCATGCTTACCCTCTTCTCATTCACACACACTTTGACCTGTGCGTGATGGCAAAATGGGCATGATTAACTGTACAGAAATGTCAGCCGAGAATAATGGCTGAAATGTAATTACTGAACGAACGTGGTCCACAGAGAGACAAAGCAAGACGGGGAGTAAAAGGAGAGGCAGAGATGAAAAGAATTCAACGTTATTGCAGTCATCGAGTGCGCCGGCGCTGCGCGTCGCGATAAAAACAGAAATTCTGCGCGTGTTTTCACGCTGGTCGAAAGTTCGTGTGCAAGAGCGCTCCCCTTTCTGCGTCAGTAAATGTGAGCACATGTGTTCAAAGTGACACGCGATGATGTCTCTCGTTGTATCCAATCAGCTACGTGATTGACTGCGTCTCCACAGTGCCATTAGAACTGCTCGGCGATCGTAAATCTAAGCGCACGTCTACGGCGACACAGATACACGATAGAGAGATCTGCGTGAACTTTGTGACAGTGAGCATTGAGAAAGTAATTGAGCGTTAGCTTGCATGTCAAGCGTTAGTTCCTGCCTTTGCTTTAAATAATTCTGTCTCATTCGGTGTATTGTCCTTGGACTGATGTGTGAAGAATGGCGGTGCGCACACATGTGTACTAATTGTGTACGAAGACAAAAGGCAGGTGAAGAAACACAGGGAGTGGGCGAGCGCGTGTTTCTTTTAATAGCGCAAGACGTCGCACGGTATGTCTCAGTATTTGCTAACAAGAGAGAGAGAGAGAGGGAAAAAGCAGAAAAGGAAAGAAAGAGGCTTGAGTTTGGAGCGACAGAGTTTTCTATACCTTATCTCATGAGAGCGTCAGACGAGGACCATTAGTCGCCTTTTGTGACATTTTCAGAGGCAGCTCTTTCCTTCTGGATGAAGTTAGGCTGGAGCTCTGCTTTGCTATTGCAGTGTGATGTCTGACATTAGCGTTGTGTGTGTGTGTGTGTGTCATCTCATGAACATGTGGTCCGTTTTTTTCTTTTTAACCGTTTGCTTTCAGGAACACGGCTGCAGCGACCCTCCTCTCTCTCTCTCTCTCTCTCTCTCTCTCTCTCTCTATCAGCTCATCTCTCTCTCATCTAGCCGACCACAGAGCAGGAGAGAGAGAAAAGAGAGGGCGCAGAGAGCGAGGCCATAGTCTTATTAGTGATAATGAGAGAGAGCCACTCTGCCAATTTACATCTGTAATCTGATATTAGCTCCTGCCACCCGCACTAGAAGAAGCACATGCACACACACACACAGACGCTCACGGGCGTGCACACATTTGCACCACAGACGTGGGCGCACACACGCTAGCACATGTGAAATTAGTTATTCATATTCATGTAAAAAAGCAAAACTGCTTTCGGGGTGAAAACTAAAGCGCCTCTCGAGTACAAATACGCTCCAAAGAAACCAGAAATATCAAAACAGATGCGAGGAAGAAGGTGACGTCAGCGATGCTAACTCGCTAACTGACATGTGATCATCGTTTTGGGCGCATTTTGGGTTTTCATCCTTGCGTGTTTTTGCACAACTCAAGACAGCAAACAGCCGGGTCTAACCTGATATGCTATAACTTGCATGATGGGAAATGTAGGATCCGGCGCTTTTGGAAACTTGAGCCATTCTAGGTACTGAAAGTCAGGATATCTGCGTATGTATTAAGTGTTTTAGTAATGAGAGCTGTATGCCACAGCACTTGGTCTGCCCCACAGGACATCCTGAATCGTTAACCGTAACAACGAAATCAACAGAATTAGGGAGTGCAGAAGTCTGTGCAGGCCAATTTAGTGCGTGAAAAAGAATAACAAGTCACCTGAGCTTTTGAGGAACACAGTGTTTCGGATAAAAAGATGCACAAGGTGAAACGACACATCTTTTTACTAAAGCCACAGGTTGTAAGAAACTAGAAACCCAATGCACCAGTAAAAATAGAAATACTCCTAGTGTTTTATTAATCATAGGTCCGGGTACAGACAGGACAGTGAACCCAGATGAACACTTAATTATGAATACGAGATTCCATTTCCACTCCTCAATCCCACACACTGGACCTTTCAGGAAACATTTCAAGATATTCAAAGGCTCAATTTCTGATGTGAAAACCGTCTCAGTTGTTTGATGGGCTCCAATTTTTGTTGCAGTCTGCGGCTTCAGTGCAAAGATGTGCTGTTCACATTGTGAATGAGATGCCTGGCGAGGAGTCTGTGTCGAAATGTTGTGTCTCAGTGCCAGATCTTCACATGATTGATTTTAATTTGCACCTTCTTTGCACTCCTAATGCACTCCTTAATTTATTACACAAGAGCGAAAAGCGGCAGCAGAGGGGTTTTTTTACGCGCTCGCGGCAACACGCGCGCCTGCAGACGAGCACACATATATTGACGTATTCTCTCAGTTCTGCGAGACCCATGCGGCGCAACACAACATTCATGCTAAACCTTACAACACGTGTAAACCCTCACACATACAAACTCACTGTATGACACATATATGAGGGAAATTCATCCTCAGCCTGTTTTCTAGATCGGGAAATTGATGGATAAAAGAAAGCAGATCCTCTCGGGCGAACGCCGAAGAACTCGGTTGATTCTCGGGAACATGTTCATGAATATTCCATCGACACCGGAGAGGCGCATCTCTCAATCGCTCTCAATCCCTTGTGTTTCAATTAGATTCCAAACCACCCAGAATCAGCTAATTGTCTTGAGCACTTGAGCATGTATGGCAGGATCCCCGCCGCCGGTGACTACAATGTGGGTTTCAGCTACGAGGGTGACAGAGCATTATGCAAGCCAGAGGGGGAAACCTTTTAGCTATAACATCACACACTTTTAACATACTGTCATGTTTAGCAGCAAACTATTCCACCCCGTCTCTCTACACGTGCACGTCGCTTCGGCGTAACTTTTGTCATCCTGGCGGGAAGAGCGCCGTATGGATCTGCGCGGTGAAGCATTAACTTACAGCAGCACGTCTCGCTCCGAATCGAATCCGCTCAGTTCCTGAAAGCTTTTTAAAAGCACATTATTTAATGCAAATAAAGTAGAATTATGACCGCCGTATCATTTTCGCAGGTATCAGGGTGTTATTCAACAAACCGTCATCTGCCTACAGTTCTTCCTGTTCGTCTTATAAGTGCAAATTAGGCGACAAATATACGATTCAAGTTTGAAAGAGGACAGATGAAATCGGTTGTATTGAGAAAGGTATTGAGGCAAGTCCAAGGCTTTTAAATGCAGATGGAAAGCAATTAACAGCCGGTACGTGTAATTTGTGTAAGAGCTGCTTGCCATTTCTTTGCTCTGCATATATATATATATATATATATATATATATATATATATATATATATATATATATATATATATATTTTTTTTTTTTTTTTTTTTTTTTTTTTTCTTTAAGCGTATTAGAATCTTAAATTCCAGCCACTTTGACACCAGGGACAGGTTGGGATGTATGTAAAGAGAGAGTCTTGGTTTGTTTATTTGGTAGATAAGCTTTTTTGAAATAAGTATATCGTGCCTGTTTATTTCAATTTGATATCTGGAACAAATGCCAATATATATATGTTACTGCTTGCATGATTCCTGAAGAGCAAAGCCTGTTGCTCAGTATAGTTATTGCTACCAATAAACAAAGGATTTTGCAAACTGAATAAAAGGCGCTGATCTTGTATCTCTTCTTGTCTGAGGCGCACAGCCAGGATAATATTTGGGGGCAACCTAAGAATTTTGGGACCTCTCATGCCACTCATATTGGAAAATAGGAATGATTTTTGTACATTAATGTCAGATTATTTACAACATAATGGTGATGAGCGCTGGTTGGAGGGGCCCCCTGGAAGTTTTTGCCTTGGTCCCCTCAGCATTTCTTCATGAGGGCATGTTCGCCAAAACGGACTCCAAGATGTCTAATGGAGCGCATGATGTAGAGCTCAAACAATTGCTCGTTTTATCAATAAAGTCAATTGACAGGAAAGTCATCTGTAACTGTTTTGCTATTCGATTAATCATGGTCTGGTTTCCACTTTTAAAATTTGAGGGTTTGCAGCCTTTTCTCTGTCTTGTATAATAATAATTGCTTTAGAAGTTTGGATTGGACAAAACAAGATATACGATGTCATCATCTGGGCTTTAGGATACATTTCATAGCTCAAACAAATACTTGAATAATTGAAAAATGATCCACAGATGAATTGATGATCTAAACAACTGTTTGTCTAAGGCCTTGTCAAATATAAAAACATATCTTGTCACAATCATTTCTAAGTATTATTTTTATTCACACCAAGAACACCTCGATCACAACTCTTTTTCTAAATCATATCTTGATACAATTAAGACTGCAGTACGGGACTTTTACATATAAATGAACATCACTATGTCACTCACACGATGCTAATGAAGCCTTTCACTACCAGATAAACATCTCTGTATTTCACAGGATGCTGAAGTTTTTAAGTCTGTGGTAACTTTCTCTGCGCTAACGCACCAGCAGGGAGGTGTTTTACATCAACCAACAAAGTTTGGTTATCCAGAGTTGAAGGACGGATGAACTGTAGAAACAGAGCACATTGGATTAAGGCTGGAACATATAGCATCGGAAGCACATCGACAGCGTTTGTGGAATTACTGTCACTGCCAGAAATAGTAGACAAAAGGTCGGCACTGCAGGTTGTTTAGAGATTAGTTTTTGCACTCTTGATAATCTTGACAACCAAAAGTTTACCATCGCAGCTCTTGAGTGTCACGGAAAAGAGCACACGTCTTGGACGTATTCCAGCCTCCTGTCTGCTTTCATCTTACTGCATTTATTTTGGCCCGTATGTAAATTTGATATATGTGGATAACGATGTTTAGTCATCCGTCAGCGTGCTGAGTCAGAGTCTGGCTCCAAATTGGGATATCCATCATGCAAGAGAGAAAAACACATTAATTGGATTTAAAACAAATATGGTATAGTTTGAAGGATGGTACATAATTTAAAGGTTCTTGCTCGACAAAAAAAAGCAGCAGAACCTGAGACGTTTTCATTTCTTACCCGCCCGTTCATACGCTGATCTTTCTGCTATATGGATGTCACATTTTGGAATAATCTCAGGGACCTTCTGGCCTCTCATTTCTCCCTCATCCTAGTGATAATGTAAACCTGTGACCTCAATATCTGCCTTAATTTAACACTCTCCATTCTACGCTTTCCTTTCAGCATTAACCCGAAGCTGCATTAACCTTACTTAGCGCCTCAAAGTGCCTAAACCCTCTTACCTTCGAGTGTGGAGAGAAAAATAGAGCCAACCTAAGCGCCGTGCGTGCGTGTGCACTGCATTTCCTGTTCGACCGAGAGTGACTTCTACTTCTCCCTTTCAATATTGTGCGCGCCGTCTCCCCCCTGCACACCGCCAATGTACTGTACCACACAGTCCTTCTCACCAATTACCTGTCTGTATCTCTCCGTCTGCGTCGTGTGATTGAGAGAGGGTGTGAGAGGAAGAGGAGGTGCGGATGTGTGTGTTTACTTGTGTGTGTGCATACCTGCATACATGGAGGCTGTGCACGTGCGTGCGTGCGTGCGTGCGTGCGTGCGTGTGTGTGTGTGTGTGTGTGTGTGTGAGAGAATGTGTGTCCACGTCTCATTCTTCTGCCTCTGTTTCCCCTCCGGATCTCATGTATAATTTATGGCGCCTCTCATGAATATGCTAATTAGCCGGCGTGCAGGGAGAGGTGAGAGGGCTTCCCCTGTTCTATTCTTACATTCGTCTGATGAGAGAGGGATGGAGAAGAGAGAGGGAGAGGAGGGGGGGGGGGAGAAACTGGGAGAGTGTGTGTGCTTGCTGCTGGAGAGGGGAACGGGAATAAGTGAAAGGAGGGAAAAACGACGAAGGGCAGAGGAGGAAAACGCTGGAAGGAGAGGAGTGTGGAAATACATTTACGAAATCCTCGGCGCTTCGACAAATAGGCATTGTGGCAATATGGACGGCGGCGAGCCCATGTTGTGCTATATTGTGTTGGAGACAAATGAATCACCCATGCTGAGGGGACGTGGAGAGGCGAGATTGGAAGAGGTAGTGAGAGAAACGGGGAGATGAGAGGGGGGGAGAAAAAAAAAAAAAGGGAGAAATAGTTGTCATTGTTCCATCAGCATTTCAGTCGTGTTTTTGAAGGGGCTAGACAGGCAGGCAAATAGGACCGTTATTCCAGTTTCAATTGCTTCTCCCATAAATAGATGATAGGTGCCAAGATTCTGAAGACGCGTTGAAAAACACCCTTCTGAGTATCGTTTCGAGACAAAGGCAAGAACAGGGGTGACGCAAGCCCCGAGCACTAATCAGATAAATTGCAGCGAGAAAGAGAGGTAGAGGGAAGAGAGATTAATCCAATAGCTAACAAACTAGCAAACTAAACATCAAACGCTTCGCCTTCAAAGTTGCGTAACATGAAAAACCCTTTAAACCACATCAAAACCCTCACAGACAGCTGAGGGAAGATCTCACTCTCCTTTCTTCTCTCGTTCTCTTGAACTCTCACTGTCAGTCTATCTGCAAACCTCTCTCCCTTTTTCTCTCTCTCTCTCTCTCTCTCTCTCTCTCTCCCTCTCTTTCTCTTTCTCTCTCTGTCTCACACTCCACCTCTCTCGCTCTCCCTCACCCCCGTGTCTCTCTTCTTCTTTTTCTGTCTCTCTCCTCGACTATCTCTCCTCGGGAGTTCAATCATGAGGAGTGAGTCTCATGTGAAATAGTGCATGGCATGCAATATGTGTGTGTTTGTGCGCGCGTGCCGATGAGTGCGCACGATCTCTGCTTGAATGCGTACAGTTAGCTGAGTTTCTGTGTGTGTGTGAGTGTGTGTGTCTGTGTGTGTGTGTGTGTGTGTGTGTGTGTGTGCACGCTGTCTTCCCTCCTGGCACCCTCTGGGTAGAGAGAGCATTCCAGCGGGCAGCTCATGATTCAGCATCTGTCGCCCTGCTTATGTAAGAGAGCAGACACAGCCTGACTGACTTAGCTGACTGACTGACTGGGTGAATGGCTGAGTTACTGACTGACTGACTGACCAACTGACTCAGTAAACAAATTGATTTACCGAAGCGCAGACGGGCCGACTTGACTGACTGATTATCTGTCCGGCTAAGTTCGGGGATGCGGTTTTACATTATTGAAGCAGCACACACAAGAGTTTTCATCAATATTAACACTTTTTTTTTTTTTTTTTTTTTTCGTCTGAACAACTGGAAAGCATCACATCGAACAACGTGCGGACTGTGTGTCCAGATGGGGGTTGAAGCCAGTTTCAGAGATGATGCAAACAAAGTGAGTGGAAAGATGTGATTAAAGCTGGGGTTTGTAAAACTGGAGAACTGGAGTATCTGACAGAAAAAATCAGATGTCCATCCTTCATTGCCACCCCTCCAAAACTCATGCTCTGCGCTCAACATCCACACCACCAATACTATTTAGCACTCGAGAAAAAGATTTAGTTTGTCCCAATATGAAGTTTGTGACATGCAGCACGCCAAAATCACCAGGTGATCCAACTACAGTCAGTCATATTTTGCAGTATGCAGGCCAGCGTGCTTTTCCGGCGACAGTCCCGCGCGCGGCAGAAGATATGTCTCATACGTCATAATGCGCCACGCAAAAATAAACATTTGGCGGCTCATTTGACAGAATGACTGACACGGCAGTTACAGATTAAGGCACATATAAGCCTTAGTACTACTTTCTTTTTTCGTGCTAGGGCTGCGATGAATATGGGAGCAAGAGGGTGAATGTTCAAGGCCCACTGTGTTGACAAAGTAGTACGTCCGAAAAGTATGCACACCGCATGCCACAGTGTGTACTTTTTAAGGGTGGCTGCAGTCTGTACTGAAAGTAAAAAACAAAAAGCTTGCCATTGGGAACGCGCCCATGAACACACACCACCTGACTACACTGTCTGCCCTGTAGCCAGCCATGAGATGCGTTAGCAACTAGTTTGCTGCGTTCAACAAGCTCTCTTAACTCTTTTAGTCTGACAAATACATAAATAAAAGACTCTCTTAAATGCCACAATCGTGTCACATCTTGAAACAATCAGCTGCCATGAATGCACCTCAGACAAAAAACACCCCCCTGCTAGGCAGTTGCTGCTCGCTGCTGTGCCCGTGTGCTTTGTGCTAACTGGGTTAGCTGCTAAACGAGAATCTGTCACTGCTGCAGCGACTCATTCTTCAGCTTAGGGTCTGTGTACTGTGAGCGCAGCATCGCTAAACGTAATTCCCATTCAACATGCATGAAAACACTTCATATCAGCATAATGAGCTAAAAAAAAACGACTGAGGTTATTGTTAGTGCTAAACCGTGTTCAGTTAGCATGTTAGCACTGGAAGATTCTGGCTACACTCTAGAGCGACGAGCTGGCTTGTGTACCGTGTAGCTAGACAAGACAAGGCTGGACGAAATAACTGAACGGCCCGTGCCAGCTTTTTCTTTTCTCTTTTTTTGTCACAGCATTTGATTTACTGATTGCTGTCAGGATGTTAAGAGATCTATTCTGCAAGAAATGCTCGTAAAGTAGCTCACAAACCCAAGCTTTAAGGCGCTTCATCACCACAATCACGTCCGTCTCTCTTTTCCTGTCCATTTCCTGCCCATCTCTACACCGACAACTGTCAAATTTAAAAAACTGAGACAAGAAAAAAAGAATTCCTCTCCGTACCAAACCAGAAACAGACATCTATAAAACAAAGAAACCAAAAAAAAAAAAACCCATATCCTCTCCCAAAAATGATGCTTGAATTTGCAAGCAAAAGGCGAGAAATAGAAGGAAAATGCAAAATGCAAAAGAGACTCGGAGGAGAGAGAACTTCAAGAGGACCTTCAGGCAAACTGTGGCTCAGCACTGAAACCCTTACATCCAATAAAACCCTCCTCCCTGTGTGATGTCCCACTTCAAGCACTAAAAGCAAAGTATGTTTGAAATAAAACTTGGTCTAACTTGGTCTGCTTAGTAGTTGATGTCTAAATCTAACCATCACTGACTCAACAGAACTTTCGGCCCTGACTCACCAGCCTGGTGATGCTGACCAACTAACTATCCGTCCTCCTGATGTGACAGCTGTCGAGCGAACCGACTCACACGCCGACTGAAGCCGGATGACTGATGGGCACGCTGGCTGCCTGGATGTCTGATTAAACGTCTGATTGGCTGGCTGCCTGGCTGGCTGGAGTCGGGGCGAGAGCGAGAGAGAGAGAAAAAAAAAAAGAGCGGAGAGGAGAGGAGAGGAGAGGTGGCGCACGGAGGCAAACCAGAGTTCATTACAGTAAACTTGCAGAGGCAGTGGTGACAGGCCGAGAGAGGGTGCGGAGTCGGGGAGAAATTGAGAGTGACATGAATACTCTGAGCCCCCATGCAAATAGATGCAGTTACCTAGATGCCCCCCCCTCCTCCTTATACAGACACAATGGCATAGAAGCACACATGCACACACACACACACACAAAATAGAGAATAGCCGCTCACACACAGAGAAAAAAGATTAAGAGTGGAGGTTCATGTGTAGAGTGTGTGGAAGGCTTGTTTCTACGGCTGAAGGTTGTCAGTGGCCGGGAGCACAGAGGACAGAGGTAGGGGGTAAGTCCGTGTTTCTGTGTGTGTGTGTGTGTGTGTGTGCGTGTGTGTGTGTGTGTGTGTTTGTGTGCGAAAGAAAAGATAGAAATGAAAGGAAAAAAACAACAGAAAGAAAGAAATATCAACAAGGAACGAAGAAACGATGAAGGAAACTGGAAAAAAGAGAGGAGATTGTGCTCAGCAGCATGACCTTCAGTGTCGGGCTGTGGGGAGGATCAACCTCTGGGAGACATGGGCGGCTTGGCAAAGTCACTCCTACACAGGGCTCGCTGGCAGACAGGGTCAGGCCAAACAAACACACACACGCAGAAACACCCCACACCCGGAGCCAGCCTGTAGCAGATTCTCAGCCAGCAGATATGAGTTGCAGTAACACCCGTTATGAGTGGGCTCCTCTGGCCCGCTTAAAAAAAAAAAAAGAGCACACCTCCGACGACGCACACGCGCATGTACACACTCTCCAATTCACACATCTCACATTAGTGGCCACAGACAGAGGAGAGGAGGAGGAGGGGGAGGACGTAGAGATGGTGGAGGAGGAGGGGGGAGAAAGAGAGAGAGAGGGAGAGAAGAGAGAGCGAGAGAGAGAGGTGTCGCCTCTCCTCGCTGATCCCTTATGCTGAGAGGGATTTGCATACATTTTTAATCAAAGCAAATTAGATCATAACCAAATTAAATCACGCTTTCCAGCCGCCCCCTTCTCTGTCTGCCTCCTGTTCCATCCACCCACCTATTCCTCATCATTTAATTATAGTCACTAATAGGTATGGTTAGACAAAATAAAAAAAAAACGCTGCACACATATGGAGCAAACCGGCAAAAACATACATGGAAGATCTCTTTGTTTTAAACTCACCATCCATCCAGGAGTGAGATTCAAAACACGGAAACTGGATTTCGACATATAGTAGAAGCTGAACTGATTTTTAAGGTTTGCGTCTGCCTTTGCAACATTCGGCGGTTATGCTACTGTGTCGGTCGAACATGTACCAACGAAGACGTAGCAATAAATCAAAAATGAAAACACACACACACACAAACACACGCACGCACACACAGGCAAAGCATGCACATTGGCCAACAAAACAGTCACCCACCACAGAAACTAGACACCTCCTCCTACATTCCTCTCCACACCCTATGCTGCTTAACAGATTGGTATCGGCCCCCATCGCTAGCGACTGCCCATTACACAAAGACTTCCTACTGTTGTCCGATAACTCAATCACAACCCTATTACAGGCAATCATCATGAAGTCCACCTCTTCACCGGCCCAAACACGCTTTGTTACAAACCCAATTTGTCACGATTTCATCCCAGACGAAACGCATGCACGTGCCAATTTGCACACACACACACACACACACGCGTACAGTACACAAACACATGTGCATGTTTAAGTGCATTGTGTTTCTCTTTCTTCCTGTCTCACACACATGCACGCCGGCACACACAAATGTGCCTGCAGGCCTATCTGAGATGCAGACTCCCATGTCCCAGTAAATGATATTAAAAGTCATATCATGAATAAATCAGCAGGCAGGGCCCAAACGTCTCCTCCATGACACATTTACATACAGTAGACAGAAGACAGAGGACAGGGAAGATAGAGAAAAAGGGGGGGGGGGGGGGACAAGAATGCCAGAAGGTAAAAGCACAGTGCATATAAATACACTGAATACACTCATTGGTGTTCTCTTTATCAATTATTCGGCGGATTATTAATCACTTTGTCTGCAACACGTCTGAAAATTACTTGCATTTGATCGCTTTAACGGTCCGAACAATAAAGAATCTGGAACCAATGGATTTCTGTCCATTTTGCTCAGAAAACTGCAGTTAATCGCTCGTCTGAATCGTCACTAATCGACTTATTCATTGATTAACTGTTTAAGCTCGACTGTAAACACACAGAAAACCCAATACTTTCAACAATATGTGTGCAAAGCATCTCAAATTTGCATGAGCACGTGATAGCAAAGTCAAATTTTGTATCAGTTCCAATTGGCAGTCGTCCACGAACACAGGTTCATCTGAGTCAAGCTTGCTTAAACCTTAACCAAACCGAGCGAGGACGGCTCTTTGTAGCGCGTGCCATAAGATTTCTCATTAACAGGTTAAACTCACCTGGAGGTCGGCTCCTGCTGCTCGAAGCCATTTACGTTCCACAGAGATGAAGCGAGAGTTTCTGGCCCATTTCAATTCCTACCTGGGGGAGAAATATGAGACACAAGTCCGGAGGCTATAAACAGTCATTTCCACAGTATATTTAAAAGGAGTGCAAACACTTAGGAGGCCTTGTAGAATCGAGGCATTTCAAATCTGAGCGTGCGAACGGTGACTCTAATGCTCGAAGGCGTGATTAGTTCAATGTTTTTTTTTCTTAACATCAAGCAGCAGCTGTAAGAACTAAAGAGATAACTTGAGCCTTCATATAGAAATGAATTATATTTTCGAAAAATCTGTCTTTAATTATTTCAATCTAAAGGGGTGCCAGGCAAGGGGCCAATTTTGCGAGATGCTCGTCCATGTGTTTTGTCTCAGTGTTAGTTTGGATGTGTTGGCCTAAATCAAAAATTACCATACTAATGACAATAGTGTAAGATGTTTGTAGAATGTTAATGGTTTCAAGGCTATGGCTAGCTAAAGTTAGCTGTGTCGCATCAACAAATAACATGTGTTTGCTTGTTTTTGTTTGTGGTTAGCGTTAGCTACATTGACCAAAGAGCGCATCCATGTTAAAGTTTTTTACTTGCCTTTTCACGCACACAGAAAATGTTGGGTTTTTGGGCATGATTAGTAGAGTGTTTTTCTCCAAACAATGAGCAGCAATTGTAGGAAGATCACATGCTAGCTTGCTAGAGGCAGCTAGCAAATATCTTATTTGGAGTTTCATCCATGTATTTAGTGTAAGCTTTAGCTTAAATTACAAATGACAACATGCAATGAGAGTAGTGTCGGATGTTTGCAAAATGTTAATGATTCAAGGCTATGGCTAGCTAATGTTTACTGTGCTGCCTGAATAATTAAAATGTTGCTTGTTTTTGTGGTTAGCATTACTTGTCCAACAAATATGAAGCAAAGATTTCATTTTTGGGTGTGATTGCTAAGATGTTTTTCCTTAACACTGAGACACAGTTGTAGGTAACTACATAGATAACTTGAGGCTTTATTTAGAAATGAATCAGCCTACGTCTAACATTATTTCCATCATGAGGTGGTGCCACATTGCTCAGGCAACATGCCAAATTTGCTAGCTTGCTGGAGGCAGACTAGCAGACTTCTCATCTGAAGTCTTGTCTTTGATTTTGTAATAGTGTTAGCCTCAATGAGAAATGGCAATACACAATGAGAGTAGTGTTTGTTAGATGTTAGTGGATTCAAGTCTATGGCAAGCTAATGTTTGCTATGTTGCATCAAGTTTGCATTGAGTTTCTTACCTGACAACAAACATCTAGCATAGAGTATCGTCCACGTAACTCTGTTCTTCCTCCACCTTTTAGTTGTACACACAAGTTTAGTTTTTTGCAGAAGTCCTAAGCAGACTGCAAAGGCATAAGGTGGGTAGTTCAATGGAACTGGGAATGTGGAGAATCCCAAGCTTTAATGCACAGTCATTGAAACAGCTTGAAATCTCCAGTAAAGCTGAAACAGTGACTTCATTTATCAGTCTATCAAGAGAAATTAAAATCATAAGCTTTTATTTGTCAAACAAGTTTCAGCTTCTCAAGTTTCAGCGAGAGGATAGCTACTTTTTTTTGTTATGTGATTTTCGAAGTGACCGTAAACTGAACATTTTTTTAAAGTTTAAAGCTGTTGATCACACGAAACAAGCAGTGTCAAGTAAAGTTGGTGTTGAGGCAATTATTTTTCCTATTATTTGTTTTTTTATATATTTTATAGACCAAAAGATTGACTTATCAACGTGAGAAAATTGGCTTTATCTCAAGCAATCAATAAAACGGATGAGTGACAGGCATTGATTAACATCAGTTACAACACTTTTGCATGAACTGTGTGTGCACATTCATGTAAATGCAATAATGCACTGGCATTTAAAAAACAAATGAGCGAGTTATTTTTAGCTGCGGAAGAAAACGACTTGTTCCTAAATATAGTTCTGATTTCATCTTTAATTTCTGCAGGTGCTGAATGTGAAGCAGGCTGAAACAGATTCAATAAAAGCAGTCGTCTATTATTATTACTGAATGCTTTAAGATTTAGCAAACGCCGTCACAGGTTGCCTTTCATGGTCACCAGGGGTAAACCAGCTTTTGTTCACAAAGAGACGGACTTTTAGCAGGTTTTGTCATTCATCTGTTCATGCAGACAGAATCCTAATGAGTTTCTCAAGTAAACCAGTTCCTGCTGAAGCACTTACAGCATGTTTTTACATTGTAACTCATTGAAGAAAGCAGCAGATCTTATCACTTGGGAACTATGAGTCAACTTAGTTTACTTGTGCTGCTACTGACAATTAAATCCCAAAGTCACACAGCACTTTAGTGACTGGGAGGTTGTAGCTGTCAGGGAGAAGCATATCGTTGAGGTATAAAGATTTCCGGACCTCTACGAGGCAGTCTCACTTTTATGGAGGTGATATTAAGAGAGACATTTCCTGGTTAGCCATTACAGGAGAGAACGGCTCGTCGGGTGATAAATCAAGCAAAATGATACACAAAAGACTCATGAATCCAGCGCAGCGCTCCGTATTCACTTTGCATGCCATATTATGCTTCTTATTACGGGCTGTGAGATTCTGTTCGCGCCGTTCGAGTGTGTCCAACATGTGCAGTCGGGGTCAGATGATGAGCGCCTTGTGAGTTTTGGTCCTCACTTTTCTGCAACTCAACCTAAAGGCATTCTGTTGTCATTTAAAACAACATGATGTAACTTTTTCAGCTTCAAACTCGCTCTCATGCCTATTGGAAATCAGTTGAAGTTATGTAGCCTAAAAAAACATTTCTGGGGCGAAAAAATGTTGCAGCATTCTCCAGGACAAGTGAAGTAGATGGAGACGTGTTTTAAAACGTCCAAAACAAACTGAAAAAAAGCCTCCAGATCCCAAATTGATTCGAAAAGACATTATCTACACCCTCCTCAATGCAAGCTAACACTCATAGCTTAGCAGCTGCACAGAAGGTTTCGGCTTTAAAAGGGGTTTAAAATAAAGCTTTTGAAACCAGTTTCGGATCCAAAGACGTGGATCAGCTTGGATGTGCTGTACGGAGCCATTATATGTGTATGTTTTGTTGTTTCTTTACATTTGAAAACAAATCCTCAGCTATGTCATTTGTTCAGGAGAATGCCGCAGCGCTGTTTTGCTGTGAAGCTCCAGAAATGTTTTGTGGACTTCGAAACTGGCGGCGGGGTTATACTAACTACATTCTCATTTCTGATTTCTGATTTCTACCTTCTCACAGACTGATTTTCTTTCATGAAACGATTTGCTTCCTTTGTCAAACACCTCGGTGGTGCTTTCGACAGATATTTATCACGTTTATTTTATCCTACCAGTACGTCGGAGGTTGTAGGCCAAGTATTTGTAAAAATACAGGGCGATCAGGTCAATTTCGATGTGAAACAGTTCCAGAAATCTTGCAGCAAATATCTGAGAGGTTTTGCAATGAGTTTGAGAGAAGAGGTGGAGGGAGTCCATTGGGAGTTATGTGAACTGTATGCTAAGGTGTGTACGTGTGTGTGTGTGTGTGTGTGTCTGTGTGTGAAAGAGAGTGTTGAGTGGCGCAGAGAGCAGGGAGTCGGCTGATGGGCAAAGGCATGCTGCCTGCAGGTTCAATCTGCCCGCGAGTCAGGCATCAAACTTTCACATCCACACATCAATTATTCAGCGGCCTGCATTGTCGGAGTGTTAGCATGCCACAGTGGCAGACGACAAACCTGGGTGAGGAGGAGGTAGAGGGGGGGAGAACGGGGGGGACAGGGAGGGGAGGGCAGGGGAGGGAGGACCGGGGGAAGAAAGAAACTGACGAGATGGATGGAGAGACTGCGGCCTGTGTGAAAGAAGACACGAGGGAGGAGGAGGGAAAAGGAAAAAAGCGGCCTGGGGAAACTCTTGTTTATCACTTTGCAGGAGAGACATTATAACTGCAAACACGTCCCACTCAGGTTTATTAAGATGCAGCTGTATCACAGTAACATTCAAAACGAATCCTGCTTTTTGATTCGTTTAATTCACCAATGGCCATTTTCATTTCCTATTACACTGACTTGGCTGACTTTAATTATTTGACATTGCAAAACGAGACGGAGCATGACTCATTCCACTCAAAATCAGTCAGGGACATTTGGATATTTTAGTGTTTAGTGTCAGTTTATTTTTGCGTACATGCACCCATATCCTTAACTTTTTCTTTGAGCGGTGGTATTTCACTTCTAACACCACCAACTCATGTCTTCATGCAGCGGCCCTTGATGATGTCAGCCCCTTGGCGAGGTGTGGGAATCTTTCTCATCGCCGCCATCCGTCCACTATGACGTGGACGCGGCATAAGCGCCCGTTTCCAAGTGTTCATTAGGCGGGAATGCCAGAAGACGGGTGGGATGTGTTTGAGGGGGCAGTGTGAGCCTTTTGTTCATGTAACACCCTAACCAGTGGAGCCTCAAGAAGCGGGCTGACGACTCCATGTGTTTGTAACTCGGCGTGTGAGCCGCGGCTGGTCCACACCCGGGAACGAAAAAAGTTGGGAGTTAGCAGTGGCGAGAACCGCAGTCCACGAAAAAAAAAACAGAAGAAAAGACCTCTCACCAACCAGGATTGCACGTGTAAAACTAATAATCGCTTCATTCCATGTTGTCAGGCGCTGATAGTATCGGCGATGGACGCTTTTTAACACCTGTGCTTCATCTTTTGATTGTCAGCTGCTAGAGTGACCACATATAGTCAGAAGAACAACACACCAACTTGGGAAACAGGAAAATCCGAGAAGCGAGTACACTATAATTCCCAGCACAGATCTACCAAGATTGAACCAGACTGGAGGTGTAATCACCCTGGGTAATTGAAAACACCTGCGTGTGCGGGGCCTTTAAAGCAGATCTGTCCGCAAACTACTGTATATTCTGGGTACTTTCCACACTGGAGCTTGTTCATGTTCGAAAGGAATATGGACAGAGCAGACGAAGAAAAAGATACTTGAGAATGAATGAAAAGAGGAAGAGAGCGCGGAGTCATTCAGGGACATGAGTAGAAGATCAAGAGGTGACAGGAGGAAAAACAAGAAGGAGGAGATAACAATTAATGGACACTAAGAAAGCACATTCACAGCGACTACCCTCCTTTGTCCTTTCGCTCCATCTCCCAAGCCCTGACTTTTTTTCCTCCTGTAGCTCAATTCATTGATTTTCCCCGCACTCACCTATAAAGAAAAGTATGGCTGATTTGGACTCTCACAAATTATGATGTGACATTTGGTGGAAAATGCAATGCGGACGCCGATGAGGGGAGATAATGAGATTTAAAGGGGCTTAACACCGCTGGAGTGGACCAGAATGACTTTCCACAGCTCCACAATTGACTGCATGGCTGACCCCCGTGTCAGCTTATGTCACTTATCATCTGTTAAAGGGCAAAACTGAGCGTCGCTGTTCCGTCGAAACTAAGATCTTTTATTTCCAGACAGTGCGGTGCTCCGTCTCTGCTGCTACACCCCGACACTGTTCCACGGAGCAGTTTTCGAGAACGACGCCAGGCTTTTTCAGCTGATCATGCACATACACGCATGTACTCTAACAGTCAAGTGCATGTGCACATGAGAGAGAGAGAGCACACACACACACACACACACACACACACAACATGCGCTCACACACACACTCACACAGAGGCACGATTTCCCACTTGTGTGTGAGCCATCGGAGGGAGCAGGGAGGCGACTGACAGCCAAGGCAAAGTGCTGATGGTAAGCAACATTCTCCTGAATTTCTCGAAAGCCGGGACAGGAGGGAGTGTGTGTGTGTGTGTGTGTGTGTGTGTGTGTGTGTGTGTGTGTGTGTATGGGAAAGAGAGAGAGAGAGTGTGTGTGCCCAAGATACACATACCGAGGCTTAGCTTTACAACTCTAACAGTGAATGTTTCACTACTTCTAAAGATAGACTTATGATATCTTTCTTTTATAACGTTCATAGAAAATGTATTTCACAAAGGCTTCATTGTAACTGAAGTGAAGGTAAATGAGCAACTTAGACTGGTAGATAGCCTAATGAGCAAAATCTAGATAAGACAAAGTCAAAAATGAGACTGTGGGGGTTGAAAGAGAGTAAGAGAAGAGAAATAGTTCAGATACGAGGTTATACTTAATGCCTCAGCGGACATGGTCTTGGTGTGGACCCCTAAAAATAACCACAGTGTCAACGGGCCTCCACCCGTCCTCTACCCTTGGCCTTTGAACGTCTCCTCTGTAGCTGCAGGGCATGTTAGTGACCTCTCCATCCTTGTGTTCCCACACACACACACACACACACACACACACACACACACACACACACACACACGAATACCCGTCTGTATAATTACACTTGTGAAGACCTTAACAGACTGACCTCCGACCCTGACCTCAACACTACGTACGTGATGATGAGGCCAAGGGCCTCCTAGATAACCGGGGTCAGAATGGAGCCCCATCGCTCACCTGATTCAGTGCGGGTCAGTGTGTCTACATTCAGGTGCCCTCCTGAACTCCTGACCTTGTTTGGAAAGTCGTGTTTATATTGTTCAAGTTCAATTAATTGTCATACAAAGGAAAAATGAAACCACGCTCATTGGGCATCTAGCTGAAGACTGAGAGTAAGTTACATTTGATCTAGTTTGAATGTTTGAAAAGGTCGAGTTTAAAACAAAGGAATGTGGTTCCAGTAAAGAAGTAATACTATGTACATAAACACTCCCGTATTTCTCGCATTGTCAATGAATTTTGGCGTTGGATGTACAAGTCAATGGCAAGCGGCAGATTCATCCGATATGATCATAACTTCCATGAATACTGGGCCACATGCAAAGTGGCAGATTTGCGACCACAACAATGCGGGGCTTTCTAGTCTGATTGAGGCTGGGCGGAAGGAAGCTGTCAACACTTTCCCACAGTCTTATTTGCCACCCACTACTGTCACCTAAATTGGTCAACAATGTTGTGAGAATTTTGCGAGCATCCTTTTCGGGTCGTATGTTTCCGGTCTACCGCCGCTTCTCCCACCACATTCTTGCCCACCATAACTCCTTACACCACCGAGATGCCCCCCTCTGATGTGGACAGTGTTCGACAAAAAGAAACCTAACCGCCACCTCGACCTAGCGCTAAAATAGTAAGGGGGAATTTTCTTTTCAAAGGTTTTTCTCACATTTCTCCTGCTATATTTTATTTTTACAAGAACACAAACAGAACAGCGACACGAACGCACACACGCGCAGACACTCATTACATAATTACAATTGTTCTCCGCTTTGCACATTTACTTTATCGCACGTTGCGACAGTCCTACACATTCACTTGTGCCTCCTTGCTTCTCTGTGCCGCCCCTGTCTCACACACAAAGACACATTGACCGACTGGGCTGACCGATCCTGCCCATTGGACCATCCCTGATATACCTCGTGTGCAGTGGGGCGAGCGCATGCCAACACGGCGTCTGCATGCAATCTTGATCTTGAGTCACTCAAGCAGGCAGACAGAGGACGAGGGGATAGAGGAGGGGGAGAGCGAGAAAGGAGGGGGCGGGGGGTCCAGCACGGAGATCATCTATATTTCATAGACCTCTCAATTAGTGTCAGTGTTCACGGGTGGGAGGTCGGGGAGCAGTACCTGTCTATTTATGCTTGGCCTGTGCCATCCAACCCCCTTACCTTTTCCCTCCCCTGCAGAACCCAATAGGAGGTCCGATTCAGGTTCCCTTCGGGCCTTTTCAACCCCTAATGAACGAGAAGCCGCCGTTTACTTGCAGGCAGCGGTTTTGATCTGATATAATATGCCCAAATGTGATAATTGTGTTATTCTAACTGTGAGAACACGCAGGATAAATAAAAATCCCACGGGATGGCACGTTCGAGTCAGACGTTAACATTTATCATGGTTTTCATGGCGCACAGATGGCGAGGTCGGCTTGTCATAAAACATTAAATGGTAGCAGAAACGTGTAAAACTGCATCGAAAATAACAATCCCAGATTAGCCCTGCTGCATGTTTTTATTTTTTTCAAATCGCGTTATTCGTTTCAAATCTCATTATCGTGACACTGAAGTGATGTGGAAATTTGTGGCTGAAGGTATGAGAAGCTTCACATTTTTTGGATGATCCAGAATAGTCCAAATTAACTGGATTAACACTCCCCATCACTTCCTTTTTCTAAGTATATCCCGTGTGTCAACATCCCACCTATACGACCAGGAGGATGGTTACATAATTGCACTACTAGAGCCAGACTGCTTGACTCATTCATTGGTTCAATCTCTCCTTATCCTATTAGACCTTATGAATAACATATTATATTATTTCTTCTAATTATCTGATTTATACCGACGTAGGCTGTATATTGCGAGTGATAGCTTCAGGGCTACAGTGGCGTGCATTTAAGCACTATCATGCCGAACTTAATAGCTTTATGTGATTTCGAATCCAACCATGCAGAGAAGTCTTTCAAATTAAAGCGCTAATTAGAGAAACCATACTAGGCTCACAAGTCTCATGGAGCAACTTGGGCGTTTCGTCAGATCTGACCTCATCAAGTCAAGTTGATTTCCGTCAGGTTAGGAGACACAACACCAACACATATGAAGTAAATCATGGAACTGACATGAGAACAACGTTGGCAAAAAAAAAAAAAAAAAGCTGTCCTTGGGTTAAAAAGGTCTATTTTTTGGATCTTGTGGCATTTTCTAAAATACATGTAGCACAAAGGGCTCAAACATAGATTTGTTTTTCAAACCCTTGTGTTTTAGAAAATGACAATAAATTTACCTTGTAGCCTTGTATTATGGTCGCATACGGTGACAGTGATCCCACGCTTCAGTATTTGATTAGAGATGTTTCTGTTCAGGAATGTGTTTGTGGGGTTAAAGGGCCTGTTTCACAACCATTTGCGGGCAGCAGCACAACAAGATTTTGAGAGTCCTGCATAGCAAAAAAAACACGACTTCAGCGAAAATGTGAGTGCAATCACATCAACCAAGAGTGCTATTTTCACGCTCTTTAGGAATATACGTCAGGTTTGTTGTCAACTTTGACAATTCCAGGTGCTTCTCCTCATTATATCGGGAGGGAAGGGCAGCAAATTCACGACATGTGTTTTGATTTGTGAAATTTCACTCTGAATGAATAAACATTTTTGCACATCAGATGAGAAATGCAGTCTTTGGAAAAACCTTGGCCCCATCGTGACATCCATTATATTTTAAGATGGAAGGTGAAACCCCCTGATGGAGCCTTAACGCTGGTGGTAGAGATGGGAAGAAGATGAATGGCTGGATGTGATGAGGTGGACTCTGGTGAGCTCCACCTGAGGACTGGATATAATCAAATGGAGGTGTATGGCGGTGGAGGAGGGTTGCAACAATTTTGCAAGTTGCAATGACAGCTGACAACAGCAGAGAGGAGAGCAGATTGAAAGTGTGACGGCAACTTCATGACTGGTTGATTTAACGCTGGCATAGGCTGGTTTGTCAACTGATTAAGAAGTGGGGGGAGAGAGAGAGTAAGACAGAGAGAAAGAGAGAATTATGAATGAATGAGCGCTAAGACTGTCCTCCTGATTGAACTTGGAGTATTCCTGCCCGTATATGTCGGTGTCTCAAAATAGTGATAGAGTTTAATCTGTGTTTCTGAAGCTACAATATGATGCACATGAACTGCACTCTACTAAAACAAAGGGGCCCCCGGAGAAGAGTGAGAAGGGGGAAACAAAACACAGAGAGCACATGTTTTGTGATACACTGCAAAATGTGTATTCACAGAAAAAGCACATTTGACTCTAAGCACCAGGCGTTTCTCCCTGTGCTTTGCCGTCTCCACGAGCAGAATCTGCTCCGTCTCTCGTTCCGTTTCCCTCTCGTTCTCCCTCTCAACCCAGCTGGAAGCTCCAGCTGCTAGGTTATGGCTTGTCTGATGCTCCCCTGTGGCTCATTTAACCAGGGAAGGAAGCAGCGGAGAAGTGAGGAGAGGAGAGGAGCAAGGTTTGGTCGAAAAGAGATAATAACTACATTTACATGCACAGAAGAAACCTGCTCATTGGGTATAATCAGGTTGTTGTGCCCATGCGAACAGCGTTCAGCGCCGGAACGACCCAATTTTGAGAAGAAAAAAAAATTTTGGAATGTACATTTCTGCAAATGACAGATATGTTGAAACCTTACGTTTCTTTTTTGTTCAACTTAACAGGTGAATCCTTTTTAATTTGATGTTGTGGCAACGCTGTGCTTATTGTCTGGTTATGTTAAGGCATAAAAAAAAACCCCACTTGGTTAGGGTTAGAAAAAATGAAAAATCCGGCTGGAAAATGTCCCCACATCTCTTCGAAAGTATCCAGTGGTTTCTCGCTTACAGATGTTGAACGAGCATCTCGAAAACGGTGGTCTCTCGCTTGGCAGCCATCTCACCCAGCTGTCGTGCCACCACCGTCCTACCCACATCCCAACATGGGTCAGCTGATGCAGGGTCAGTGGTTTGCGAGAACGTACAATGCCAACATTTTTATCTGGTGACTGGGCTGTATGGAAACAGACTTTTTCAGAGTCCAAATCCCTTCGGACCCACAACACATCGCTATATGTTATAAACTCAGTTAGGCGTAATGAACAAGAAAACAAATTCCTCCGTCAGAAAAATAGCTGCGTTAGCCAATTTTTTTGTCTACATCCCTTACCCCGATGTAGCACGCCGTGATTCTCATGAGGTGGCATTCGAGAAAAATCAGGTAACTGCAGACAGCTGAGAATATCCAGGTGACTAAAGTGGCCCTGAATGAGCGAGAGGGGCCAAGTGGTCTCAAAGGGAGAGATAAACATTGTGAGGAGAAGGGCTGGGAGAGAAAAAAGAGCGCAGTGCTTCACAGGATTTACTCTTAGTTAAATTGGTGGTCATGGGGGCTAAAGGTCAAACCTAAAGGCCAGCAGTGATTGGTTCCCCTGAGGAAGGTCACAATACACATGTGGCCTTGGGCTCATCCATGCATTCCCTTTCTCTTCCTTCTCTGTCTCTGTACACACTGCAGTGCGACCTTGAGAGCGTCTGCTCAGTTTCTTGTTTTCTCCTTTTTTGTCTCCGACCATCCTTCCTCTACCACACTGAACAATCAATGCTATAGGAAGTAAAAGAAATAAAGGAATCTCAAATCCTGCTAAGGGAAGAGACCCAGAGCTCTGTATAAAAGATATAAATATATAGTGTACCAGTGTGTGTGTGGGGGGGGGGGGGGTGTAAACCTGAGGTCAGGGCCCCTTCCTCTTTTTCTTGATGCAGTAGCTGGCAGAAAAAAGCTTCAGTGAGCACTTTAGGGTGCGCCTTGGGCTAGGATTACCATGGGCTGGGAATTAGGGAGGAAGGCAAAGGTCGGAGGGCTAAGTGAGTGTAGGGGGTTCCAGTATGTTTGAGTGTGTCTGTGTGTGTGTGTGTGTGTGTGATAGAGAGAGAGAGAGAGAGAGAGAGAGAGAGAGAGAGAGAAAGAGAGAGAGATTTTGTGTTTAGGTGCTGCTGATGCAAGCAGATATGACGTGCATTTGGCCCTGAGAATGGAACTGGCTCGGCAACTGTTTCGGAGATGATACAACTTAGTTTCTCGTTTTCATACTGTTTGATTATCGTTTTGGTCAATTGTGATACCATAATGCAGAGATATGGGGGCTTTGTTTGAAGCTCTGACGGGGAAACCTGACACAGAGGGCTATAGGTCGGAGTGGACTCAGAAAATGGAACTGTACAGCCCAGTGACCGAAATCACGAGCAGTACTTATGCCAACTTCTGTGCAGATGATGTGCCAGTCCTTCCCGTTTAGTTCTGTGGAAAGTAGATGCATCCAAACACCGCTTCTAAAAAAATTCCCGGTGATGTAGTATGATAGTGAGAAAGTCGAAGCAGGGTAGAAGCTTGGGCTGATGGACGGGTCAAACAAACAGAGGACTTTCACCCAGGCAAACCAGCGTTCACGCCCCTGTGTGAAACCAAAAGTCAGCATTGACTTGTTTTAACTTACGTCCATAATTCAATGGGCGAAAAATATGTAACTCAAACAAGTCACGTCATCTTTCCTTGAATCTAACCAAACTGTTACTGTTACGTATTTTTGTTTTCTTGACAATAAAGCATATTAGGGCCATAACTTGTGATTAAGGATCACAAGGTGACATTGCTTCGTTTAAGGGGATTGCAAGATAGAAAAGTTGTGGAACCAATCATGGGTATAATGGACATTTTGGGCAATGATTTGGCAGTTTGCTTAACCTGAAGGTTTTTTTTGTGTGATTATCTGAGAGCTTGTTTCTTGCCCTGTCAAACTGTCTCTGAAATCCCAGATTATAGCAATTAATTTGTGAGTAAAAAGTAAAGGTCTTGGTAGTAAACTTGCTCAGAAAACCTTCTTTCACTGAAATACAGCTTACTTTAGTAGAAATGGTAAATGGTCTTGCATTTTTAGAAGCTGCAAAATAGCGCTTAACTCATAGAGAAACAGCCAAAACTGACAAATACTGCCTTGAAAACTAAATATGAAGTGGAACTTGATTCAAACCATGCTTTACTAAACATCTTCGGCTTAAATTCTCACTTGTATGAACAGGAAGGATCCAAGTTGTTTTAAATCAGATTTATACTAAGATTTATACTACTTTTAAAACAAAAATGGCACGTAAACTCAGCTACAATCGCTAAAAATAGGATCTCTGCTGTTGCCAGGAGGCAAGTCTTCCTGGTGTTTTTCTTCTTCATGTGTGCCAAGCTCATGATAACGAGGTAAACAGGGAAAAGTAAGAAAGAAAGCAGATCATATACCTCGTCATACATCAACTTTTTACACAACATTCTGAATTAAGCTCATTGCTTTTACGGAGCTGATGATGGACGTTGTAAAGGAGTGAGACGTCTCGTTTCTTATCTCGTCTCTGTTGTCAGTCGCACATGTGCAGCAGCGATCAGGAAGTTTAAATGACACGTGTGAAAGTGGTTAAAAGCTGGTTTGTGAAGCAGTTTGTGTAAGGTTGTTTCTAAGGTTTCATTTCTTCGGGCGAGCACTGAAAGAGGCAGTCAGACGACAGGGGTAGTTTATAAAAGTCACACACTTCTTTGCATTTTAAGGAGGAAAAATAAAATGTATTTGAGCGGAGGCCATTTGACTTTGCCGCACTACCAAAGTGCATATCATCTGACCCCCGTAAAGCTTAATGGACTGACAGACCAGATAGCCCAGCAGTGACTTAAGCAAGTGAAACTGATCTAAGCGCAAATCCATACCTCATGGCAAAGTCACGGCGAAAGGCCTACCTTCAGCACTGATTTGAAGCCAAATGCGATACGGGCTGAGACGAGCCTCTGTGGCTGTGAGGCAGCGGCAAGCGCTGATCTGAGAGCAGTCTCGGAGGCCGGCTGAGGAGAGCTGCAGCTCTGGGCTCTGGTGAGTAGTGAGAAATTAATTAAGAGTGAAACAGCAGCAGGAGGGAAGATAGGAGGGAGGGAGGCCGAGGGACTGGAGGAGAGAAGGAGCATGAGAGCGAGAGAGAGAGAGACGGAGAGATGGAGAGAAAGAGAGAGCCTCTGGGAGTGGGCTTCCTGGAGGATCAAGACTATTATTGCTATCATCATTGTCTAATTTTCCCCTCCTTCACTCCCTCCCCTTATCCTTCTCATTTCATCTCTGCCTCTTCTCTCCTGCATGTCCCCCACCTTCCCATCTCCTCCGTCGTCTTCCTCCCTCCTCTCCTCTCTACCCTGGCCCTCAGAGTGAGGACAGGCTGCTCGCCGGCGGGTGCTGTAGAGGAGGGAGAGCAAGCGAGAGCCTAATGAGATGTCTATCGCCTCCGTCTAGACTGGACCGCTCCTCTCAGCAAAGAATCACCACCACCACCACTCTGCACTGTACTACACACTGTACCATGTCTGCACGCCTGCCTACTGCTGCTGCCGCTGCCGCTGCTGCGGGAATAGCGAGAGGCAAGGTTTGTGTGTGTGTGTGTGTGTGTGTGTGTGTGTGTGTGTGTGTGGAGAGAGGAGAGTGTGTGTCTAGGAGGTGTGTAGCAGCAGCATGTGAAGGCGACTGGCATGGCCGCGTGTGTGTGTGTCTGAGGGGTACACTGGCAGAGCTGCATTTTGCGTGTGGGGTGGGGTGGGGGTGAGTGTGTGTTGCTTGTGTATGTCGTGCACAAACATGTCCGAGTGACAGTGTGTGTTACTGTCAGTGCTATCTCTGTAATTCGAGTGTGTGAGAAACTGGCCCTTGGGCAGACAATATTATGATGGATGCCCTTACACACACCCTCCTCCACTGTGATTGCCTGTTAGGGCTCTACTCACAGGCTGACAAAAAAAAAAAAGATCTGCCCTCCAAATCCCACCATCATACTGCAGAGCCCCCTTTTATTTTTACTGATAGGCAGCCCCATGGCGGAGCTTCGCCACAGGGACCTCTGCTTACACCAGGGGGACCTCTGTTGTTCTGGTGAGACCTCTCCACTGGCAAAGTCATCAGAAGTACTCGGTTACACATGTTTCCCAGCATCCATCTCCACTCTTGTCCCCATTTGCCCACAAGGCTGCCTCGATATTGTACAAATAGAAAACATACTGCCACCAAATCCACAAAGGAAGCGTGATAGATAGCTGCGTCTGCTCCCTCGTGAGGCCACATGGCCAAATTCTCCACCTAAGCAAATGATTTTCTTTCAAAATCTTGTTTTTCATCACGCTGTATGAATGTTTTTTTTGGTTTCCAAGAGAATTTTCCAGAATTACCCATCTGTAATTTGAAGCCATAAGGCAAGTCGCTGCTATTTGTCTTCTTTTTTTTTTTACTTTATTTTCACGAATATTTCATTGTTTTCACATTATTCAATAACAGTCGGCTGTAACGAGTTGACACGGAGGACCAAAAGAAGACGGATGCCGTAATGAATACAAGCATCCAAGACAAAGACAAATATGGGCAATTAAAAAATGAACTGAGAGAAGGAAAAACAGGTTGAACAGGGAAAGAAGGAAGATAAATCCATTATCTATGCATACAATAAAATAAAGAACAATAAAACAGTGTGACAGTGATGCTCAGGAATTTACAGCTTGATAAGCAGTATTTTTTTCCAAGTTAAACCCTCAGTTATTCACATTCTTTGTCGGTCGTTTGCCGCTTTTTTATACGAGCTGGAACCGCCATCAACCGTTTGATATATAAGAGTGGTGCTGTTCCCATTTCAAGTTATACTCCTCCACCTTATCGAGCAGTTTATATGATAATCGTTCGAGGGCCGCCAGCTGAAGTCACTGCTATTTCAAAAAGTAGTTGAAACAAATTCATCTGCATCAGAAACAGGCAGAGATATTCCGACTGTGCTGGGAACACACTTCACTTGTTTGAAGGAGTAGTGTCACATTTGGGAAATCTGATTAGTCCATCAGAATAGATCGAGTCTGATTTGCTTTCTTCCAGAGAGTCCGATCGATATCAGCTGCACGTGTGTGCGATGGCCCGAAAGGTGAAACATGGAGGTGATTAGCCCAGCTTAGCCCGCCAACGAGCCTGCCTCTATCCAAAGCTTCACAAAGTCACTGATCAGCGCCTCCAAAGCCGAATTTTTTACACCAACAACATCATTTTTTTGTTCTTGGAAAAGAGAGACATCCCCCGCATTACAAAGTTCCTGTCTGATGGACTTTTATTTGCCGGGTGACAGTTTTGAAATCACAGCTCTTCCCTAAGTTCCAGGTGCTGATTAGTGTTGGCACAGTCGTAGCAAACCTTACAATCATCATTTTACATATTTACATATATACTACATCTTTTTTGAAAACAGAGCTTGTAATAAATGCGCAGAAATATATAGAGAAGCTACGCACAAAAGGTACAAAGGGATACCGAAAAAAGAATATCTGATACATTTACCCCCAATGGTTTGTATAAAATAGGACTCGAAGGTTCCTCTAAGTCAATCATGATTGACACAGACATTAAGATATAGCATAGAAACATACATTTAAGATTTTAGATGGTGTGTCTCAGCGATAGGACGGATTCGTGCTTATATATGGGTTAAACATGATACAAGTAAATGGGATAGCACTCGAGATACGAGAACTGTAGGTGGACAGAAAACACTTCTACACCTCTCACATGAAGACAGTATTTTCTGCCCAAGTTTGAACAAATCTGCCTGCGAATAAGCAACACGTGATTTCACTGAAGTCAGCGAATACGTGCCATTCCTTATTCCTAACTACTTAAAAGAAAAAAAAACTAAAGGACTAAATTTTTGCCCGAAATGGCTCAATAAGAGGTTTATCTTTCGGTGCCGCTTTGTTGTTATAGCGACCGCCTCTCACAAAAAGTCCATTAAGGAGCCACTGAGGGAGGCAGCTGTTAGCGGCTAGCCTAGCATGCTACCATGAGTGCAGCGGACTCTCATATCGCCTGACAGCTCCGCTCCCCTGTGGGGGTGAGCCGTGAAAAGCTGGAGCTTGTCTCGTTGAGGCCTTTTCTCTCCCCGTCTCTTTGTCTCTTTACATGGGTTTTATAATCAGGGGCTCTTGTGAGGCATCTCTTATGGTAACCTGGCCGCCGCACGCACACACTCTGTTCATTAGTGCCACTCCGGAGAGGGCCAAGAAATGGAGGGGTAACGAGAGAGAGACAAATGAAAGGAAGCAGAGAGAGAGGGAGAGAGGGAGAGAGAGAGGCAAGGAGAGAGAGAGAGAGACAGAGGGCTTGTTAGCAGCCATGCTGAAAGTCTGCTACAGTTATTCGGCTGAGTGAGAGGCGCCTCCTTTTTCAAAATAAAAAAAAAAAAAAGAAAACTCTTCCTCACTGTCTCTGTTTCATCCCGTCGCCCTCCCTCTCCCCCCCTCCCTCCTGCTCCCTCTCTCCTCTCTGAGGCCCGTTGGTTCCAGGTGACAGGCTTACTGAGGGTCAAGCAAGACTGCACAGTGGGTAACTCACCTCGCTCACTCGAAAACACACACATTTACTGTCTCTCGATCTCTTCTCTCTCAGACACACACACACACACACACTCACACATGCGCGATGTGCTCACACACTGAGCTTTTGACTGCAGGCCTCATTAACTACACTACAGCTGCCCCTGTTTTAGAGACACTCCTCAGCACGCTGTCTCTCTCTGTCCCTCTCTCTCTCTCTCTCACAGCCTCTCTCGCAGTCTCACAACGCCAGACACACACACACCCACACACACACACACACACAGTCGCAGGCACACACGTTGTCCTTCAAGCTTTTGTATCTCCCTTTCCCATCTTCTCCTCAGCTGTCTCTCAAGACCACTAATCACAAGGCTCATCGATTTAGTATATTAGACATTTTCGCCTAAAATAAAAAAGCTTTGATTTTACTCTGATGACACCTGGATTTTTATCCCCTCACATGTAAAAAGTGTTTCCCGCAGCACAGGAGAACCAATCTCTACATTTTAAAGTAAAGACTCAGAGTGCCTTGAGGCAAAAAAAAAAAAAAAAGGCAGGTGAATGGAATAAAAGCAAACCCAAAGCACAGAAAGCCAAAAAACTGCCCTCCACAGGTGGCAGACCAAGCCAGGACAAATACGTGAGTGAGTGCTGGACCAGGCTTGGGAATCTTGTTGCATGTTGCCGTAGTATGTCTCTGGCTTGTTGCTGTGAGCGGTGGCGAACTCCGACTGACTGAGGGCAAATAAGGACAACGGCTTTATGCCCATGAAAGTTGTGATGCATTTATGGTTCCAAACCCTGCTTACGGTTGTTTTATCATGTATGAACTATTTAACCATTTAGATGCATATAGGCCGAATCATTTTCCAGCATGTAGGGTAGGTTATATATCGCTGCATCACACTTTCTCCTGTTATCGCCTTGTGTCGCACATTGCGCCGCCATAGAGGGCGCATGACCATGTTTTGCCTACATTAGGAACATCCAAGAGCAGGGCCGCCCATAGTCTTGCTCTTGCCTAGAGCAAAATGATCTCTGAAGGCCCACCCATTGATTCCAGTATGTTTTTCAGTCCCAACACATTTAATGCAACATTATGTAAACTCTTTTACCTGAACATAACAGCTTCAACATCATTGTGATGGTACAGTGTGTTGTAATAGGGTGAATGGTGTCTCTGTCACTTGTTTCTGCACGGTGTGACTTCAGGGGATCACAGCATTACAGACATATTTACTTCATGATACAAGTTTTTCAACACATAACATTGTTTTGTTTGTAGTTCGCACCTATATTACGTCTGACAAACTGTTACAGAACTTGGATTTTTTATTTATTATCGTGGTGTTGCACTCAGAAACTGTGGGGGGAGGCCAGATCGCAGACAACTACAGTTTCAACATTATGTTGCTGTAAACTGACCACCAAGATGTTGTTTTGCCTTAACACTGAGTGCACAATGTAAGTCACTTAACTTAACTTGTGAACTGGATGTGTGTGAGGTTGCTTACACTTATATATTGTTTTATAAATGCTGATAATCACCGGTTTAAAACATGAGAAATTACAAAATAAAAGCGGAGGTACCAGAAAATGGCCAGAAAATTCAGTTTTAAGTAAATTTTTTAATGTTTTAACACATTAGAAGGGCTTAGTTTTTTGGGAAATGAATCAATCGATCACTGCTTTACCAGTCTAATCTACATTATCTTCCTTTCCTCCTTGGCGATTGGTTCAATAAAGTGAAATAATGAGATTCATTCCTCTTTACCTGAATTCACCTCAGCGGTCTGCCTCGTGAAAAAGATGAAGGCGAACCAGTTATAATAATAGTAAGCGTATTCAGTGTATTCATGTGTGCGTATATGTTTTCTGCGAGCCTGTATGTATGCCGGTCCCGTGGGACCCTGCATGGCCTCGGCACAAACAGCTCTTATCTCCTGCGATCGAGTCTGACGCTCCAAAGCTGCTGCCATCAGCCACAAACTCATTAATTACTCTTTAGTATCAAGCCGTAATTAGAGACACCAATCAGGCCCCCGCTCCGCTACCCTTCCCCTTCCTCCCTCCCCCTCCCACTCCCTATTAGCACTCCACGTCGTTCTCTGTGTGCTAGCGAGCTAAGCTAGTTCCTGCACAGTAGCACAATGCCGAGATGAGCTCCCCCATGTGTGAGATTAGGCTGCGTGCTGGTTAGATAGGAGGAGAGGAGGGGGGGAGAGGGATGGGTGAGGCGGGCAGGCGAGGCCGGATGTGTGTGTTGGGTGGAAATAAAGAGGAGGGGAGGGGAGGGGAGGACAGAGGTAGTGAGGTGAGGGCGGGGAGAGATACAAGAGGGAGGTGAGGTGATGTCGACGCTCAGGAGGAACATTAATTTGACATTAATTGTGCCATCACCGCTTTAGGTCGCACTCCCACCCTTCCTCCCCCCCCATCTCCCTTCACACATACACAAACGTTCGTCTCCCACTCTTGATGAGTGGATCACTGGCGGATGAGGAGAGAAAAAGATCTGATTAGATCCGTCTTGTCTGTCTGCGCTGAAAGAGGGTGAAATGGGGACAAGAGGGTGGAGGTGGGAGGGGAGGGGAGGCTAGGGGAGAGGAGGGGAGGGTGGGGGAATGGAGTCATTAAGGACAGTGATTGGTTTAATAAGGCGCGAAAGGAGTGCGATAGGAGGATTTCCTTGTAGGTCATTTTCTTTTAATCGGAAAAAAAAACTCAGTGGCAGTGGACGCTCAAGGGACAACTGACTTGATTATGCAATCTGTTTCATTTTCTGCCGGGTTGGAGATAGCTTTAAACCCACAGTTGCCATTATTAGTATTATTTTAAGCTAGCTGGAACAGCTGTTCT
Source organism: Sparus aurata (assembly GCF_900880675.1). Lineage (NCBI taxonomy): Eukaryota > Metazoa > Chordata > Actinopteri > Spariformes > Sparidae > Sparus > Sparus aurata. The sequence goes on from NC_044203.1 coordinate 26,698,401, forward strand.
CAGGTGCAGTTTGCTTAGTCACAATGTAAGTTTTCCCAAAAATGATTCAAAGAGAGAGAGAGCCGGGCCACGGTTAATGTTTAAAGCTGCATCTCAGTTATAGGGGCTGCATCCTTTCCAAGGCTGCGTTTGAAGACCAAAATGCCTCGCAGCGGTGCAACGAGGCCGTCCAATTTCAAAGCCTCAATGCGGCAGAGGAATGCAACCTGCCTTTCCCGGTCCGTAAAGGATCCAACTGTTGCCTCCTTTCGCGACCCATTGCGTCCCAAGATGAACTGCGAGATGGTTGATGGGTGGATTTGTCTTTCCAAAAGACAACTATGCTGCCCACGATTTGTTATGATGAGCATTAATTCGACACATACATTTTCGTATATATATATATATATATACTTCAATATATAGATCAGCTGTTTTTGAAGGGAGGGTTATTTTAGGCATACAGTAGGCTACATGACATCATGCTTACATTGTGGATTGGCACTGCGGACGTATCTTTACCGGCTAATACACTGAAGTGTCAGTAAAGAGTTTGAAAGCGGTAACTTGGAAATTGAGAGGGACTTCGAACACAAAGTTAGTGACAGATTAATGAATAGATCTTGCAACTCCGTCCTGAGGCAGATTTCATGAGGTTATAATGCTTTGCGCTGTACCTCAACCTGAAAGTAACTGTTAGGCATCTCTCGTGACTGAGATTCTTGCGTATCCTCGATCAGTCACCCGACAGTGAGCCCACCCGTCCCCCACAGGCCTGCTGGAGGTACACTACCAGTCAAAAGTTTGGACACACCTTCTCATATAATGGTTTTTCTTTGTTTTCATGACTATTTACATAGTAGATTCTCACTGAAGGCATCGAAACTATGAATGAACACATATGGAATTAAGTAGTAGACAAAAAAGAGTGAAATAACCCAAAACATGGTTTATATTTTATATTCTTCAAACTAGCCACCCTTTGCTTTGATTACTGCTTTGCACACTCTTGGCATTCTCTCGATGAACTTTATGATGTAGTCACCATCAAATGAGAAGGTGTGTCCAAACTTTTGACTGGTAGTGTAAGTCGAAGCTGGAAAGGGACCCCGGGTGTAGGGATTCACTGTCTTGTTCAGGGACGCTCCGGAAAAGGTGGAGGCTTGAGCCTTGCGTGGTTTTCCTTTCTGGGATTGCTCCTGAAGAATGAGTCCGCCGTTCATTTTCTCTTATGTTTGCCTTGTTTTAGTGTGGGTGGTGGCTGTGTTGAATCCAAACTTTAGAAGACATACATCTTTGCCTTCTGGCAGCTACACAGTATGCTTACAAAGAGCTCACTTCACTATGTAACACAAAGTTAAGGATGTCACAAGATCTGGTTTTCAGAAGGGTAAGATCTTAAAGCCAAATACTGTAAATACTAAATCAAGCCCCATAAGCACCAGATTATTAGACTTGTTTCAAAATAACAAGCTTTAATTTAACTTGCTAATATATTCCATCTATTTTTCAGCCAGAGCCGACAAGAAATGGTTGATTGCGTGACTGATGCACTGATATCCCAAAACATCTATTATGAGACAGCTAGACAGCGTCATTCAAGAATTAGCTCATGAGATATGCCACCTCCATTTTTTTGGGGAGGGTAAGGCGAATGAATAAAGAGAAGAGTCTCCTCGCTACCAAAAAACACAGGACTGAAAACTCCCATCACTCCCAGACAGACTGACAGGTCTTTTTAATACAGGATCTAACTGCACACAGCAACTGAGTCCAAGTTATTAATGTTTGCCGACGCTGTTAAGGTTTGTTTACATCAATGCGAGGGAAATTCAAGGTATGTGAAGTGATGCAAAGGCCTCTCTGTGGTGTAGTTTATAGAGCCTTAAAACTAAAGTGCGCGTTCTGTCAAGCCCGAGTAACCGCAGTACATTGTATTAAAATAATATTTTACACTTTGCCGTGCTATTAATTTTATTATTGCTCTGAATTTCCCTGCGAATTGTTGCATCCGGAGAAATCCCTCTATTTGTCCAGGTCCAGTTTATAACTTTGCCACCGTCTTAAATTGTGCCGGCCTCCGCGCGCGGTGTCCTGCAGCTTTTAGCTCCGCTTTCAGCAGGAAATTCTCAGAGGCCTTTCTGACAACCTCTTCTAACACTATCACTGCGCCTCGGCTCAACCCCAAGGAGGTTGTTGACCATTTTAACACCTCTTCTTTTGACTACCACACTCGCTGCTGTCGCTGCCTTGGAGAGCAAAAGGATAAATAAATAGAAGACACACTACAAGCGTACAGTGTTACATAATGACCGATCAATATCTTTTCCAAATTAGGAGGAACCTGAAGTATTATTTGGAAAAAATCTCGACATGTATCATTGTCACCTGATAAAAAAAAAAACCTCTGATATGTTGTTTTTGAGTGTCTGCTGTCAGTTTTCATGAGAGAACAGCCTCATTTTCTTTAGTTCTTGTTCAACCTTCAATGGATCAGCAACCCATTAATAAAACAAGTCTCAAACACTTGATCCCTTGAACTGTGCCCGTCTCTTAAGTGCTTTTTACAGCGCTTGAGGTTCAGGCTAAATTATATCTTTCAAAAATAATTTTAGAAAGAAAACACGAAGACTGCTCTTGGCCTTAGTTTAGTGGCAGATACAAGTATTGTGCTCAATTTTCAATCTTTTTCAATGTTTTGTTGACCTTCAGTCGTCTTTCTTTGCTTCAGTTTTGGACAGAGCGTAAACACAGCTTAAACCTGCTGGATTCTGCTTTTTAAAATACAGCATGAAACTTAACATTTGTTATTGGCAGTATGATTATTATTACATTTTTAGTTTTTTCTAACAGTGGCTGCAGTAGCTGAGAAAAGTCTTGACACTCATTCTGGAGGCATTACATCACGCTCCACCCTTCCACACTGGTGAATTAATCATTTCAATGAACAATTGAATTTCGGAGATATGGCAGTTTTTCACTTCGCAGCCTGTCCCGGAAAGCGAGAAATGCTGAATCCTCACAAGCACTCAAGGACATCAGTACCCTGGAGCCTCGCCTGGGTGGGTCTGTCTGTTAGCAGTTAGCGGTGTCCCCAGCCAGCCCCTAGCTCCAAGGGCGGTCTGTACAACGATATCGCTGGGCCAAGTAAGCAAGGACCTGCTCCCAGATGCTTGAGTGGATGAATAATGACACTGTAACACAGATTCTCCCTCTCTCTCTGTCTCACTCTGATAATGAGGAACAGAAGAGCAGACCCTCCCCGAGGCACAGCACCTGGACTGGACTGCCTTCCTGTCTACCTCAACCTCTGTCTCTCTCCGGAGATCGGCAGACAAGAGTGAGACTTTGGCCATATGCCAGGCTCTCAGCCTCACTTACACTCACTCACACACAGTTTGGTCTCATTTTGAAATTATGAAACATCCCATAAAGTTACTGGACCATGTTTGAGCTCACCAGACATCCCGAAAAAAGGCTTTTACTTGTGCGCTTTTTCTGTCAGGCGTCTTTTAGCTTGCGCATAGACACTACACCTATATGTTTCTCTTTCCCTCCACTCCTCACTTCTCTCCCTGCAGAGAGGCTCTGCCAAGTGGAGTCAATTAAAACTGTACATCTAAGTGAGAAATGTCTGTTTGAGGGAGTGTGTTGGTGCGTACGGTTTCATAACCAGGCTGTGTGCATCTTTGTGTGAATGTGTGAATTTGTGGTACTTTCAAATGTATTTGTGTGTGTGTGTGGTCGTGTGTCTGTGTATGTGCAAATGTCTGACTGAGCACAGAGGCAGGGGCTCCCCTGGGGCCTGGCAGTATGGCGCTGTAGTGCCGCACGCACCTCTTGTGAAAACGCCTCCAATGGGACCGGGACAGCTGTGGCCAACCTATACCGCTTCATGGGCCATAACAAGCCTTATGACACACACACACACACACACACCTATTACTCCAATCCTGGCAACTTCAGCTGTCTGTCTATCATTGTTTTGTCTGTCTGCCAGGAACCATCTTTCTGTCTCTCTCTCTCTCTCTCTCTCTTGCAACGACAAACACAGAGAAAAAATCATTCTAATTTCGCTCTCATGCAGCCTCTCCAACAAGTGATGATTCCCAACATATGTGTAGTTTTCTCATTTCTTTCTCATTTTTCATTCATACGGCCCACTCTCTCTACCTCCCACGCAGCAACTTGGTGTCCTGGTCAGACGCGCCTGCCAACGGAGGGTAGGCGCTTGTCGGCGTGTGTGAATGGAGTTACGTTTCAATTGTGAGAAAAAGGTACATTTTTGTGTTTTCATGAAATAGAAATAAGTGTCCAAGACACAAAGGACAATAATGGGCATTTAAAGATAGCAATGAGGCAAACATATTTAGTAACAGTACAATACAGTGACCTGCTAATGCTAATCGGCTGATAATCTGAGTTAATCACCTGTTAATCATGAGGTAATAAGATGATAATCATGACGTAATAAGGTGATAATCATGAGGTAATCATCTGTTAATCATGAGGTAATAAGATGATAATCATGAGGTAATCACCTGTTAATCATGAGGTAATAAGCTGATAATCATGAGGTAATAAGCTGATAATCATGAGGTAATAAGCTGATAATCATGAGGTAATACCGGTTTCTCGTTTTTAGAATATTTTTCTATGAGTGACACCCTCAAAATCATGTAAAAAGTCCTAAAATTGGTAATATTAGCATGCAATCCAATAAAATCATTTACTTTACACATTTGTTACTACACAATTCATGGTCACTACGTAAAAAAAACTATTTCTAAGTGAGGATGAATTACAATATTTTAATAAAGTAATTACCAGTTTTGACTTCAAAGATTTCTTTGTGATTGTTTAGATTGTCTGGTTGCCATCTTTAAATGTGCGCCGTCATTATAACCCTTTGTTCTTTGGCTCCATAACTCCAATGTAAAGTGCTACCAGCAAAGACAGGAACGGGACAGTGTTTCTTTTAATTTCATTTATTTAACAGTCACCAGATGATGAGATACATTCTCTTAAAAAAGAAATAGACAACAAAACTGTTATTATTATTTTGAGATTTTTAAAAACTATTATACAATATTCTTAATATATAGATTTTGTACAAAATAAAAGTCAGTAAAAGGGGCAAAGGGAGAGTGACATCTTAAAAAACAGAGAAAAAAAGAGGAAGGGGATAGGAGTTGACTCAAACAACTACCACATTTAGGTGTGACAAAGACCAATCTCTTTCATAAATAAATATAGGAAAATTAGACATCATATATAGCTCTCTTTCCAATAGCAGGGCATTGCTAAATGTCTGTAGCATAGGTTATAACATAACTGCTTTGTGAGGCCCATTTGCTTAGAAAATTCCACACATTTTCCGCATGGAGATTAACTGGAACCAGCGCGGCTAAAGGCCCTGAAATAAAAGGTATTTACTTCAATTATGGGCCTGATAGTCTGTGCCGTGCTTGACCTTTGGCTGTAATAATAACCCCAATCCCACCCTCAACCCTCCCCTCTTTTCCTTTGTGTGTGCCGCACTTGGCACAGGCCAAGCACAGAGTCTCCTTGAGGGAACTAGAAAATAGGGGTGTCCTCTTTTTTTCTCTCCCAAGGCCAGTGAGAAACAAGCTTCAGACTTCCCCACTCACAAAACACAGAGACAGTTGAGCAGAGCACATGTGGGAGGGGGTGCACGGGATTGGAGCAGGGGAAGGTCATAACTGCACAACCAACATCATTTCACCATTGAATTCCATCCTTACAACATGGATATTTCAGCGCTGTCCTCGTTGGTCCTTAGAATTTTCAACAATACAACAACAACTACAAGACAACAGAATAAACACACGAAAAGTGGATGCGGATGGCTGTGGGGCGTTACAACCCTGTTTCACATAGACTCATGCCACTCGGATTGGCTGATTGTTTTCTCCTTAAATCTCTCCCTTTGCACCTGTTTGAGTATTTTTGAAGCTCAGGGTATAAGCACTGAAAACATGGGAACAGGGGAACACAAAATACAGATAATGCAGATGATTTACAATACGAATACACTACCTGTTTTCAGACGCACACACCCAAAGAGAATGGAAACTGAGGCTAATGATTGATCCCACTGTAACAACAGACTTTTTGTTCTATCCTTGTCTCCATCTTTTCCTTTGTGTGTACCCTCTGTGAGCAGGCAAGCGGACAGTGACATTGGCCCCTTCTCAGAGCAGGACAGCAGGCAGAGTGACTTCGCGTTAATCACAGTTTTGTCTCGCTTTCTTGGCACATTAAGTCGGAGAGGCGAGCGGCGGCCTGGACGGTCGGGGTGAGAGATGGGAGGACAACGTGTTAGATTCTCAATAATGACGCATCGCTGCCGCATCACTTTGGAGATTAAAAGCAAGATGCTGAATTTCAATCAAGCCACATTAATGGCTCGGTGTGAGGAATGGTCACTTTGTCTCCACTGGCAGCCGGAGAGAAGGAGAGACTTTGAGGAGAGAGAGAGAGAGAAACTGGCACGAGAAGCCCAGGTGAGACAAGGTGATACAGCATTTTAATTCACCAAATTGCTTGCTAGCCAGTAATGATAGAATCCATTTAGCGATGTAGTGACAATATTCTCGAACCAATGGCAAAAGGGCGTTAAAAAAAAAACGGTACGTCCAAGAGAGAAGTCAAAGTGCCAAGGACTGAATGCGTGAAGCTGTAAATAACAGGGCTGCTGCTGTAAGATCTGATGAACATGTGAATGTCATTATCATTAAAACTGGTTGCAGATAATTATTTACGACCCCGATTCCTATAGAAGATGGAACACGATGTACTTTATTGAAAACAGTACAAAGACAACATATTTAATATTTTACCTTATCAGCTCAATTCATTTTTGTAAGAATATGCTCAATCTGAATTTGATGCTAGCACTGAACAAGGTGCAATAAGAGCAAAAAAAACTACTGAGAAAAGTTGTGGAATGCTTAAAAACACCTGTTTGGAACTCTCCACAGGTAAACAGGTTAATTGGTAACAGGTTATAGGGTCAGGGTTGAATGTGAAAGTGGCATCGTTGATCTGTAACACTTAAAACAGTTGCACTCTGTTTTCTTTTACGTTTTACACAACTTTTCTGGAATCGGTTTTGTTAAATTCAGACCTGTGTCAAAACCTATTAAATTGAATGTTTTATTAATTTATTGTATTATATCTTTAACTTGAGGTGAGTGATAAGGAGCAGGCAAAGTCAAAGGTTCTATGAAAAACTAATTTGAAAATCAAGGATCTAATCATAAAGCAACTGCAGATTTTTTTTGTTGTTGCACAAATTACTGTCTGCAGCACTGACAATGAAAGCATATGAGAAAAGGAGTCTAATTTTAATTCACTGCCAAGATGTGACACTTTATCAACGGAGCTTGTGATTTCCTCATTTGTTGCCGTCAAGCACTACAGCCACCTTACAAAACATGCCAAGCTCTGCCTGAGCTGCTCTGAGAACACGGTACACTGCAAGATGTGACCCACTTGCAATAAAGTGCATTGAGAGTTCAGTTCTCATGGTAGATGAGAAGCGATGTTGGGCTAGCACAGCTGAGAGATTGTCATCACAGTATAGCTGATATGAAGAAAAACCTAATGTGACATGAACTAGATCTCTCGGAGGGGAGGGGAAATCAAAAAAGGATAGGGCGACAGGAGAATTGTCAAGACAACAAAGAGAGACGGGAGTGTTGGTCCTATAGTCTCTGTGTCAAGTCAGGAATGTCACAGTTGAGCACAGTGCTTCATGGGTAGGGTAGTTCTTTTAAGAGGGTAGGATGTGTTGTCTTGGGCTTCAACCAGGCACCCAGCTCTGGTTGCTGTGAGCTTGCTGAGGACCAGCCAGACCGCTCATTCCCATCCCCATGCCCATGGTCACACCCATGCCCATACCCATGCCGATGCCCACCCCCTGGGCTAGGGAGCAGTCAAAGTTAAAGTCCATCTCCTCCCCAGAGTCCATAATGTCTTGGAGGAGGATGGACTCCACATCGCAGTCCAAGCTTCCATGGAACATGTCAATGTCCAGGTCAGCTGGTAGTCTCTCATGAGGATGAGGTTGGTGATAGCCGTGGTAGTTGCTACCAACACTACCATTCCCCATCCCCTGGCTGTGGTGGTATGGTCCATTAGTCATGCCTTGGTGTTGTGGGTCAGGGTAATGGTTGTGACGGGGGTGTGGGGCAGTGGCCACATGGCAGGAGTCCTGAGGCATGCCAAGCATACCTGCTGGGTTTGGGGGCAGGGTGGTGGATGCTGGGAGGTGGGCATGTGATGGGGGGCTGTACAGGTAGGGAGCTTTGTGGTTGTAGGTGTGGAGCTGATTGCTGTTGCCGCGAGGGGTCAGGGCCGCAGCCCGGGGTGGTGTGTGGTTATGGCTCTGGCTGAGGTTGTGACCGTTGTGGGCGAGGCTGTGAGGTGAGCTGTGGTTGTGGTTGGTTACATTGTTGTGATTATGAGTATGGCTGTGAGTTCTGTTATGGCTATGAGCTGAGCTGTGACTAAGAGGTCCATTGTGGCTGTGGCTGTGGCCATTGTGGTGTCCGGGGAGGTGGCTGTGATGGTTGGAGCCTACTCCATTCGTAGTTTGACTCATCAATGGATGGCTTTCCCTCTCCTGTCCCAGCATCATGTCCTTGGAACAGTATGGCTGGCCAGCTGGACCCCCTGTTAGTAGACTCTGCAGGGCATTGGTGCTGGAGTACGCCCGCATGGTTCCAGAGAAACTGGCTGGCTTGTTCTCCTGAATGGTCTGCATGGGTGAGTGGTGGCACAACATCCCCATGCTTGTTGCACTGTAGACTCCTGTCCCATAGGGGCTCTGTCCCTTCACTCCAGAGCTGTAGTGGTAGACAGGTGTTTGGTGCTTATGTCTGCCAACAGCTGGATGCTGCTGGTGCTGTTGTGATGGGTGATGGTGATGATAACTATCCTCCATCAGTTGCTCATCTAGACTGATGGCACCTGTTAGGTTAGCAAGCTGAGGCAGCTGCTCCAAGGGAGGACAGCGATTCCCTGTCCCCATGGATGGAGAGCGGGCACTGGTCGGTGAGGGGTAGAGGTGGGGAGAGGTGGAACAGGACAGACCACCCTCCTCTGGTTCCTCTGGCTCTCCCTCTGCGAGGATAGGTGACAGACGTCCACTCAGGGTAGAGGCCGACGAACTGGCCCTGGAATGAAGGTCTGTCCAAGCGTCAAACTCTCCGTCTGTACCAGATGCACCTCCAGATCCTGGGTGGCCTTTCCTTGGTGGGCTGCCATGGTCAGGGGAGCCCTGAAGCCCCACTACAGCAGACCCAGCTCCTATCCCAGGACGGCCAACCCTCTTCCCTCTGATGCGACCTTTGCTTTTTAGGTATTTAGTGCTGTTGTCCATGGAGACTGCTCGCCGGCGGGGGGTTTTGCCCATCTTGCCACCATCTGGGTTAAGCATCCACCAAGAACTCTTTCCTGTTCCCTCATTCTGCACCCTGATAAAACGTGTGTGGAGGGATAGGTTGTGCCGGATTGAGTTCTGCAGAGAGATGAGAGAGACACATGATGAGAGAAGCACCAAATGAAATTGTGATATATACACATTACTTATTATGTGTATACAAACGAGAAGAGGAATGCTTTAAATTAGTGAAATTTGCATAAGATTCATAAAATGTTTCAGAGGAAAATAAGAATGTTTGACATCAAACATAAGAACCAACAATGCTGACAAACTTAATCACAAACCACAGCTGTCACAACTGCTTATAAATCATTCCATCTTTACATGCTGAGTCACAGAAATAATACGGCAAATTATCAGGTCGCTTCTATGTCTATTATTAGATAGAGAGTAGATACACAGCCCTCTGTGCAATCAGTGTCAACCAAAGTCATAAAACTGAGAGCAAATTCAGAAACACAAACATGTCCCGAGGACGGCTACAGCTGGCATGGAGCAAGACCCTGTCAGCGTCATCCAACCTGAAACGACCTGAAACTCAGTTTTAAGACACTCTCCTTATGCACGTCAATCCTCCCACTTTCATTTCCGTCAATCCATCTGTCCTCCTCTACTGCTCCTTTCAGCCAGGCTGATGTAAGCTGCTGTGGTTGGGTGTACTGTATGTTTGAAGTCGGTGCCAGTCTGGCTTAGTGCCAGCCCTGTCTCCTTCGCTCTCGTAGTTTGAATGGGGGGATGTATCGCAAGATTGAGCCGGGAGCAAGGAAGGCTAATGGATGTATCCCACCCTCCGACATCTACCTTCGCTGCCTATCTGCCTTCCCCTCCCGTGTTCTGTCTGCATCATGATCCCTCTTTTTCTATTGTCACAGAGTGCTACATGTTTTCAGATTTTTCTTTTCCTTATTTCAAACACTACTTTGCATACAACACTCCTTTTCCACTTACGCTTCCAATCTCTATGCCTTCAGTTGTACAGTGTGTCACAAATTACTTTCCAATTATCCTCTACACAGGCATTTACAGTCAGTGACTCAGTCATTCCAAGGATATACTTTTTTATGGTATTATCATTTACATCTGAATGCTGATGGTTTCTGATGTGCAACAGAGTCTTTCGTTGCAATCCGGCTCTTTGTTGTGCATGAGGCATTTTGATGCTCAAGCAGGAAAATATCAAATCAAAAGCACCTCCTGCGGTTTAGGAATATACTGGTACAATAGATAGATTCAGATTGAGGGGTAGTCACACCTTCACCATCTCCATTATGTTGCAGATTATTTGTATTCACACTGAATTGCACGGCAGGGAAACAAATAAATCAAATTGCGGCGGAGAATACATAAATGGCAGGCGAACTGAATTCAGGTGATCTGTGAATGCCTCCTTGGGTTATCTCGCTGTGACACCTCCGGCATTGGGTAACCATGGCAACCGGGTAAACGTGCAACAGCAGAACTATATCATATTGTGGTGAGAGTCAAGAGAGGGAGAGAGCGATGGAGGGAGAGTGGGGGATGGGGGATGGGGGAAAGGATGCAAGAGGAGGCGGTTGTTTGATGCTGCTGCTCCAACACTAAACAGCCTTTCATCTCGGCAGTGCAGGTCCGCAGGGGATGCCCGCTCCCTGCTTCTGACGGCTTCTCTACGTGCCGCGCCAACTCCCTGTCTCACCCTGGCTGGATCATCCACCTATCATACCACTCCAAACCATCCCATCAAGTCCTGAGCATGCCTGAATTAAAACATATGTAAGCTTTCATGCCATTCCACCACGGTCGGTTAAAAATGGGGCATCTTTCAGAGAGCTGAACCACTTCATGCTGAAACTCTGTGTGACCTGTCTGATTCCAATCGCGATTTATCCCTGTACGAGGGAAGAGCAGCCCCATTGAACTTGGAGGGATTTGTCATCATCCCAAACCCTCTTTATCTGATGAATCCACCTGCTAGAGAGATTTGAGAGATTTCGGACAGTGGCCAGCCATGGCATCATCATCGCTAGCTGATGGCTTCCTGTCGTGTAGTTTTCCACCACATGTTTTTCCCTGTCATCCTGTTCCTGTGTGTTTGTGTGTGTGTGTGTTTTAAAATCTAAGAATAGCTCAGGTTGCAGGTGGTTCAACTGTGGGTGTGGTTCTGTCCACCTCCTGTTCCCTGAGTCTGAGTCAGGGGCAATTTGGCCAGCCTATGGCCCTCACGCCCCCAAAACAAGCAGTCACTGCTAATCCCCCTCCATCCCCGAGTAATCCCAGACAATCCTGGGCTAATCCCAAGTTGATTCAGGGGCACTCCCAGCTGGGTGTCTCACACAGAGCCATGCCAGGTCACCGCAGCCACAGCGGGCAGCCTGGATATGCTATGATCCAATAGTTACACAGCATAAAGGAAGTTTGAGCTGTGTGATATAAGGACATCATAAAAATGTATAGGATGTAGGTTATATGTAATGTTCAACTACGCTTAATGTTTGCGTGTGTGCATTTTTAGTAGATGATTTCTGAGGCAGTAAGCTGATGTTAACGTACTCTTGATGCCTCTATCGAATCAACTACCTTTACTCTGCACTCTGTCCTTGAGGGTTGGCGTCGCCACATTTTTACCCCTACGGGTTGAATAGAATAAAATTGAAAACTTTATTATGTATTAAATATTCATAAAATGGAAATTCTCTTTCAGCCCCCTGGCTTGCTGAGCCAGACGGATGAAGCCCACAGAAACATACAATGACAGAGAGGAACACACACATCACACGCCTGGGTCCAGGAAGCTGCTTCCTATTCAAATCATACCCCCTTTAATACAATGGGCCGAGTGGAGAGGGCTCTAAATAATGAATGAACCAGTGGCTGGGTTTATACAGAGAGATGCACTGCCTGGACCCTTAATGCTGAAAAGAACAGACAGAGTCATAAGTAGTGGTGTGACTTCCTTGTGTTGTTATCAGGGACATCCACCTTCATCCTCTAGAGACACTAAATCAGGCTGAAAGGGGTTAATTTGGCCATAAAGTGTTAAGAGGATAAAGGTAATAGTTTATGGAGCAATCAAAGTCAATTAAGGTGAACACGGTTCTCTTGGCCGCAGGAAAACAATCAGCTTGGGTTCAACTCTCATTAAGGCCTGAAAATCCTGATTTAGATATTCAGACAATAGCTACCAAGCTGCAGCATAGCACTCTTTGTCCTCAGATTAAAAGCTTAGGCCCTCTTTAACAAATCTGACATGTTGACACTTTTTTTCCATGAACACACAGGTGGACTAAGCAGTAAGAGGTTTTTCATTTGGCTCAAGGAAGGAAATGAGGTGTTCCAGCCAGGCAGACACAGACATTTCTAGTGTGAGTCTGGTCCAACAGATTATGGCTCAATATTTGTTGATGAGCAGAAAACACTGTCCTGGTGTTCATCCATAATAACCTCTTTAAGAACCATTTATCTGGCTCTTGTAAATCTTACAATACCAATCAATTGCTCTGATGTTCCCCCGCCCTTCTGCCATGCAAACTCAGTTTGATTCAGGGACTGGAGAGGCCTATTTAGGGGTTGGGAATCAATGAAGTTTAATGGCTATCATTGCAGAGGCTTAGCACACATCAAGGTCTGACTAACCACACAAACCAGCTGTATTACGAGGCCAGTATGGGTGCTCAATATACCATATCCCCATACAACAATGTCTAACCGCCACTTTGCCCACATTGGCTTGGTGCCCAGTGCGTCCCTCTGTTGCCACTCCCAAGATGTCAGTCAGACGTTAAATTGGGACTCGATGTAGAATGGGGGTAGGGGGTGTTATGATGAGCCCGATGGTTCATCTGGGATAACCTGACTGGCATGGGGACAGCTGTGCTTGGGGGGTACAGCAGGAGGTGGAGGGGTAGGGGTGGGAATATGGAGGTACCACAAGGGGCCCCTCCAAGCCACACAAAGAGATGCCCTCCAAATGCCCCCCTACTCACCCCATCCCCCTCCATTAGTCCCCCCCCCCATCAGAACCCACTCAGGGTTTTTTTTTCCCCGCTCACACACCCACACACATGCTCACACACGGAGGGGCGAGGAAACAGGTCAAACGGTTTATAAGACCCATCTTGTGGCCAATGCGCACTCATTCAAACAGAACTGAGTGAGGAACTGAGGGCTGTGAGTGGGGTCTGGGAACCAGCAAAAAGAAACCACTCACCCGATTCAAACAACCTCAAGGGTGAAGCAGCGTGGTGCGCTTGCCCAGCTAAGAACACAGCAGCTGTTCTTGTAGTGGCACCGGGTAAAGCCGTTTGCCACACTCGACTGGTATTACCAAACCATTTCATGCAGAATGGAGCCATTATGTATTGTCAAAGGGTATCCCTCTACGGTGCACATTCATTTTGATAAGCCTAAATCAAGGGGGAGTAACAGAAGCACTAACTGTGTTTATTGTGATGCTGTTTTTTGCCTGTGCAGAAGGCAGGAGGGATCAGGGGGAGGGGAGGTTTCAACACAAGCAGTTTTGTTCAGCACAGGAATGAGTTTTGTCAGCTAAGCCTGTCTCCAGGCTATTGGTGGAAATTAGCGCCGGCTAAATATTCGCTTTCCATGATTGATGTCACGGCTCGCGTTGTCCCTTTGAAGGGAAATAAAGAATTTAGAGCCATGTGGATTAATAGGGACAGGGTTGGGGGAATTTTATGTGTCTGAGGGGGACTTGAAGAGAGACTGAAGGGCCTAATGGCTGCACAGATACGGCACAATGGAGCTGAGACGATATGGTGTATCACAGAGTGAGAGAAGACAAGTGAGACTATGACAGTGAGTACAAGGAAGAAAATTGGAAATTGTTTGTGTGTGTGTGTATGTGTGTGCGAGAGAGACAAGGAGAGAGAGAGAGAGAGAGAGAGAGAGAGAGAGAGAGAAAGAGAGTGTGTGTGTCTGTGTGTGTGTGCGTGAGAGAGAGAGAGAGATGTAGCTATTTGCCTGAGAAGCCCAGAGTCAGATGATTAAAATCCCTTTAGGAGGCTTCTTTAAGAGAGACAGATGGGCAGACGGGCCTGTTTTTGGAATGCAATCAAATTGAAAAGATTAAAAAGGAGTCTCTTTTATTAGGAGGTGAGAAACAGTTACTTCTCTGCCACATGCCATCATCGCCTCCACAGCAGTGGTCACGACTGCATTGGCATGCAAGGCACATTACAGCCCTTGTTGGCGACGAAATAAACCTGGGATTAGGAATCACATCTATCTCGGTGTATCACTGTGGGGTCTCCGAGGATTGGCAGCATTTGTAATTTCTTGTTGAATAAATACGATTCAAAGGAAAAACAGCAAAAAGTTCAGGCTTTTATTATTTTTTTATAGGATCATTACAGGAAGGGCTAAAAATGAGCCTGAGCAACTGAAGGACTTTACACCGATAGCTGGTCCTATTAGAGACAGAACTTTCACTTAATCTCAACGCCAAATCTGAACAGGTGCAATTCAAATGTGCATTCCCTTGGCTGCCATTGTACTTGAATAGACTGAGTTTGCACAGTAGAGTGATTCGAGCACTGTGAAAGGTGCTCTGTATCCGACCCTATTATTCCACAACACTGCAGGAGTGCCATTTATAAAAAGGCTTAAAATGGAAAGCAAGTGTGCGGTAGTGTGTCTGGTAGCCTCAGATCAGGAAGTGGCTGTGGAGAGGGGTGTAATGTAGTTGGTAGGGGATTCCTGCCTGACTGTGCACTAATTGCATCCAATGGCTGGCGAGTCATCAGCGGTGCCCGCCCCGGCGCCAAGGGAAAGGGTTGGCATTGGGGTGGCAGGGTGTGGGATAGAGAAGGGCTGCCGCAGCTTTGGTGGGTAAAAATAGATGCTGACAGATTAGTAGAGCATCTGAGACCCGGATAGGGGATCGGAAAATCCGCTCGTCTGATGCCAGGGACAGCTGAGTGTTTCCGGTGGGCACAAAGGGGACACAATCTGGGCATCACGTCTGACGCCCACGCACAAAACGGGGGGAGCCTCGGAGTGGCTGTGGGCACACGAGTGAGCACGTGTCACCATCTCGCATAGGTGTGGTTTTTCCACCGGGACCTGCAAGGTAGGCAGAGCTCACGCCCTCCCACTGAGAATTCACACAACAGGTGTTTGGGCTGGGCCACCTGTGGGGCCGGCCGCCTGCTCGCACTTCACACCTCGTCTAGGGAGCAAACTAACATTTTCCACTGGGCTTGCCATGCTTTTGTTAAAGACCAGCACGTTTCTGGAGAGGCTTTTACAGCTCTTTTTTTTTTTTTTTTACAAGATCTGCGAGATATGTGTGTGAGCGCAAAGCTTGCACAAGTCAATCTGCATTTATGTGAGTGCCTGTGTGTCTATATTTGTGTATCAGTCCGTTTAATAGCCAACAGGCACAGTGTGGATTTGATTATATTGAAACCTCCCCTCTGCTATGTACAAAGAAACTGACGGCCAACAATGAAATCAATGCAGGCCCAGGTTTTTTTTTTTTTTTTTTCCACACTCGGCCTCTACATAATCTCATTCATAACAATGAGAATCTCATTTCCCACATTCTAAAGGTCAGTGCACACCTCTGATCACACTTTAATAAACATCATTCTCAGCGTTTAATTTAATTTCAGCAGAGCAGGAAACTCATAGGCAGCCATGCACATGGCATGCAAAATTCATCCGATCGTCCCTTTAATTGCTTCAATTTTACAGTAGGGAGAAGAATGACTGCAATCAGGGCGCCGGAAAAAAAATAATGCACAATCGCACTGGAACACAGTCGCACATCTGCAGAACACAGACACAGAACACACAAGTGGATACAGTCAAGTGCCAGTTTTGGTAACGTTTTAATAAAATAAGCCTCACAATTTTTTTGTTGGACCGGCACCAAGTAGTGGCTCCCCGTCTCTTTGTCATCACACATTTTTAACTCTCACCTAAATTGGCAAACCGCACCAAACAGCCACACATGCATGGTCAAACACGCACACACATGCACGCACACCTATGCACACACTCTCTCACACACATGCCAACATGACACAAAGCCTGGCACACCGGGCACACTCATTACCGCAATGCCAAGCTACCAGTTGCTAAGGAGACCTGTGGGAGAGGGAGGGTTCCTTGTTGTTGCCATAGCAGCCGGCTCGCTCCCTGCCAACTCTCTCCCTCGGGGAGAAGCGGGAGGTGGGGGGTGAAGTGGGTAGAGGTAGGGGGCAGCGGTTTAATAGGGCTACGAGGTGCAGAGGAACTTCATTAGCCATCAGTGTGCTCCCCATGAATGCCTACCCCACATGCAACACTTCAGCCTGCAGACTACCACTTACTCACGCACAGCCCATAGTCTCCCACTTATTTGCAAACCTACGCGGAGAAGAAGATGGTGAATGGCATGCTTAGAATTAAAAGCAGGGGAGAGCAGGGGAGGGCGGGGGGGGTGTCTAGTGTATCTGCGGGGGGAGGGTCGAGAGGGCAGAGGTGGGTGAAGAACAAAAAGAGGATGGGGGAACAAAGGAGAGTTGTAGGGGGACTTGAATGTGGAGGCCCTCTTGGATGTGAACAACAGAAGCCGAGATAGTTAAAGACTGTATGGAGGCATTTCTCTCTGTAACCCCCTCTTCCGAACCAACCTTGACCTTCGGCAACAGCCTCTATCCTTCAACCATAGAATAGCGCTGCGCGGCCAAACACACATATAATGTGGCGCATATGCTTTCCCTGTGCACAATGAGGCCGCACAACAAAGTACACAAACGCAACCAATAACCCTGTGAGGTTATTTGAAAACCGTTTTTTATTTCTCTCATGCCATTTCCACAGTAAAGCACACCAATAGCATGTTTTCAGGCTGTTTTTCTTAAAGGATAAGTTCACCAAAATGTTTAAAAGTAAGCCGTTGTCTACTCACGCGCGTATGGATGGGATGTAGGGTGATGTTTTTTGCACTCCACAAAGCATTTTTTGGAGCTTCACGGCAAAACGGCGTTTGCAGCATTCTCCGAAACAACTGAAGTAGATGGGTGCTTGTTGACGTCAAAACCATAAGCCCCGAGATCACGAATTGATTTGAAAAAAACATTATTTACACTCCTTTTCATTCCAAAATTTTCACTGTTGCTGCTAAACTGAAAGCGTTAGCTCAGCCATGATCGAGGGTGTAAAATGAAACATCTTTTCAAATCAGTTTTTGACCTCTGGGATTCTTGGAGGCTGAGATTACACCAGACGGGCTGTATGGATCCATTTGATCCTTTTTTTTTGGGGGGGGGGGGGGTTGTTTTTTTACATTTTAAAACAAGTCCCTAACTACTTCAGATGTTTCGGAGAATGCTGCAACTCTGTTTTTCGCTGTGAAGCTCCCGAAATGTTTTGTGAACTACCGAAAACTCGAGATAACGACTTTTAATTTGTGGGTGAATTTATCCTTTTAAAGTCTGAAGTGTACAAAAACTCATAGACGGACGGTTAAAAAAAAAAAAAAAAAGAAGAAAAACAGTCGGATGCTCAACTCGGTATCAGCGGGGTAGCAGCCACCTCTGACTTCCTACGATCCATTATTTTTTTGTTTCAATGCCAAACACACACTATGGACGTCGTCGCTGTCATATCTTTCAGTTTCTGTTGTCAGACTGTACAAATAAAATAGTGATTTTGTTTGTGAATGATGGCTATAAATGCTACCTGTTGGAGGAGCTGTCGAAAGTACTCAGCACATGATTGACAACTTTTCAAGCTTTTTCAAAAACACAGCCAAAACCTCTTAGCCCGCAAACGTCTCTGTGATTATTAGTTGTATTCTTGTTTTTCTGTTGTTGTTTTTTTTCATTTATGTGACATTTAATTGTCAATGTATGCAACTGGTTGGTACAATCTATCATCTTAATGTGACAGCCCGGGAAGTACCATTGGGGCTTTGGAAGTATTTTTTTTTTTGAGCATCCACCACAGCTTTTTTTGATTCATTCACTCTGGGAAAAAAAAAAAAGCTTTAAGGTGTAGAGAATCTCACTTTGAATCGGATGGAAGGACGAAACAGAAAATAATGGGTTTTTTTAAATTCATAGATATATCAGCGTACGTAGCCTCAGACAGAAGAATGAGATCAAGTACGAGAGTGGTTTCACTGACCGCATCACTCAGACAGTCCTCAACGTTGTTAAATCTGAAAAATCGGACTCTGTTGAATGTTTCACTCCACGGTGACACTTGGAGATCATTTCTAAACAGGTCTTTTTGACAAAACACACTCAAACCACTTAGAAATGTCATTGTTCGTGTGTGCTCTTTGCCATCAGGATTCACGACAACGCGCGCGCGACAATGAACCGACAGCTACGTCCACATTTACAGAAGAACACCGGCTCTTCCGTCTTTCCCTTTTTTTCCATTACGATCCAACTGTCAACTGTTGCCGATCAAAAGCGCTGCCAAACAGAAAAACATGTTTCAAAATTCATCTACGTTGGTGTGGACACGGGCCCCTCAGAAGCAGGATGCTTGCGAAAATCAAGGGAGGAGGGATCTCAACTGCGGGGTCAAAGTGGTTTCTGTATTCAGGAGCAGTGCTTCAAATATTGACTGCCTGATAACCCACGACGCTCCTGGCTGCCTTAAATTTTTTTTCCAAGTAGCGGCGTACAGTGCGAACGAGGGAGAGTATCGATCCGGCCTGAACGAGCTCGCTGTGGTTATATACAGTAAAGAATACCACCCACCGCCCGCCTCAACCTCTCCGACCTCAGACTCGAGCCTGACCAATTCGGGCGCGGAGCTCATAAGGAGAGAAAATGAAGGCGAGCGAGAGATAGACACTCCGGACCGACTGAGAGGAGTGAGGCGGAGACGGGGGGGACAAGAAAAGACAGGATTTACCCCCCTTTCCCCCTGCCTCCTCTCTCCCTCCCTCCTCCTCCTCTCTCCCCTGTTTCCTGAAACAAAAAAGAGCCCAATTAAGTCAGTTTGAGTTAGGGTCTTCTCTGTGTGTGTGTGTGTGTGTGTGTTTGTGGGCAAAAATGTGTATCCAAATCATCAGTGTGTGTGCAATAAATCGAAATAGGGGGGCAACGTACTGTAAGTTGCGGAGTCGGAGAGGGGAAGGAGGAGGAAGGTTTGTTGGGGTTGAGGGGGGAGAAAGGGAGGGGGAAGGCACTCTCTCTCTCTCTCTTTAGCCTAAGAGGGCCAAACTTGCTCTCAGCTCCTCGACGGGAGACGCTGAAATATTAATCGCCACGCTCCAGCCGCCGACTAGTGAACACAATCGCTTCAAACTCCCACCCTAATGAGTGTGTTCATGAATGGCTAATGTGCACAGATGGGGGGCTGATGACTGGATAGATCGCGATGGGGAGGTGAGGCAGGGAGAGGAGGACGGGAGGGAGGGAAAGGGAAAGGGGGGGGGGATAGTGAAATTTTCGGCGGGGCGTGGCGGTGGCGGTGTTGGTGGAGGTGGGGAGGGGGTGCGGAGGCGTGCCATGACCTTTTAAGAGCCTCCTGAAAACGTAATTAAGACTAGCCCCGCGCTACTCTCTCTTTCTTATACTCCATCTCCCCCCCACACACACACACACACACACAAGCTCTGGCTCATGCCCGCATGCCTGCACACACACACACACACACATCCTCCCTCTCCCTCTCTCTCATCCTCTCCTCCCAGTGTGTGCCGATTGTTTACCCCCTTGCCCTCTTCGCGCACACCCCGCCGAGCCGCTGAAACAGTAGGAAAAAACTTCCAAATGACTCACGCAGGCTTTTTTATGAACAAGTCGATTTCTTGGTCATGTCGACGCGCACGCACACGTCCTGAGATGAACAGAAAAACACGGGCGGACATTAAAACTGCAGAGGCAGACGTATGTCTCTCCTCGACCCCCCTGCGTGGATGCATTTCTGAAAAAAGGAGGATGGAACAAATCAGCAGGGCTCCCGAGAGAGAGGTGAAGAGCTCTTTCACCTTAAATGCCATTTACTTCCACCGAGAAGTCGGGAGATACATCTCACTGATGGTTTGAGCCCTAAGTGAATCCTAACCTGCCCGTGACACCGGGCCGTGTAGGCCAAAGCGCCCCTCTGAAGTGGAGCTTGTTCTTCGGGAATGTTAATGCTTCACATGCATCTTTTATGGCCGAATCTGACCCTTTATTTTTTACTCCAGGGGAAACCTCTCCGCCTCGGCATCCTCATCGCCGACTGTCCTCATCATCAATTCAAGCACTGACGTCAGAAAAATCCTGATGCGGGTTAACGCGTCTTCCCAAGACTCTCTCCATTACCATAGAGGCCACGTACGGATTAAGAGCACCCGGCGTGCAGACGCATACGCAGACACACAAACACACACACACATGCACAGACATGCATACACTCACAGCATCTAATTAGAGGAGTGAGATGCTGTGACCTATTTCCTAACCTCTCCTCGGCAGTCAGGATCGGGGCCTCTGCTCGGATCGGTTGGATTATGGCGGGATAGGTACGGGAATGGAGAAAGGGCCAGTGATGGGAATTTTTTAATGGGAAGTAATGGAAAGCTATTAGCCTCTATATGGGGGACAGAGCAGGATTTCACACACAAGCACCATTTCTATCAACATGAAACATAACTAGGTGTTCCCTAAGTCAGGGCTGCAACTAATAGTTATTTTCACTGTCGATTAATCTGTCGGTCAATTTCTTAAACAATCAATTAGTTGCTTGGTCGATAAAATGTCAGAAAATGGCGAGAAATGCCAGAGATGACGTCTTTAAATAACTTGTTTCATCAACAACACAGAGATCCTCGGTTTCCTGTCATAGTCGAGCGAAAAAAACAGAAATTATTAACATTCAAGAAGCTGAAATTTATAGAATTTCTACTTTCTTTCTTGGAAAATAACTCAAACCAACCATCTGATTATTAAAATAGTTGCCGATTAATTTAATAGTGATGATTGACCATCGCAGCTTTACCCCATTTTATATACAACATGTCAGACAAAAACATCACACTGAACATTTCTATAGGGAGCATTCAACACAGCGAAATTAGTCACATACGTAGGCGACGGGTTGAGAAACTTAACAAATCATCCTGTGACTGCAGCTAAATTTAATGTGTGACACCGATGTGCATCATAAACATAACGCAAACCACACATTTTAGCTGGGCTGCAAACACCACGCACTCAGCTGTCAAAAATACTACACTGTAATTTTATAGATACTTAACGGACGTGTAGTTAATGTGTCGCTTCAGTTTTTTAGTTCTGCCGTCTTTTGGGGTTTTAAAAGTTAACCATGTTGACGGGCTAAGTTGAGACGATTGGCCACCTCCTAAATATCTCGCTGGCTACAAGTTTGAAGGCCGTCAAAGGCCTTTTGGATCAGATGACTAAAAAAGAATTGGTAGAAAAAGAAGCGGTGTGTGTTCATTTAGCCAGTCAGACAAATCTCTCATAAATATCGCACCATGTAATCTAACATTTGGTTTTAAAAATACGCACATTTTGTCCCACGACCTTGTGTTTAATATTGCCTTTGTTTTTTCCTCTCGCTTATCTGCCTTTTTGTCCCCACTTTCTAGAATGTGGATGATGTGAGAAATGTTCATAAATACAAAGTAACAAAAGTTAAAAGTTACAAAAGAAAGTTAACCATGTCACTTCTGTAGCGACTGTGGAAACAATGCGATCATTCAACTCATAAACAACAGCTGCAGCGCTAACTCCATGTTGGCGTTAGCATCTAGGTAGGTTCAGCCAGGACACCTTCTCGGACTCCCACAACTGCCCTGACATCAAGAGGATCCATGTTAACGTATCGTATGCAACGAACGAGAACAAAGAATTTCTTTGAATTTTTGAAAAATGTTTCTAAAGAAGTGTCTTAACATTAATTTATCACATTCTGGACGTTCTTCACACCCTAGCTTCTCAGTTTATGTTCCGAGGCGTTGGAACCACTGTATTCCTCCCTCGGTATCAGTCAAAAGGCGTTAAATATAAAGGAGGCTTACCATATATGTCTATAAAAAGACTTGCATTTCTTACCTACAAAGGCCACCTCCATAGGATGCCCCCATGCATTTGGGCCCCTCGCCACAGACTTTTTAAAAAAGCTAGCAGCACCACGAGCTACTTTCCCTGAGCAGTCCTGCCTCCGCTGCCAACACACTCCGGGCGTGATGGAAGGAAACCACTGAGAGGGGAATTAACCTTTGAGAATGGACTGCATTGGCAAATGCTCGCTGCACTTTAAGAGGTTGAGTTCAAGAGAGATTCACGATTTAACTCGGAACGCTTCAACGCATTTATCCCCTTTTGTCTAATTATGTCATCTGAATTGCAAAGTGAGTGAGATTGCATATGCATCATGTCAAATGACTAATCGGCAACTTTCGATGCCGTACCTGCAGAAAAAACAAACGAACATTTCGGCGTTGCCCCTATGCGAGCCGGTGTTTTGCACCTTCTTTTCATTGTCGCTGCGTCCGCTCCTACTGAAGTCATTTGTGATCGGGCTCACAGGCCAAAACAGAGACTGGTAGCATCATTATCGAGCGAGCTGTACCCTGTGATTACCTCGATGGCCCACATCTATCCATCACATAAAAATTCCTGAAGACAGATGCAGCTGGATGGAGGCATATTTACTGTAAGTGCGTGACTGTGAAGGGTTCTGTGTGTGTGTTTGTTTGTGTGTGTGTGTGTGTCTGTCTGTCTGTCTGTGGTTGATGGTCGCATACTCTCTCTCTCTCTCCCTTCTCTTCTCTCTCTCTCTCTCTCTCTCTCTCTCTCTCTCTCTCTCTCTCTCTCTCTCACACACACACACACACACACACATCTGTCAGCAGCTTTGCATGAGCTGATACATGTATGTGAGAAAGTGCTACACCTCTGTATCTTATGTGTATGTGTGTGTGTGTGTGTCACAGCACTCCTGGAAGGGGGGGGGGGGGGGGGCTGCAGTGTTTCCGCCTGAGTGCGACTGTCAGTGGGCATCACTCAGCCTGGCAGTGTGGCAGGACGCGAGGATCATTAGTGGACACGGAGGGAGCGAGAGAGGGAGCAGAATGGAGGAGAGTGAAGGAGGAACGGGGGAGAGAGAGGGGCAGCACGAGTCGGGCGGTGCGTCTTAATATCCGTCTTGAGAGCATTACACACACAGCGGTGCACTTTCCTCTCAGTCACGCAACCGCCCCGCCGCAGAGACCCCATCGCCGGCCCCCTCCCCTGTCATTTTCTCCCCTCTGTCCCTTCATCCATCCAACCCACCCCCCCTGCCCCAACCCCCTTTCGTTCTGCATCTCTGATTGACCCTCTCCGTCCCTCCCTGCATCTCTCAAGCCGTGCCCTCACTTAAGCACGCTGCGTTGCGGCTTTTCAGTTCCCCAGCTCCGGATTTATCCATCCTGCTTTTCCCTCCTTCGCGTACATCTTTCCATTACAGCCCATTGCTCCCATTTTCACCCACTCTGCGTCGATCCTCCTTCTCGCACTAAGCATCATTGCTAGTTGACCTACTCTTAACCGCAAGCAAGGTGAAACAACTGTTCTACACATGTGAGACATTCAGCTCTTTTCACTCCCTCCCTCCCTCCCTCGCTCGCTCCGTCTCGGCACTTCATCACCTGCGGTCGTTCGTGCCAGCCCTTCGACCATCAGCTCATTCATTTGTACGTCTGCCCATCAATCCGTCCATTTGTCTCACACTTTGTGTCGGCACGCTTCACGTCGATCAGCCATTCCACCGCCACTGCTTTCACTAACTCACTCTCTTTAGTCAGAGTGATCCCTCTGATCCCCCCCTGTATCCCTCCAGGTCTGTGACCTGCGCTGCGAGTCCCTGCGCTGAATACTAGAGTCAACATGCCTGACATTTAACAGAGCAGCCTCCACAATGCTAGCTGCCTTAGCACAAGTGCTAAGTCTCCCCCCTCGTTTGCTTACTCAGTGGGTTTCCCAGGTCCAGGGATCCATCTGTTTGCTGTCTTGACGTAGCATTTATCACACACAGATTAGGCCTATTCTGTAATACATTTGTCCCAGTGAAACATTTGTGAGCTTGCTTTTTGGCACCTGCTGTGAGCGTAGTTTAGCGTTATTGCCCTGGTGATGACAACAATACGATCTGGCCCAAAGCCAGCTCTGCTAAAAGATTGAAGGTTTAGCGATGGCATGGAGTCAGAAAATAAAAAAATGGCATGTGAGCCTTTGCGCAGGGAACACGTGACGGATCAGGTGCAGCAGCGGATGGTGTGACAGCTACGAGGCAAACGAGGCCACAGAGGCCTTCGTCTTCCAAAAAGTGGCACATCAAACTCAACATTGGACCGTAAAATCAAATCTATTGTTAAAATAATTAGAAATAACAAGAATGATAGGTCAATTATGTGATCCACACAAGATTTGTAACTGAAGACCGAGGACGTTAAATTATAATCTGGATACAGTGTTGGAGACAGAGCCCCATTCATTGCTATTAAAGTGGCGCATGAAGCCAAAATAGCTCAAAATTCCCTAAAGCTAACACTAACCCACAATTACCCACTGTCATCTCTGTGCCCAGAGAGTATGCACACTATAGACTTCCGTCGACCGAGCAAACTAACTTTACAATTTTTTTCTTGCAGCTCTTCCATGTTTATAGACGCTTCTTTCTAACTGTAGGCTGTATTACTGTATTACATTATTTCAAGGTAAATAAAACATATTTGATAACTAATGTTAACATTCAACCACTTCCTAGCTAACCTTACTTGATTATATCCAGTGTGTTTTACTTTCAGGCTTAAACATATATGACTTAATTCATGCCTTTTTTAAATTGTGTAACACCAACAAACAGTAATGTGAGCGAGGAGGTTGTTGACTGCCAATGTCCCCTAGAGGCTAATGGGTTATCAAATATGTTGTTGTACCTGGAAATACAGCCCGACGTCTCTCTGGATTTTTATTCTCCATTGTTATTCGAGTTGCTGATCGATCAGGAAGCGATGAAATGATAACGTTTTTTATGATTTCCTGCTTTTATACAACCTGACACCTTGAACACAGCCGTACAATATTTGAGCCACCGCGAGCATGACGTCAGGAAAATGGCCGCCGTGAGAATATGGTCTCGAAGCTTGTCTTCAACACTTTGAACTTAAGACAGGAGACACACTAAAACTTGACAAAATAAGCAATTTAAAGAAGGTCATTGAATCTTCAGACGCTTGAATCGGCCGTCTTCAGCCTTGCTCTTCATTTTATACACTTAACGATTCATTTATTAATTAACATAATCCATATCTAAAGCACTAATGTAAATAATAATTAGTTGCAGCCTATTTAGAAGCTGAATCATGCTTTTATTTCCATGAGGGGATTTGGCGAATCCGTAGTAATTACTGACCTCGGTGGTCAGACGGGCTGGAAAAGCTCCCGGCCGCTCCATTAAACACCCATCTATCCTCCAGTTTCCGCTCTCTCTCATCGCAGCCAGGTAACATCACACCTTTATCACACATCCTCTGCTAACACACACACGTACACCTTTCTCTACAGGAACATCACTGTTCAGCCCCACATGTCTTTCTCTCCCTCTCACACACACACACACACACACGGATTCTCTTGCAGGAATTACAACCTTTTCCTAATCACCATTCCAGACACACGGCCCTGGAATTGTACAAAGAAAGCTCCCTGAACACACACACTCTCTCACTCTTACACACACACAGCCTTGACCCCAGCATCATCCCCTCAGCTGCCCCCCTTGCACCTCCACTCCACTCATCTAGATCTCTCTCCGGCCGCTCTTTGGGCATGGATCACTTGTAAGGATTTGAGAAAAGACTTCGCTAAGCTGATTGCTAAAGGGGAGGGGGGCAAATTACCGTTGCACAACAGCGTAAAAACCCTTCTTGGGTCATGACTTGTCTTACGTAACAGATTGTGTGTATGTGTGTGTGTGTGTGTGTGTGTGTGTGTGTGTTCCCGAAATACCACTCCCCCCGCAGCCCCTACCCCTACGCCATTTACCCATTTTGCACTAATTGAGGGATCTTTTTTCGGAAGCTGTTATTGCAGCCATTTAATTATTTATTTTGACGGGAAGCAATCTGGTGGCTAGTGAAGAGATTGTGAATGTGTGTGTGAGTGAGAGAAAGTGAGAGAGGGAGGGAGAGAGGGACGGAGCAAGACTAGGTCAGTGTAGCTTTTTCTGGGTAAATGTGTGTGAGGGCAACGCTACTGTAAGCTAACCGTGCTGCATGTCTGTGGGGGCTTTGCATGTATGAAGAGCGTATAAGAAATGTATTGGTGTGTGTGTGTGTGTGTGTGTGTGTGTAGCATGTGTGCGCGCCTGTGTTGCATCTCAGAGTGCACGGCTCTCTGAGTGCAATGGGAGTGCACTAATGGACGCACACTTGAGCTGAAGTGTGCAGAGTGTAGCTGAAGTGCAGCCAAGTCTGGCTTCCAGTCCTGCTTGGAAGCCCTATAATCTACTCTCTACTATTCTAGCTCTCCTTTCTCTCCCTCTCCATTTTCCTCACTCCCCTCTCTATCTCCGTCTCTCTCTATCAATTTAATATTTTCATCCCCTCTTCATTGACAGAGCCAGCCGTCTCCCCCCGACCCCTGTGTCTCCCTATTAAATCTCTTCACCCTCGTTCTAAGAATGAAGACACACGGATCAGCGTCGTCGCTGGCTGGCCGTGGACTTCCCTTTCTGCCTCCCCTCCTTCCTTCCCCGCTGTGCAGTGAAGAGGATGAAATAAGGGGAGACGACATGTAACCACCAGTAGTCTTGACCTTTATCAAGCTCCGGCGCCTGAGGCAGGGTGAATGAGACATTAAGAAAATGACTGAGCATTATTAACCCCTGTTTACTTACACACGCACACACACACACGCACACACACCAACTGTCTGGTCTGAATAATGGCTCAGATGCCTGTTTCCTTGGCTGGCACCTTTTTCTGACAGTTAAGGATAAGCTACAGCCAAACGATAAAACTGGGAATAACACTTATGCATTCTGCGTCACGTCACTTTAGAAAGAAAAAGAATGCCGAGACCGGCCCGGCCTGCCAGCTCTGATTGTTTAACTGTGATTGATCCCTCGTTGAGCTCCAGCTTCCCAGCACTCCTGTGAATGCCAAGTCCTGTTGAGAATTGATGCTTCATTATAAACCAGCCGCGCAAGTTCTTCAAATGATGCATCGGCCTCGGAGAGAAAACTGGACCTGTGAGGGCCAGATGTCAACCCTGACGGCTGCAGTCCCAGCCAAGCTGCACTTCTAATGATAGATCATTTCCCTTTTCCTCTCCTCCACTTCTTCTTCTTCTTCCACTGGCTTTTCTCTTTTTTAGCCTGCGTGCACGTGTGCGCGATTGGCGCATGTGCATGTGTGGCCAGCCCTCGACTCCAGTCAATCAATGAGCAGAGACAATTCCCCGAGTGACATTTACGGAGAAGAAAGAGAGCCATTTATCACTTTAGTTTTGGGATAATAAAAGAATGACTGAATGAGCCAGTGTGTGTGTGTGTGTGTGTGTGTGTGTGTGTGTGAGGGTGAGAGCAGGCGAGAGAGAGAGAGCGAGCTAAAGATGAAAAGGGGATTTCAAAAGCACATGAAAGGAGCAGGAGAAATGAGCGAGGGAAGAGGGAAATGAGTGATAAAAAGGCTACTTTGTGGGGAGGACTGAGAGTGTGAAATAGAACAAGTGAGGAGAGAAGAGAAGGCCGTGAGTGACTGACAGTGAAAAAGAGAGCACGAGAAAGAAGGGTACGAAAAAGAAGGAAAAAAAAAGCCTGGGGTACGGAAAAGGAAAAAAAAAAGAGGAGGGGATAGAAAAAAAGGCTCTGGGCGCAGAGAGGAGACGAATGAGAAAAAAGGGGGGAAGAGACGAGAGATGAGGAAAAAAAAGAAAAGGGTCCAAGAGAAAGAGAGAGGAAGGGGGGAGCGGAGACAGCGAGGCAGACGTGCTGGGTTCATTCAGGGCTATGAGCAGACTCGGAGTTCAGACCTCACACGGTCAGCATACTAAACACCGGACCCAGTGTCCTGACCCAGATTCATGCCACTGACATACAAATCCAATCGGGGAGGGAAGAATTTTCTGCCCCCCCCCCTTCCATACCTCCCTGAAACACACAAAAACACCCCCCCCCCCCCAATCCCAGCTGGTCCCACAGTCACCTCATAACCCCGACAACCTCGCCCCAATCCTGTAACCTCCCCACACATATGCTGGCTCCCACACAGATTAGCTCACACATGGCTTGTTTTACACATACGAGCTCGGGCAGAACCGCACATGCGAGGAGATTTTTCTCTCCAAGGTCAGCTTCCTCTTTTCAGCTCAGGTGAGCAGGCATTACAGCTCAGTAGGGCGCCGCGCCGGGTTCCTGACCGGCAGCCTGCTACCCGAGGTGACCTCCAGAGCCCCATCCATCAGCTGCGGGCACATGGCTCAGCCGCAGCATATTCACCAGCCATTAGCATAACAAGCATCTTTCTTGAAACATAACTCTCGGGACTCTGGCCTCCTTCTTTTTTTTTTTCCCTATCCACCTGCTCCGATCAGTCAACGTTAACTACGTTTCCCTTTGTGAGGCGGCTCCCTCCATCACTTGCCGGGGACCGCCAAGCTCAGGTAAACTGATCGACGGCCCTTACACGCTCTCCTTTCCCCTCCCACAAAGCTCCGGCTCGTGACAGGAGGCTTTGATGGACAGGGCGGGAGACGAGCGAGGGACCCGGCACGTGGCTGCCAGGAAGGGTCCGGAGATGGAGCGTCGTGAAATACAGCGTTTAGCTTGGCATACATCATCTCTTTTCTCAGGGACAGACGTGGCAATATGCGTGCGGGTAAACACACACATTTACACACATGCACGTGCGCACGACCATCAATCCCCTTGCATACAGGAAGAGATATCCGACGAGGAGAAAAATTGAATTAGGAAATATGGGCGCCATGATTTGTGGGAAGCGAGTTTTGTGGCCGGGAGAGAAATACAGCTCGGAGCGCACTTCATCTTGTAGCGAGAGCAAAGAGGAAGAAGCATCTGTGTTGTTTATCTAAAGCCCCCATCTAGTTACAATGACTTGATTTGAAATATTCATATACATGTATGACAAGATCAGGCCCATTATGCTGCTCTCTCGGCGGGGCTTCACTGAATGGACTGAATGGAAACCCATCAGTCAGTGTAAATTATAAAGACAAGATGCATTACATAAGCCTATAGACGGGCATGAAGAGGAGTGTTATTGTAGCCCGATATCAATCATGGCAGCACACGTTCTACAGTGTCATCAGTATGATAATTTGCTATAGGCTATTTCAAGGATAAACCCGCCATTATAATATTTCACAACGCGTATAACCAAAGCAAAACACATTAGGGCGTTGTGTAGTGCGCATCATCATGGGGCATTATATGGCTGATGTTTCATATGGAGCTGTAAGTACACAAATGGTACTTCAATCACAATGAACCGTAAATCATATCACCTACAAGGACAGCAGCTAATGATCACTTTTATTATTCTTTTTATTTCCTTATGAATTGAGGTTATTATTATGTGGGGGGGGTTTTTTACAATAAAATGTCAGAAAGCTGTGATTATGGTGCCCTGAAAAGGCTCGTTTTTCTCCAAACAGCAGTCTAAAAATGTAAAAGCATTCGATTTATGAATGATAGCGAACCAAGACAAGATGAAAACTTCACACCTGACTGGAAGTCATCAGTTAGGAAACCGTTGATGATTACACTGATCAACTGATAGTAGGCCTGTCACGATAACTATGTTATTGACTTATTGTACATATCTTAACTCATCACACTTACCAATATGTGCACACGACCTCGATCATTAATGCTGTTCTCGCTATCGGCCGTTATGTTCATGGGATGTCAAAATAACTAGTGAGACTTTTGCTCCCCTGATAGGTCATTTTGAATGTGTGGTTTTATTTGATCTAATATGTTTTATTTATGAAGGATGCATTTACATTTTCTTAGCATTCCACTTCTAATGTCTGAATCAGGCTCGGCCCGCTATTAGATATTATTTAATATCACAATATTTGCCGCCACGTGCAACACTTTTCACAATGTCGAATATATCGAACAGCTGTGTGATTCTTTACATGCTCTGGCTGTTTTTCATTTATAATTCTAATTTATCAGAGTAATAGCCGGCCCTCTAGAATTAAGAGGGAAGGAAACCAGGCAGACTAGCTGTAATATTGTAGGCTATTCTTAACTAAAGTTCTACGTTAAGAGTTCTTTCTTCATTTATTTTGTTATTTAAAAGTGTTGTATGTGTTTCTGCAAAGGGAGAAGTAAATCAACCTCTCAGTCCTAATTAGTATTCATACTGTTTATACTCCTAATTAACATAAAAAGTGAAATACTATAATTACTTTTTATTAAAAAAAAATAAAACCTGAAACCTGAAGTCGATAATATCAAATATCGCGATAAGTAGGCAGGACAATATTGTGATACAAAATTTGGGATATAGCAACTTGCATTACTGCTTTTTATTATCATGTCAGTGACATAAAATTATGTTAAACATAGAAATAAAGTTGTGTCTCTGTTTGTTTATATTGTATATTGTATATATATATATATATGATAGACATGTTTGTTTATTGTTTATTGTCTCAATGTATGCACCTTATTTACCAAGACAAATTCCTCGTTGGTGTAAAACCCTTCCTGGCAATAAATCTGTTTCTGATTCTGATTCTGATTGGGATTGACAGGCCGTACTAAACCATTAATCTACTTGTTGTTTCAGCTCTGCAACCTACCAGATCCTCCCGCACGCTGCGTCCTTGTCGGCATAAAAATAACAAAACATTCCATAGTGTTGCCCAAACACTGCACGGTCTGCATCTAATCAGAAGTATATGAGGCACGTCTTCACGTACAAATAAAATCGCATGTTCATAGTATGTTACGGCTATTAAAGGTGTGCGCTAATGTGGCTAGCCCGAGGGCCGTCTCGCTGTGATAGGGGTGAGTACTGGAGACGGGGCAGAACAGAGTGGAGCGGAGCAGAGCAGGCCCTGTAGTGGTGGAGGAAAAGACAGAGAGAGTCGACCCAGCGTGACTACCGCCTGCCTGAGTGGAGCAGCCTGCCTGCAATTAAGGTGGAATCAGGGAGAAATCTGCGCTGCCTTGATAATGAGCCTCGTCTGAATTATTAACGAGAGCTGTTCCCCCGGGACCCGGGCTCCCACTGAGCCCATCAACCCCCCCCAACACACCCACACCCACATGCACACACACACACAGACACACACTCGTACACTGATGCAGGGGGAAAAAAAAAAGGGTTGCGAAACACACTCCACACACACACACACACACACACACAGTGACAATCACACATTATGCACAGCGACACAGATGAGCAACGAGCATGCTAGCTGCCACAAACGGAGACCAAAAAATTTTTCCAGCATCACCACCACCACCACCGAGAGGGCTAACACTTTTTATTCACACGCCGAAGTGGGTATCCGAAGCCATTTACAGCATTTGTAATACAAACAACATTTCTCCGGGACGAGATCATCCGCCGCTGCCATCAGATTGAGACTGACAGACTCTTCTCTGTATTAGAATAAGCTCCCTCCACATTACACATCGGCAGATATCTCACACATTAGAAGAACCCGTCTGATGTGTGAATCCTTGTCCATTCAGCTCACTCTGCCGATCAAGCATGTGTAATAACAACGGGCATCTTCTTAACCGCATGACATTGGGAAACAGCGCGCTGAGGTATTTCATTTTCTGAGCCAGTTATTAGATGATGAGTCATTTATTGCCTATTAGTCATTTTGGCAAGTATTTATGGTCATGAATGAAAAATGTTTTATTCTAAGAATGTATTCTGGGAGTAATACTACAATTAACTCGGCTGACAAAGATCTATAAGCCCTCCCTCTGTTCTCGTTCAGCAAATCCACTAAAACACAGCAGAGTGTGAGCAACTACATGAGGGTTTTATTAGGAGGAATACAAGTCACAGGGATACTGGTGTCAATAGGCTGTGGCTGGAGGGCAAATGAGGAGAAACGCAGTGAGTTTCACTCTGATTTTATTGAAATGTGCGTACGCCTAGAGCTCACTGTGTGTCCGGCACTGCTAGCATGACATACAGACCCCGTCAACAGAAAGAAGACCTCTTTCTGCCCCCAACTCCCACTCCTCGCAAACTTCATAACCAGTTCCCTTGAAATGAAAGGAGATGTGTTCTAATCACCCAGCACTGGTGCAACACTACAGGCTGCCCCCCCTTCAAATCTCCATGACATCAAACTCACACAGCCTCAGAGAAGCAAACGCACAACCACATTCTGTCCCTGCAGCTGTGAACAGTTTTGCCAAAAAATCCGCAGGCGTTTACCAAACAGTGCCACGCCTTCCGCGTGAGCCAATCGCCGCAAGTCAGACACATTTCAAAACAAATCAAGACAGCAACACAGCACCGCAAAAGAAGTCGCTTCCGCTCTCGGTCAGCCCCCCCACCCCCCACCAAAAAAAAAAAATGGTTCACCCCACCCAAGAACAGAGTGTTCCTCCATGGGTGGTTCGAGGAGGCACGAGTGTGTTGTGTGTTGTTTTTTTTTGTGCAAATGTGTGTGTGTGCATGAGCCAGAGGGAATAGTGGAAAACATCACCCTAAATAGTGCAATGGGAAAAAGAATGACAATTTCTCCATGCTTCACAATGCGTCTTCAGTTTAGGGGGGAAAGAATGAACCGAAAGGAGCATTTAATATTCTGAGAAATGCCACCAAACGGCTGTGGAATAAAAAAGATAAAGTGAAGACGCAGAGCCATGGGTAATAGGTTTGGTCTGAAATGCTTCAACAGCTGAGGTTCAGTTCAGCTGAGAAGAACATCCAAATTAGTTCAACCCCGTCGAATTGGGAACTTGACGGTCTCATCCCCTCTTGTGCTGTGCTCCATAAGACCCAGTAGCTGAGAAGGAGTCGAGCTGGGGGAAAATCCAGCATTGTTATCCTATTATCTCTGAGATAATGTGAGATATGAGATTTTTCTCTTTGATAAGAGGGCGGCACACTGCTTAAGGCAAGGTCTCGATCAGGAGACTGCTAGAGCCTCAAAATCCTGACGCCACCGCTCCCTTGAGAAACCCTCCTCACCTCAATTGGCCCTCGTGCCAAAACCCACTAAGACAGAAAACAATGTATAGAATGTCTATTAGATGGATGGATCGAAAAGAGAAAGGCAGGGAGATTAAAGAGGCGATAGCACGGGTGTCTGCTAGATGGAGTGATAAAGAGAGAGCGAAGTAATATTAAAGGCAAAAATGATATTGTTTTTCATATTACTGTCTGCTGATTGCTGTCTCCCATATTTGAATGCGTGCCCATGCTTTGGTAATTTGCATGTACATTAATCATTTTCAGTGAGAAATGAACTGCCACGGCTGCCTGCAGGCTGCGGAGGGAAAAAGGCAGCGAGAGCGAGGCTTCTTGGCATCAGATACCCGACTCAACCTGAATATACTGCCTGAACCCAACCTGGCTCCGGCTTGCAGGAGCCGAGGGGAGATGTAAGGTGCTCATAATCCAGTGCCATAAATCTGTCCAGCATGCATCATATGCTCTCATTTTCTGAGTGTGCAAGTGTGTGTGCGCATGTGTGTCTGTCGCACTCTCAAATTACTCTGCTCCCCTGAGCCAAGACGGAGGATAAAATATGAATCAGCTGAAGTCTAGGATAGTTTCCAGTCTCTCCAGCCTCCCCCAACCATCGTTCGAGCGACGTGAGCGTGCAACCCGGCGGTGCCCAGGAAAGTTTCGAGTCCCTCCACTTTGTGCTAAGCTTCTGTCAAACACACTCTCTGCTGCACATTTGACATTCATATCCCTC
Organism: Sparus aurata; assembly: GCF_900880675.1. Lineage (NCBI taxonomy): Eukaryota > Metazoa > Chordata > Actinopteri > Spariformes > Sparidae > Sparus > Sparus aurata. The sequence goes on from NC_044203.1 coordinate 26,732,739, forward strand.
ATGTTTGACAAGTGTCTCTCCACTGCAGCTGCTGGAGCCCGTGCATAGTGACAGGATTACGAGAGTCTGTCTGTCTCCTTACCTATAAATCAATTAGATAAAGTGATATGATCCAGCGCCGTTATAAATACTACTGCCTGTGGAGACAGGGGTTATGTGCTTTTTTACAGGAGATAAGACTACACTCAGAGACATCTTCCTTTCTCTCTTCATTTCCTCACTTGTGGTTCGTCTTTCCCTCTCCCTCTCTCTCTCTCTTTCTCTCTCTCTGCAGTCGCTGTCACATCTCCCTCTTTTTTTTTTTGGAGCTTTCTTTCCCATCTGATTTCTGCCAATAAAGGAAAGCCCCGTGACCTTTTGCCCTGCTGGCCCCCGCGCAGCCCTGCTACCTAAAGACACTTTATAAATAACAGTCTAGTCGCTTAGGATTAAAGTGTCTGAGTGACTGCCTGGCACCCTCGTCGACCTGCGGCGCAATCCCCTGGCATCCGACTGCCCCGGGCGCCGGGGGAAAAAAAAAGAAGCCCTGCACTGTAAGCACATGCGGGGAGAAGTACGTGTTGGACACTGAGGCGGGCACAAACAGAGGAGCTCCACACACACAAGATACAGCGTGACGGTATCTTGAAGGCACATTTCTATCTAAACGCACTAAAAGCAGTGCTGTATGATGGATTTTTTCGTATCCCATAACAACCCATGCTGACATATACAATAAAGCGAGACCCCCGCCGGCACGACAACGGCATTATCTAACCCCTTGAAGTTAATGAACTTCTGGGCGCCTACAGGGCAATCCCGACACCAAGTTCCCTTTAAAACCCCACCATTAGAGGCATTATGAAGTCAGGAGGCGAGACTACGCACCATTCTCTGCAGTGACACGCTGTCAGACCAATCACCGGGCCTAAACACACACGCCTATAGAAGCAGACAGCCCCTCCCCCCTGCACTAGCCCCCACAAAGACACACACAGCACTAGCAGCCCCCTTGACGCTTTGTTGCAATTGACATGTGCTTCTCCCACGCATAAATGCAGCATGCACCCGTGGATGCTGGCGCTCAGATATAATTAGCCATAAAGACATAAAACACAATCACATATATACACACCAACAAACATAAAGGGCTCCAGAACGGAATCAGTCTCTTAAGTTTAGTTCAGCACCCTGCAGGTTTCTGTGTTGGATCAGATTAGCTCCACTGGAAAATAAAGGCCACTAATTGTGAGGATGCCGCTTATCTATAAAAACAGTAGCGACGAGCACCCTAGTGGAAAGCGTAATCGGTTCACAAGTCAGCGATTCTGCGTAACCTCCCTTTAGTAAGGAGGTGATTAGGGAGCCATGACCTCGAAATACTGCCGCCTTTCCTAGAAGTCAGAAGCCATTAGGTATTTATAGGAGCTTAATGGCACTGTCTCTGTGTATTGGCTGTCTAGTGCCCATCATCAAGCCAGCGTCACATCTCTTTCCAATAGCAGTCATGGCAACATCATTTACAATACACAGTCTGCCGTTGGAGATCTTTTTTTTTTTCCAGGAACCGCGGCGTACGCTCCGGTTCGACGAACTGTCCCAAGAGCCTTTGCCTTTAGTTGGTCGTCCACCCACCACCACCAACCCAAAACCTCCCGTCCGCCCGCTCCCCTCCCCTCCCCTACCTCTCAAACTGTCACGCTATAACACTTAATTTCATATTATTTCATCAGCAGCAATTCTTTTATCTCCCCCCCCCCCACCTCCCGTCACAACAGACAAAAGCCGACCGTTTTGCATCAAATGCTCTGCTCGTGCGCGATTGCTGTTGATTGAGATGAAAATGCAGTGGATGATACAAGTAGTGTTTTCCAAATGCTGCTGTCAGATATAATTGCCTGATATGATTGTTAAATTACATGTATGAGGGTGCACCTGTTTGGAGTCCCAGTGAGTGAGGGGGAGGGAGGTGGAGGGGGGTTGGCATGATTCCGGACTGGATCTGACCGTGTGACTTCACATGAACCTCGTCAGACTTGTTGTTGAAAGCCGACTTCACGTGCAATCTTCCTCTTCATCTTGATGGGGTTTTTTTTTTTAAAGGTGTCCACACTGGACCTGACTTCCGTTAATGAAATAACTTGCGTGTAAATTTCGTGCCGTGCGGTGTCCAATATCTGCTCACGACTGTATGCAAAAACAAAAGAGATTTATGGACCTGCTGTCACAACTCAAAACAAACAAAAAAAACATATTCCACATGGATTCATAATGTATTCACAACCACGCAGATTCAAATTGCTCTCTCTCACTTGACGAGCCAAGTTCATTTGAAAAAGTTGAACCGATTTACACAGGTGGGCAGCTGCATGCAGGCTTATTTGTTTTGTTTCCGGGTGACAGTATTTCAATCCGCTCTTTGTCCGGTTCCTGTAAACTACACGTGACTCCTAAGTGTATGTTTACATCCACCATCCTGTCTCTGACCAAGAAACCAGGTCAGCCCTGTTACTGACATCATGGCTGCCTGCCTTTAAATGACTTATCTAATGCCCCGTCATTACCTGCAATGGGCCCCATGTCTCGCCTGTGGCCTTAAATAGCACCAGGACCTCAGACTGCCGCTGTCGACCTCCCCTAATTTGCAGTTTCATAAATAGCAGGGACTAAGACTGGGACTTTGTGCTAAACATAAAGAGGCCCTGCGGTCGAAGGCTCCTGGTGCAAGTGGAGGCCAAATGAAGCAGAGCCTACCTGGAGACACACCTTAGCCGGGTTCAGTTTAATGGGCCAGGCTTAAGGTGTCAGTCATGTGCTTGTGATTAAGGTTGAGGCCAACTGAGGAGACATGGGGGGGTGACAGAGTTTGAGGTTGCGCAACAGCAAACACAACAAGTTTTAACCACATACGGATTCCAAAAGATGTATGAAGAACAGGAACGTGTTGCATTTGGACACGTGCCATTATTTTGAGACTCTAATTGAATCTGATTGCATGGAGGGCATGCCTATAGCTCCGAGTGACTCAAAATCATGTGATCCTGCCAACTCCATAATTCTTCCTGTAAGTATTTAATTGGATATATTCAGCAGTGAGCATAAACTGGGTCTGTTCAATAATGGGTTTAAGTTGGAGAAAAGGGTAAGGCTGGCCAACGTGAAGTCACCTGTAAGCCCGCTGCTTCGGTGAAAAACAGATATCCTTCCTACAGACCCAGATATGACAGGAGGAGCAGCCTTCCAGCAAAAAAAAAAAAAAAAAAAGGTTCTGGTGACTGACACTGCACCCACAAAGAGCCTCCGTGCTGTGCAGCACTCTGCCCTCCTCCTCGCACATCGCCATGGTAATGATGCAAACTATACCATGTACAGTTCTCAAGGTCTCGGCTCTGCGACGGGTGCACCATGAGGGCACGCACTGCCGCTGCCCTTGCTAATCTCCCCTGCCCCTCTCTCGCCGCCCTCAGATGGCCGTAATGAATAGAAAACAAGATGAGGCTGGGAGCGGAGGGGCTGATAATACGGGCAGATGTCCAGGAGGTTACTCTAGGCTCTCAGCCAGGCGGGCAGCGGTGGCGGACTTGTGGTCAGTTGCGAACAGCCCTCTGAATATTTACACTGTGGACAGCTGACCTGTGGTCTCCTACAAGTGTCCCTCTGTTGATTCTCAGATGTGTTTCTGGGGTGATAAGCGGGCGAGAGAGAGAGAGAAAAGTGTACTGGCGTGAAAATTTCACTGCCACGTTTTTATGCACAGCGGACGTGGAGGTGAATGAGGAGCCCACTGTGGCTACTGGTGACAGGATTTTTTTTATTTTTTTTTTAATGCACTACTGCCGCGAGGTGGGATGAGCAAACAGCACGAGTGACTCCACTCCAGTCCATTACATTCTGCCATCAATGATCTATTAGAATGACTGACGGCAGTAATGAACTAAGACAAGATAACGCATGGCACCATTCATGCGTAACCGACACGGAATCCCTCAGTGACATGTGTATGGCACGAGGGCTGGAGAAAATAATCAGAAAGGGGCTTAGTGGAGAAAGAATAATACTCAATATTATCACTTGACAGTTTGTGATTAACACGTCATCGTGCCGGCCGGTGTGTTTTATTCCTTACCTTCCAGCCAGCTGAGCTATTACTGTCGCCCTTATCCTTGAAATAGGGCACATAGCGGACCATCCAGTCGTATATCTGTGACAGCGTGAGTCTCTTTTCTGGGGTGCTCTCAATGGCGCGGGTAATGAGATCCGCGTAGGACTGGTTCCCCCACGCGTTCCGCCGCGAGGACTTGGCTTTGCGCAGCGGTCCGGTCACATCGAGCGCCGCGCCAGCCAGGCATGGGTGCGTCGCGCCTGTGGGTGCCGGGGCGCCGGCTGGATGCTTCAGCTCTCCCGGCGTTCCGCCCACGAGCCCCGCTCTGCAAGCCGGGACGTCCTCCGGTTCCACCTTGATGTTGGCCAGCGGAAGACCCCCGCTGACCTCGTGTCCGACGGGGAAATCCTCCGGGCAAGGCAGCGGCCAGGTGCAGGAGCGAGGCCGGCTCTGCGGCTCGAAATCCGAATCAACCTGATGAGCGTCCAATTCGTCGTCCTCCATCATCAACATTTACCCTTCAGTTGAAGAACGTGGGGGAATCGAATGAAGAGCGAGCGAGGGAGGGGAAATACCTCCACGATCCCCGCGTCCCGCTGTCTCCAACGAAAAATTCACGTGAAATTCACGCTGAAATTTCGCCTCGTAATACCGCTATTACGCTCACAGTCCGAATCAATACGAGGCAAATCAGCGGAGTAGAAGGATCATGATGGGGTCGCAAAGCAAAAAAATTAAAATTAAAAAAATCACAGCCTCGCGTGTAGAGATAAGAGAAGTAATAAAAGTAATAATAATTTTTCGTCCATTTTACCTGAAGTGGAAAAGAAAAGAAAAAAACCAACAGCTTCTCATTCAACAGTCCACATCACCTGAAGACGGTCCGTCTAGAACGCGTGTCGGCGCCAGTCATGAGGGCTTTCTCTTTTTCTTTCAAATTCCAGTTGCAGCAACAGATGATATTTCAGATAAGGAGCATATCTGCAAAGCAGGTCGTCGATAAATCCTCCAGAAGACAACGGGAAGAATGAGGAAAAGAGAGAGGGGGTGTGTGTGTGTGTGAAGGGGGGGGGGGGGGGGGGGGGGGGAGAGAGAGAGAGAGAGAGAAAAAAAAATCACCAGGGCTGTGTAGAGAGCATCCAGTGAGGCGATAATGCGTGATTACCGTGAATTATTAAATCTTCCAGTCTGCGCGGATTAAGCTGGCAGCGGCACATTCAAGTCCATTCAGCCTGAACAGCACCCAACTGTCTGCAATTATAATGAAGAGGCGTGCGCATGTGACGAATCGATAAATTCCCAGTCTGAGAAAATATAAAGGGAGGTGGGGAGGGAGGGGGGGGAGAGAAAATATAAATATATATAGTCCGGCAATCAAAAATTTCGTATCCACTTGTCAGGTTGATGAAACTGGCTTTTTATCACTCCTCCTCTCGCTCCACTCGATCCCCCCTTTCTCGCCTTCTCTCACTCTCTCAGATCCCACACATGTTCTCATTTGCTTACAACTCGTTCCGTCGATGTGAACCGAGGATGACGCGCCGGCGCTGTAGTGGAGATGCTGCCAATTGGAGTGCGCTCACGAAATCAATAGCCTACTCTCCGAACATGATTACAGCGAAATCCCGAACTCTCTCTCTCTCTCTCTCTCGTTCGCTCGCTCTCTCTCTCTGTCTGTCTTCTCTCATGCTCTTCCTTTCTCTCTCTCTCTCTCTCTCTTTCTCTCTCTCTCTATCCAGCGTCTCGCGTATGAACGGAGGGAGCGCAAACCCAAATTCTTAATCAAAACTCTGCATAATGATCTCTCTGGCGGAGCGTCACACGGCGCTTTTGTGCGCCAGCCTCCACGTCCAGCCGCGACGAAACAAGACAGAGTGAGAACTACATAGAGGGGGGAAATTCCTGCACAGTTCATACAAGGGTTTTTTTGTTTGTTGTTGTTGTTGTCTTTTAAAAATACACTGTCTGACCCGTCTTTGTGCGTCTGTGCGCAGCGTCCAAAAACGCCCTCCAGGGAGGAAACTCTCGGCGCGCAGGAGGGTTTCACCTCTCTTGCTGATTATTCTCGGGCTATACCTCAGTGAGTGTAATTTTCTATGCCGATTAGACAGATTTAGTTCAGATTAAGAGAGATTAGGTAACCCTAGATTTTTAATCCGGGAGGAGGGAGGTGAAATGGGGCTTTTTCGGAGGTCAGAATGGGAAAATCATTTCTGCTCCACGCTCCAACCAAAGTGAAGAGACTTTAAAAAAAAAATAAAAAAAAAGGGAAAAAAAGGAAAAACATATTAAATCGCATTTTCCGAGGCTGAACGCCAAAGACACGCTGCTCTGACACACTCAGCTCTGGTCAGACCCGTGTGCGTAATTCTGCTACACTGACCGAGTGGGGGGATCCCGCCCCCTCCATCCCTCCATCCTACCACCCCCTCCTGGAATCTGACAGCAGGGCGGGCACACTGTCACAGGTGCTCCATCCCCATTGGCTTTTTTATTTCCCATCAGAAATAAGCAACTATTAGCTGTTGTTTTTAAGGCAAAAGATTACAAAAAAAATGGGATGCTGTCCTCACACTGTACCTCACCTCCCCATCTTTATCCACCACCCAAAGATTTGCTGAGCTCACGAGTGATTTTACAGCAAGACTCTGCTTCACATTTTTATGCACATTCACACCTGTTATGCTGATGGTTGCTGTGGGGACAATATTACTTATTCATGGACTTTCACAGGCAGTCCTGCTTCTACATACTCGCTCACACACAGAGACAAACTCACAGGAGCAGGAACAGGCAGGCAGCTCCAATTTCTGATAATATTCGGAAGTCTGACAGCCGTTCCGTGCGAGCGTTTTTAACCGCCCATGGGTAATCACTATGACCTATGAGAGCACGTTTGTATGAATGCATTGCAGGCAGAAATATTCAACAGCTGAATAATAAACGGTCTCCTAACACAGAGGCGTGCATTCTCTGAGACCCAAAAACTCAGAAAACCTAATACAAGAGGATTCCACCCGACATATTTTACAGTGACGCATGCCTGTGAGCACCAAAACAAGCACCTGTGCAGCAAGGTGGCTGTCTGAGCCTTCCCCCCACCCCACCTGCCTTCTTCATACAGAGTGTGCATGGAAGGGAGGCTGTACTTATAAGTTGCACAACGTTGCCACACATAGCGTGTGCTCAGACATGACTAATGTTGAGAAATTTGTGTCAAAAATAGCACCCCTTGAAATGCAGGATGGATGCGTCATCGTGTGTCATGGGATGACTGAGCATCAGTGGGATCAGATGGTTAAAATGCCACGTTCCCAATAGTTTGTGTGGGACTGCAATCTCTGCCGCACCCATGCAAGCGATTAATGGGGAGTTATTTGTTATTTGTTATTAGCTTTTTGGTCACTCGGTCACACAACTCCAACAAGTGCTGGAGCGAGACGAGCCCTTTCACATCCTCTGGTCTCCAACACAAGGTGCTACTCATGAGCGCACACACACACACTCCTGAGTGCCAGGATTTTGACGACACCAGATTACACAATGTGTCTTGATTACACATTAAGTGAAAGAAAAGTAATTGTGTACATCAAGAAGACAGATGAGGCTCACAGCAGGACTGAATCTCCGGAGGGACAAGAGGAAGAGGAGGAGAGGACTCAGACAGGCGGAGAGGTGGGAGGCCCAGGCAGCAGTTTAAAAAGCTATGTATGCATTCGGTCCCTTCCAGGCTGACTGCTACGCTGTCCCCCATACCAGACATTCCAGAGGCAGCGTGGCTGGCTTCAGGCTCTGAGCGGCTGATCCTGGAACAGCATGTTCTGCACAGCAGTAATCACCTCAGCCAGCCACAAGCAAGGCAGAGCACCACATCAACAACAAGGCAGAGCTTTGTGCCTGTCAATTTGCACCCTGAAAAAAAAGCGCTCCGGAATTTCATTCACATAGGGGAAAGGGACACATTTTTTCCACCCACTTCTGCCAGGGCCCATCCTCGTTTCCTTGGCCCCGCCACTTTAGACATCCCTCGCAACCTCATGATGTTGTGCAACTTGTCCCCACGCCCCATTGCCCAGTGGGATTAGGACGAGAGGAAGCTGGAGAAGCCACAAGAACACCCTTGGGAGATCGATGCTTGTCTGAGAAGACACCTCCCCTGTTCTTTTTTTTTTTTTTTCCCTCCCCTCTCAGCAAACAACCCACACTCTAACAAGCATATGGGCTCTCAATGACACATGAAGGAGAGGGCTCAATTCCAAGTATTGGGAACGTTCCTGAGTAGGCGAAAGCTGGATTTCACCCCTTCGTGGCACTGGCCCAAAGTAGGCTGACTTAGAGACTTCCTGCCCCGAGCAAGAGCCAGCTTTTCTGTGGCATCTTGGCATCTGCGCTGCCAACTATGAACATTATGTTCAGAGGCGGCAAAGACAATTGCTGCCAAGACTTTTAATTAAGACTGTGTTGTAGAATGGAAAGTAAAGGCATGTGCAGGTAATGGCTTCAATCCCCATTTCAGAGGTCTAACAAAATATGATTAACTAACACTATCTGCCTTAGCCAATTAATTATATTTTACAGTTAAAGACCCGGAACAACAGAACAGTCCGAAGAGGAAAATCAGCATGCGGTGTTCTCATGTCCAAAAGTGCAGGGAGCATTATTGTTTTATAATGAACTGATGATGTCAACAATAGCTTAAATACATTGGGGGCGAGTGGACAGGTTAGCTATTTTCGGAAGAGATTGTGCACTACATATATAGGCTAGAACACACCAGTACATTAGGATTGTACCGTTTCACCTGGTGTCTACGGAAAAATCGATAAATTATTAAAGGTAAAATATCAACAAAGAAACTAAAACATTTGCTTAAATGTGAAGATCTGCTGTATTTCCTTCATGTATCTAATTTTAAATAAGATATCTTGAGGGTTTTGGGCTATTGGTTAGAAAACAACATGCAATGTGACTGCCTCCTCTGGATACAGGGAATACGTAAGGTGCATGTTTTTTTTATATATATTTCAGACGTTTATAGACAAAATGATTAATCAGTGAAATGAATACGAAAAAGAGTCTTGAAATTACAACTTATTTTCACATTTAAAACCACTGAATGGTCTTTATCAGCAACACAAAAAAGCAATGTTAAGACTGTCAAAATGTAATCTGAAATAAGCGGTACAATAATAGAACAAAAACCACTGACGGACTGACCAGCTGTCAAAACACATACAGCCTTTACAACCCCATATTCAACACCTTTTTACAAACCTGTAACCTGAACCCCTGTTAAAACCCACATTCACAGACTTTTCTAGATTTTTTTGCATTCATGTGCTGGAAGAGGTTGTCACTCTACTCACAATTTTGTGAAATAAACCATGAAGAATATCATATTGCCTCTGGCAACGAGTTAAATCCCTCACTTGTGCAAGTCAGTGGTTGGCTACATGCACAATAGCTGCGCAGGGCCTGATGCCAAGACACTGATTAGCCTAGCTATGCCTCTGTTCTCCAGGCAATGCGGAGTGGAGGTGCAGTGGGAGTCCAGCTCATCACCAAAGAGCACTGTGCTAAACACAAGTTTAAGTGGAAGAAAGCCAGCATACTGTAGTGGATCCATGCTGGACACATAAAGCCTTGGGCAACGAGGCATCTGCCTCTTTAATACATAATTCACTCAGAGCTGAAACATCATGCTTTAGTCCTAAGCGCCGGTAGCCTGCCTCTGTTTGCTGGAACATAAAACTGTCTCCATCCGATAATCCCCTCTCATTGACAGGCAAACTTTGTGTGTTAAGTAGCGTACTATAAAGTTCGTCTCAATATGACCACAGATCAGATTTGCCCATAAAACAGATAAATGGAAATAATCCCTTGTAGGCGTGGGATGATACAAAGTTTCATGTCATGATTATCCTGTCCGACATAAGTGCGATTCACAACATTATTCAGATAATCATCTTCTTAATACTTCCAGAATAAAACTAAAATAAATCTACTGGAATCACTTAAGCATTACATTTAGTCCAGAAACGAATATTTTTCATCACATCACAGAAAGGACGCAGTTCTTGAGTGAAAAACAGAGAATCTTACATAAGTAATGATACATCATAATGTTGACCCACACAAATAAAGGATAAACAAATGGTTGTAGCGTCATCTCCCTGTCGTTCTTTAGTTTGAAATCTGTAGTATTTTATATATATGATTTAACTTACATGGAGTCAGTCTGCGAACCCTTTGTCAATCAATTCATTTGAGGATATTCACGACTATCTCGATTTGCGATTATCCTGATAATGAAGATTCACCACAATCAACATATTGTTGGTGTTCTTTCTTGGGTTTTTTTCATAATCAAATCCATTACCTTCCCATCCCTAATCCCCTTGTCAATATACCGTGTATTCAATTGCTCAGTGGGCTGGATTTCAAGGTGTAGCAAATGTTAGTGGAAGCAATGTCATCTCACCTTTCCACCTCAGTGAGCTTGTCCTCATCAGCCCTTGATATGCAGGTAGGTCAACATGTAGAGACAGCCATCTGCCCTCGAGCTCTCCCTCCAGACACGCAGGCGGTCACTTTACATCGCAAACCCCTGCGAATGCATCTCACTGTAGGGTTATTATTAGAAGCACTCTTGTCTTATAGCCCACATTATTATCATAACTGACAGGATGTGCATTAGTTACTCCGGCCTCCGCAGCAGATTGGCCATAATGTTGACACACTAGCAAACAGGCCATTTTGGGATTCGACATGAGGAGCGAAGAACCTGAGGCAGCTGTAGGGCTTTCATGTGTAATAGTTCCAGCTCAAGTTCCCATGAAAGAGGCACTAATGGGTTAACAGTAGAAATGAGAGGGGAAGAGAGGGAAAATCAATGCTTTTGTTGAGGGGAAGAAAGAAAGGCTTTCACAGGTCTATGTATCATTAAGCAATTGAGAAAGCTAATTAGAGTGGGGGGAAAAGATGTGCAGATCTCACAGCTAATTATTTCCATGGCAACCACAGCTCCTGTAGATGATCTGAGGTAGGGTTTCGGCTGGCGAGACGGCCAGTTGAACAACAGAACGAGAGAGACCCCTAGTGGAGTAAAATAAAAATGTTCAAGAGAAGCTGTAGACAACATATTGATTAAAAAAAAAACACTAACAGCTTTAAAAACAGAACACAGATGAGATTAAAGTAAGCATTTTAGTATGGCCAATAAACATCTTAGTCTGAGCACAGTTGCTGATATAAACTGATATATAATAGTGTGAATCTGTTTTTTTGAGGCATTCAGTTTGCCCTATAGAGGGATTGTTTTCATCTAAGAGCATAATAAAGAATTTATCTCAGCTTAAATCTTGAAAGAAAACAACATTCCAGGTGCCATCCTAATAACTACACACAGAAACCTGTGAAACCTCGAGTCATGGCATTCGTGTGGATGCCTCTTGACACACCATCCATCCAAAACACCTTTGCAGGCCAAGAACACCCCTCCTCATGGCAACTGCACTTCCTGTTGGCAGTTTTTGAGGTGTGGAAGGACGCATTGTCCTGGCATAGGGGAGTTTTGTGCCATGAGGGGGTAAACTTAATGTGCAATGGTATTTAGGTGGTTCGTGTGTATAAAGGGGCATCCGCAAAGGAGTCCAGGACCAAAGTCTTCCTAGCAGAACGTTACATTGTGATAAAATCAATGTTATTCACTTCACTTGTCAGTGGTTATGATGTTGTGGCTGTCCGGTAAATGCCATGTTGGAAAAACCTATTATTGTCAAAAATATTACTTGTCTTGTAGGTTTAGCAGTACTTATTTTACGAAAGCATTCTTTTACTGCTTTACACTCATTGCAGGCACCAGCTTCTTACATTTCTTCTATTCATTTCCAAACACAGCAGTATTGTTTCTTCTTTAAAACATAGGGAACATAGGGAAAAGGATTTCTGCAGGTGCACCCTTCTGAATATACTATAGGTGTAAACACGTATATTAAATAGCAATGACTTTAACCACACCTCTGCTGTATTCATTGCTGAAAGTGTGATAAGGCTCAACTTTTGTGACCATGCTTTGGTGGAAACTGATGCAGTAACATTTTGTGGACACTGTAGATTCAATTACCAGGTAAAATAACAAACAACCAGAAGTGTAGCTGTTAAGTCAAAGTTGCATTGTATTTAATGAAAAGAGGAGAATGTAAACATGGTATTATAAAAAGGAAGTCTTATTTGTCCATGGTAGTCAAATATGTCATTCAATGTCTCTGTTTGCTGGGATCAATCTTCTCCAGGTGAACCAGGGGTTTGAGTTGCTCAGCAAAGCTGCGCATGTCCTCTGACACAGTGTCCTGGCCGGCGGGAGCCAACACACTCAGCTCCACCAGGTACGAAAGTGATAGCCGTTCCGTGTTGTCTGTGTTCCCCGGCACAAGGATGCGCGACAGCTTGCTCACTACAATTTTCATAGCGCCCTTGCGGAATATGTGGCCGTTGGCCACAAATTCATGGTCCATGCGAAAGCCCATCTCATTCAGGAACTCCGGCAGACTGTGAGAAGCAGCCACGTCAACACAGTTGCGCACCAGAGCATGGCGGCTCTTGTCTCCCACTTCAGGTTGGCCTAGGTAGCGTAGGTGCCACGGAGACGTTGGGTGGGAGAGGGAGCGTCGGGCACGCAGAATGAAAGGATTTCCTTGCTGGCCCTTCAGAAGATAAACCAACTCATGATCTGTAAAGGTCTCAGGTTCCATGTTGTCACACAGACCTCGAAGGCGATGCAAGAGGCTTTCCAGGGCCTGGTCTAACACACTGCCTGAATTATTCAAGAGTGAGAGAAAAATATGCATGAATATATGAAGGTCATGTTAACAATGTGATGCACTAATGTAGACGACACAATATATTTTATTTAGAACTGTAATTAAAACATACACTTTTATCATAAACACTTCAAAACCTCCAACAATAAAGCTGAGACAGAAAGGAAATAGACTTCTGTAACAAACAGCAGATTTAAGATCTTTTGCGACCATTGCCATGCTGACAATATTGCACTCTCACAAAACATTGCAATACAATAGTCCTGCAAAAAAAAGCTTATCTGCATGAAGGTTATAAAAAGTGTTGATTCAACTCCATGGCAAGACTGTATTTTACGGTAATAGCGAATTTCTGCGTTTTAATGACTTTCTAATATCTTCTCTGCCTTATTTATTGGAATGCCGGCAGACTATTTGATGTCAGAGATATCAGAAAATAGATATCTTTTGAAAGAATAGTGTTCATCCTGCTACGACAGTTCCAGGGAATATTTATGCCAAAAAACACTAAAGCTGTTCTGGAAGCTTGTTGTGTCCTGACAGCTCACTGAAGCACTTTGTGTTGGTATTTCCATTATTTTGTCACTCATCTCTATTCCACATTACTGTTCTCAGTAGACAGGAACGCCATATTTTGATACTTTAATGTTTCATGAATGATACAGAGCATCATGTAGATGGTAGCTATAAGGTAGTTGTTGATATTTATCACATCTCTCTATCACACCTTCTCAATGCCATATTAGTGTTGTAAAACTTGCCACTCGTCACAATTTTTCTTCACTCAATCACTCAGTACGAAAAGTCATACTGGAGTACAGGTAAAAATATCTTGTCAAAATATTACTTTGGTAAAAGTGAAATGCACTCACAAAATATCAATTGAGATAGATAGATATATTCAAATATCTAATAGTAAATGTATTGAGCTATCCTAACCATTTTTTGGCAAGAGATATATCAAAACTACAGGTCAATTAAACGTATATTTACATGTATGTATGCATATACTGTAAGGTCATCCAATTATTGACCAGGTTGATTATCTGCTCTGACATTCAGCCCGTTTCTTATCACCAGAATCAGTGGGGTTTTTTTTATGTGGTAAAAATAAAAATAAATTAATCTTAAAATGAACTACTTTGGCTCTGATTGAGCATGCAATCTGCAAAATAACAAGTGACTAAAGTTGTCAGATACATTTTGGGGAGTAAAAAGTTCAATATTTGCCTCCAAGATGCAGCATCATTTAAGTATAAAGTAAAAATAAAATAGAAAAAACTGAAGTGAAGTACAAGTGTCTTAAATTTTGCACCATGTCGTTTTGAGGAAGACATTTTAACCAGAGGAGTTTGAATGTCTTCTCCAAAACTACAAAGTGCACCTCTATGTTCCTTGAGTAAATGTACTTAGTTACATTCCTTCACTGGCATCACTAACTGTTAATGGGCGACTCTCATCTCCTCAGCTGTGGGTGTTTCTGTCATAGCTTACCTTGCAGCAGGTATTCCATCATATTGATTGTGCCCCCGGTGACAGGCATCACTGTAACTGGTGGAGCTTCCATCTTTTCTCAGGCACTGAGTGGTTTTTATATCTAGGGGAGGAAAATAGTGTTAGCTAGCTTACATCCGCGGCTCAGAGGCAGCGACTTCATTCAACCGTCACCAACTTTTTAACACAGCACGTTACCTAGCGACCGGTATTAGCTAGCTACAGATAGCTAACTAGCTAGCTTACTTCGTTTAACAGCAAACGCTAACTTTGACTCGCGAAATGATTTCGCTTTATTACCTGAAACACTCCGAACAACAAAATGCAGCAGTCCACTATCGTCGGTAGAGCCTCCGCAGTAAAGACCGAGGATCCGGTAGGCCTCACTCGCTTTTTCAGTCAACAAACCGCTGGTAGCTACGCAGCCGGCTAGCTAGCTAGCTAGCAGCAAGCTCGGTTTGATATCATTAGTTAGCTGCGATAAAGCTAAGCTGTGCTACCCAGGCTATGTGCCAAGCGCGGGGCAATAATTATCTGTGGGAGAACAAAGATCCGGTTCAGACTTAACAGAAAAAAGCCAAACTGCTGGTTTATTTATTAGAGGAAGAACGAGCACAGCCGGCTGTAACAGTGAATGAAGAGCATCCTACATTTCTCTCTCTTGTTCGTTTCGCGATGGTTAGCATCCAACTTCGAGGCGCATTACAGCCACCTGCTGGACTCGAGCACAGCTATTTTCATGGGCAGCGAGTGATGGAAAAATTAGTTATTACTCAACTCAGCTGCCTATGCAAAGTGAAAGCCCTGTACACGACATTTTTCCCCCAAGTAGGTAACGTAAAATAGTATCACTCTAACGTCCCCCTTTCAGCGTGTGGGCATTATCATTAATGATGCGTTCACGTGTAAGACAGTATGTAAGCGATGCATCCCAAATCTTCCTAAAATGTAGAAGTTTTCACCAGCACATGCTTAAAGAATCAAAGTAAATACGCCCTTCAATTTATAAAGCCATTATGTATATAATTGTTTAATTATTACTGCTGCTTGTTACTGTTTAATATGCGAGCCATAATACTTGTTGTAGCTGTCTGAGGTGGAGATGATTTTGACTGCTTCATATGGTCTTGTATAGCATAAAAACAAAGATATTTCATAAGATGATCATAGGTTTAATATTTAGTGTCTGAATCTGTAAAGTAATTACCACTCTCAGATAAATCAAATGGAATGTAAAGTATAGTATTTCTCTATAAGATGCAGCGAAGTAGAAGTGTAAATTATCATGAAATGGAAATACTAAGTAAACAGGCTTAGTTGCTTTCCAGCACAGTGTGTAAGCAGCCTTAAATAAATTATGATATACCCATAAAATGTAGCTAAATACAACAGTGCGTGCATAAATGTAAAATACATGTCCAGCCCAAAGTTCATCTGTACCAATATAGATATTTTGTCTTGGAACATCTGAAATGTGCCGTCTATTTTAAGAAGCGGAAAGAACTGTGTTTTGTCGGTGAAAGAAAAAAAAGGAGACAGACAGTCTAATAGCGTACATTTTTTATTGTGTAGACGGCTCATTTGGGTCACTTCACTCAAATAGGAAAGTTCCTAATCAGAAAAGATCTAATGCCTCAAACTTTCCCATGAGACGTGAGTGGGTGAACTCACAAACAATTTTCACCAAAAAGACAAGTCATTTTTTGAGGAATCAATTACTTCATTGTAGAAAAGTGGGGGTGGGGATGATCATTGAAGTGGGTGAGTGGGATTTGTGGACACCGTTGATTTAAGACCCTTCTTTCTCAAATTTTAATTCACTATACAAACATTCAGTGTAAGTCATATGGATGTCTGTTGTCTGGGCAGGTCTCCTGATGACGATTGATGAATAAACCACTGAAGTCTCCTCTTCTGCCTGCAGCAGGAAGTAAGAAATGCCATCACCCAAACAAAAAAACGTACATGCTGCCTTTTTTTTTGCTACATGGTTGACAGTATTACGTCATCATATATCGCTTACCCTTCCTTTGAAGCCACAGCAACGCGGGTGAATAGGAAACGCTTAAAGAGATGGAAATAGAAACAGAATCAGGCAGGACCCACAGAGAACTTCTTGAGACCACTGAACAAGCGTTAAACAGGAAGTTTAAAAAGACAAAGGCCTACATTTCATTACCTGCTCGCAATCTTGGTCTAAGGAAGCAAATTAAAAGTGCCAATAAAATAAGACATATAAGGGCTGCTGCAGTCGTTCCATAAATAACAATTTGATTTCCACGTTCTGTAGGTGTATCTGTAAAAACAAAAAAACACAAGCAATGATACTCCTTTAATTCAGGTCAACAGCCTCTTAAAGAGGGCTACGGCGAATTCACCCACCTGTTGTTGTAGTTAAAGCATTAAATGGTCCTTGAGTGCTACGAACTGTAAGGTTTCCATCAAAAACCCGCTTTGTGCTGCAGTTTAAAGACCCATACTGATCTACAGTCACCGTCCTTGTTTCTGTCTTCACATTGAATGCGTTGTTGGGTTTGATGTCACTGAAATCCATGTCACACAGCATATCACAAGAAACAGGTGACTCCTCACTGTGTACTATAAAAGGGCCAAAGAAAAGGAACAACAATTTTTCACCTGGGGTTCAGTGTTACGGCCTTGAAATAATGTTGTAAAATGTTTTATATATGTCATAATGTACAGTATATATCAAATTTTAAAATTTCCTCAAAAGCACTAATAAATGGTAAAATTGGCTCACAAACTCAAATATCACATTTTTCGACCAAAAACCTCAATATATCATAATTGCAACAATATTTATGGATTACTGGATTACTTTCACAAAATACAACAAAAAGAACGATTATTAACAATGAACCATCATTAGTAATGTGGATATAATGACAAAGCAGGTTAAGTATTGGAACAAGTTGAACATTCTGATACATTCAGAAAATGACAAGGTTTTAAAACAAGGGAAAGACAACACTTTGACCATATCATATAATGATATTCAAAGTCTAATAGTGCCTAGCAACATAGCAGCTATATATTGTCTCATATCACAGTCACAATTTAATATGTATATATTGCCAGGCACTACTTACAGGGTTGAATTTTTGACATAAAACATTCAATGTTGTGCTTTTTTTCTCACCTGTAAATACACACAAGTTGATAGTAAGTAGCTTCTGCCAGTGTCCGTCACATCGACTTGTCCAACACGTATATTTCCCAGCATCTGCTTTTTCCACATTTACAATGCGTATAGACTTGTTGGAAGTCACAATGTCTGATTCCGGTCTTTGTATTGAATTTATGCTACTTGCTTCAAAAGTCCATTTTAAGTCCGTCAGTTGACCGGAACAGGAGGGATGAGTAAAATTGCTGCCCGCAGCAGCGTCGATTGTTGTATATGTTTCTTTCAGAGTTGCTGAAAAAAAAAGGTATTGTTTGTTTGAGGTTGGACTTTTGAAAGTGTATTGAACTAAACAAACAAAGTGTGTGGGTACTTCAGTTTGTATGAGAACAATTAAAGACAATTAAAATTGCTCTGACCTTTCATCAGAATAGTTTTGCTCTGTTTATCCCCACACTTGTCTCGAATACAAATTTCACACCAGTAAATGCCTTGATCCTCCTCTGTTAGATGATGAATGAGCAGGGAACCGTTGGACAGCACTGTCATTCTGGTACGAAAAAGTTCATGATGGCGTGATACTCCTTTCATCTCTTGAACAAATAAATCGATTTTTTCACTATGTTCATCTTTCTTGTACAACCACTTGAAAGAGGTTGAGTCACTTTTGTCCCGTTGACATGGTATCACAGCTCGACATCCCAGCATGACTTGAAGGTCATTTGTGGCTGCCAAAATAATGTTTTTTTGTTATACACTCATAGTAGCTCGAAATTGTACGATATGAATAATGTTGGCTATACAACAGTAACTCCCTAGAACTGTATTGTAAATGCAGTGTAATATCAATGATTCATTCAGTTACTTACTGTGTCTTGCAGCAAAAATGTGTATGTTCCATATAATCAGTAGAAAAATAAAGCCTCTTTGCATTGTTCTCAAAGCACTTGCGTTTCTGTTGAAATAAAGAAAATAAGGAACCGATCGAAACATCTGCTGACACATCGAAAGTGGTCTAACACTCAATGCGGAGGAAATCTACTGTGGCTTTCACCCACACTGTTTTTTCTGATTGGGTGCCTTTTATTCTACTTGTTGCATTAGCATAGGTGTTGGATTACAACAGTGCAACAGTAACAAGTGTTGTTTTTCACAACAAAGTGTCAGTTTGTATCCACTGGTTTTCATACATCTTCTGTAAGAGATTATTTGTTAATTATTTGAGTAAAACAATAAAAATGTAATAGTTGCAGTTAAGCTAAAACTTGACTTGAGTTTCTTGCAATGGCAACTTTCTACATAAAATATTGTTTTATGCTCTACAGGTGTTGTGCTTGAGGTTTATTTGAGCACGCTGAAAGTTCATAGATCAGTCTGACAGCAACCACTGATAAGGAGCACACTGTCTGGAAACTGAAGCAAAAGTTTACACGACGTGAACAATATGACTCTGATGTGTGAGTCACACAAAAACACTTACTCGTGCTTACTAATGCGTTACGATTTTACCGTTCTTTCAAGCTTTGATTTTAAATGGTTGTGCAGCCCTGAATTTGAATAAATGCATATTGCAGATACTTCCACCAAGGAGGTTATGTTTCCAACTGTGTCCATTTGTTTTGTTGGTTGGTTGGTTCGTCAGCAGGATTACACAAAAAGTGCCACTTGGATTTTCATGAAACCTGGATGGAGGATGGGTATGATTTATGTGCTGATAAGGTTTTTTTTTTTTCTTTTTTTCTTGTAACATTTTTGTTGATGCACAAAAGGAGGCTGGTGGGCGTTGGGCGGATGTAAGGTCTAGTCAGTACCATTCTAGTTTGAGCTTGGTGAACAGCATCGCAGCATTATTACCTTAAAAAAGCTTACGAACCAAAAAAAACAAAAACCGAAAAACATATATGCACTTGTATGCTCTTATCCATAGCACTTAAATCATAGCGCTTATGCACTTAAGGTATCCTTGATAAATAGCAGCTACTATGCTCAGATGAGGGTTTGAAAATTGTTTCTGTTTTCCTTTTTTACTCTATCTACAGCGATATGTAGTGCTTTCTTTCTTGTGACAAATGTACTTTGGAAAAAAAGTCTGCTAAATGCCCTAAATGTAAATATAATGTAAATGTAGACACAAAAACTCATTAATTCCCACATCAGTGAATCTCCTAAAATTATGCCATAAGACAGGGGTTTGGTGAGGGTGAGAGGTGTTGTGTATTTGGCACTCGCTGTATTGTTTTGTCTTGTCTGTTGATGTATGTTCTGTATTATATGTGTTGCTATGTAGCAGCCTTTTGTCCAGTACAAATCTCCCTCGGGGCAAACAAATGAATCTTAAAATCTTGAATCACAAACATACAAAATGGCGCACACTGAACACGTGTGCATCAGTGACAAGTGTGTCCGTGCTGTATCGTAGGCAACTGTAGATAAATCAGTTTCTTGAAGACGTTTCACCTCTCACCCGAGAGGCTTCTTCACTTCTAACTGACTGGAGGGGAGTTTGCAGGCGTTGTGTGGGAGTGTCCTTACAGTCATTAAGGTCACATGTGAGCTCTGAGTTTTAGAGTCCTCAGGACCACTTTTGTGTCATTGACCCGACCTGCCTTTATGTGGGTTTCTAAGGCTAGGTGAGCCCTGATGTGAATGATTGTTAAGCTGTCTGGAGAGGGAGCTCTGTACTGTATTGTAGGTGGGTGATAGGTAACGTTGTGGGCCACCTCCTCAGTTCAAAGACGAGGTGGCCCGTTACAGATTGACATAAACAAATTCTTTTACTGCTCTTTCAAACCATCTGTCGTCTCTGGCCAAGATGTTGACATTGTTGTGATTTGTCATTTAAAGCCATTTGTACTCACTCCTGTGTATGCTCTGTAATGTAGTATATTGTTGACACATCTGAGAACAAAATCACACATATACCTACATAGACATAGTACATAAATTGTCACCTTCACAACACATACTGTATGTTCTGATGTATCAAAAAAAACAAACATTTAAAATTAATATTCCCAAACATATTTTTATTGTAATTACACAGTTTTATGTCACTTTAAATATCACATCCTGCCTGTTGACTGTAAGAAAAAATTAATCAATTAAAAAGACCTCTTCACCATCTACTTGTTGGACGCGCAGCACGTCCCGAACCGGGCAGATTCTCCGCCCACCGCCGATTACGTCATACGCTCAACCCGGCTCCTGACTACAGGGGAGCCTCTGCTGAGTTTCGCTGTTGATCATCCAGCGGGTCGCCTCCCGCCATCTCTCCCCTCCGGCCCAGTCACAGGCACCGCAGACATGGAGTTCACCGACATCTTCGTGAAACTGCAGCCGTGCTGGCCTCGCATGCATCACTTGTTTGCCTTACTTTGTCTCGTGGCCGTCGTCTATAAAATGACCATCCTGTTCGCCAAACAGAGGGACGCGATCCGAAACTTCGCAGCATTTCCGTCACCACCTTCGCACTGGCTCTTTGGACATGTTTTCGAGGTAATGCAGTCTCTCTGGCGCCCGGCAACAAAGCAGCGAGTAAACACAAGCCTGCACAGTGTAGTTAGGATGAAATGCAGGAATGTAACGACCTATTTACAACTTTATAAAGGGTTTAATACGCCTTTAAACGTATTTATTGAATTATTTATAACTTTCATAGGCCAATAACGGATTGCTTTGGGTTTTTAGACACTAGTTTATTTGGCTGTTTTTTGAAGAGCCATTCTGCTTAATCTGTGTTTTTGCAAGACTTCAAATTGTAATTGTGTTTACATTGTGGTTTTGCAACCTTGAACTAAGCAGATATATATGCTTCCTTTCTAACTGCTTATTAGCAGCACTGTAAAAAAGTACACAAAAGTTATTGTTGAGTAAAAGTAGACACATTGTGTTAAAATATTTCTTTGGTAAAACCGAGGATTCGATTCGACTTACGATTCAGCCGTCAATAATTCGAATGCAAAACGATTCCTCGATGCATCTCACTGTATGGCATCCTCAATGAGCTATATTACTGCATATGGCTACGTTTTCATCATTTGAATTCCCCCTTTTTATTCATCCTTTTATCCAAGTCCTTCCAATAATCTGACTACAGCAGTCTACAAAATAAATGCTATATCTTTTCAATACCTATACCTCAGTAGTTAACCATTTATCCGTCTGCAGTGCCTTTCACATTTGTTGTAATCTACAATATTATTGTTTTCCCATGGCAGATCAAGATAAGGCTTTTATTGACTCTGCTGCACACACCTCTCTCAGAGCTGGACGTCAGAGTTGACATCGCCTCCTCAGATCTTGGCTGATTAGCTGGGTTTGCTGTTATCATTTCATTTGGGGCTTCCCAGCAAGTTCTTTTAAAAGAAATTAGTTTTAATTATCACTCGCAGATCTCTGCCTTCCTCCGACATCCCTCCTACATAAGTAACGTATGCCTAATGTCTTACCACGATTCAAAGCATGAGAGCAAAGCTGCAGTGAACTTTATTGTCAAGCTGAGGCCGGACAATCAACAATCAACATGAGCTGCAGACTCTCAATTATGCGCTGTCTCTGCATCGATGCAGAATCTTCTATGTCCGCATCGTGATGCATCTTAGAATGGAGACATTTCCACACTTCTAATATGAATAGTAATCGGGTTAAAGTCATAAACTATCAAATATTAAATTTACTTAAGCATCAAAAGTAATTATCTGGCAATAAATGTACTTAAAATGAAAAGGTTAATTTATTTATCATATAACGACACCAAAATTTAGTTTGAGTCCTTTTTAGTTACATTACAGAAAAAGGATCCAAAAACGTACACAGGTGGAATTTGGAGGATGAATTTAGGAGTCCCACAGCTTTAGGAGTGAAGCTGCTGGGCTGCTGGTGTGGCAGCTGACACTTCTGTATTCTCTTGTCGGACGACAGCAGGTTGAACAGGATGTGGCTGTGGTGGGTGTCGTCTTCTACCATCCTTTGGGCTCTGTTCAGACATCTCACTTCACCGATATCACCGATGCTCGGTCGGTGGGTGTCAATGAAGTTCTGGGCAGTGTTAATCACCGGCTGCAGAGCCTTTCTGTCCTGAGCCGTGCGCGAACATCATTGTTTGTAACGCAGCCGATGATAATGATGTCGTCTTTATACTTGATAATAGAGTGCACACAGCCCTGGGTGGGCTCCAGTGTTGAGCACCAACTTAGTGGTTGTGTGACTGCCAATTCAAACTGTCTGGGTTTTGCTTGTGAGGACGTCCAATATCTGGTTGCAGGGTGTGGTTTTAAGCCCACACTGTTAAACTTCACCTACATGGGTGAGACTGCATTAAATACTGACCTGAAGTCAACGAACAGCACCCTGATGAAGCTTTCGTTACTCATAAGGTGTGTGAAGACTGAGTGGAGGGCAGTGGATATGGCATCATTTTTGGATCTGTTTGTTCTGAATGCTTTCTCGTGAGGATCCCGGCTGGCAGGGATGTTGTGTTTGATGTGTCTCACCACAAATTCGCCAACTGGTAAACACAATCCAACCACTGTCTCTGCAATCTGGTTGTCAAGAATAAAGTAACTAGTTACTAAAGTTATCAGATAAATGTTGTGGTGTAAGAAATAAGAGTGGAGTATAAAGTAGCAGAACATGGATATACTGAACTCAAAATTGTATTTAAATACAGTACTTGAGTAAATGTACTTATTAAAGTACAAAGCATGCAGACAACAGGAAGGACAGGTGTTTGTCAAACTGTTTGTTTTAATTTTTCTTTCAGTTTAAACAAGATGGGACAGACCTGGACACGTTAGTGAAATGGGCAGAGCATTACCCTTATGCTTTCCCATTGTGGTTTGGTCCCTTTGTTTGTATCCTCAACATTCACCATCCAGATTATGTGAAAACCATACTGGCAACAGCAGGTGTGTGAGCGACTATTTTTATCTTTAGCATCTTTTTTTTTCTTTACATTTAGTTTGAACACTTGTGTGTTTTCTGATATCTGATATTTTAGGCACTATTCTTTATAATGTTTGGTTTATTTATGTACTGCTGCTGTGGCACGAGTACATCTGTCTATCTGTCTCTCTCTCATGGGCCCATTTACTACATTTTTACAGCTAAAAAATAAATGTAACACATTTTTGGTTTCTTTCCTTACAGAGCCCAAAGATGATCTTGCATATAGGTTTATTGAATCTTGGATTGGTAAGACTGCTTTCCCTGTCTTCCAGAGCATATGTTGGCTCATTGCCTAGCTAATTAGCTGCTTTACTCAAACACATGCGGTCTGTGTCTGTATTCAGGGGATGGCTTATTGGTGTCGAAAGGTCAGAAATGGTTTCGTCACAGAAGGCTCCTCACCCCAGGTTTCCACTATGATGTTTTGAAAGCGTACATAAAACCGATGTCCGATTCTACAAAAACTATGTTGGTATGTAAATTACAGTTTAGATGTGAAAATCGTAATTTATAATAGAAAATAAAGACCATGATATTGATGTCAAAGTAAAAAAGAAAATCTTGGTTTTGGTCGCCCAGATGACATATTTTAGTGTCGAGGGAATGAGTGCGTTGGAGTTTTTTTTTTTTCCATCTCCTGCCGAGAAGTCACATCTGTTCTCTTGCTGTTGCCAGGACAAATGGGAGAGTTATGCAAACACTGACAAGTCCTTTGAGTTGTTTGAACACGTGAGCCTCATGACACTGGACAGCATCTTGAAGTGTGCCTTCAGCCACAACAGCAACTGCCAGACCGAGGGGTGAGTCCACACATACAAACATTTCCCCACCATTCACAATTACGCTCTCACTCGTGTACCACTTCAGATGTGTGAATTATGAGTGGAGAAGATGTTGTTATTCATTTTCCCACATTCTCATTTCAGTGGAACAAATGCATACATCAAAGCAGTGTATGAGCTCAGTAATCTGATCAACCTGCGGTTCAGGACGTTTCCATATCACAGTGACCTTATTTTCTACCTCAGCCCACATGGCTACAGGCACAGAAAAGCATGCTCTGTGACTCACAGTCATACAAGTAAGATCTGAACATATACTTTGCTAAATTATCTTTCACATCCAGCCTGCAGCCCATGGTCGATATCTTACATGTTGCTGTATGTAAGGAGTTAGTCTCCAAAAATACTCATTAATTTTCTTGTCTTTTTTTAGGGGAAGTCATAAGAAAAAGGAAAGAAGCACTAAAGGAAGAGAAGGAGCTGGACCGCATACAGGCCAAGAGAAACTTGGACTTCCTGGACATCCTTCTCTTGGCAAGAGTATGTGGTTAAAAACATCACACTGACAAATAGGACAGTAGGGATAACCACACAAAAAATGTATCATAATTAAAATAAATATTTGTTAAAAAAAAAAAAAAAAAAAAAAAAAATTAATGAAAAATCACACAGATAAACAGTGAAAAACAATAATAAAGCTTGTAGTAGAGATTTGGCATAAATCTACAAATGTGCGTAGGTGGCAAAATCCCAGTGCAATGGGAAACAAAGAAGGCTGTCTCATGTCCAGCATATCAATTGCTAGTTATACAAAGGCAACACTCAGGATTTTTTTCCTCTTATGAGGAAGCAGCAATATACAACAAAGCTGCTTACTGCAAACATCCCTGAGCTATCCCAGTCTGACCTACCTCAACATTCCTGCAGTCATACAAGCCTGTCCGTGTGAATCTTTTCTTACCACACATAAAGGTAAGACAGCGTCAAATGTTAATGAAGATAAGTCAGTATAGCAGGGCAAACTTTTTTTTTTTTACAAAGAGGATAGTGTTCTTTGGTATGAGATGTTGAACATAAATCTAGCAGCAAACAATTATTTTCTATGTAAATATACGGTGAAGTAGAGTAAAGGCATCCTCAACTTAAACTTCTACCTCAACTTTATTTGTCCCTGAAGTGCAGTTGGTTTTTCCAGCAAGACTTCAAACAAGACGTAATCTGACCCTCTGTTCTCTTTTTTAAGTAGCTAGGCTGGCCGTGTGTGCATGATAGTGCTCGTGCACGTGCATGTTTTTCGCATGTCAGTCATTGTTTCCAACAGCTTGACAACTATGGCGTAACAGAACAATACCGTCAGTAGGCCTACATTAAACAGGAGATCAGTTTGCATTTGCAGAATGGGCCCTATTACCAGAGCAGCTACAGGTATGGAGGTGTGGAGCGAGGGAAGATTGTTCACTAGTTTATCAATACGCGTGTGGTATCATTTTGTCACATGGTTAAAAAACAAAACTGCTTTGCCAGCTTTTAATACACTTTAGACTTTACTTGGGCGGCATGCCCGACAAAGTTTATGTGTGAGAAACAGGGTGCCACAGGTATGTGAGAGAGGCGTGTAGAAAATCAATACGTGGTGGCCAATGATGTTGTGGCGGGCGGCTACAAATAAATTCATAAATGGGAAATTCTGTGAGTCGCTCTCTCTTCGTGTCTGTTTCAACATGGTGGCCAAGTAGGAAACCTGGTATTTGAGGTAAACAGTACAATAAAATAGGTTTCTGAATAATTTGAGAAGACAAAACAGCTACTTACCACCTAAATTTACTCTTTGACCTGACTTTCGTGAGTAGTTTCTGACGCTCTCTTCTTTTTTTTTGTCCCATTCCGTTCAGAAGGCTGATCATTACCATGTTCCCACTAAAGCATTAGAAAAAATTGCAAACTAACTGATTTCCATCAACAAATGTTAATGTAAATATTCTCATTAAAACACAATAAGCTAACCTCTGTCCTTGTCCTTTTCTTTGTTTCTGCCACTCCACCTTTGACCTAGTGAAGTAGTAGACATTCTGGGTTATCTGTGAGACGTCCCATGCTCAACATCAACCAGACAGCTATTATCTTTATTGTATATTTTATGCTCTTTTATTACAGTTCATAGTTAGGCACAGTACACAGTGCTCTACGAATAAAATAGACAGTAGATCTTTCTGCTAGTTGTACTTGTTGTCATAGTAGTCATACTCGTAGTAGTAGTGACACTTCAGCAAACAGTTATTTATTTCTTGTTTATTTAATCATTGTGTCTTTATCCCACTTTCAGGATGAGAACCAGCAGGGTCTCTCAGATGAAGACATACGAGCAGAGGTGGACACATTCATGTTTGAGGGCCATGACACCACAGCCAGTGGCCTCTCTTTCATCCTCTACAGTCTGGCCTGCCACCCAGAACACCAGAAGATGTGCAGGGAAGAGATCATGCAAGCCTTGGAAGGCAAGGACACTATGGAGTGGTAGGCTTACGTGTTGAAAACATTGCTATTTGCAAAGCAAGTCAGTCACAACAACTTGTTTAGGCCATCACTGTGTTCTCTTAGAATATC
Source organism: Sparus aurata (assembly GCF_900880675.1). Lineage (NCBI taxonomy): Eukaryota > Metazoa > Chordata > Actinopteri > Spariformes > Sparidae > Sparus > Sparus aurata. The sequence continues at coordinate 26,759,610 of NC_044203.1, forward strand.
AAGAACTAACACAAAGTGTCCGTCTTATTTTAAGGGAGGATCTAAGTAAGATTCCATACACTACAATGTGCATAAAAGAATCACTCCGTCTTTACCCACCTGTGCCAGGAATGAACAGAAAAACCACCAAGCCCATTACGTTTTTTGATGGAAGGACTTTGCCAGCAGGTTTGTTGTTATTGTGTTTTGTGCTGCAGTGGTTCCTAGTGGTAAAAGATAAGATATTAACTTTTGTCTCAGTTGGTTTTTACCCAATCGACCTATGGCCTTAGTTTTGGTTTAACAATGTCAGCCTTGCACAACATGCATCACATAATTCACCTTCAACCTACAATCTTACCTTGCTGTTTCCTTGTGAAAAGCTTTAACGTTGTTAAAACCATTTTATTGCACTTTGTCTGATGGTGTCACAAACATTATATTCTGTTTGGCTGGTTTAACTCAACTCTTATATTCAATTGTTAGACTTACATCCAAGGTTCATTTTTTTTATGGTTGCCACATTATGAATGAAATGAAGATAATCTAGATGTCTTCTGCATCATTTCACACTCATGTCCCTCAAAGTTGTGTGGGTTTGATGAATGTTCAATGCCATAATGAAACTCTGGTCAGGAATCAGGCTGTTGCTTGTTTGTAGCAGTGCCTTCACAATTTGTATCACAGTTACATATCTAAACGTCTCTGTGCAATCCTAAACTTAAACACACATTTTTATTGATTTTTTTTGTAGGAAGTTTTGTTGGAACGAGTGTGTATGGGATTCACAGGAATGCAGCAGTCTGGGAAAACCCTGATGTAAGTCAAGATGTCATTCTGAGCAGATCTTCCTGAAGTGAAAGCTCAGCTGTGCCCACTCACTGCATGGCGTACGTTATTAATAGAATCAGTGTTCAAAGTAAAAGTATGATCCCTCTTTGATGTGCTGGCTCAGCACCTTTTATGTAAACTGTGTCAAATATCAAAGTGACATAGTCATTAAATTGGTGGATGATTTAATAATTAAACGTAGTGTGTTCTGGTTGGCTAGAGTCGCACTGGCTTAAGTGTTTTTTCCATCTGGTCTCAACATAGGTCTTTGACCCGCTGCGTTTCCTGCCAGAGAATACTTCCAGGAGGTCACCTCATGCTTTTGTCCCCTTCTCTGCTGGGCCAAGGTTTGTACACACCTGATACCCTCTGAACAGGCCACTAAACACTAGGAAAGAAGGTTCTCAGTTTACAGCTACTCGCCGACTATTCATTTAACTAACAATAGTTTACTGCATGTGAATGTTTAACCTGGCACCAGCGCCCTCGTTCGCCATATGACTGTTTTATTAGTGGTTAGAGTAAACATGACACAGGCAGAACAGTGTGACCTAGGATCTGTCCAATTTAAAATGCACATCCCCAGAAAGTACATACTCCTACCAACTCCTCAAAAACAGACACTCTGGGATAGCAGCCGAAAAGTTTTTAAAAGTTATGTCAATGGTTGATTTTGAGTAAGAATAAAAACTGAGTCAAGTTTGCAAAAAAGGAAAAAAGAAACCTGTTTTATTTGATAGACTGAAAACAGCTGTAAAACTGTGTAAGAGCAAGCTGGCATTAGCATTTTTGGCATTTTTAAATTGATCTCCTTCCCTCACAATGCAGAAATATATAGCAATAACTAACACTTTGTCCACTCTATTCTAATATTATGTCAATTCTCGTACTGAGTTGCCATCCTCTTATGTTTTAACTTACAATCATATAACGTATCGTCATAATCCTCATAATGCTGCTAATTCATATGGTTTCCTTCCTCAGAAACTGCATTGGCCAGAATTTTGCCATGAATGAGTTAAAAGTGGCGACTGCCCTGACACTGAAGAAATACGAGCTGATAGAAGACCCCACTTGTAAACCCAAGATCATTCCTAGACTGGTTCTGCGCTCACTCAACGGCATCCACATCAAAATCAGATCTGTAGAGCCAAACATGTAAAGGGAAGCCTACAGGGAATGCTGTTAACCTGGAAAATATAACAGTAAGGGGAAAATGTTAGTACTTTTATTGATAATATTTTACGCTGACATAGAATCACAAATACTGCTGATACTATAATGAGTGACTTGCTGATAAAGAAGTTGCATTTGTATTGCATTTAAGATCATTTTCTCACATTTAAAAAGGGTTTTAATGGAACAATGAAACATTTATGCACTTTATACTGTATGTGAAATAGGACTGGGCTCTGTAACAGGTAACAGTTGAATTAAATCTGTTCGTAATAAATAAGAAATATTTTCCTGTATTCATTTGTAAATAAATGATCAAATATAACGTATCCAGTTGTCCTCATTTCTGAGTGTCAAGTGTTCTCCCACTGTGTGAATAGCCATGTTGACCTATGATGAAAGTGTCTGTTTGTCTGTACCACATGGACTCATTTACATCTAGGAAAGAGACACCTGGTCAGCGTTCTACTCCCGAAAAGTCATTGGAATGTGCAGTATATATAAACTTGGATTACAGGAAGTTAAAGGGTAACTGCCAATTTTACAAATAAAGCGTGTTATGGTCTTTGGAATTATTTCTGCTGTGTAAAAGAGTAGTGCATTGCCTTATGTGGATAGAGAGAAAAGCTGCATGTCCTCTGATGAATTGCTTCTGGTCAGTGGGTAATTGTGGGTAATGTAGGCGCTGGGTTTTGAAAAGGGGTCCACTAGTTGAGCCAGGGATCACTCACACTCTTCTTTCTTTTCAAAACTATATTCCTAGAGTACCCACAATGCAATTCAGCCACTGAATGACATAACTGGAGGCAATGAATCAGTTTACATGCGGTTTCCTATGGAGCCGAAAAAGGCTTCAAACCACTTTTTTTTCACCTATGCAGTAGTACTGTAAACACACCATAATGTGATAATATCACAGCAGGGGCATTGTTTATGTAAAAGAACTGTACAAAAAGTTATGAGTCAAAAGTTATTCATTTTTTATTTACAGTCATATGATTACAAAATACCACACGGCCACATTGTCAAAAGTCACCAGCTCATTTTGTAAAAGTTTTAACACCTCATCTGTGTTTGATTTCGGAGCCAGATTAAACTCTGTATCAACCAATTAGAAGTTACGCCTGCTCATTTCTCGTTTGACCTGGCTTATGTTTTTCTGCTTCTGTGCAAAGCCAGTTTCCTATGTCTCAAGTCAGTCTGGGGCAAACAAAATCTAAACAATAAACGTTTCTGTATAAACGTCACTGTACTTGGTTGCGTGTAAAAAATGTTAACAAGCTACGTAACCATTGAAACATACTGAACCAAACCTTTCTGTTTTTACAAATGTTTTATTTTGTAGCAAAGGTAATATTTCTTACTGTGTTGCCATTCCAGTTCTGCCATATTGTGTCTCAAACTTAACAGTCCGATTCATTTCCAACATAGAAAACTGTAAAATGGCCAACCATTAAAATTCAATATACTGGGAAAATGCCAAAAAGACATATATGATAAACACAGTTTGGACAGAGAAGATGGCTTTTATTTTTAGGAGAATCCAAATGAATAACTGCAGCACCACTTTCATGGGATGCCTTAAACAGATTAGTGCAACAGGCCATAAAAAAAAAAATGGTACCTGCGAGACTGCAGCCAAACTTCAAGACTCTTAACTTTTGTGCACAAGTCACCATCTAGTGGCCTGTGGGTAGTACAAGACACTTCAGTTGATGTTATCTTGGTCTAACCAACGCAATAGAAATGTTTCAGTGAGTAAAACACTTGATCACATTATATCAATAGGTTTTTCAAAATAAAAAGCAGCCCTGTGTTTTTTATAGAAACTGACCTCATGTCACGATTCTCTGACTTTCCACGACTTCTCACACTAAAATATCTTGTATAAAAGTACTTGTTTTGCCATCTGTTTAACAGCTTTATGAGATTACTAAAAGGAGTGGAAAAAAAAATGTTCAAACATGTTTAGTAGAAAAGAAAAAAAAAAAAAAATCAAACCTTACATCCACCACATCAAAAACATAACTCAGTGACCCAACATATCCACGTAAGCCTGTTACTGCCAAGTCTTCACTGGTATTTTAGTTTGCAGTCGACACGATTCTGCTCTTTTCTGGCTGACTTATCAACTGCTGCTTGGTTACAGAGATGATATCTTGCGGCAGACCGAAGGGACATCGTGTGTGGCCTTTTCGTGATGACGGTGAGTAACGCAACAAATAAAAAATAAAATGAGAAGTGATTAACTCCACATCTGCCAGGTCACAGTCCCTGATGTATCTGCTGGTAACCTGAGAGTCAGCAGTGTTACGAAACTGATCAGATGAGCAGTGAAGGGGTGGGTTTCTTGCCCGGCCAAGCTTCTTTGGCGTACTTCTTTTTGCGTGGCTCGTTGTGGGTCTCTGGTAGATAGGGGGCCGTGACAGGGGTGGGGTTGAGGGTGACAGGGGGCTGGGGAGCCTCCGGGGCCAGGTCCACCTCTGGTGCGGGATTCGGGAAAGGCAGAGGAAGCCCTCCCTGCATAGCAGCACCTCCCGGAGCTCCTGTCGGCTGGTTCTCATGACTGGTGGGTGGCAAGTCCCCATAGAGACCGCTGCTCAAGCTGTAGCCGTGCATGCGTTTCGATGTCAGGTCGTCAAGACCCAACGTGTTTTGGCCCTCTGATCTGCGTTTCTGCAGCAGGGATGACAGTGTATTAACTTCACGTCATACATTTAACCGCTGACGTTAAACCTTCGCTACCTCTGCATATCAAACACCTAACCCACTACTAATTAACGGAGTGCTAAACAACACTGTACGAGAACACTCCTTGGTTTTGATTATTCTGAGAATACAGTGAGCCACACAGGACCAGTTATTACTTTACTTATACATTGCACTGTGACCAAACTGCTCAACACACAGTAATACTTTGTAGACTGAAATATCTCAAATAAATTAGAGTCATTTTGAATTAAATGACCAGCGCTTACCTTGATGGGGATAACAGCAGTCTGCACCATATTTCTAAAGCGTCCAACTGAAGGGTCTATGTCCTCTGCAAGTATTCAAAATTCAAGTATTATTGTTGAGTGCAGGTTGTTTCCTTCACAATTACATGCTGTGGCATTTTCACTTAAGAATATTGTAATTACAAATGAACCACTTACAAATGACACCAATCTCCAACAAAAATAGCTTGGTTTGGCACAGTCAGTCAAAACAAGTTCTTTTACAGTATGGGTGTTTCTTTGAGTTTTCTGTAACACTGCCTTGACTTTGGTTTGTACCTGGATTAATGATGGAGTCCTCTTCATTGAAGGTAACCCTCGAGTTCCTCCGTTTCCTCTTAGGCCTCTGGATTTCCAGGTTGCCCTCCTCAATGGTGAGAAGGGAGATGCGCTTGTTGTGAGCTGTGTTGAACTCTGTCAGGTTCTGGCAGGATGCAGACAAAAAGAAAAACATGTTAAATGTGGTTGCATTGATGTGAAGATATTATGTCTTTACAACACAAGAATATACCAGAATAAACAGGAGAATAACAGGTCATAGAACTGAAGGTAAAGTTAACACAAATACTTGTTAATTAATAGGTCATGTAATCACTAGATCTTGTGTTAAAGTTATGTTCCTGAAAACTCTGACAGTGCATTTCTTGCCTTGCAATTTAAGATTTCTGTGAATTTAAACAAAATATTAAACTACAAAAACATATTTATAAAAACAACTATAAGCGGTTATCAAGAAACTAAATGAACCTCGAGCTCTGTCTCCTCCTCTGGAAGCCCAAGCAGTCCTTTCAGCTCCTCATCGTCTCCCGTCTTACTGTCTCCTGTGCCAGCGGTGCCTTGAGTTTGCGGTTTCTCTCTGATGGTGTAGGTTCGCGTCGAGGCCCCAAAAGATATTGTAGAGTCTATGGGAACCTGCTGAGGCTTGTGTGCCTCCAGGCGGATGTGCCCGAGGAAAGTACCGTGTGCTAAAACAATGACAATCAAATGAGGTTTGCACATGTTGGGACAGGTTGTTTATCGTTTTTCACATGTTACAATGTTAAGGAACTTAACTTTTCATTATTAGTTCCTTCTGGACTTCTTATTATGTGGTTTATCATTTTATTTCCATTGATATTACTTGTAGCATACAGTTACAAATTATCTGAAGCTTTCGAGTATGAAGATGGCTGTGGGTGACGTAATATCATTCTGTGGTAACCAGAATAAATAGTTGAAGGTAATACTGGCAGCTTGTGCCTCACTGACTTATTAAACAACTAATCATTTTGGGTTGATAGCATATGTGGCAACCCTTTGCAGTCTAAAACATAAAATGAGTATATGGGTGTGACTGTGAGTAATGTCTTACTGCTGTTGAGGTCTATGAGAAAGACCCTTTTTAGATGTTTGTGGTAGACCAGGGCAGCGTGGACGCGCGAGCATGACTGATGGTCGATGGTGAAGTCACACCAGTCGGGGTTCCTCCCGAACAGGTAGTACTTCTTTTCATCTATGATCAGTTTCTAAAAAGGGAGAGACAGTTTCAGTGAATTGTGTTGATTGAAACAACTGGTGGGCAAAAATGGTCTGCAAACAGTCTGCAATGCTTCTGTGCCCTGAGCCATAACTCAACAGTGATGCTTCCCACTGAAAAGCTTAAATCTCGGGGCTGATGTTGTTCTCGCACCGTCTGAACCCATGCAGCCATAGAAAATCCCAGTGTGCAAGACATCTGGGACGAAGTAGACTGTCAGGCTAGTATCTGGTGCGTTCCACTCGCTTACATCCCACAATAGTACCAAGTACATGTTTCAACACAAGCATACAGTAAGGCCACCGTGTCCTTAAGTAACATTTCCAATCTTCCAATTACCTCCATCAGTTTGTCTCCCTTCATCACGTCTAGATGGAGCCCCGGGGGCGGCTTGCCTGCCCTGAAAGAAAACAGTTTTGCGACGTCTTAAACATCCATGCAGTCCACATTTCGAGCATTCATGCAAACGTTATCATTGCCAGTGAAGAATGAATATCCTTGCTTTGTTTCTCTGATATTGCTGAATGGGTTATTCATAAAAGCAAGTGCTGCTAGGACGGACCCTACACAGTCAGCATAAGGTAACGTTTACTTCATTCGTCAAGAGCGATGAAAACATAGGCTTAACATGTTCACGTAGCTTGTCTACATCACTGAAGGCCTGCTCTTCATAAGCGGCACACTCAAAATTAAATACGTGACGAATCTTCTGGAAAAAACGAGAAAAACACCCCACGGGCGGCTGTGAATTAATGGCAACGTTAACGGGGTTAGCGTTAGCATGCTAGCTAGTTGCGAACGTTAGCTACAGTAACTGCACGTTTCTCTCCGAGTAAAGGTCTTTATATAAATGGATGAATGTCGCATTGCTTATCTGCATCCGGCATTGCATTACGGACACACGGCTACAACTCTAACATGTGCATTTGCTCACCATGATGGACAATCAAAAGGAGGGGGACTCTCTTTGCTTATTTTAGTCGCCATCTTGCCTCATCTACCCGATGCCGCGCTGCACGTTGGGTAAGCGTCACCTCGGGCTTGTGGGAGTTGTAGTCTTACGACCCACACGCGTTAGTTAGATCAGAATTAGACCCCCGAATGAAAGCAGCAAAATCCTTTATGACAACGTTGACTGAAATAGTGCAAAGTTATCATGCTCTCATTTTTCTAACATCGAACAACTTACAGCGAACTGGAACAACATTCAGCTCCTTGAAAGACCACAAGGTGTCCTCAGCTCCCACGTATCTGACCCAAAAGCACTGTGATTGTGGTGAAATAGCAAAGTTAACTTGATGTCTATTGTCTAAACTCAGTGTGCACATGGTGTGTGATGATAACTTTCTTTCAAATGTTTTGGGGTATGAGGGTTTTCTAATACTCTGCTGTATTTTTAACCTTTCGATCACCTTAAATCTGTCTAGATTTGATTTTCTTTCTGTTTGCCAGAATTTGATATCTTTTGTCAAATGTCACCTTCAGTGTTTCAAGCCAGCAGGGTAACTTCAATTAAAATCAATTTTACTTAAATAGCCTGTCTATTTAACGTCTATTTACCCTCGTTATAATGTGTTATACTTGGTATAACCCTGTAGGTAAATCTGTTGCTTCTCAGTTTGGGGAGCAGGATTCAGTTGCTACCAAAAGAGTTTAAAAGAGCTTTTAAAATCTTCATCAGTGGTTTCAACTTTACATGCTTCCATTCTGGCTAAAGGTCTGCATATTTTCAACCATTTGTCTTTTTTTTATGGCACTTGCAGCCTTAGTATTGAAACCCAGTCAACTTGAGGAAGTTGCATTTAATCTGATAAAATGACAGGCATCTTCCGCAAAAGACTCACAGCTCATTTGTTCAGACTTCACCTCTACCCCAAGTAGCATGACTCCCCCGTAGCACTTAAATCATAGCACTTATGCACTCAGAGTGTCCTTAATAAATAGCAGCTATGATGCTCAGATGAGGGTGTGACAATTGTTGTTTTTTTCTTTTTTATTCTATCAACGGTGATGTATTGTGGCTTCTTTCTTGTGGCTTCTTTCTTGTGACAAATGTATTTATTATTAAGTTGCTTTGGACAAAAGCGTCTGCTAAATGCTCCTAAATCTAAATGTAAATTGTGGGTAATGTAACCACTGCATTTTCAAAAGGAAGAATGGGTGGAACAAAGCAGGTGATAGCTCTGATTATTTCTTTCTAATCTGTCCATAATGAGTCCAACAGTGCTGGAAACTTTAAAAACTATTTCTTTCACACATGTAGTAGCACACCCCGAAACCTGTAAACACACTTCAGTGTGTAGCATTGGTTTCAGACTGTTTAAAGCCATTTAATTTGTACTGATTTTAAACGATGCACCAATCAGAAATGATACAGAACAAGAAACTCGAGAAAGGTCCAAAAAACAGTCAATCAATGTCTTATACTATACAACTCAAAAATTCTGCATTTTTCTACAAAGGAACTTTAAATTTTACCTTGAATTAATTGTTTGCTGGAGATTAAATTGTTTTTATCTATAGCTATACTCTTGGATGTTTATAGTTGTCCTTGGTATTTATAAAAAAGGTATTATAGGTGTTGTTACAATCCTCTGCCTGTGACTCTACCGTTGCTTGTAGACATAATTGATGGCTGTTAACAAGTAGAGCACACATGTAGGTTACCTACATACAAACTGTATCCAAATAGTTCAAGAGGTTTTTGAGTAATAACATCAAAATCAATATTGTTGAAATCATCCCCAGTCCCCCCCCCCCCCCCCCCCCCCCCTCAAATACCTTACCATTCTTTTTTTTGGCAGCTGAGTGAACCATATCCACCAGTCTTAATTTTGTCTGAAAGTGTTTTTGAAATGTATCTTGTCCATGTTGTTGTGGAGAGTGATTGTTAAGAGCCCTAACAACACAGGTTCTCAGGGGTTTATACTTGTTTGCTTGGGCCTTGCTCCTACTGAGGTGCCTTGAAAAGCAGATTTTTACACTTTCTCATCATGAGTCAACGTGTTCATTACTGAGTTGGATCATGGAAAGACGGGGGGGGGGGGGGGGGGGGGGTCTCTGATATTTTAGGCCGTTGCAGGGCTCATTTGGAAAGATTTGCGGGTTTGTCAGAAGCTGAGGGGCTGCCTTGTCATGTTACAGAGGTGGGAGGTTGCTTGGTTTTATTTGACAGTGCAGATCAGTAGGAGGAAGTGAGGGTGCTGCCTTTTTCTTTTCATACAGTGCGTGTGAAAGAAAAAAGACAAGGTAAACGCCCTGTAGGAAGAGTGTCTCACGTGGTTTTTAAGGTCACTGGGACGAGAATATGATTGGAGAGAAGGGTGACTGAAGAGGAAGAGCCGAGGGAACCCTTTCCTGTTGGCGCAAAATGTTTGTCCTTCCTGTCAAGTTTGCAACATTATTGTTATTGTCTGGCTGTGTGACGTGCAGGGGGATATACCATATTCAGAGCTGTGTGATCTTTCTACACAGTTATTTTGTGACACATAAACTTTGTGCTTGGCCGGACCAAAGGAGACCAAGTTGTCCACCTACATGCATGCAAAATCAAGACTAGGGCCTTTTGGATCTTCAGGATTTTGTAAAATTTTTGCAGGATAATTGATTTTTGTCCCTTTGAGAGAGGAGTATGTAATCCCTCAGGAATGTTGTGTGCACAATGCAATATTTTCACTTCCCGCATTGACTTCACACACACACACACACACACACACAGGCAAAATGTGACCCATTTCCTTATAAAGGCATATACCTAAGTGTCTTGATCGATTTCTTGGAGTGATAGCAAATCAAGAATTTGGGATGCAATCATTTAACAGAACCTCTGCGCAGACATCGTCTTTTTCTTATGACTTCTCAGTATAATAACCAGGCCCAAGTCGTATCGCTCGGCCTCCGTCTGTGAATGCAAGCATTGTGCAAACTGCTCCTGTGACTTCCTCATTCAGTTTTGTGGTTTTCTGACTCACAAAGCATCCCCCATTTATGCTGCTCTTGTCATTTGCCGTCTGCCTTCATTTTTGGTCGCAGCTCACGGAGGCAGCAGCGATGGCAGGCGAGACTGCTCTGCCCCTTCAGCAGTTCATCGCATCGTTGGACGACACTTGTCTGCCCAAAATTCTGCAAGTTTGCTCTGGAGTGTACTTCCAAGGTGGGCCTTTATGACTTTATTCATTGCGGGCTGAAATTGCGAGCGTAGATGAGGATAGAGCTGAAGAGACTGGAGGTTATCTGGAGAGATTACGTGTCTGGATGTCTGTATTGTGTCTGTCGCATACGTTTGTATCTATAAAGTATACATTTTGTCTTGTTTTCCTGTACATAAGATTGTGTCCCAGTTTTGCAGATCGTTACATGTCTAGGTTTGAGTATTTATCCCAGATCACACGTTATTGAGGCCAAATAAGACTGTGCTTAGAGGTACTTTGTATTTGAGTGGGTAAGATTGTGTTCCAGTTCAGAGAAATGAGAGCTGATTTGATTAATGCTTCATCTATCCAATCAATGCTAAATGTTGATCTTGGTGTTTTGTTCCCTCTTTACTCAGTACACTTTATTTTATTACTTTCTCTTTCAGGCTCAGTGTATGAAATATCTGGAAGTGAAGTGAGCTTCTCTACTGGCGATCTCATAAAGGTCATCGGCCTCGAGCTGCTGTCAGTTTGCCTTGAAGACCTGAGCAACAATGAGAAGTTTGAGCTCCCCATCAACCACACAGGTCGGTCTGAGCTGTAGACAAGAACAATCTGAGCTGAGTTTGTCTCGTAGCTGACCACTGAAACTTGTTGCTGTCTCTCAGGTTTGTTCAAGGTTGTTCCGGATGAGATGCCGTTCAGCACAGTCGAGGAGATGATGAGCATGAGGCCCGTGGGCCTGGAGACCTGCCTCCCCTTCACTTTCACCAGCCGCTCCAAGATGACCTTAGACAATGTCACGCTGGGGGCCGGGAGAGCTCTGACAGTGCTCTCCATAGAGCAGCGTGAGGGTGAGGAGGACCTGGTGCGATGCCACGTTCAAGGACAACAGGAAGTCTCTGCTGAGGTGTTAATCCCCCTTTCAACACGCGGGGACTTCATTGAGTGTGAGAGCAAGGAGTGCTTCACGCTGAAGGAGATCATGTCCTCTCCTGGCCTGCGCAGTCGAAAGTTTCGCTTCGAAAACACCAACAAGTGTCAGCGTCCCCTTGTCCTCAGTCCAATACACCAGGTCAACGCCATCATGAACTGTGAGCAAAACCCGCTTTTAAAATGTTATTGTAAAAGGATTTTAAGTTATCTGCATCTTACATTTAAAATGGTTATTCTTCTTACATATTAACACACAATTAAGAATTATATAACCCTGTATTTTGTGTGTAAATGACCAGGGAATTTGACTTTTAACTTACTCAAGTACTGCTCTGCAATTTGTAAGTACTTAAAGGATAAATTCACCCATAAATGAAAATCCAGCCACTATCTACTCACAGTTTTCAGAGTCAAAGAAAAATATCTCTGGAGCACAAACTGTCTCAAACAGCTCATACACATCCCTAATTGATAAAAAAATAAAAAAATAAAAAAGTTATTTGCACCCCTGATGAGAAGGTCAGGCACCCACCTCGGACGTGGTGCAGGCTACAGTGAGGATTTTTTCTTACGAAAGGGTGTCAATGAAGTCTTTTCAAATCAATGTGGGACCTCGCTTTCAGACACTATTAGCCATTGTTTTCATCTGCTTCAGTTGTTTGGGAGAATGCTGCAACACTGTTTTGCTGAGCAGCTCCAGAAATGTCTTGTGGACTATGAAACATCAGCAGACTTTCCACTGCTATGGGGTTGAATAGTGTGAAAAAGTGTTTCCCGTTTAGGCTTTTTAAAAAAAAATATATATGTATATACGTCACTACATTTGAGAGGCAAATACTGAATGTTAACCACAACGTTTATTCCCCAGTGAAGAGATATTATTTGTGTGCAGATTAAGATTCCACACCCAAAACAAAAAATATGATGATTTGTTACAGATTAAAGGGGCACAATGACAGGTTTTTAAACTCAGAATTTGAATATTTAAAATATTGATGAGGGTAATAATACAAACTCAGGGATATTCATCTCCTTCCTTTATAAGTGAATAAACAAGCTGTTCTCAGAACAAATAAGGTCCCCAGAACACTGTTTGAAGCTAGAAGAGTGGCAGGGTCCGCCAAATATACACAAAGTAAAACAGTAAGAAATTGTGTCGCCCTTTAAGGTCAGCTTGTTTATTCAGCCGAGAAAACGCAGAGAGTTTGTTTACTTAGTTTGTTTACGCATAAATTAATTACAATTCATTCACAAAAACTACATAAAATGATGTGAGTACCCTAACCCTCTAACCCTAACCCTAACCCCTAACCCATTCCCAGATTTCTTTTAATTTTTTGAGAGAGGGGAACTTTTTAAAAAGTAAAATAATGACCCGGGACTTAATTTAGACCCTGGTTCATGAGGTCGAAATGCTCTGATAAAATTCCAAACATTCCCAGCCCTTCTTGAAAATGGAAAACGGGACTGTTACTGATTGAGAAAGTTCTTGGGGTGAGGCATGAACTGTTTTGGCTCCTGAAGGTGAGCATGCCAAAAAATGTTTGAGAACCACTGATATTTTGTAATCTAACACTCACAGGGACCGTTTTTCTGCATAAGTACTTTTAGTTCTGAGTAAAGTACAGTTTCATTTTGATGATGATGATATTGCTGTTTGTTTTTTCTGGAATCAGAATTTGTATGTGAGAGTATTTTTACATTGTTTGTTGTATTGTTCTTTTGTTATTCTTTACTGGTAATACCCTTGACAAAAAGATTTGTCAAGGGATCTCATTTTGTGCCTCTACTCCATTTTTCTAACATCATTGCTCTCATGTTTTTGTACAGTGAGGAAGAATATATTGAAGTTTCCGTCCAGCCTGGAGGTGGATGTGGTGGATGTCACTGAGCTCTGTCAGGACGTGAAGTTTGTGACCCCGCTCAGTCTGCCAGAGGTCCTCTCCCAGCCCGATGAATCCTTCCCTGCAGTGGTGAACGTCCTGGAAGGCCCGGACACTCGCTCTCTGTTCAAGTGCAGCTGGCTGCCAGAACTTAGCAAGAGGAGCCAGCTGGTTGTCCACAAGAAAGGAACCTCAGCCATGATTTTGTTATCCAGCTTGAAGAGCAGAAAGGCACAGCAGTACTTCCTGGTTTCTCACCAATACGGCGGGCGATTCCGTAGGCGGCCGAGAGAGTTTAATTCAGTGTATGAGCTCTACGTGGCATCAATGCAGGCGCCGGGTCTGAAGGTCAGCGTGATGAGGAACTGTGAGGAGGTCGAGGAGGAGGGCCTGCCTGGCCTCAGCGTGGGGGACCAGCTGGAGGTTGTCCGCTGCGAAAGGATGGAGTTGCCCTGTGAGAGCCCCACTGCGCAGAAGCAGTCCGTCGAGGCTCTTTTGTGTCATCATCTCCCAGAGCCGGACGATGGGGACGATGATGACGATGACGAAGAGGAGGTCAAGCAGGACGAGGAGAGGCAGGAAGTTCTTCTGCCTCTGTACATGCAGGGTCACTTTTGCGAGGTGCTGAAAGATAAGAAGAAGTACAAACTCAGAGACTTGGGGAAGGACTTTAGTTTGCCGCTCGATGTGAAAGTGGTGAGCCGTGATACAGAGGTGGAGACCGATCCACTGGCCGCGTTTGCATGTCTCAGAATAGAGGCGGCTATGTTAGAGCCCATCGTCCAGGTGAGCTTCCCACACAGGCCAGACCAATGTTTCGAGGTCCCAACCCGGTGGCTCTCTATGTCTGTCGCTTTCACCACGGACCCCCTGCCATGGCCCAGTGGTGAACCACCTGAGTGCCACGTGGACAGAGTTACTGAGGTGACCGACACGTTCTTTTATGAATTCCGCAAGCAGGAGAGCTCAGACGCAGCCCCTCCGCCCCGGCCACCGAAGCGAAACCTGTCGTCTTCGGTGTCTTGCAAAAAATCTTCGTCGAAAGCCTCGAAGAAAGCGTCCAAACAGCGGCCCGACAAGAGCGCCCCGACCAAAAAGTTATCTGATCTGACTCTGAATAGCAAAAAGAGGCCTCCAGCTCCTCCCCCTCCGGTAAGTACAGCTTTTGCAGCACATATTGTTGTACCCAGAGCTAATTAGGACCTCACTGGCTCAATTTGAACATGTATTTGTGTCACGGCTCTGTTAAAAGTGTGAACGCATTTTCTCAAAGTGTCACTTTCAGGAAATCACAAACCGGCTAGAAGTATTGAAGTATGCAAAAAAAACAACAATGTTTCCTCTTTTTTATTATGGTGTTGACGTCAGTTACAGAACTGAGCGTTTCTTCCTTTTCGTCTTATCATGCAGGCTATTTTAGATGACGAGCCTCCACCCATTGTACCCCGAAAGCACTCAGGGGCCGACAAGACGTTAGGCAAGGCCCTGCCGAACACATACGTGAAAATGGAGGAGCCGAAGAAAAAAGGTGAGGCTCTCTCTGCAGACTGTATCGCGCGGGTTTTGTAACCAGACAACATTTTAGAGAATTGTTCTTCTGTTAACCTACAGTTTTATCATTGCTAACGAATTCACAGGACTTTACCGTTTCCCTCCCTGCCTGTAACACACAGTACTAAGCCCATTAATACCACTTCCTGTTTAAATATTTGAAAAAAAGTCCCAAATAGTTAATCGAAAACTGGGGCACTATAGTTTTTAGCAAATGTCACTCAAGCAGGCGCACATGGGGCTTTTATGGGGGGACTATTTTCTGTTGTGGATTATACACATTTGGTGCTTCAGTGAGTATTCATAGCCCCAGGACAGAGAGTGTGTGTGTGTGTGTGTGTGTGTGTGTGTTACTTAGCCTTCATACACACACACACACACACACACACACACACACTTCCTGCACTGCATATTATTATTTTTTATTTATTTATTTATTTTTAAATAAAATGGTAAAAAAATAAGAAAATATGCAAAATTAAAACACTTACTAATTAATAGAACCAAACCCTTCTATCTCTCCGCAGCACCGTCGTGTGAAGTTGAAGTAGACTCGGACAGCGACCATGACTACGAGACTGTGGACGAGACTTTGTTGTCGATGGTGAAGGCAGCACAAGAGAACGTCATGTTCTACTGAAAGTGACGTTCGGCTGCAGCGACAAAGCATCACATGCAGGCGGTGGGAACTGAATTCACACAGTTTGCATTTTTTTCAAGCTCCCCCCCATCTTGAATGTTACACCGGTGTACATAGGGGATAATCTGGTATTGCGGGACTCTCACAATCTGTTCATGAGCTCCTGCATTAAAAATAGACGCTGGAAATAAACTGGTTAGATATTTAAGTCAGATATGAAATTATTCAACTGCAAATTCCCTGACAAGATATTGCTAATATATAAGACTGTTGGGAGATCCACAGCTCTTGCTTGGTGGTGACACAGTACAGAAGTGCGTTTTGATAAATCTGTCACCTTGTTTTTTTTATCAGACGCTCTACCAGCACGCTCATGTACACTATGGCTAAAGCGTGGGGGGATGACATCATCCCCACGGCTTCTCATGTGGTCAGCGAAACCCCTCCAACCATTCATCTCGCTAAGACCACTTTACTCTGCGGGACTGCAGGTGTCTGTATATGGGCTTCATACAGTACCCTCAAACTTCTATTGGACAAATACTACCCTTGTCGTTGTAGTATTTTGTTAAAATACGACAGTACCTTCATACTTTTTGTTCAAACTCGTCAGCAAATAGTTGATCCAACTTTATGGTGTTATGGACTTTTCTCTACAATACCATTTTATTGTGCAATTACAGTATGTAGCCTACTATGACACAGTAAACAGCCTTAAAAAAAAATTACCAGAGATGCATCAAAAAAATTGCTGGCTCAAAAAAAATGCACATTTATAAGCTTTGCAAGGGTAATAATAGATTTGATTTGATTGTACAGGAATCTAATGCATGTCAAACTCCTATAGCATTTATGCAAACTCTAAACAAAAAAAGCTCAAACTAGTCTTTACTGGCAGACTAAACAGTCTAAACCACAAAGACGACTTCTTGCGTGGCCAAGAATTGTCACGCAAGCAGTAGCAGAACTTCCTCCAGCTGTCACAGCAAACTGATGATCTGAGAGTATGAAAAGGTGCTGAACTTTGTGTCACACTATACATACACATGTATTGTTTATTTATCATTGAATTAGTGGACTACTACTTTGCAACTGAGTACTGTGGATTGTCCGTTTTCTCATAAAAGTGAATGTAGGTTTTGCATCTTTTCTTGTCTGAGAATGTGTAAGTTCATTTTGTGCACCATGTCCAGTTTTTTTTTAAGGTTGTAACCATTATATAAATCACAACCATTCTGTAAGTAATTTTGACTTGTAATGGACTTTGTATTAAATATATTCATATTTTATTAATACCCTTTTTAGTATGTACATTATCGGGACCCAGACAGACGTTGCTTGCATTTCTACATCAGGCCCACTCAACTGTGTTTGCAACAGATGGACACAGTCAAGCGAAGACAAACATGTATTGTGAATTGAGAAGATGCTAAATTCAGTTTGTGGTGTCTAGCAGCTAAGGGTGGAACTCACACATACATGAAGTATTTCTGTTCTTAACTCGTAATAAATTTTAATAAATTACTTGTTCGTCGTCTATGAGCACATTATAAAACAAAACATATCCTGGTAGATGACCCCACTGTGTTTTGTATAATCTTTTAATGTTAGCAGACTTAAGATACACAGAAAAAAATAAATTGACTAATTCCAAGTGTTTAAAATTACAAAATGCTTTACAAAAGAGAGGAGGCGAATACAGAACAACAGTATTTACTGCTAACAACAGCTTCTTAATCAGCAACACCTTTGGGACTTGCAAAGCAGAAGTGAGTTCAGGAATAAAGGATGTGTGAACCAAAGTTCTCAGAACCCTGACCCTTGTGCTTTTCAGTTAACATGAACCACAATACCAAAAGAGAAAAGGATTTTACTCAGCCTTATGGAATTACCAAGGTCAGACAAGTTTTCCTTTTAGAACACCTGTGCTA
This sequence comes from Sparus aurata, assembly GCF_900880675.1. NCBI lineage: Eukaryota > Metazoa > Chordata > Actinopteri > Spariformes > Sparidae > Sparus > Sparus aurata. The sequence goes on from NC_044203.1 coordinate 26,777,182, forward strand.
ATGATTTGTGTCAGGTTAAATACACACAAGTAACTCCAAAGGTGCTTGGAAGGTGAAGGCGTTTAATCATCATTGTCTGTAGATTTGTAGTGGTCTTCGTCGATGGTGGAAAAGATGTGACCTTCATTGCTTAGAAACTCCACTGCTTGTCTGTTAATAGAAATATTGATAGTTAATTCAAAGCACTTATTATTACACCTTTAACATAAACCTCAAGCAGTGCAAATAACACTTTCCAGCTTATTACACAGTCTGAGATGTCTGACTTTCACTATCTTTGACAGATACACAACTGACACTGTTGGTCAATGGTGAGAAAAACAACTGCAAACTGTTGGGACTTCCTGTAAAGTGTTCAGTTTAACAATGTTCTGTTGATCACTAGGGCTACTCATTCTGTTGTGTTTGTTGCACAATGTTCTTTAGGAAGTTAAATTCTGGGTTGAGGCAGCATGCAACAGATTATCTTAAACATATTAAGCTAAGAGTGAACACTTAGGATATCTGTAGTCAAGCCAGCTAATGTCAAAATTATGAGTCATAAGTAAAAAGGATATGAACCTTAGTTGGCTTTACATGGCTGAGTTTCTGTCGCTTCTCAAGCTGCACTCACAAATTCTTTGAGACCGCAATACAAACCACAAATTTATTCGTCTCGAAAAATTTTACCCAATGACATCAATAATTTAAAGTTCTGCTTTCCAGCTTATAGGGAGAGGAGGGTGTACTGTCCAAATTTACTAAAACAACCACAACATTTTTTTTGTTTACAGACAGATTATTCTTTAAGGACTGGAAATCAAATGTCTCTTACTTGATGACAGTCAGACTTATGCCACTGAGTCTCTGCTTCAGGTCTTGGATACTGATGCCCTGTGCGTCTGGACAGCTTCTTATCAAACTTAGCACCTTCAGAGAGGAACAATGAATTATCAAAACATGCACACACAGTGTGTGCAGACGGATCCTTCAGTGTGAGAAAATCTTTGTGAAACCATTTGTACTTCTTCTGAGTACGCTATCTTCATGCAATTCATATTAATAGAGAGGAGGGACAGGAAGTATGTGACTGTGGACTTTCTGGTGCCTTTTCGTCTGAGCACATGTGAAAAAAATTACTTTGGTTTGAAAGGTCACTGACAAATTTTAGATCTGGTTTATGTTCTCGTCCACATTCATCTCTTAAAAGTAAAAAGAAAAAAAAAAAAACAGGTTGTAATTTTATGGCTTTTTTTGTTGCATTGGTTGAAAAGAAAAATTTCATTGCAAAGTCAATAAATTAAAGCGGAAATTCTGGTATTTTCAAACTGTGGCCTTATATTTACATGTTTATGTAAATTATTCATACTTATTCAGCAGTTTTGGAACCTGTCCAGCTGTAAAAGCTGGAATGTAACCCATAAGTCCACTAAAAGTATTTGTTTTGTTACCGACAGGCCAAGGTTGTTATTTTAAGTCTCATTTGTTATGGAAATGATTCCTAGGGAATGCGCTGCCATTGCAGCTGTGTCGTGGCTGCCAGTATGAATCATGCACATAGCCAAACTTGTAAATATAGGTTCCAGGTTTTAAAATCCCAGAATTCCCCTTTCCCATAAAATTCTATTTATTTATCATAGAATATTTTGGTTCACCTGATTCTGGTTGGCGCTTAACCCATTGTTTGTCATGTCGTTAGCGCCTGCATAGCTCCCTCCCATGTTATCCATGCCCGACCGCGACATGGGGGTGGCATTACTGCTCATTCCTCCCCCAACACCACCAGACTGTAAGAGAAACAAAATGTAACTTTTTTAACACATTTCCTGGTAATGGCACATAGTACTTCCTAAAACATTAACACTTAGACGTGTGAAATCTTCTGTTACGGGAACACAACAACAATGTCACATGAAGGAACCAGCTCCAGCGAAGTCACATTGATGTGTTGTTGGCAGTTTATCAGTATCTTCAAAGTGATGGCATGTATACCGACATAAAAGAGGCAATCTTTTGTAATATACTCAGAGCTAGTAGCAAACTTGACTTCCGTGCAGGAAGGCTGCTGAGGTTAACGCTTAAAATTTCTCACCATGCTCTGAGGTTTGCCGAGTGCCATGTGCGCTTGGACAACTTCCAGCATGTGCGAGGTGATTTCATTCATGTCCTCCAGGGGCCTGACGCCGAACGCTACAACAGATCTGTGGTTCTGAGACAGGAAGACAAAGAACCCAAGCACACTCAGTCATTCTGCCACTGAAAGCACAGAGGAACTTCATGGGTGAGACTTCTCCAAAAAGACCTCCTCATACCGCAGTACGTGTATTTTTCAGAAACAAAACAAAAACTATGTTGGTTGGTGTCAAATGGAACAAGTACATTTCAGACAAATGGCAGGTCAAGTTATATGTGCTATAAATCTGAATAACACTTTCAAAACATTCAGAGCACAACATGTTGGCAGTGGCTCAGGGGTAGAGCCAGTGTCTTGTTATGGAAAGGGTGCTGGTATGATTCCCATGTTCTGCATGTTGAAGTGTCCTTGGGCAAGATACCGAATTTCAAAACTGCTTCTTATGTGCTGGTAGGCACCTTGCATGGCAGCCACCACCATCAGTTTACGAATGAATGTATGCAAGTTGCTTTGGCCAAAAAGCATCTGCTTAATGCCGTAAATGTAAAAGTTATATCATCGTATCTACCAGCATCTTCAATTGCACATTGTCATGCAAACTTGCCAAGATCATAGCGCTAAACTTCTTTTTGTTTCTGGGTAGTGTGGAGAAGATTTTTAGGACAGTAAACTCACCTGAAATGATCGCAGATTGCCAGAGACTTTGACGTATGTGCCTGGAGGCAGGACGGTGCTGTCCACACCGGGGTCCTAAACAAACCAAAACAACAGTGTTACCAAATAAAGATATGCCTTTGCTTCTGAAAAGGAATAATTAAGACATCTCATATTTGTTCTGGGTCTTCATCTTACATTCTTAATTAATGCTTGTATGAGTGTCTCCATACTTGCAATGTTTTGTAGATATTGCACTACAGTTGTCAAAAGTATTCAACTTTTCAATACAGCAGGTTTAAATCGATGCAATAGCTGCATCTGATAGCTACAAAAGTACCAGCGATATTTAAAAAGAAGAAGAAAACAGATAAAGATAATTACAAATGTGTTGATACATGGTCAGAAACTTTTTCTGTATCTTCTGTATTTTATGATGTTTGTCATAATTATTATATCTGTGATCTAATGTGTTAAATAGCTGCAGCAGGAAACCAAAAAAAAGGCTTACATGTAAATAATAATGATGAGGTTGAGAAGTGATATTCTTTGTCAACCAGAAATTATGGTCAGGAAGTATAACTGCAGCTATTACTTGAAATGATGGTTCCGTTCCATTTTCTTTTCCGCTTCTCCGTGAGGGTCGCGGGATGTTGCCGCTTTTCTGGGGCCAAATCCAGTTTCACTCTATGGGCGTGGGCCAGGGTTCACCCTGGATGAGTCGCCAGTTCATCGCAGGACTGATGGCAGTGGCTGCCTTCACACAAGGTGCCAACTGCACATCAGGAGCAACTTTGGGGTTCAGTATCTTGCTCAAGGATACTTCGACATGCAGCTCAGTCCTGCCCTGGGGAGCCAGGATTCGAACCAGCGATCTTCTGATCACCAGTCAACCAGCTCTACCCACTGAGCTACAGCCACCCCCTGAAATGATGGTATGTGCAAAAATAATCCAACCTATAAAGGGAAACCACAAACACTGTGGCCTTCTCTGTATTGTTTTTTTTTTTTTATGACCCGTTTGTATTTTAAAGGCATCTCTTCTTCTCTCTCTAGTGACTGAGATGAATACAACAGCACACTATATAGACATTGTTTGTGCAATGGTGAAATCACATTCACTGACCTCTGTGTCTACCCACTGCTTAACGTCCATGGGAGCACCTGTCATGTCATCGACCTTGTACTGGATGTTGGTCATGGATTTGTCCGTGCTCCTGATGACACCCACAATGGTAACCTATGACACAAAACATGACGCGTTATCCAACAGTGAGATCAAGGAATAAAAACAGTGACATTCTTAATACAAGGGTGTCAAATGGGCTGCAGTGTATCATGTCTTGAGTTCCTACATGCGGCATCAGACAATAAATATCTTTCATTCTCTTCAGGAAAAAATACCTAATCAATGCAGGTTGTGGGTTTTGGGGGTATTTTTTTTCTTTAATCCCACAATAGCCAATTGTCATTTTTCATCGTGGCCTTCGTCATTGTCAACACCCTGTTGAGCAACTGGAAAGTATTTATACATTACCCATATATTTAGGCCTGACAAAGAGAAAATTCACTGGGAGGTTGTGACTTGCACAAAAGCTCAATAAAAGTCCCCTATAGATTATGCCCAATTTAGTGCTGTAACTAGCAGCTGATGAATTGAACCCAAGATCTATCAAATCAAATATTCATTAATATTAAATCAAGTTATATTAGTTGAGCAAGAATTTTTATACTGGAATAATCATTAAAGTCTTTTTTCAAACAATAATGACAGCAGATTATAGCTTTCAAATTGGAATTTTGCTCCCTTCTCTTTTTGATTACAGTTGTAAATTGAATATATTTGGGTTTAAGACAAAACGGGCCATTTCAATGACATCAGGGAAGGTGTGATTAGTGTCCCTTACCACTTTCTAACATATTTTTTGTCATGTCTTCTTAAGAAGCCAAAAAATATGCATAGATCAACTGATCATTCCAAAATGCATAAGTTAAAGCCCAAGTGCAATTTCATAACTAAACATTACTAAGACATACTTTGCTTCAGCTTACCTGGGCAACTTCCACATCTCCTACTTTGAAGGCCTCATCAGCCTGGGAGGCAGACATCAGCTGTGACACTGTGCAGGGGATAATCTGATTGGCACGGGCTCTCTGCAAAACAAACACACACTTGGTTGACTGCTGTGCCTTTACTGTCCTACTGTCAGCCTGTACTTCAGTAACGTTAATCATAAACACCTGCACACATTTGTGAATAGGGAGGAGGGAATAAGATTATCACAGATTGATAAACCTAATACATTTAAATGAGAGTTCAACTGTGGGGAATATGTTGTTTCTGACTGATTTTTTACTCAGTTATATTGCTGTACATCTATTTTAGGTGTCCAGTGATTTCTGAATAAATCAGAATCAAGTACAAACCCCTTTCTTCTCTCCTCCCTGGGATAAGGAGGGTGATGCAAAGCCTCCAGGAGACTGAGTGTAACCTCCAACCATGCTCGACTCATTGTACCCTCCTGAAAAGCAAAAAGGACAGTGACAGCTGCGATGAGGAGACGTTGGTTCTCCATGCTGACCAGTTAAAAACTCACATTTTCACCAACTGACGTTAGCATCAGAGACACAACAAGAAAGAGGCCAGCAGTCAAGCTAACGTTAGCGGCAGCCACAACACGTCAACACGCTGACAGGACAACTTCACGAACACAACAGCGTGAATGTTACACTTACCCTGATTCCACATGCTGGCCCCTGATTGATACGTTAGTAAAATAAGGCCTTAAATGTAAATGACACCGCGGGACAGAGACAACAGCAACAAGTTGTACTGTATGCTTCTTCCTTGTGTACTCCCGCGCGCTAAACTCAATGTACGACGCATGCGCGTAGCAGAAGTCCCGCGAAAGCTACACAGAGGGTATCGCGATTTCTAAGCCCTACATTTCGCTTGTCAGGCAGCCTGTGCTTTCTTATCGCAACAATTAGCTACTCTAACTCACAACGATGGCCATATTCATATAAGTTTTCGTCAACTGACCCAAAATACAGGCTCATAAAGCTTATTAGGGGCAGTTGGCGGAGAAAGAAAAATAGTGCCTGAAAGGCTTTGATCAGGGCATAAAACTTGGTGGCCAAAGCTGCCTTCAAGTCCTGTTGGTAACATTATGCGCACAGATGTCTCACTATGCCGCATTCACTGCAGCTGTTGTGTGGACGTTATGATAATGTCGTTATCCTCACAGACCCAATGTCTCAAATAGCAAAAGGCATATGAATGAATGTATACTTTAAAATAACCGCAGATATAATCCTCAATTTTAAACAATGTGGGAATTCTTTAAATGTCAACCTGAATTCTTCTTTCTAAGTGTTGTGTTGCTTGACTGACATCATAGGCTACTGTCACAATTCAACTGCTTGGAAAGAAAATTGCTTCCTGCAGCAATTTTGAAGAAATCAATTATCTACAGTTGTTCTAAAGGAAGTACGAGCGTCACGCGAAGGCAGCATACGCACCTGTTCTGCCTCTTTTATATTCAAGGATATATTACATTCAAATGTCGTTGAAAACATTTAAAAACAAGTGAACTGTAATAGTATGTTAAACTGATTTTATAATCTACGTAAAAAAATAGGCACTCAAGTACCCGGATTGGTGATGCCTTTTTTGGCAATCTCAAATCTGTCGCCTATTAATAGCCTACATATTGTCTATGACACTGTTGCAATCTCTGTTTTAAATCTTTTCACATGATACAGAGTTGTTTTGCCACAGCCTGTTGACTCTAACGTTACAGCACTTGCTGCCTGCTGCCAAAACTCTATTAATACATCGTCTACTTCTTCTTTTGATTAAATAAATTGTACTATTGGACTTCTCTATTATGTGTAGCATATGTTAGGCTACCAAAGACGGGCTGTCAATCATTGTTTTATATTTGAAATTTGAACAATAAAGGGAACCTGCAGGAAAAAAAGGACAACCTACAGGTCAAAGACGCGTCATGAAAAGCTGTATCTTATCTCGCTTTTGCCCTTTATAGACTTACCTCTCAAACCTGGACCTGACTTCTGTCGGATGTTTCTTTTCTTCAAAGACGTCGACATGTTCACACTCAGGCTGATACTCTCTTATCTGCTTTTCAAAGAGGCTCCTGCGCTGTCAGGTAAATATTCAAAATACCATACTGTAGTGTACAACTTTACAAAATGTCTCATCAGGAACTCCTTTCCGTGCGTAATTATGCATCATTTTTGTTGTTGTTGTTTTTTCTTTTTTTTTTGTATCCAGGCAGCTTCTGGCACATCACGGATCAGCACTGGGACCCGACATACAAACTGACAGATAATGCAGAACTTGTGTGCGCGTCAAGCGGCAAACGACCTGCAGCCAATGCGGGGATGTTTGGAGACTATGTTTGCGACTCGCCGTGGCACCTTATTAACTCCTCTGTGTATGCCATGAAGGACATTCTACCAGACCCGGACTTCATCGTATGGACAGGGTATGTGCTTTAGGCTGACTGTAGCATTTTCATGAGCCATGCTGGCTTTTTGAGCCCACAGTCCATCATCAGAGAGACAAATGCTTGCTTAAGAATAACTGTTTAAATGTGTGGTTTTTTTTTGGGGGGGGGGGGGGGTTAAAGAGATATCATGCGTCAGGGACACAGTTTGGAACTAATTGTCCCACTGAAATGACAGTGCCTGTAACTACCCTTACTCTATTAGTGAGTAACTCTAATGGGGCCCAAGAAATCATCACTTCCCCCCAATTTGTTTTGCTTCTCAGAGATGACACGCCACATGTGCCCAATGAGGATCTGGGAGAAGAGAAAGTGCTCAACATTATCAGCAACCTCACCCACATTCTCAACCAGGTTTTCCCTAGTAAGTGGTGGAAAGAACATTGGAAATGTTTAATTCGCTCTATTCTTTGATTTATTCATATTAATGAAGACATCTTTACATTCCCTCCCTTCTTTAGACATTAAAGTGTACTCTGCCCTGGGCAACCATGACTACCACCCTAAGAGTCAGCTTCCTGCAGCCTCAAACTACATGTATGATCGGATAGCAGAAATGTGGCAGGACTGGCTGGAACCAGAGTCCCAAGAAACATTTAAGAAAGGTGGACAGAGCCTCCTGTGATACTTTCAGATTCATTCTTTTGATACCAACACAGTTTCTTCCCTAAGTACCAGTAAATCACCCTGTGACACAAATTGCTTACAATATACAAATTATATATTTTTTTCATATATGTTCTGCAATTGTATTCTTTTCACAGGTGGATATTACACAGAAAAGCTGCTAAATCGAACAGGCTTCAGGATGCTGGTGCTCAACACAAATCTGTACTATGACCAGAACAAGCTTACCAAGGGTTTGGAGGACCCAGCGGGTCAGTTTAGCTGGGCGGACCAGGTTCTGACAGAGGCTGCCAACAACAAAGAAAAGGCAAAGCGTCTTGTCTTCTTTTAAAATTTGCTGTCATGATTAAACTGCAACCTACAGGGAAATGCTGCAAGGATAAATACCTAGTTCCTCTTCTTAACACTGGTTACCAGGGTAAACAAGAAGAATACATTCAGTTTACATCCCCTGCGTTAGAAATTATTTCATGGAAAACTTTCACAACTGGACACTCTTTTTCAACCCCAAATTAACCCACGCCTTGCAAACACGTGAGCTGCCAACTGCTGGCTAACTCTGAAATTGTTTTCCCCACCAGGTGTACATCATCGGCCATGTTCCTCCAGGTTTCTTTGAGAAGAAGAGAAGTAAACCGTGGTTCACGCCTTCATTCAACAAGCGATACATGGATTTAATTCAGAAGCATCATTCAGTCATACTTGGTCAGTTCTTTGGCCATCATCACACCGATAGCTTCAGAATGTTCTACAACTCAGGTACGGCCAGACTGTCGTAATACAACTGCTGCTACTAAAGCTTGGTAACTTGATGATTACTTAATTTATTTAAAATTTTCAAACCCTGGACTATGATGTGCAGTGACGCTTAAACTGACTGTCCCAGGACCCTTGAGGACTAATATCTATAAAACTGAACTCTTTTCAGACATTTTCAGACTTTCAAAAAGACCTGCTGATGCCCTGTGTCCTGTCTTATCTAATATTACCTTTAGACACATGATACTGTGATAATAGGAATTTATGTTTTCTACAGGCTCTCCTATCAGTGCAATGTTCCTCAGCCCAGGTGTCACACCATGGAAAACAACACTTCCTGGAGTCAAGGATGGAGCCAACAACCCTGGGATCCGTGTCTTTGAATATGACACCCAAACCCTGCTAGTCAAAGTAAGTCGAGGCCAATTGGTTTAATTTCTATTATGATACATTCAGGGGCTTTTCTAAGCTGCAATGTGTGGTCTATTTTGATGTGACATTCTCATGAAAGCACTTAACACTATTATTGTTCTGGTTTCTGTTTTCTAAACCACATGCTTGAACACACTCAGGATGTGGTCACCTATTACCTTAACCTCACTCAAGCTAACGCAGCTCGCGGACGCTGGGAGAAGGAGTATCGCCTCACAGAGAGCTTCAGAGTACCAGACGCCTCCCCAGCCTCCATGCATCAGGTTCTGGAGCGCATTGCTGAAGATGGCTGCTACCTACAGAAGTACTACGACTTCAACTCTGTCAGCTACGACCTGACAAAGTGTGACAGTGACTGCCGTGTTGACCACGTGTGTGCAGCCAGAGAGGTAGACTTCGACATGTATAATAAGTGTCTGGCAGGGGCAGCTGCCATTTCTGGCGGGTTGCTGCCTGTCCTCTCTGTGGCTGTAAGTCTGGTGTTGGCCAATCGGTAAAAAAAAAATGACATTCAACATCACAAGCGTTGTGGTAATGTAAATATTTTTTTTTTTTTCAATTACAATATTTCACAGTCACGTTTTAAATTATATGACATCTATGATTTGAGTGAGTCATGCACTAAATGTACTTAAGCAGGCAAAAAAGCAACCTTTGGCTTCAGCAATCTTGCGATTGGTGCGGCCTCTTTAACGTGGTTTATTGGCACTGGTTGAATATCTCATTTCCAGTCATTAGAGAAACTACGTGGTAATCATGTGGCTCAAGAGAAAAAAAGGATATGTTGTGTAAATGTGATGTTCTGGGTCAAATTCAGAGTTTTGTAAAGTGTTTCTCTCCCTGAAGCTTTCCTTTCTATTCTTATGTATCTGCATAATAAAACCAGAAATGTCTAAAGCAGTCGTTTATTAGCTGAATGCTATTCTAACAGCAAGAATAAATGCACTTTGAGTACCAGTTTTATCGCAACGGTAAATCTGTTGATTAACATCGATTGCACTTATATGCCCATATAACTTAGCAGGAACAATTTAGACTGTTACTAAACATTTCAGATAAAGCTGCATTATCTGGGTTCTAAATGACTTCCAGCTATCCCATATCGTTATATAAAAGATTTAATGAGCCTTTAATTACTGTCAGTAAACTCATAACTCATAATGTGACACATACTGGACTTTGAGCCAGCGGAGCAGACACATTTATTAAAGTTTGTACACTTGGGTTATGACAGAGTAGTGATTAGTCGATGAGTGCGTTCACATGATCAGGATCTGTTTAGCTGAAGTAAAAGGCTGCATGGCTGCGTCCAGAGCTTTGCTGTAGTCTTGGAGGCCCACTTCGGTGCAGGCGGGAGCTGTGAGCTTCCCCTGCTTGATGAGGTTGCACAGCTCATCCAGCATTACTCTAAATGCCCTTTCATCTGAGGAGAAAAGTCTCATTAAATTCATAACGAAAGTGGGTCTCTTGATGTATTAAAAAGTCCATGCTGACTCACCTTTTGAGTGATCTTTCTTCCACTGTGTGACCCAAAATCCCCGAACCTTCACGTCCTTGAAAATGAGAGCGCTCTGGAAGGAACGAGTTTATTAGGCGTGTTAAGGGAAAGACTGTCTCTGAGAAATGTCAAATTAGGAGGTTTCATCTTACCACAGGGACGGTTACTGGCTGTTTGGCCATCCCTCCATATGTCACCATAGATCCTCCCAACCTGGAAGACGTGGGAATGTGCTATTACAGTATCAGATTTCTCTTCAGTGTCAGATATTAGATCATTCAGCATTCTTACTGTAGATGACGGAGCAGTTCTGTTGCACTCTTGCCTCCAACTCCATTCAATGCCAGTTTAGGCTTTGGACAAATCTTTTTGAAAGAAAAAAAAAAGAGGCATGGTCATATTGAGACTCTCCTTATTCATTAAAGCCACATGACCATATCTCTTAACCGGCATGAGACCCACAGACCTTGAACAGTTCCTTAATCTCAGGTCGCCGCAGTGCCTCTTCTTTAATCACGTGAGTTGCCCCGATGGCCTTCAGCCTATCACTGAGCTGTGTGAACTCTGGCCTTTTGAAAAGAAAACACAATGAAGAAGTTCATTACTGTCATAACTTCTTGCACGCAAAACTCTCTCCTACTGTCACTTTTAGAAAAAAAAATCCTATAACAAGTTTCGTCTTTTTATTCTCAGTCAGCTATTTACCCACAATTCCCACTGAAGAGTTCACCTGTCTCTGACGACGTTGATACTGTTTATTCCCCTGGCAGCAGCAATCTGTATAACAGCCTGCCCGACTCCACTGTTGGCTGCGTTCTGGATCACAGAATCACCTGAAAGGACAGCAGATCGAGGGAAACTGTCACACGATGGCTAAGATTACTGCACAGAATGTCATTTTAGCAGGGATAACTTACGCAGGAATACCGAGTCATTAAATTTGCATTCAGATATTGATTTTATTGGCACTTTAATTGGGTGTGGTGTCATCGCGCATTCCAGCTTGTATGGTTCTGTTGATAAGTGCAAGTTTACGCCATAAACCTGATAAAGGAAGTGGCTTTAATATTACTGACTGAAGTAAGGACTTCTTCTGTAAGTCACATATGTTTTGTTTTTGTAATTGGTCATTTGAAACATACCTGCAAAAAAATTTGCATATTACCTGGTTTGAGATCCTCAAAGTCAGAGAGCATCCTGAGGGCAGTGCAGGGATTCACCCCCAATGTGGCAGCAGACAGCAAGGGAATGTCATTCGGCAGCGAGATGACGTCGTTCTCAGCTAGCACTGCCTCTGTCCTCCATGTCCCTGCTCACACAAAGGCACAAACTCTATAAGGTCTCCATGTTGAGAGAAATAAATATGACACTGTGCACTGATTTGTGTGATGTTCAAGCTGTAGTTTACCTAGACCAGCATCTTTTGGGATGACCCAGTCTCCTGTTTTGAGGGACTTCACCTGGCTGCCCACCTCGACAACCTGAGCAACTCCCTCATTGCCCCCGACAGCTGGCAGATCAGGCAGGATAGCATAAGTACCTGAAAAAACACTATCAGATAAACAACTGATCTTCATGCCTTATAAAGAAATACATACTGTGTTGGTATTCTTGGCTATCTTGCTCCTGTTATTTTCTGGTGTGGAGGTGACTAACACAACAAATACCTTGAATCATGTTGATGTCAGATGGGTTGATTGGAGCTGCCAGCATTTTTACCAGGACGTTGTTTGCACCTAGGGGGAGCAGATCTACATTCTCCAACCTGGCAACCAGAAAAAACAAATGTGAAGGCTAACTTCTCCAGCAAAAATATTTGCTAGCTTGTTCAAATGAGGGGGTTTGTTTCTTTTGTCTGTTTAATATCACAGTAAAGTAACTATCACTGGATTTTAGACAGTTGGTTGGACATGTATTATACCATGACATACATGTATGTGTTTAATTAATCAAAATGTATCAACAAGTTGATTGGTAATGACTGATGACTGTTAATCGGAGCTCTAAAAACAGCCACACATTAGCCTCTTTCAGGACTGGTTCCTCCACTGATACCCCTTTTCCACCAACATGGAACTGGTCCCGTTCAGGTTTGCTCACCTAATTTTCAGCAATTCGGAGCATTTTGGCCAAAAATGAATGCATTTGGAACTTGAAAAGTTGGTTCCAAGCTCAGCCCCCCAAAACAAGCGCAAACAGAGGGCGTGTTTCATTCTACAGGTCTTTGTACTTTGTGCCAGCCCTCCATTAATGACAAATCTTTGATTTGTGGTTCAGCTCGAAACTGGTGACTGGTTGGTTTCAATGATGGTTCTATAGAAACATTAATTACAGCATGATGTACCATGAATTACACCAATATGGTGATCAGATTGCATGGTACACGAGATAGCATGGCTGGAAAGTCCTGAACAAAACCAGTCCGAGAACCAGGGCTAACTCTGTGGACACGGCACATATAAAATACAGTCCCGGGTGGTTTATTTGATAAGTTTAGCGAAGCAGCTGTGTGCTATTCCTTAACTGAGTTTGCTTGGCAGTTAACCAAACATAGGCTACATTTGGAAAACCAACCAAATAGTCTACAATCTTGATACCTCTTCGCATACAATACCGAAAAATACACAACCCGTTGCTGCCTCTTGTGGCCGTTGGGGGCAGTAATGAGCCAATTGCAGCACGTCACCTTAAAATAATGCAGCGAAGAAGAAAACTTGATTGTCACGCAACAAAAAGGTGAGTTTAATGCTTTATACGTTTTATAAAACAGTCTCTTTAGTTTGACAAGAAAAAAAAAACTTCAAGAGTGAAGACTAAGCGGTTGGGTTGGCAAACGTACGTCCGGTTAACCTATTTTAAAGATTAGCCTCTTCTCTTAGCCTTTAACATTGAGACAGTACAGGAATGACACGCTTCATGTTTATTTAGACAGGGACTCTTACTGAACGACTTGAGAGGGGTCCCCGTGTTTTCTGTAACGAAGAGCTGTGCATGTCTGCGCTCGATGTCCAGCAGAAGTACTGAAGAGAGAAACATTAGCATTAGCCCTGCGCCTTGTACATTTTAAAAGGGCAGCGACGAAGCTCCTTCCGCTGACCGTCGGGCTTCTTAAACAGACTGTGTGGAGTGGCAGCCACATTGCGACACCGGACTGAACCTCAAATTATTAAAACAAAACCACTACTCGATGATAGTTTGTCATTTAAAGTAACAGTTGTGATAGCATTCCTCCTTCTGTGCGGCCATGATGGATTTTACCCCATGAGGTTGTGTCATTGAAACATAAACAGAGAACAGCGACCCCGGCGGATAAATACCGGAAGTGTCTGCCTTAAGCTGTAACCATGGTGATGTGTACAACTCAAAATCAGTATCAGGGATATTTTAGTATTTCACTTGATTGTTTATTCTGTGAGATATCTGAATTCTTATTGTGTGTCCCCAAAAATATGACACATTTCACTTGACTTTTATTAAGGGATGCAAATGGTAAGTAATCTCTTTAATCGATAGTCTAATAATTGTCAATAACGTGAATTATGTTGAATATTTTTCCTTTAAAAAACAGTTTTGTCCACTGACATGATCTATGTCTGCTGTGAAATCATAGTTGGCTTCATTACGTTCTAAAAGAACAGATCAAATAAAGGTAAAGTTACTGAATTTCAAACGAAATGACACAAAATAATGACCCAATTTTAATCATGAATCTCCCATCTGTCACTGTTCAACAACTGGCAACAAAATTCAGCCAATACTGAAGTGACTAAATGGCTAAAATATGATATCAGTTTGTGTAAAATGTCTCTTTGTATTTTTTAAAATTACAATTGACATCTTATACCAGTATTTTGTGTTTTATTTGGATATATTTGTAAAACAAGTATCTATAATCTGATATTGTAAGATGCTTTTTGATGTATTTGTGCCCATCTCTTAAGACATTTTTAATCGGTTAGATTCTTAATGGTGATTAATCGCTTAAAGATTACTCATTAACACCACTAATCATTAACATCCCTTGCACACGCATATATGCACCCATTTTGGGTGGTGTACTTTGGGTTTCACATAGTAAGTATTATTCACAGGGTAACCAGGCAGAAAAAAGAGGAATTGATTGTTTGTTCAGTATTTCACTTCATCTAGCTACGTAGTATTTTGAAAGCTTGTGAACTTCTTTGTTTCTCATTCACACCACCTTTATTTCTTAGTCCTATACTAAGCATGACCATAAATATCCTTACACAGACTGTTCTTCCGCTTCCCTGAAGTTAGAACTGTAATGAAAAATATGTCATTATCGATTAATCTGTTTATACCAGGAAATGTCTAAAAATTGCATCTTCATAGTTGTTTGTCTTGTTCTGTTAGACCTGACCTCGAAGATTTCCAGTTTACAAAAAAAGGAAAGTAATATTTATATTTGAGAATCTGTTTGAAGGTGAATATCAATCTATTAGCCTACCAGCTGACTTATCAATTAATCAACAGAACTACAGTGCTGCTCTTTTTTCTGCAATAGATATAAATGTTATATATACTAGTTATTTTAGATTAGTTATAGGTAACTAATTTACATCCAAAACATATAGCTGTTGAGCATTTAAACTATGACTTGCATCATCAAGTTAGAAATAGTTCAAATTAATTTCACCTTGACCAACTATACCATTAAAATACTGGGAACTATTTTCTAATAGAGCCCACTTTATAAGTTGTAGAAATGGCTTCAATAATACATATTAAAATAAACGTGTCAGGACTTCAGAGATATTTATTATCTAGTAATTATAATCTAGTAAGTCTGTGGTTGCTACTGTATATCCTTTGTAAGGAGCCATTATCGTGATATTCACAACCATATTCAATGTTACCATATTGAAATATTGATAGCATGTTAATAATACACCTATGATAATATCATCTGAATAATCCAATGAAGATGTTTGGCCTTGTGCATCTCTTGTTTGAGTTTATTTGGTTTCCCTTTTACTAGTTATTGAGTAGTTTCTAGTAATTGGGGTTTTTTGCACACCTTTTTACAGCTATGATTATAAACTCTTTCTCCACGTCCCTGAACTTGTATTTTGAAGGTAATTGGCCAAAAAAAGGGACTAAACAGTCAGTAAACAAAGTTAAAAATAGATTTGATTGCTAGCATTCTAAGAATTTGCGTGCAACATTTTTAGTTGTAATGTTTCTTATTCAGTCTTTGTCATAAGAGCAGGAAGACAATAAAAAGACACATGAATATTGACATATTTACTAGGAAATGGAGCAGATCTTTACATATAGAAATCACAGTATTACTTTGAAAAGCCTACATGCTGCTCATCAAGGACAAACTATAGCCGTTAAATCAAGATAAGGTGGACCAAGATGTTTGTAGTTTTATGGCAGTCAACACTGATACATTCATTAGTAATAAATGCACATTTTTTTTGGGAAGTAGCTCTAGCCATTTATCTGATCAGATACAACATCACAAATTTACTGGCTGATGGTCACAAACAATATGCATCACATAAAGCAAACTGTGATGTACACAATGCTTTAATGTGCTTCAAATATTACCCTGAGCACATAGTATCACAGGTCTTCTCTAACCCGTCTAGCACCCGACAATCATATCACAATAACACACCACAGAAGGGGTCGAACAGGTTTGTTGCAATCAGAATGTCTTCCATGGACTTTGGTTTCCAAATAATACTTTGAAAACATCACCTAGTACAGCAGAATATTGCAAACATTATAATCCAAACACTTTTTCATTCAACCTTTATCTAAATAGTGGGTGTCAGAATCCAGTGAAGACAGATGAGTAAAATCAATGGATTTTAAAGATCGTTAACAAAAATCATCCATGTTTTTCCCTTTTTAAATGGAGAGAAAAGGAAAATGTTCAAGTCAGAGGATACAACACTGGCAATGCAATCAGTGTGGTAAATTCAACATAAAAAAAATGTAATACACAGTGTAGTTATCCATCCTATCTAATCAGAGCACTTTCTTTTTTATCTTTTCATCCTTTCATATCCTGAGTGGAATTTATCAAAACAGTGTTTGCTTCTGCAACTTTTATACTTGTATAGACACCACCAGACGGCAAAGTGTGAAACAATATTTGAGTCATGAGCGACACATTCGTTTTGTCAAAAGCATTGATAGTCTGAAACACCACGTATCGGCCATGTGTTAAGATGAGACAACCCCCGGATTATATACTACTAGCCCCAGTCCCTTTTAACAATATTCTACTACGTCCCCATCTACAACGATTATAGAGGAAAAAATACAATAATAGTGGAACATTTTCTTCACATCATATATCATGGCAAGCTATGTCAAAGAGGAGAAAATATAAAGATCAACATCACACCGGATGCATGGAAAGTAGACAAAGTATACGATTCAAAAAGCTTGAAAATCTCAACTTAATTGTTTCATATCATTTGTAATCATCGCCTTTTTTGCCTCAATGTTAGTATTTTTCTCAAAAGTAAAAGGAACAACCGTTGCATTTTACTTTTTCCTATGCTTCACATCATGCTGATGAGCATTCAGTCCCTCCTTTGTGTTGAGTAATCACTCCTCGACTCCTTCAAATCAATCTGAAGTATTCCCTGAGTTTTCAGATTGGCATTTCCTGAGATGAGCCAAAGAGTGGAAGTATTTCTTTTTCTGACCAGCAACTGACTGTGTGGTATATGAAAATGTAAAAAGAAAAAAATATATAAAATATAAAATATGGAACATATATTCAAAGAGATTAAACTGAATATGACAAAAAATTAATGCATCTTACACATGATTAGTGCAGAGTAACATTGCATTGGTTTTGGCATAGATAAGAATAACAAAACAAAATTTAAAAGAAATCATACAAGGCAAAGAAAATAAAACAAACTCACAGTTTTCGTCAGTCCTCATAATACTATGTACCTGTACAGTATGTACTGTATACTGTTAGGCCTGGGTTGCAATCTATACTGTATTTGTACTGCATTGAATAAAAAGGACAATGACTGATTTATCGAGCACATATGTACAAAGTAATACAAGTACCTTGGTGGTGAAAATGGTTTACCCAAATATATTCTCAAGTCATATGGAGTTTTGAGTGACATTTGGCAGTTTTATGATGTCTAC
The DNA here is from genome assembly GCF_900880675.1 of Sparus aurata. NCBI lineage: Eukaryota > Metazoa > Chordata > Actinopteri > Spariformes > Sparidae > Sparus > Sparus aurata. The sequence goes on from NC_044203.1 coordinate 26,794,952, forward strand.
CATTGATTGCTGAGAGGCTTCAGCAGGAGCAGAAAGAGGAAGCGGCAGCACTCTTGGATGAAAATAAATAAGTAGTATGATTTTTTTTAAAAAGGCTTTAGAATAATTTTACATATATATTAATTGGGTGACAAAGTCTTGTCAGCTTCTCCTGTAAAACGGGAGTAAAATGCTGATTAGCTAGCTAGCTCTATATGCTCCTCCGTGCAGGCTTGGTGTTCCTGAACTATCACCCTACTGAGGGTTATAGGGAGGTAATGTCTTAAATAACTACCTAGAAATGGATCACAGTGGATATAAACAAAAACACCAGCCCTTCCCACCGGCAACATCATAGTTGATTCTGCCTCATTTTATTCAAGTATCAAGAGGAGAGCTAGCTGGACTCAACTCATTCCAGGTCAATTATCTTATCATAGGTGGTGATGTACATTGTATTGGGTTTAGTATCATGTTGGTTAGAATTCAATCAAATCCAAGTTGAGGTAATCATAAAGCAGCCGCATTTCACACAGCATTCAATAAAATGAGAACATACTGTCAATGGAAAGGGGACCGACCTCACGCTTCATCTGCCAGCGAGGTCAAAGAGTAATTCAAGGCCCCATTCAAGTCAAATCAGGTGAACACAGTGTCAGTGTATGGTAAACAATCACTTAAGCTGGCGATCAGACTGGCTGGTCAACAGTATTGCTGTTCAAGCCACTTACACTAAATGTATAAAATGACACTGTAAATATAGCCTACACCTATGACACTTGTAATGGAAGTTTGTAAGGTTTTCTTAAAAACACTTGGTGACAGTGTGTAGCTGAAAGAGATTGTATAGACCAATAAAAAAGACACTTGAACAAAGGGTCAGAGGTCTACTGAATTGCTCAATTGTAATGTTTTTTGGTGCCTGAAACACTGCCACAGTGTAAGAGTGATTTACCCCAATTTGGTTGCAGGGAACTAAAACAAAACGATGACATTCTTCCAATTGTGTCCTCACAACCTGAGGCTAATGGCTGTAATGACTGATTTGGTCTGAATGAGGCCTTCTTAAGCACCAGACTGAAAACAATACTTTGCTGCCCTCTCCAGGTTCAGCCTTCTCCTACAATCATTCAAATGATCTGGCTTTCCTCGCCAGATACTGGTGACAATATGTTTTTCCGGCAGTCTGAGGAGATGTGTGATGTACACCCCAAGAACAACAGACCACACCTGACCACATCCAGCTGTGATGCTGGTTAAATGGTGATGCTGTGGAAATACTGTAGTGCAAAAAGGATTTGATTTAATACCAATTCAAATCACAATCTCCATAGCTGTATTCTGAGAACATTTGGTTTTCCATCAGCGGTTAGACTGACGGTTCTCGTAGCAGACCAAATATGCACTGATGAGGTAGACAGCCAGCAAAACCTCTGGCTGAAAATAATGAAATGACAAAAAATAACTCCGACCAAAAGCTTTAAATCACTTCTGGTCTGACATTCATTTGGCCCCAGGATTACTGGATGGTCAACTGCAATATTGGCAGATGCCAATACATTCTGTATAGCTCAACCCTAAAACCCGTCCCATGTGTTTTCCCTCCCGTTCCCCATTCCATATGCAAACTAACATTCATTACAGAGGTACCAACTGTCAGTCTCTGTCTTGTCGGATAGTAAGGTGTAACAGTCAGGAAGTAGTCTAAATGGTAAGGCAGCGAAAGTGTAGTTCTATACTAAAGAATTAAAGAGTATTAAGCAATAACGCCAGAGGTACAACGCCCACAGGAGAGGCAAAGTATCACATGAACAGAAAACACAGATCCTACAAAAACTCATCAAGATAATCCGTGATATGGCATTGCTCACTACAATCTCGTATCCCTGAAAGAACAGCAGTGATTCAAACATTTAAAAAGCGTCCTGAGTGCAATAATACAGCAGTATTCCTGAGTGTTACACCAAATGAAAACAAACAAAAAAAAACTTCAGCAACATTCTTCATAAGCAATTTTTTTTAACCTGAGGTAGTTCCAAAAGCAGCTTCAATAGGAGGAAGGGGCTCGTGTGTCCCATCTCCCCATCAAAGCAGTATGATTGGCCTCTGTGCTTCCCCGGCGTCAGTGTTGCCCGATTTCTCGTTTAATCAGAGGTCTCGGGAGGCGGTGCCGAGTGGCTGTGCTCCTCCTCGTCTCCTTTCGAGGGGGACGGTTTTCCCTGAGAACCTGGTGAGGACTGTTGTGCTTTGATTGGGCAGTTGGCAACCATGTGGTCGATGCTCTGGCAGAAATGGCACTTCTTGGGCTGGGGTGGTAATTTGCATTCCTTGGCGTGGTGGTCCAATCCTCCGCAGTTGTAGCACCTACAAGAGTAGAGAACATTGAGTCAGATGTGATTTGTCCTTCAGTCTGCAGTAGCTGATTTTTTGGAGGGGCTGCAGATACGATTGATTGCATGTCATTATTATATCCAATGTCAACTCTCCTTGTTAATTTACAAGTACTCTTTAGGGAAAGATCTGGCTCTTTAGCTGCTTGACACTCTACTATGTTTACCAGATTGTCATTACCTTTGTGTGCTGTGTATTGCTAAATTGTTAAAGCCTAAGTAGACAATTCTAGAAAAAAGATAGTTGATTATTGAGTCTCATTCGTAGGTCATTAAATGTTAAATGCTTTGGGTTGGCCACCAGAGGGCCAACTATTTTTAAGATCAAATAATCTTTATAACAAAAGAAAAAGCACTTCCAATCCTTTGCCATAGCCTAAAGAGACATCTTAAGATTGCTTCTTTTGTCCAGCAAATAGTCAAAAATGCAAAACTCTTCAGATGATATTGTCATGAATGGCAAAGAAATATCAGCAAAACTTCATATTACGAAACTTGAAAAAGGCAAATGTTTGCTGTTACTCGAAAAACAATCAAACATCAAAACCTTCTCTTCCCACCAACAATTATTGTAGTTACCTACAATAGAAACTTAAGTTAAGAGAAACCTTCCTTGTTGAGCAGATGATGGTAAACACAGCATTTGAGTGGCTGAGGGAGATGCAAGTTGCGTCTGTTTGCCACTAGATGGCAACATTTCACCTGGAATGCTTTTAGTTTACCTCTAGTCATAAATCTAGCAAGGGCATTCCAGGTCACACACCAACCACATTGCTCTCTGGAGGAACACACTCGGTCGAAACATCTCAGAACACACCGTGCTTCTTAGATGGTCAAATCCACAACTTAAAAAATAAACTTCTGATCAACCTTTGCACAAGTAGGACTTTCTATAAAGTTAAGTGGACTACAGAATCGCAAGAATGATGTAGCAGGGCTCCTATTTTGCCATGGATCTTGTATTGTTATAGTAACCATGGCTCTGGGGTCGAGCGATCTGCCAAAAAGATGACATCACAATTGACATAATTCCATTTACAATGCAAGTTGCAACCTTTTCTCTCAATTTGGAAATGCCTTTTCAACTATAGCCAGATTTGAAATAGCATAGATCTCTTCATTTGTACCACTAAAAGACAATATTGCATTGAAGATAGATCTTTTTTGACCAAAGTTCCTCATCCTCCATTTTGATAGCTTTAACTCAGTCTTTGTTTACAGTGCATCACCCAAGAGCCACATAAAGCAAATTTGTCAAAGAAACATAGCAAGCTACTTGGTTTCATGTAGCATAGATCTACTTGTCAATATGTGATGTTTGGGAATTATAATTAAGAAACAATGTAATGCATCAATCTGTGCACTTTGCCAGAAAAACATAGTCGATATGCTCAAAATCATTCCCAATCTAAACCTCAGGTCATGCTCGACTCATTATCTCTGGGTATCGTGAACAGCTTGTGCTATTTGTCAGTTTGTCACTGCCAAAAACTTCCTGTTGCACTCCATTGTATCAAAGTAAAACATCCCTTTCATTGCCATTGAACTAGAAATGCACACCATGAGGGGTCAGCGGGAACCATCAAGGGGTGCCATCGGCCGCCTCTGTTTGGACATCAGCTATAGAATGGCCACGCGTGCAGGGGCGTAAGACAGATGGATGGTGGGCGTGGGGCGGTCAGCCTGTGCCACTGTGGACCCGCTGCCACCATTGTGGCGGCAGATGAGGTTTGAACAGTGTGGCTGCCCAGGGGTCAGTTTGGCTTTGTGGCAGTGGCCGTTGGGGTGGTGTCAAGGTCTATACCGTCACATCACAGAAGCTCCCTACATCAGCATCCATCAGGAGGGAAAGGGAAGTGGTCCCTTTGTCTAAAAAAGCTGCAGTAATGACCTCTGAACCCTGCCCCCCTTCTCCTCACTTCTATAACCTCGAATCCCATCCCAGCCCCCAACCCTTCTTGCATTTACTCATACACTGTTGCTATGACAACAGTGACCTTTCACCCCCTTGCCCGGGCTCTTACATCTGTTATCAATTAAATGGACAGAAGCTTTTTCCCCAACCTCAGTCATATATACACACACACACACTGAAGAAGGTGGTCTGTAAAATGACTACTGAAACTAACAACTGGAATGAAACTCCTCACTCCTGTCTTAGAGATATCTGACTGTTGGTTATATATCTGATCAATCAATCGTGCGCGAGCCCAATGAATCGCCATCCAGTGTTGCATAATGAATACGCTTGAGGGAAAGATATCTTATCAATGGATCAGTGTGGCCTAGGGAGAGTTATTGAACCACAGCAGGCCTCCCAGGACTCTTTGAGGCGGTAATGATCTCTGTTCTCACACTGACTACTCTCTGGCTCTAATCACAACTGACAGGAGGGTGAAGTTGATACACCTCTAACCCTGCGCTATATTGCTATCCAAAGAATTACCAAAAAAGAAATCAAGGCCCTCTTGGTTCTTGTTTTTTCCAGTTGGAGGGGGGGCATTGGTCCATGGCATGGAACTCTAGAATATCCTCTGAAGAGGTGTTTGAGTAAAAAGATGTAATTGCAGATAGATCGCCAAGTTTTTCACTCATTGTTAATAACTCCAGGAAATAACTCTTTTTAAAGGATTATATACAGGTTCAGATTGCTTTTGCAGTAGTATGTCATGCTCATGGCTGCTCCGATCACTTAGAGTTGGCCACATTGGTAACCATAAACGGTGCTAGAATTACCTACAAACTCGTTTAAATTGTGATTTCTGTAGTTATTAGTTTGGCTTTGGAGTTACATATTACATTGGTAGATGAGGTTTAGGAAGAGGGAGTCAGTGGGTGTGAATTCATTTGGGGCCAGCAGATTTAAACAGTTATTGATCCAGGTCACACGTCAAGCCTGCTGATGTGACCCTTGCTAGTGCTTGAGGTGGGGGTTGGGATCAAGGAAGAGGAAGGAAAATGGGGAGCAACTAAAACATCATTGTTCATCTGTTCCAAACTGGACACAACTGTGACCGTTTGTGGAATACTGAAAATAAAGCTTCTGGGCACATAAATGTAAAAAGTTGCATAATCTGCCACTATCCAATCAAAACCAATGATCTCTGAACATTTGAGTGTTCCGTAATCATACATTTCTTAAGCTAAATAAAGTATTTGTGTATCATCTGAAAAATCCATCATCACTAAGCTAAAAACACCCATTTTTATCGTTTTATCCAAAGTTGATCTGTTATTGATGCAGGGTTTTAATGGTAAAGTGACAATGTATGAATTGCGACATTTACGTCTAGTTTTATACAAAATTAGTCTTTTGATCTAAGCTTTGCCTGAGATCTTCTCAACATATTTCAGTCTGTGAAATTAGAGAACGCTGTCGTGTATCTGGTATGAGTTTGCATCCGATGGGTTCTTACAGATTTTATGAAGACTCAAGCGTGTTTTAAGCACTTTCAAGGTACCTAAACCGAATTTTCCTGACTCTTGAAGCCTTAATCATCACATCTATTTGATCCAATGAATGCCATTGCAGAAAGTAAAGTTGGAAGAATGCTTTTATATCCACACAATCAATTGTCAGTTTGTCCACCAGCTGTTCATATTTTGATAGTATGTTTGATCAATCTAGCCCCGGTTCCCTTTGCTCCACACCCTGTGTGAGCACCAGGAGACAAACAAATATGAAGACCAAATCACTTTTTATTAAATATTGAAGGATTTTTTTTTGGTTTGTGAATAATTGTGTAGATGAAACACCAGTCCGGCATTTTCAAGATACGGGAATTTATTGTCTAAACTTTCTAGACTTTGTACAAACCCTGAACATAGCAGGGTCCAACAATGAAAATATGCACTAATTTCTGCACTGCACTGATTTCCACAGTTTGCTTGACACCAATATAACACTTATATGTCTTCCATGTTATTTCACAGTCCATTCCTGCTTACCTATCTCCCTTTGAACGTCGCTTCTGGACCTTCTTGCCTTTGGGTCTCCTTTCGCTGCCCACACAGTGGATGCCATCAGGTCCAGTAACTCTCTGCGACTCCAGGCCCTTCGATGACTTCTTGTAGGAAAACTCAACCGCCTCCCCCTCCTTCAAGCTGCGGAAGCCATCCATGTGCAACTTGCTCTGAAAGGTGACATAGGAAGAGGGTTCTGTGTCAAAATTACTGTTTGGAGTTTGGGGAACTCCAGTTTTAACCTGACTTAAGGCCTAATAATTAAGACAGGAAGGCTCAAACCACAAAAGGATGAATGAATGTTTTCTTTTACCCATCACAGACAGACAGCAGATAATTATTAGATGGATATATGTAATGAAATTTGATTTCCCAAAACCTCCGATAATACATGACCAGTTACCAAATCACCTCCACATTGAGCTTGTGGATACTTTGACCCTTGAGAACAACCCCCCCTCTATTCTTCACTGCTTGATACCATCGGAGCCTGATAGCTTATCAGGGATGTGGAATTTTAAGGTGATCATTATGTCTCACCTGATAAACAAACAAGCTCTACAAAGCTTGCGGTTCCCACTCTGCCCATTAGTCAGCATACATACTGCCCAGCATAAAAGCCACTAATGCCTTAAAGCTGCTTTGTCTTTTTTTGCTGTGTTTGAGTGGTAAATCTGACGAGGATAACCTTCAACCCATCCCCCCCTCTGGAGGAACAGCATTCCACACTGCTGCCCCCACCCCATCCCCTCTTCCCACCCACATCACAAAGCTCCACTAACACACTGACCACCACCACTAACCCTAAACTGCAGGATGCAGGGCTTAGTACTACGGTTGGGGGTGGGGTGAGAAGGCAGCATGGTTTCTCTGGGAGGTTGGGGGGTCAGGGTGACATTCCTTGGATAGTTGTTTGGCAGAAAGACGTTGAAGATAAAAGTTGAGGTAAAGCGCTAATGATTGATATCTCCCTTTGATTCCAGTGTTTGAATACATGGACATCTGTTTTTGTGAAAGAAACATGATGGTTTCATTTTGTGGTGTGCTGGATGAACGGAAACATTTGTGAGGCGTGTTGGCTTAATTAATCAACAGTGGAGGAAACAATAGAAGTGGTGTTTCAGATATGCTCAGAGTAAACACTTCTCCACCTCATTTTTACCTCCTTGACATGACATTTATGGAGGCTCTTCTTTATACTGGCCTCTTACCAGAAACATTTCCGTCTCTTGGAAAGACAGGTGAAGGAAGGGAAGGTGTGGTGCGGTTTTGAGGATAAAACCTAGTGAGTGGCTAACACAACATGGGAACCCCCTTTCCAAAATTCCCTTGGTGCGACTGTGTGATTAACTTATCACAACTATAGCAGACTGTTGGCTTAGGGAAGACGGATCCGTGATGTAGCAGGTTTGTTTTGATAGAGGTTAATCCCTTTCATTTTTTCATTTCTCTTCGAATTATGAATAACAGTCTGCGCTATGCATTTGCCAAAACCACCAGGTATCTAACTGAGCTTCTCAAAGCAAAGTCTGGGGTCTGCTGGAAAACAAAATCCAACAGGAGACTCCCTCATGATAGGTTATTATTTTAAAAGATACAGGTTGTAATTCACAAAGACGCAGCTTTGGATCAATCAACCAAAAAGGAAGGAAAGCTAAGCCCTCAAAATGTACGTTGGACTCATTATTAAAACAGCCAATAGCACCAGTGGGATGACTACTAGCAACGCTTTCTGCAATGACAACAACAACAAACAAAAGCACCATCTTCTCTAATCCTGCCACGCTGAGCATCTGCCGCACACTCCTGAGCGGCAACGACAGAGGGTTTGGTGAGCCATGACATTTGAGTGGCAACATGGACGTATGTAGAGCCCCAATCCCATCAGGCCTCTCTGCCCTGGTGACCGTTAACCCACTTCCTCTCCCATGTGTGACCTTCCCCACCCCCATAACGGACCCTCAGCAGCCACATGCCCCTCATCACGTTATCCACACACATACACTCTCTCTCACGTATACACAAACACAGGTACAGACCCGGGTGGGGCCTTCCACTTCAAGGACCTGATGTTGAGGGGTCATTAGTGTGGTCTACTGTAAACTCTGTCCAGAATGTGTCTGGAAGCCATGCAGGGCAGAGAAAGACATCAGAGTAGCGAGGGACAATAGCTGGACTGCTGCAGAGACAAAGAGGGGCTCGGTCACGGCCGAGGGGTGCTTCATTCGGATGTATGGCTCTATTGTCCACCTGCACAAAGGCCAAAGGACCCTGGGAGTTAATTTTCCTTGACACGCGGCCACTAATTTTAGGGTTGAGGCCCTTTACGGTGCCATAACCCCTAAAGATCCATCATTGACACGCGTGTGTCTACCTTTTATAGGGACAGAGAGGGAAATAAGTCGTTGGCTACGCATTTCTTGGATAAAATGTAAGTATGATGTAAGAGTGGCAACTTTTCTCTCTTAGTTTGACCTGGCACCAGGGGTTGGACGCTGGATTTAGGGCTGCAACTTGCGACAACTTTCATTGTCGATTAACCTTGATCAATAAATTAGTTGTATAGTATATAAAATGTCAGAAAATTTGTGACTGGTGTCTCCTGAAGCCAGGAAGGATGTCTTGAAATGTTGTGTTTGAGATCTAAAGTTTACTGTTATAGAGAAGTTAAGAAACCAGAAAATATTCACATTTAAGAAGCTGGAATTAGAGAATTTGGTCTTTTAAAAAATGACTTAAACAACATCGACAATAAAATAAATGGTGGTTAATTGAATAGATGACAACTAATCATGTCATAATGACAGTTCGCATTATCATATTTCTTTTTTACTCTTTGTGCTGGAACACCAAACTGTAAGTTTCTGTCCCCCATTGAACTCATTTTCTGGTTTCCAATATGATTAATCGGCCACTAACTTCCTGTGTATAGTCAAACAACATTTCGGTTACAACGGCTGCTCGGAACAATAGAATCTCTCCATTTGCAGCATCGTGACCAGAAAGAAAACAACAGAAATGAGTAAGAGCTGCTCGAGCGTTCAGAGCTCAACCAAGTGTGGAAGCTTATAAGAATGAAATGTGAACAATAGACCCGACTTCATGGATGTAGTGCTCGCAAATAAAATTAAACCTGAGTGGTGGCACAGTTTGGACGAGGAAATTCACCCAACACAAACCCCCTTTCCTCTTCAAAGTCGGTGTAACGTGGCGGCCCACACACGCACAGCGGGGGTTGAGCAGACAGCAAAGAGCCTTTAATCACTTTACGACAGGAACCTTGAGGTGAATGAGCAGCGAGCAGGGACTCCTCTCATTCACATGCTAAGTCTTTATCTTATCAGACAGCAATGGAGGCGCTCACTCACATGAGAAGTAGGAGGGGAAATGCTACCCCCACCCCCCCCCCTCCGTACCTCCCACCTCACCACCAGTTGTACATGAGAAGGTGAATAAAGGTTCTGGTTAAGTGAAGAGAAAAAGTAAAAGATGAATAGAAAGGCAAAAAAAAACGTGAATTTTTCATGAAATTAGGGTGTTTTAATGCACATTTTAACCTTAACAATAATCATTAAGGTCAACCCAAACCATTTGAATCATTTAAAAAAACTTTTCTTCAGCCAAGTGAACTAAATCTCTCTCAAATGCTTCAGAAGAGGATCAATAACTCTTTCTCTCCTTCTGAAAACAGGACCTCGTTTCACACAGCTCACGCAATGATTTATCTTATTAATGATCTTAAAAGCATCCATGTCTTCTGAAGACTTGTGCCGGCTCCAACCTCACTTGTATCTCCATCACATTAATAATATCAGTGTCCCTCTGAGCACCGCCACGAGGGAGCCCCGCAGCTCTCCTCAGGCTGCAACACGTGTTCCCCCTGAGGGAGAAACACCCACCACACTGCTGCGAGAGAGAAAGCACCAGAACCTGGATCAGTGCAAACTTCACATTTCTATCTTCATTTCGTGAAAAAAAAAAAAAATAGCCGCTGGTGGAGGGTTGCTGTTGGACTTTTTTTTAATGCATATCGTATTTTTCCGTTTTTGAGTCATTCATGCCTAGTTTCCAAGACTTGGAGAGAGGAACCCCTAAATTAATTAAGCTGCATTAGAAACAGGTGGGCTGATCTCCCTTCCTGCCCGCTGGTGAGGGAACATACCCGACACTTATACAGACTTTTTGACACTTTTGCACAAGTTATTCAGGTAGCTTCGTATCGGTGTTTGTTTCCCCCCCAATACTTAAGAGCGGAAAGCGGTCCTACCTGATGGACAAACACATCAACCGGTTCGTCCAGGGGCACTCCCTCTCGGCTGGTCATGGACAGGAACCCGAAGCCCATGCGGACGTTGAACCATTTGCACACGCCGACCCCGCGGAAAGCCTGTGAGTCCTCCTCGGTGCTCGGTCCCTCATCCTCCTCGGTCTTACACACTCCTGCACAGAGAAAGAAAGAAAGAAAAAAGTGTACGCAATTAATAAAAACCAAACAAAAACATGTTCGTACTTATGCAAACACGATAAGGATGTTCAAAACAAACAAAGCTATCCAAAAGTGTGGGTAATTTCAACTAGGTTTGTAAACTTTCTCCTCGCGTTGCTGCATCACCAATCAATACGGATCAATGAGACGAACGCAGCGACGAGATGCGGCTGTTCTGCTTAATCTGAGATAACAATCATAATTAATTTATTGTAATAAATAAACAAACAAACAAACACAGTGTCGTCTTTCCTTTGAGCAAAACAATCTTGCAGGTTGCGGGATAGTTAAAGAGCGATTAACGCGTTGGTGCGCACACGGATCACGTGTGTGAACAATGCCCCTTTTTTAAAAAAATAAATAAATGCTCCCCTGTAATCAGATAGACACTCCTTCACAAGACAACTTAATAAAAAGAAAAAAACGAAAAGTCAGTTTCATCTTGTTTTTGGTTACTCCACCTGGGAATTCCTGGTTTGAAACGGAGCCCATGTCTTCACTTGTGCCTTGAGTCAAAATCAGCACCCAAGCTACAGTATCCTCTTTGCTATTTCTTTTTTTTTTCCTCACTCTGTGTTGCCCTCAAGCTGGGTAATCCTCACAGATCGCCACTTTCATGCAAAATGCAGTGAAAAGCAGAAACTGCGCGGCGAGAGGGAAAGCGGGAGAGGGGAGGTAAACAAAAGGGGGCTGGCAACCTATTCCCCCTAAACAATGAGGGGGTGAGGAGGGGGGTGGGGGTCACAGGGACGATTTTTTTTTTTTTTTTTGCTGAAGAATCCCCCCCCTGTAAAAACCTAAAAACAATACAAGGACACCCAGCCCCATCCAGAAAACCACTCCCAGAGATGACTTCCACAAAGGCTCCCAACATACCTTCTGCCATGTTTGAGGGCCAGTTTGCTCCCAGTGTTCACTGCTGCTGCTGCTGCGTCCTTCTGTCTTCCGTGTGTCCGCTTCTCTCTCTGTAATGCGGTGGTCACCTCTGTTGGTCAATACGAAATGACCAATTTCTCATCCTCTCAACGAAACCCCCCACACACGCTCGGTCACGTCCACGTGATTCACAATTCTAGTCCCCAAGGTATAGACTGCATAATTTGTGTGATGGAAGGGCCCAAATGTGAAGGAAGGGATCCAATCGGATTGAACAAAAAAACAAAACAATAAAACAATAGAACAATCATGACAATCTTGTATTTCTACCCACAATCCTCTGATTTCCTCGTTTCGCAGCACTACTAAGGTGTTTTATTTGCATCTATATTCTGGATAAAACCTAATAACCAGCCTTTATTCAGAGCTTTTCTCCAACGACCTTTCAAATAAGGGCTTGAATTTAGGCACTAAAATGAAGATGAATCAAATGTAAATGTTGTTGCACCACATGAGCTGAAGGTGGGAGGTGACAACAGGAAGGAGAGCAGCCTTGATGAGCCTGTGGTGCCTGTTTTTAAAACATTCATTTTAAACTTAATTCGGGTTTGATTCGTTTAATTCTAATTAATGTGTATATTTTACTAAATCAGTGCCAACTGTTACATTAAAGTCCTCATTTTTGGGGGGCATGTGTGCAGTTTTTTTTCTTAGTGAAGCATTGTGGTGGAGAATCCAGCTGAAAGGAGGAAGTAACCAAACCCAGACAAAACCATCGAGGTAGAGACACGAAAAGAAAAAAATCTTGAAGAGAGAAAAAAACGAAAGCGGACTTGAACTAAACAAAAGGACACAGATCTGATTTTAAACAACAGCTCCCCTCCCTCCTCTCCTCGCCCAGGACGAGATGGCAGCATGAAAACAAGCCAAGCCGGTCAAACGAACCGATGGATCGATAGTGATTGATTACATCACGTTAAGATGTTGACTCGTGTCCTTGTGGAGTGATGGATGAATGAGGGAAGTGATTCAACCTAGTTTAGAGCAGAATTATTATTATTATTATTATTATTATTATTATTATTATTATTATGTGATCCAATTAGCTTATATTAAAGAATTATAATTTATAATTAAGAATTATATTATAATTATAAGAAATATATAAATTTGTTCTGACGTTATATTTGTATGTTTGAAAGAAAAGTTTTGTCACTCTGAGGAGAAGGAGTTTAATCAACATTTATCTGTGGAGGGTAAATCGAACATTCCCGTAACTATAACGTATTAATTTATTTCTGTTTAATTGAATTATTAATTTATTTTTGCTGAGTGGAAGCACAGCTCCACCTCTGTATGCAGGCTTTACACCGCCTGATGGATGTTTTTCAGAGGTGACCTGTCGGTTTCATCTCGACTCCCACACCGACCCCTTGTGGACCCGCAAAACACGCGTATTTGTTTATGGGGCTAAAAGCATTACATAACCGGCAGCATTTAAATCGCCCCCCAAAATATATATACAGGATAACAGCGCAACTCGAGAAGAAGTTACGCCCCATATCAGTGTGTTTATAAGTGCACATTTACGATTTCAAACAATAGAAATAACTTTAAATTGTTAACTCAAGCCTCGGGTTTACTGAAACATCCCGTTCGATAAATCGAGGTGCTTGATGCACACTGGGAACAACAGGCTGACGTCCCCACCACTTTTTAAAAGCGTAAAAAATGGTTAACAAATGAAAATGGCTGACTTCAATCCACATGTAAGGCCTGTTTTCTATATATATGATATTGGCTTTGTTCTATATGTTCCCACCGAGTAGATTTTGATAAACATAACAAGGAATCAATTTGCTGTTTCGTTTGTTTGTTTTTCTTACAATACTTATTCAGTGATTTGTTTTAAGGGAAAATGCGTCATCATTCCACAGCCATGAGATATTGATGGATGGCCAGATGTTTTTAATGTGTGATGTGTAATCTGAAATATTGCATATGATAATATTTCTTAGTTTATCGTACGATTTTGAAGCTGCAAAAGTATCTTCCCATCCTTGTTTTTTTTACAGCTTCTTGTAGATTTCGGATGAGACAACATGAAGTACAACCTTTTAGTAATTTAAACAAATAATCAGACAGTGAAGTAGATTTATTGAAAGGTGCACTGTGTCGTTTTGAGTAAGAAACAATCAGAAGAGAAAGATCTTCATTGACTTTTTTTATTTTTATGCCTCACCAAACTAAATAAAATAATTGAACTTAGAGGACAACAGTTTCATACCGTTTTACTTTGTTACATGTGGCGGACCCTGCCACCTTTCTGGTTTTAAACAGTGTTATGGGGACTATTAAGTCATGGAAAAAACACATTATTAATCAGTAGCCTATTGTAAATTACAATTCAGAGTTAAACTGTCTTCTCCAAAACTACAGAGTGCTCCTTTAATGTTGGCGCATATTGATCAATACCGACTATGATCCTTAAACGCAGCACGACACCTCATATAAACTGGTGCATTAGTTTTACTGGCCTTTAAGATATTTTTAGACATTTCAGATTAATTTACAAGATATACTGCATGGCAACCTCTGAAGATGGATCATCACGCCACCCTGTAAGAAAATGAATATAGCCTGCTTTCCATTTGTCTTTCATCTCGAACCGAACAATGTCATAAATTAAGGTGTTTTAGATTGAATTTCATATTAAACCAGTTATTTCATGCCTGGACAAACTGCTTTGACAACAATGTCATGAAGTCTCATTGAGTCGGGTCATTTCCAGTGGAGAGGTCATCGCCTCTCGTGTGCTTCTTCAGATCACTTTGGCCGGAAGCCAAAGTGTTTGGGTCACAGTCCCGGACTCGAGCCAAGTGCAACAAGCTAATGGACTTCAAAGATGGCCGCCTTCCCCCCCGAACATCAATTTATGTCTTAAAACGTACATTTTGGATTCCTGTAGGCGGATGAAACCAGACCGCAGGACAACCTTTTGGCGACGTGTTGCTCTCTAATAAACCCTTTTACGTGCTTCCATGTTGTTCGGAGATAAAAGTAGAAAATAGCATTAGAAATTAGAAATTTTAATATAAAGGAGAACGTCAGTGAGTTGGCTGGTAAATGAATACTAAAATAATTTAACAACTAAAACGACAATAACTAAACAACAACAGCAGTAACAATAACAACAATTACACTATTCAAATTGTATAATATGTTTATACAATGCATATGAGTCTATTACTTTTTTATTATGTTGTTTATTTTTTTCTACTGTTATTATTGTTTATTGTAACAGTACTGTCCTTTGGCTGCTGTGACGCAGAAATGTCCCCCTTTGCGGACAAAAAAAAAAAGAAATTCTGATTCTGAACAGTAACAGCAACAAAAATAACAACAACAATGATGTTAGAAGCAATAAAAATAAAAGTCATACTAATAACAGATATCACAGCAATACCAACAACAAGAAAAACAACAACAATAAATAATAGTAATCATACTAATAACAATAACAGGGACAATAACAACCAAAATAATAACAACTGAATTACTAATAACAATACAATTAACAAGTAGAACAATGATGATGATAATAAAATGCACATCACAACATTTACACATCTATAGAGTCATCACATCCGGCGGTTCCTGAAGGCAGCATGGTGAATTGCCCTTGCGTTCTATGAAATGACCACCAGATGTCAGTATAACCCTGAACTCACCGTGCAGTCGAACTTTCAAACACTGGTGGTTAAACTTTAAAAACAATATTATGACAGTGACAGTATTAAAACTGTCTCTCGAGCTCAATAGATTGGACTTGATCGACTCAATAAGGATTCATTGTGACGTCGCTTCTGACACAATGACTGTAATTTCTAACTTAATTAGCAGAGAACATGATTATAGTGAGTTTTCTTGTCGCAGACGTTATATTTGTGTCTACAAGCCTCTGCAGATGTGCACAGAAACCAGGGACCAGACGAGTCCCGCCTCTCTGAGGTCTAAAACGGACCGTGTAGAAGAAACCAACCAACCAACCAACCAGGGAGGCTGAGAAACACCACAGGGACAGAGAGAGAGAGAGAGAGAGAGACAGAGAAGGACAGAGAGAGAGAAGGACAGAGAGAGAGAGCGTCACTGAGCATTTCGACGCCGATCATCTGTCCGCTGTCAGGTGGATGGATCCGCTTCTGCGCGGGACGACGGCTGCCAGCTGGAGTGAGTGAAGCTGCTGTGAGAGTGACAGCTGCGGGACATCAGTGAGTGAGGGGAGGACACCGGGAACATCCGCCCGGTCACAGTGTTGAACGACGAAAGAGAGGAGAGCAGCAAGAAGCGCTGTGGGAAGTGACTTTATGTTGCAGGATCAGGAGAAACGCACACGATGATGCTGCATAAGAAAGTTCATGTCACAACCAGCCGCGTCCGGTAGTCTGCTGCGACCGGACAGCAATCATGTAGCCGCTCTTCAGGTTTGAATTCAGGAAGATCTGCCACTTGCAGGACACTTTTGAAGAGTAGCTCGGAGGAGGAAGGAGAGCACAGAGAGGTTTATTTGCGCGTCCCCTGTCCGCAGCAACGATGGCAAGACTACGGAGGAAAGCGTGCATAGCTCTGTTTCTCTTCACGCTGTTCGTCTTCGGGACCATGATGGGACTGAGGACCTTGAAGCCCAGCGACGGCTTCTCGGATCTGGCTCCAGGTGTGGAGCTGCTGCCGATGATAGGGGGGAAGATGGACCGGCGCTCCGTGTCCCGTGACGCCAGCGCGTCCCCGGGTCAAGCCCGCCCGGCTGGCAGCAACACCAAAGCAACAATATCCAACTCCGGCCCCGAGGGGACCATATTTTACGATGTCCATATTTTTTACTACACCTGGTACGGCAACCCGCACCTGGACGGCAAATACATCCACTGGGACCACATCCTGGTGCCGCACTGGGACCCCAAAATCGCGTCCAGCTACCCGAGAGGGAGACACATGCCGCCGGAGGACATCGGCTCCAGTTTCTACCCCGAGCTCAACCCGTACAGCTCGAGGGATCCGGACGTGTTGGAGTCCCACATGGAGCAGATCGGAGCATCTGCAGCAGGTACGGTTCAGAGATGCATTAAGGGGCAGCGTGAGTTTCTAAGGGAGGGATGGAAACAGAACCAAAAAAACAAACAAACAAACAAAAAACAGCTGAGTGTTGTTTTTAATGCTCAGCAGCTGCACAGATCCCTGGCCCGAGTTGTCGCAAAGCTGCGAGGTTTCTGCTTGAAGGGGCATTAAACATTTTCAGCACCACACATCCAGCGGACAGCTCCCTGCACACTCAGTGCCCGCATCTGCTGCTGAGCCTTTCACTGAAATCTCACGACTTTAAAAACCTCCAGCAATCAAGAGATCAACTTCTTAGCTTCGCATTTATTAGTCAGCTGATTTCCTGACTATCATAATTGAAAAAAAAAAAAAAAAAATGGAAGCAGGAAACTTCGGATTGTGGTTCAGTTTAGTGTGTTTGGAATTGTGGTTGGAATCAAAAGCAGGAAATTATGAATGTATACCAGACTACATTTAAAATCAATGATGTTAAATGCAGTGAACTGTTTAACCGCTTTATATGTGAACAAAACAAACAGCTAACAACAGCTAATTGTGTTGTAATCATCATTTTAATTAACACAGTAGGGTACAAACATACTAATATGATAACATCACCTGGATGGAATTTCACTGAAAGTACTTTGGTGGTTTATATTTTTGTAATTTTATTTAATCTGGTCACAATCTTTTTATCGTGAGACCACCAGAGGACATTTAAAGTCAAGCATTCAAAAAGAAAAAACAATTAACTCACAACTTTAATAAAAAGTGGCAGAGGTCATAAAACACATCTGATAAAAGATCTTTAATCTCGTCAAGAAGAGGAAGAAGTCGAGTTGGATTAAGTGCTGTGGTTACACGATTTAAATAAGATAATGGACAGTACTGAATTGTCACCCAACCCTGATGTCCCTCATGTCTATTCTGAGAGCTTTTGTGGACGTCTCATGAAACATTAATCGGTCTCTTGCTAGTCTTAGTCATAGTATTGCTTCCCTCAAAGACAGCAGAGTCCTGTAGCCTTGTATCGAGTAACAGCCCTGCATGTCCAGCCGTCAGCAGCCTTACACATGATAGGCCCTGATGTTTCTGTTCCTTATGCTCAGTAGGTCATTGTACACCATCCCGACTGATGACCAGACGTCCCACCCCTTTCTGAAACCTCGCTGCCCTGACAGATGGATCACGGGAGTGCTGCCTCGCAATCCTTAGTTAAAACAATCCATTTAATTGGACACCGCAGCCAGCCAAACTCTGAATAGTTCCACTTGGCTTGATGACTGATTTCCCACCACTTCAAGCTCATAAATGGATATAAGATGAATAGCAGCGACCGCATTCTTAATACACGCGGACATAGTTGGGTATTGTAATCTAATAGTCTCCACAGCTCCAGAGCGAGCGGACGTGGGTTTAATGAATTAGCTCCTGGGTGCATATCCGATGTGCCAGATCCTCTCCGGTGCCAAGCACTGCTGTGGCTGATATGAAGTTATTCCCCTTCCAGCATCCGAGTACGAGGGAGCGTTTCTCTGCCGGAATTTATGAGCTGTCATTCAGTCGAGCTGCCCAGAGAGATTGCCACTAAAACAAGACATAATAAATAGTGGAGAGATGACAGATGCATATTCATCAATCAGATGGAGGCTGTGGGTTGACTGGCAGGCAGGCATTTAGACACAAGACACACAAAACAATCCACAAAGACACACGGAGCAGCCACAAATTAATGCGCAACAACAGTAAAACCACCATAAAGAGGAACCAAAACGACCACAAGGCAGGCGGAAAGACCCAAGACCACAGCAGAGAGACGAAGAAAGACTACAAAGATACAGAAAGCTACCACAAAGGAGTTGCATGACCGCCACAAAGATACACTTAATGACAACAGAGACACAAAGCAACTACAATGACGTGTGCAACAACTGCAAAACCATCATTAAGAGAACAAAAGTGACCACAAGGCCACAAAGAGACACTAAATGATTTGTACAGATCCGTGCCTGTTTTCCTAATCCGTCTTTGTCAATGGCATCTTGCCACAAGCTTTACCAGCGTCCGTTTGAGTCCTGTAAAATATGTGCGGTAATTACCCTAATGGATTACCCGGGCAGAGAGTTTATAGCGTGTTCAATAAAAGAGCAACTGACTGTGTTCGTTCAATGGTCTTAAATAGGCCTGTAAAACTGTGTGAGGGGCTGCGTGGAAACCTTACAGTAGATAAATGACTGCTCACGTTTCTCCCCACAGAATTGTCGACATTTTCTTACAATCAGCATGAAACCCATACGTTTCAAGATCGCACTGGTCCAAGGTTCATATGCATTCCAAACATTTTGTAGAGTCTCAGCAGTAGTAGATGCTCTCTGAGGTATTAACCAGCGTCTTCAGGCCGGCATGGACGATCAGACTCATGAGTTTCTGTGTTTCTCCAGGGGTTCTCGTCCTGTCCTGGTATCCTCCTGGCTTGGCTGACGACAATGGAGAACCCGCTGAGGATTTGGTACCAGCTGTACTGGATGCTGCATACAGGCACAACCTCAAGGTAAAAATCATCAGCACATTTTGAGGGTGTATGTGTAGGACCTGAAACAAAGTGGGGAAAGGCTTTAATATGAAAATCTACTGAGAGGCATGAAATTGGGCTCGATTTTTACTGCATACTTCAAATCGCACAAAAATGAGTTTGGATTGTTCAGTGATTTGTCCAGATTCTTTAGTCAGCAGCTTTTGAGGGAGGAGGTTTTATTTTTCACCAACAATGCTAGTATTTTCATTTGCAGCAGGTGTTCAAAACCCATTTCACCCTATTTTTTATTGAATCAAACTTTCAGTCCCATCGAACCAGCCGCTTTTGAAGCAGAAGACGTCATCATAAAAAGTTGCAGAGGAAACGATAACAAAAATCCAACAACAGTTAGAAACAATACTAAAAACATGATAATAGTAGAATATGCCTAAAAATAGACTGAGAACAGAACACTGAAACACCATAAAGATTACAGTTGTTTTGAATTATGCAAGTGATGTCAAACCCATAAATGTAATTCCCATTTGCAGATTGTCCCAAGTGACTGGGGCAGAAAATATAAAGGCTTTCCTTGTCATCTCTGTCAGAACACTAGAGACAGACAGCAGATATACTGTATGTCATGTAATCTAAGATGATGATTTGCAAGATGAACTCTGTGAAGTTAATTTGTGAATGTAATTTGACTTTATAATTAACAAAAAATACCGGGAACTAAATAGACATGGACATGAATACAAAGTGTGGATGGTTTTAACTTGATAGAAAAATTAAATGCACCATTATAAACATTCCAACATAGGTAGAGACTCTGCTGACACGTTAATATATTACAACCACACAACCATCATAATCAAGAACCAGTTATAAGGTGGCATCAACAAGCCGTCTCCTCATATTAAAAGACAAACAGGACCGGTCTCAAAAACCGTCAGTCTGGTTTTATCACAAGTTTACATATAGCTTGAGGGAAATACATTTCTTCTAGCGAGAAGTGGCACACTCATTCCCATTCTTTACTAAATTACAAAAGACTGGTCAAAGAAGAACTGATTCAACTTCTTCACTCAAGTAAAAGTAAGAAAGTTTCCCTCTGAAGGACATTTTTACAAAGCTAACTGGACCTCACGTCATATAGATATATTTCAAAGACTATTAAACTTAAAGGTAGAATCAGTGGGATTTGTCCAAGCTGTTTGTAAACAAACCAGAGAGATAGTTGATTGCCGAGTCTCATTCCCAGGATATCAAATACCAACGCTTTGATTTTGTAAAGCCTCGCTGAGAACAGCAGAACAATGTGAAAATAAGACATTGCAGGCAGAGGGCTAAAGGGAAATCTGCAGATACAAGCCATTTTTCCCCACATTCGAGTTTCCCTCTCTGGTTCTGTCTTGTTACGTTGTTTCGGCTTGCTACATCTGTGCATGGGCCGAGCACAGAACCTTGAGGCACTCCATTTAGTAAAGTAAGCCAGCTTGGACTGCGCCCGTTGACTTTCACACACTGGAAACTAAACTAAAAGACAAACAGGCTTAAACTTGCACAGTGATTGCGATGTATGGTAGTATAAACATGGACTAACTGTGTAAAATCTCCAGCTTATTGAAATCAAATGTCTGAAAAGAAACCAAATCATTCATCTTCTGAATGGTAGCAAGAAAATGAGTGTGGCTGATGTTTGGTGTGTAAAAATGATTCTGTTTGTGATCTCTCCATCCCTTCACCTCAGTAAGAGCACAGTGACACAGGAGCAAGCGAAGGATCATTGATGCTTCACAGAAGTGAGCAGAGAGCTTAAAATTGCTCCGGATGGTAAACTCAAAGCTGCCATTGTGCTGCGGAGAGTTATACACAGAAGCGGCAGTTTCTTTTTGTCACAGGAGAGTACGATTGAGAGCTTTTGAACTTGTTCTGCTGCCTCCTGTAAAGCTGTCTCTGCTACTCAGGGATTTCACTCCGGATGTTTGGAGCCGCAGTGACATCTCCAGCATTAGAGCAAAAAAAAACAGGTCAAAGCGCTGCGGCTGCTGCTGCTGCTGCTGGATCAGTTGTTCAGTGAGGAATGAATGAGCGCGGGAGCGCATCAGCACGGCGGAGAGGTGGGGGGTTGCAAAAACATGTGACCAATTGCCAATTAGGTTGGAAAAAAAAGCATGTTGAAGGGGAAATGACTGTCCATGTTGGCCCCTCTGCCTCCTGTTACCATATCGAAGGCTTATTAAACTTTTACAGTGGACGCTTGCTCGTAATGCGATACAGTTTATGTCAGTTACCCTCCAGATACGAAGAGAGAGAGGGGAGGTCAAGGAAGGCAGTTGGAGGGAGAAACAGAAATGCAAGATTATCTTTCTGTATGAATGTGAAGTGACGAGAATAGACAGGCTTGTAAAGAGTTTTCCTATGTCAGAGCAGGTGCTATTAATAATGCACCACCAGCATTTGCACAACACTCTACATCTTTAAAGTTAAAATCAGCCAGCTGACATGCTATGGGAGGCAGAAACCAGGTTTAAGCATCAGCATTATTGTAAAGGTTTGTTTGAGATACTATGATTTTAAGAGCTGTAATGATGAGGTGATTAATTGATTAGTCGATGTATTTATTAGGTGAAAAATGACAAACTATTCTCTAGTTCTAGCCTCTTGAATATGATACTTGCTGCTTTTCTTCATCACGTATCATTGGGAACTGGTTGTCTTCTGGTTTGGTCGAACGAAAAATTACAAGATGTCGGAGAGAAGAGAAGATGACTGCCTGTTCTATTTGAACACAATGTAGGAACACAAAGTATGTCGGGTCCTCGGGAGACAACGGAATAAAAGGATGATTTCAAAGGCACTCCAACAAAGTAATTAGGTCATCATCTCTAAAGCCAAATCCGAGCCCTGATGGAGACCTACTGGTTGAATCATGTTGGCTTTTTAAAAAATAATTTAGTGTGTTCATGAGCGTTTAAGTTGTAATGTGGGAACAATGTGGACACTACAAAGATGTGGACCACGTGGACAACACATTATTTTAATCTAATACCACTGTGCAAATTACATATGAGCAAAACATATGTCTAATATGAGAATTTATTAAAAAAAATCTAATAACCAAACATCTACATTCATACGCCATATGAAATATGGAGAGTTTCAGACTTGTTTCACCTTGAGGCAGCCTTCACCTGACTTTTCCCAGTCGGGAGCTAATTTTTCTCATTATTCCAACACCACATGAATTTGAATATTTTGCATGTCCTGGGGGTGGGTGTGGTCGTGTGGTCACGGTGGCGATGAACACTAAAACACATATGAGTCAAAACTTTCTTTTTTAGTCAACATTATAACGTTGTAACCTTTGCAGTAGCTGTTTATTCCTTTGCAGTTCTGTACACAACAATAATAAAAAAAAAAGAACAACCGCCATAATTCATGTAGGATAAGAAATACTGTAGCCAACTGCATGGTGGCACCGCAACATAATGTTTTGTGATGAATGTTTTATAAGCATATAACTAATCAAAACTCCTGTTCAGTTTAATTTTTTGGGGCAATTAGGACAGGACTCGAGACAGGATGCAGGACTGTCCACATGTTTTCACCCTAAGAACATTGTATAAGTCAGAATAGAACCTATTAGGAAAAAAGTTGTGTTTACACCCTGCTAAAGTTATCACCAAGGTTAATTACAAAGCAAAGTGGTGGGGAGGATTATTATCATTGCGACACAAATCATTATGAAGCCAGCATTTGTATGCTGATGTGCAGATAAAGTTAATTTATTTTCCAGCAGCGATATGACACATATTTGCCTCTGCATAATCAGCCCTGATGGGAGGCAGGAGGTTTGTCAGGCCAGTCTGTCAGATTTGATATCACATTTGTTTGGTCTGCTGTTTGGCTGCGGGGCACGGAAATAATGTATCTCTGCGAGGGGCAAGACGGGAACGCTGGGATTAGACACGCAACGCTGAGCTGATGAGGTTTTACACATAATGTTGTCAGGAGAGAAGCTAATAGATTGAATTTAATGCCACACTTTCTTGTCACCGGTGACCCAGCAAGCATGACATTTTCATAAAAAGCGTGGAGGAGGCGCGCGTGTGAAAACAGACTGTGACGTGCTTTCTGCAGATCAACTGAGCATTTCGGCGTCTCATTGAAATACGAAGGAAGTGCTTCTCTTTCTGATTTATTGAAAGCACTTGAAGGTCACAATAGGAGAAACGGAGCAGAGAAAGCCTTCAAATAGAATTACAGTGTGTACAGCAGCATGTTGAGTGTACTCTTTCCAAGCAATCCTCTTCCACTTCTCCTTGTTTTTGATGGTCTCCTCCCACTCCCTCTGCACAGAAGGACATTTATCTTTCGGAGTGCTTCTCCTTGCATAATTTCAGCAAAATGCTGACATGGTAAAGAAGTTTGGTTCTCATCATTTGGGGCTCTAATGCAACATTTTCTACAGCAACAACCTTAGAACGTTTTCTTGCTCTTTCCGACTGAAGGGCAGGCTAAGAGGGAAGGAGGAGCGCAGCCCGAGCGAGGCGGACAGATGGTCCCACAGGAGCAGTGGAGACAGCCAACAATGTATTAGATCAGGATTCAGGAAACACATATATTTGCAATCTGCTTTTAGTATCAACGTGGCAGCCAGCCAGCCAACCTCTGAAATGCTTTGTGATAATACGTGAGCATTTTCTGCAACATCAGGCCCTCGGAGAGTCTGTATAATTACACCAAAACGGTGTTGTATTACTGAAAAATGATACAGAGATGAGACAGAAACCAAGAGCAAGAATAAACCCTCAGAAATCGTCTGCATGTATAGCGACAATCCAAACTTTTAGTCTGTGAGCGAGGGCTCGGATACCTGTACATATGCACTTTGCTTTCCATCTGATATGTTTGTCCTTTGTCGTCCTGCGCTGTCTGGTCTCGTTTGTCACAGCAGCACTCCTCCCGAGGACGAGGATTACAGTGAGCTCGGCACGCTTTCCTAACTAACTGCTTGACAGAGCAATCTAAGGCGGCATGTGAATGAGTCTTTACACCGGTTTTTATGTAGCTCATTGGGGCATGAATATGGAATTAACCTTTCCAAGATTCACGGGCGGATAAACCTATTAGGGGGCCCGGGGGGGAAAAATGTGCCCATACTGACCGCAAAGAAAAAGAATGCCTGTTATACATTCTGACCGCTCATGTTGATGTATTCAAATAGCTTGTTTTATACAACAGTACAAAACACAAAGATGTTCGGTTTACCATCATATATACACAGATAAGGATCAAATCCTCACATTTTCGCCCCAAAAAAATCGCGTCATCGATTATTAAAAATGCTTTCTTTCTGCGGATCAGTTGGAGTTTTGATGTGATATAGTGTCTGAGCGATACAGAATGTGTGGGTGGTGTTTATTTACAAGAGGCATCCAATTTAAATTGTTCTCGTTCTTGGCTGGAGGAGGATGAGGGAAGATTGGATTAAAATTAGGGCATAAGAAAGACATTCGCTAACTAATATCCAAACACACGACTCCTACTATGATACTGATACTGTCAAGTATGATGGGTGGGTTTAGCTCATCCCAAGCCAAATCTGACATGATAAAGTAATGTGTACACAAATCTTAAAATCCTCACTACTTTTTGAGTTATCCAATTTTGATCTCATTACCTTTTAAAAGCATGGTTAGTTCAACATGTGCCAAAAGTAAAATGTTATCAAAAAATTTGATTTATATGTTTTTATGAGCAATTATTACATCTTTTTCCTGCTGTAATGATCTACTCTGACCTCATACGATCTCCTAATTACATTGCCTAAAGTCAGCGCGTTTCAACACACCCCTCGTGTACGCCCTTGTTTATACATTCATCTAGTTTAAGATGAGTCATTAACAATATTTGAATGTTTCACAAGAAAAGAAAAGAAAAGATCGTTCTGTAAAATGGGGACGTGTGTGGCATATAACGAGAGATAAATAGACACAGAAAGACAGAATTAGAAGTTAGAGAATGTATTTGTACTACATTTTGACGCAGAGCCGCTATACAAATGACCACAATTGCCCATTTTTCCTGGTCGGTGAAGCAACCTTGCCAAGATTAGGAAAGTTTTATGCACCCATAGTCGAACACAGTAGGAGATTTGTTAAATGGACAGGTGGCCTTAACCTAACCCTACAGTAAAAACTACATCTGTAGTCATGTCCTCTGTCAAATCTGTTGTTACAGATGTGGCTTTGACTGGAAATGGATTATCAGCAGCACAGATCCTACGTAATGGTCATAGATTATCGGAATACAACAGGCTGCACTGTGTTTCTGTGGTCCTCTCGCTCTTCAGCCACTTTGTTCAGGAATCGAACACTACTCTATAGCGTATATAGACTACAGTATAGTATATAATTGAGCATTCATAGTGATCAGTTTAGAGAATATTATAGATTTAAGTCGTATCTGACAGAAGGCGGGACTGAGAGGGGGGAAAAAAGGCACAATTACAGATCCATCTGCCACTCCAGCACCACGGACAGCCCCATAGATTTATCAATACACAACACAGTCGGACTACTGATGTTTCACTACCGGGGATCGGGGGCCATAGATCGTAATTTGCACAAACCCCAGTCAGATAAAGGATCAATGAGTCAGACAAACTAGACTAATATATTTAACTAATGAACCCCGCTGCCCCTGCACACTCTCTGGGCTACTAGGGGGAGGGAGAGGCAGGATGGCAGGTTAACAAAGGGGGATGTATTGATATAATTTTTGCTAATAAAGGTCAATAGCATCCCACTTCATCCGCCCTCGAATCCCAGTTTGCAAATTGCACGTTTACAACTTTAAAATGGAAATGAATGGAAACTGGAGCCGAGCCGGCTCACTAAAAACAAATCCGACTTCCATCATGAATCCACTCTGAATCCCACACCGTGCAGCTAAAAACACACTGACCCCTCTTTGGGTAACGCTGCTCGAGAAAGCGATGTACCTTTTTTATTATATAAGTTAAACAGTATTTCAGCAGCACCCACACACCGCTCGTGTACTTCTGTTTTTTTTTTTTTTTTTTTGTACAGTGGAGTTGGAGAGCAGATCACATGGAGCCTCCACAGCGGTGCTGCTGCTCGACTTCAGTTTGAAGTGGAGCTGAAATAGTCCTTCTTGCCCAGGGGAGGGTGGGGGCGGTTTGGTGGGGTCAGGGTGGGGGTTGTGATGGGGTTGTAAGCGAGGGAGCAGAGGGGAAATATGCATCATGGCTCCCATGACTCAGTTTGCCTCCCTGAACAATCTGCACCCCGAGGGGCTGCAAAAGTTCTATCCAGTAAGTAGGCCATGTAGCTCCATGTGCACAGGGGGAATATGGCCCATGGGTGCCCTCTGATGGCATCAGCCACACTTTCTTGTTTCTAGATGCACAGAGTCGCCACAATCGATCGTACATGAACCTCCATTATGCCGTGTGTCCACTGGCTTTGACCACAGAATGAGACTTGACACTTTTGCTATAACAAAACGTGCTCAGCTTTGTTGAAATTGATCTAATTGTTATAAAGGTCTGGACCTTCATCGGTGTGTTGGCTCATACCCCCCCCTTTTTTGTTCTTTCTGCACGACATGGCACTAAATTCCACTCTGCTCAGCATAAATCATGCTGGGGTTGTTCCAGGCTCATGCTGTCAATGTTTATGAGGTATTAAAATGCGTCGGCTCTGTCTCATTTACTTCTAAATCACCACAGAGTAATGGGCCAGCGTGTTTGGAAAATGAGCTGCCCCCCCCCTCCGTGGATGATAATTATGTGGCTTCACATCATTTTATACCTCACAGTTTTCAAAATAGCTTCATATTCAGTCTCTCTTTATTGGACTTTACAAGAAATCCAGAGAGTTACGGCTTCATAAACATCCCAGGCTCAGATTTACTCAGATGGCCAGGAGCTCTCTTCCTCTATCTTTCTTCGAATTGATATTTTGCCAGCGATGTGCATTTCGCACCATCAAAATATACGTTTTATGGCACTTTAGAGCACTTAGCATCTACGTTTTTTCTTGCCTCCTTCATCTTTAGGCGTTTGCAGTTTAAAAAACCGTTTGCTTGGCCTCTGCCTATTCTAAAACATTACTTTAATCCATTAGTACACTTATGCTCAATGTCACAGTGACACACTCGGTTCACCAGCGTCGCTGTTTTCCCCAACAATTTAAGAAACAAAAAACAGGCCCAACATCACAAACAGCACCAACAAAGATTAGATTGGAAGAAAAATGGAAAACGTCCTTTTTCATCATTGTCAATTGACTGAAATATCATACATGGCACCCACAGGATGAATCCTTATGGCTTTCCTTCCACGGCTACCTGCAGCAATTTGTGTTTTTAGATAAATGTCTCTGTAACTATTGAATGAATTACCATGACATTTACACACATGCATGTCCTCCTCTAGATGAATTGTGAATCAGATGTTTTAAAAGTAAAGTATCCCTCTGAAGGACATTTCCCCTTCAGGTCTCCCTCTCCGTCTATTGTTACGTCTTTTTCACGTCGTTTCGCCTCGCTGATGCGCACTGATAGGTTGAAATCCTTCTTGAGATTTCAAGAAGGCGGCGTGCGGTGACGCAAAAAACATGTTAATGATAATCCCCCTCAAATGCATAATAAGCAACGTAGCAAGTTGAAAATGTAATTAGTAGAAAGTGTAGAGTTAAAATGTAAAAATGTTAAAAAATAAATACTAAAGGAAAAGCACAGATACCTGAAATATCTGTACAGTAAGAAGGTATTTGTACTCAGTTACTTCCCACTTTTCTGCAGGTGATCACGTAGAATTCCCCTTCATCTTGTCAAATATCTGATTTGTTTGATACTTTGGTTTATGGCTCAATACCTGCAAAACTAACGACATTCCCAGAGCGGGAGGTTAACATGGGGAAAGGCGTCCTCACCCATCACCCCCTCTGGTTATATATGGAGCTTAGACAAGACAAGAGATATACCCTGTATGTTGTGTACTACACTACATGTTGTGTACGTCAGTGCTAATTAGGAAATGTTAGCTTATTAGCATGGTAAACGTTAAACACACTTAACATCAGCAAGTTAGTCATACCATTGAGAGCTCATTAGCATCAAAGCTAAGCAAAAGCAGAGCCTCACAGAGCCACAGGGCTGCAGACTCTCACTCTCATTCAAGTGAAATACTGGGCTAAAGGCCGACTTTCTCAAGACTAAGACGGACATAACACAACATTGGTTATGTCAGCCTCGTGTAGCTCACTCAGTGACATCGTGCATCCATTTAGTCGGCCTCCTCCATCTTAAAAAGCCCCTTTTTTTTTCCCTTCACTTTGTTCCCCTTGGCTGTCTGCTGCGTCAGAAGTGTTTCACTTCAATCATGCATTATTCAAAGTCGCTGAATTCTCCGTCCGTGCCTTAAAATATTCAACTTAAGTACTTTTTGTGTACGTGTCACTTCAGGTCCCTTGTTTCCCTCCTGCTGCTTTTGTTCATCTATTGCAAACACTCGTGTCTGACTGAGCCATTAACTGCGTGTTAGATAAGTCTCCAGCGGGCCACCACTCACTGCAGGGTGAAAAAAAAAAAACGTCTCCTTCAGTGTGACTGAATGTGTCCGTCTTAACAGTCACATCTTGTACAAAAGGAGCTGCTTGACTCACTAACGGTGGTTGCAAAAGTCAGCGTTTTACATTTTTATTCATTGTGGGTTCTTTTTTTTTAGGGAACCTGTAAACAAGTAACATCATCTGTAACAGCCTGATGTCATGCTAAGCTTCAAGGCAGCATGAGGTCAAAACGGTGCATGACTAACTTGTTTTGCACATTTACGACAGTCCAAACTCTAATATGCATCTCGCTGAGCTATTTTGTCCCTGACTTTAATTTGAAAACCAATATGAACTATTATTATCGCATTTGTCAGCTTTTTGTAAGGAGCCTCTGTTAAGTAGCTGAATGTTGAATATAAGTCAATATTGCCATGGTCATCTGTAAGTGCTGAGCTTGGTATGAATTCTTTAATAGTAGTAAAATGATGAATAGAAACCAATGAGGCGTGTGTCCTTCTGCATGTTTTCCTAGGTTGCGTTTCACATCCAGCCGTACCGAGGACGAAACGACCAGAGTGTGCACGACAACATCAAGTACATCATTGACAGGTAGGCTGCACTTCTTCATCACTGACTCAACTTTCAACTCTTTTTGATTATATAAGGCCAGTTTCATGACTTGGGTGGGCAGGAAAAATCTTGTTTTCCTAACCTTTAGTAACAAGTTTGCTCATACATACAAACACCAAAGCCCCAAACATCTGAAGGTATTCAGTTAGCAACACACAGTTACCCTCTGACCGTCTCCATAGCACCAATATTTGATCAGAATTTGCCTTTCACCAACATGCTTGTCCAAGACAAACTATTTAACCTGTTGTCGACAATCATGGTACCCAGGGGATACATTTTTAAGTTTTCTCCTTATAACATCCCCTTGTGTAGTATTTAAAACTGCAACAACCGACTTTTCTCTGGCATATGTTTGCAGCAGAAACAAGATGTGAACACAACATTGACATTTCCTCACCTTTTTAAGTTTAAATTTCGATTGTGTTAGCAAATGGCTGCTTATTTACCCAACAGTTACGGAGCAACTTAAATGACTAATTTGGAAACCGTGATTCTGGACACCTGGCAAATTTAAGTCCAGTATTCCCTCTTCTTTTAGCTCGGTTTTTGGTCTCCACCAACTATTCTGGAAAAAATCTAGTTCAGTAGCTGCTAAATGCTCCGCTGACTCCACTGAACCAATGGGTCTGATTGCTGTTTAATGTGGAGCAGGTAACGTACAGTGAGTTTTAAGAGCATTTTCTCTAAAAACAGCTGTCTGCTGCAGCCTAAACGGTGAAGTTGTGGGCCAGACAGCTAATCAATGAGCTGAAACTCACTGTAAAGCTCTGACGTGGAGCTGCAGACTTAGCTGAATATTCTCTATAGGTTCCTCACAATGAGCATATTGTGATTTGATACAGTATTGTAAAAATATAATATATAATCTCACTGTCGTCATATGCATCATATATTGAATACTGTTTATCCATCGATTTAAGACAAATGAAACTATCTTCCATAATTGTGCATTATTCTATACACATTTTCTTACAATTCAACCAGATATATTTTGTATCTTTAAAAATTTTTGGATCACCACTACAATTTGAAATAAAGCTCTTCAAGTTCTAACAATATATGACTGCAGGGCATGAGTTTGTGATGACTAACCCATGATGGCCAACTACTTGTTAAGAGGTTTAAGAGCCATCAAGCCAAAATATCCACTTGTTCCCAAAAACATACAAAAAAAACTTCTGAGCAGATTTGTATGGAAGCCCGGCAAGTACAGAATGTTTCTTTTTCATGTCTGATCAAATTGTTTTCTCTCTTGTGTTTATGACTTGACAACTGGTGGGGGGAAAAAAGGTTTTCTAGGATAATCCTTATAAGTTCCTTAAAATATTTTTCCATCTGTGAAAACGTGAACAAAAACATTTTATTCAGAGGAAGATTCTTTTTGTTCATACATAAAACAGTGAAACATCTTTTTCAGATAAAAAAAAAAGTAATGTTTTTAAACTGAGTGATTTTTATTTTTTTTCTGGAGAAGGTTTTTTTTGTGAAACCAAGTAGGGAGAAAAAGACAAAAAAAATAATAATTTGCGAAAGATTTTATATCTTGGAGATATTTTTGGAAGCCTCTTCATATCATTTTTTTTTTCTCTTGAAGAAAAATATTTCTCACTGTTTGACATAAGATTCTCATTTTTTTTTCTCATGAAATATTTCCCCTACTCAGTTTCTCAAATCTTCTTCAGAAAAAAATCACTGTTACATACAATTTTTCTTTTACTGAAAAATTATTTTTTTTCACTGTTTACACATGAACAAAAAATTTAGTTTTAAAGATGGAAGATGGAAAAGAATATTAAGGAACTCGTGCAAAACTTTATTTCCCACCAGTTCTCAAATCAAACCCAGGAGAGAAAACTATTTCTCTTGACTTAATCAACCAATCGTGAATCAATTAATTGTTTCAGTGCTAACTTACTGATTTATTATTGTCTTGAAAGGTACGGTGACCACGGAGCCTTCTACAAGTTCACTTCCAGCACAGGGAAGAGTCTTCCTCTATTTTACATCTACGACTCCTACCTGACTCCACCAGAGTCCTGGTCGGAGTTTCTGACTCCCACCGGCTCCCACAGCGTGCGTGGCTCGGCCTACGACTCCATCTTTATTGCCCTGATCGTGGAGGAGCGCCATAAGCACGACATCCTCGCGGGAGGCTTTGATGGCATGTACACTTTTTTTGCTTCCAACGGTTTCTCCTTCGGCTCCTCTCACCAGAACTGGAAGGCCATCAAAGCTTTTTGCGACGGCAACAATCTCCTCTTCATCCCCAGTGTTGGACCGGGTTACATCGACACCAGCATCCGGCCATGGAACAACCACAACACCCGCAACAGGGTGAACGGCCGTTACTATGAGACGGCCCTGCAAGCGGCGCTGAACGCGAGGCCGGAGATGGTCACCATCACGTCTTTTAACGAATGGCATGAAGGGACGCAGATAGAGAGGGCTGTGCCCAAAAAAACTGTGACCCGTGTGTACTTGGACTATCAGCCACACGGCCCTGATCACTACCTGGAGCTGACCCGGCGCTGGGCGGAGCAGTTCAACAAAGAGAAGGAGCAGTGGCTCATGTGAGCTTTCATCAAACTGACTTGAAAGAGCATGCTCTAGTGGAAGTGTGTGTACACATGAAAGAGAGAGAACAAAAGATAGTGAATGTAGAGACTGCTCGGTGTGGACGTGAGTGCACACGGACACGCTTTGACCTTTTAGATGTGAGAGTGTCTACGACTGTGTGTGTTTGTGCACACACGCTGATCTGTAAAGATTCGGACTCGTGTTGGTGGCGTTGACTGTCTTTGTTGAGTTTTCAGGTACAGCTGCATTAAAGGGTTATTCTTGGGAATTAGTTCCATCTTTGCATTGAAAACACAGACTTCTTAATGACTCTGTCGGCTTGTTTCTGCTCACTTAATGCAACTTAATGAACAACTGCCTCAAACAGACTTCTGCCTTACATTTGTAAGCACCAAGTGTCGCATTGTTAAGGCCTCATTCTGCAGTTAACATTTTCAAGGATTTGTTTTCATCCACAACAGGCTCTCAAACACTGCGAGATGCTCATGTTGATCCTCCCGTTAAGTCCGTTCGGAGAGCTTGTTGAAACATGTAAATAGACTTTGAACATGCAAGTGGAGAGTAAAATTGGCATGCAAAAACCCCCACATCTTTAACTTGATTCAGTTGGGAAATACTTCAGTTTGTTTTCTGGCAAACAATTAAATGGCAAGCTCGATACCACTCAACCAGCCAGTTAGCTTAGCTTAGCATAAAAACCGGATACAAGAGGAAACCGCTAACCTGGTCATGTCTAATGCTGCATTCACGTGCTCTTCAGATGGTCCCATTTCCTGGGAAGTCGTTCTTCAGTGTGTTCATGTGCGTCATGTCGGGGCAACATGGACGCCAAAAAAGCTGTTTTGCATTTTCATAAACAACATCTTTCCGGTTTCCAGTAGTTGAGTTACAATTAAGTGCGAAGGAAACGATACGGTGACTACATAATACACGACTCTTGTAAAAGTTTCTTACCATCAACCAATGTCGGACAAAACTTTCGTCCAACATGTTTCAGCGCCATGTCAGTGACTCGTGTACCTAAATTTCTCCCGACTTTCTACATTTTTGCTCTGACTGCTCGCGAGCGCACGGTGACAGAACCGAAATGTGTTTGTACAGAAACTAAAATGTTAAAACGAGTGGTGACTTTGCGGAGTCTCTGCTGGTCGATGCTATGATTATGATCACGTCAATCTTCTTATTGAACTCTCAGCAAGAAAGTAAAAATGTTTATTTCCCCGATATGTCAAACTATTGCTTTCAAAGTTATTACTTACACTTATTTCAAATCATGCAACTCAATTAGGGTGTCGTATCATTTCAGAGGCTGAATTGGTGAAAGCCCTCCTGAGGAAACTTCAAGAAAAGTGTCTTAGCTGGTCAGAAAACTAAAACACCCCTATAGTATTTCTACATTTATATCCCTGCTCCTCTCCTCTGTGCTTGACAAAGGTTTTGGCCTACAGGTTGTGAAAACATTAACCGAATTTTGCAGAACTTTCCCTAATATTGACAAACCTGCTTGATCATCTGAATCTTGGTTTAATTCCCTTTGTTGAACTAAACCGTCATGGGCACACAAATTTCTTTTACTTCAGAAAAAAAAAACAAATTCAGAAGCTAAAACTTTTCAATATCTCTGAGTGGCTGTATGAATGTAAAGGATGTGACACTGACTGATGCACTCTGCTAAATGGATTTGCGTGATTGACGTCTGATGAAATCCTGCTGTCTACTAAAGTAAAAAGGCACTTTTGAGGATAAAAGTACACCGTCTGATGGGTCTGTGGGTGTGAAGGCCGCTTCTGAGTGGAGTCTTCAATTATTATTTTTTTCTTTTAACATTTACAATCTGACTCTTGATTTCACACTCCATTGAGAATCAATTATGAGTGAAAGCCTGGCACCTAAAAATAAAGACAGGAGTGTGTCTCAAATAGCTTCACATGCATTAATAAGACTATGTTACAGAAATCTTTTAATGTCGTCATGCCATGGCTGTACAATTCATCAAAAAAAACGGTGAAGAGCATTTACAGTGTTATTATATTACAGCGTTAATTTCCATCTTGTAAATACACTTTAACCTATGAAATGGAACAATGTTATTTTAACTGACCCATTTAGTGCCGGAGTGTCACTGTTTGACGGACATGCAGATAAAAAATACAAGGGATTTAATCCATATTTTGATAAAAAATAGTCTGAAGTACAGTCAATGCAATTTCTAACAAAAATAAAAACTCAAAAGATTGTATTCTCAATTTTAAAAATACAAAAAGATTTTATTTTTATACCAAAAAGAAATAAATCCCATTTTCTATAGCTCACCTTGATCTATATTTCTGAATAAATTAGTATTGTCTAGAAACTCAGTAAGGCAGAGAATATGGAAATTAAGATAAGAAGTCATCAGAACAATAACAAGGGTTTAACGCTCGGCGTTCCTGAGTTGAAGTCTTTCCCGGGATAGAGGAATTCTTCCACAAGAGCTCGGAGAGGATTCGTCTTTTCTGAGGAAGCGCCCGGGTCAAAGCTGGTTTGTGCGTTTCAGCATGTGTTGCAGAGTGTGGAGGGTTCAAGGGTCACTGCTCCCCCGAGTCCTCTGACAGTCCATATTTGTTCTCCAGCACATCAACCGTAGAAGACAGGGCACTGAAAAACAGAAGTCATTTCTTGTTTAATGTACCGAGTCTC
This sequence comes from Sparus aurata, assembly GCF_900880675.1. Classification (NCBI taxonomy): domain Eukaryota; kingdom Metazoa; phylum Chordata; class Actinopteri; order Spariformes; family Sparidae; genus Sparus; species Sparus aurata. The sequence continues at coordinate 26,829,737 of NC_044203.1, forward strand.
CATTAGAGGGAATGTGGGAGGTTTGGGTGAAACAGTGAAGTAAATGTGTTATACTCGACAATAAATGATGCAAAAAATACTTTTAGTTGCTTTCTATGATCGGTTTTTACATATTCAGCAACATACTTGTCAATTTCACACGAACAGGCAGTGATCAAATGAGTGCGATGTCCGTCTGCGATCTTTGACTTATTTTTATGGAAAATATTTCTGCAAATCGAACAGCTGTTACAGCATCTTCAGGCTTTTATTTTGAAAAAAAAATTCACTCTGGCGCTGTTGTTGCAGTAGATGCAGCGTGGCGTCGATTTCTGGACGAGGTGGGGATGAGGCTGAGATCAACTGACACTGATGTAGGCATGCATGCTTTAACATAAAGACAATAAGGATTTAGTCTCTAGGAAAGAAGAACGCCATCTCACCAGTTTGGCAACAGTTTGGGTTTAATGCAGGAGAAACTGGCGAGCCGAGGGATTTGAATGAGGTTACATGTTGTCTTTAGCAAAAGCAAACACTGTCCGTTGTGACTGTTTGGGCGCGGTTAGTATCATGATATTACATTTTGTATCATCACATTTTTTTTGTTCATGAAATTTCACGGATGGGAAAAAAAGAAACTTAGGCCCTGTCCACACCAGACCAGGTTATTTTGCAACTGAGGTTTTGTTGAATAAAATTCCGCGTCCACACGAGTGGTGTAATAAAAATACGCAACCGTAAAATCCGCCACCAAGTGATGCAATATACGTGTAATACATATGCCACAGCAATAGGTGGGGATGTAAGGTAAAACGGGAAGGCTGTTTTAACCAATCAAAATAGTTTAAAACCGGAAAGGGGAAGTGTGGCAAATACCAAAACACAAACAACAATGGCGACTCGCAAGGTTGCATCGTTTGTTTGCTAGCAAGAGGAGCAGTCTCTGTCGTTGCTCATCCAGGTGCCGCCGTTGTTGCATTAGGTTGAGCAGCTGGACATGACAGCCGAACACAGCTGACAGCAGGCCAATAAACAACAACTTTGTCACGTCCATATGAGCCAAGTTATCAAACGAAGCTAGTTAACCTCTAACCGCCTTCTAACTGTCGTTACTCTGTGTTTACATTGCTGCGCCTGCAATATTTACAGAGGCACACGCTCAGCTCTGACGTAAGCAATGGAAATATTCACGGTTGTCATATCCACACGCAACCGCTGAAACCCGAATCGGCCGAAAACCTCACCCTAAACTCCGGTTTCAAACGACCACGGTTTCAGTGTTCCAAAAGCACGGTGGCATGTGGATAGACCGGGAACATAACTTCACGGTTGCAAAATTAACCAGGCTGGTGTGAACAGCTTAGTAGAAAGATGATCTGATTATTTTTTTTCCCCCACTTTTTTTCCCCACCAAAAAATGGTCTTTTACAGATGGAAAAAATCTTAAGGAACTCAAAGATTATCTGATCAAAACTTATTTTTCCACCAGTTCTCAAGTCATAAACACAAGAAAGAAAACAATGTTAATGTCTGTGATGTGAGATTTGAAAAAGACTTCAAAACGTTTTAACACATTTAAACACACATAGCACAAATCGACAGCAGACTCAAAACTATTTAGCAGGGGTCAACCGATATGGCTTTTTCAGGGCTGATACCGATTATTAAACAATCAGGGAGACTAAAAAAGCCAAAGCCAATTTGATTTTTTTGCACATTTTTAAAAATGTGTTTATTTTAATCGGCAACCTGACAGAAAAATTTACTGAGAATCAGAAAATTCTGAATATTGGCTCTGGGCGATTAAACAGGTCTACCCCAAGTATTCACTGTTTATTTGGTCACTTTTTCACCATAAACACACAACATACTAAGAATCAGCAAATATGGATCTGGTACACCTTCACATGATGCGCCATGATATAGTTTTCAGATCAGCATCACACTACATCCTTGAGTGTGGGGCTATTTTGTCACATGGTGGTATAATGTGACCTTTATCACATTCATTTAAAACATGATAAAGGTAATTGAAAAAAGCATTTAAATAATCTGTTAAAATTTTAGCATTCCTTTACATAATTTTGTGGATATTAATTGAAGATATGATTTAATTTACAGAGAAAACTAAAGCACATGTAACTCTCAAGTCAAAACCTAACTGGGTCCAAATAACAGCACAAACTCACCAGCCGGGTCTGATGATGCGGTATTTGCCGAGCACTGACAGGTCCACCACTGTTGATCCGAGGCGGTTCTTGCTCCCTATAGGTCCGCCGTCCACCACCACTGCAAGTTTGGGCCAGAGCTCCTCAAACTCCTTCAAAACGAAAAACACGGCAAAATCAAAGATTAAAAAAAATATTTTGCAAACTTGACTGGACAAAGAGAGAAAACAAAGAAATCTGCTGGGAAAAACGGTCTGAAAATGAATAATGAATCCCTCACGTGTACGGCCACGGTGCTGGTGTACGAGCTGATGTTGGCGCTGGTGAGTGCGAGCGGCTCCCCGCACATCTGGCAGAGGCGTCTCATGAAGGCGTGGTCTGGGATGCGTACGCCTACGAGCTGAGCGGCACAGAGAGGAGTAAACCAAATGTGATTGACATCCGTTAAATAACATTGTTTCACATTTTTATTTTCTGGAGTGGACTTACTGAAGTGAAGGGGTTGAGATCTGCGTTCAGTACTTCGGATCGTTCGAACACAAGCGTGACGGGACCGGGCAGCAGGTCAGCTAACAGCGCCTCCTCCACCGGCACCTTACAGTACCTGGAGACAAGATTACGTTGAGCCAGTCATTTTTAACATTTGACATATTTAACCTGTTACTATCTGTGTTTCATCCAGGATGTAGACCTTTAATTGTCTGCTTTCATTTGCGACTCGCTTACAAAATGCCTTGAGCTAAAATATAATTACCTAACAAATTAATGAATGAATGCTGCTCATTTCTGTGACAGCAGGTGTTCCTGTCACTTAAAGTGTAAAGTGTGTCTCGGTGTGAAGATGTCTCCTCTCTGCATGTGACTCTTCTGTGTGTGACTAATATCATCTGCAGGGGTGGGACGTATCTGAGAACATTTACTCAAGTACAAATATTAGGCACTAAATTATCAGTACATAATGTTCACTGTGGGTCAGGATTGAAATCTGTCCTCTTGTTCTGTAGCAGCAGCAAAAGCACTTACTTATAGATATCCCGGATTTCTCCCACGCAGATGGCCAGCGGCTTCTGTGCGTTCCGTCCTTTGATGTCGTAGGTTTTGCCGATGGCCTCGGAGTTCTGGGCGAGAGACGCCAGGCCGTAGATAGTGTCTGTGGGCACAGCGACCACATGGCCCTCCTTCAGAGCCTTCACCGTGCAACTCATGATTTCCGCATCTGCAGGTCAAGAGACGACACGGAGCGGTCGATGAGGAGTTACTGACCACAAAGCGCATGTGATAAACCAAATATGAAGGGGTTAAAGAACACGGGTGCAGAACAGGTGAAGTCGCAGATTGTAAATTGATTTGTGGGGCAGAAAGAGAAACTAGCGTTGATCTAGAATGGCGCTCTGCTGATTCGTGCGTAGCACAGCTACTGAGTGGCATCATGGGAAGTGTATGATTCAGACATCTTGGGGCTTAACCTAAGGAACCTAAAAAAGAAGGCAGGGTCATTGCGTCACCGAATCTTGCTTTGGGGCCAGACTGCGGTGCCGCGTGGAGAAACACACCAAAACCCAACATCCTGTATTTATGTGATGAAGACACACTTCCAGAAAATGACAAAACGCACTTCAGAAAGTAGATCAACAACTGATTTTTCAAACTATACAACCCTACTTGTAAATGTTTACGCTCCTAATGTGGATGATGTAACATTTTTCGAACGAGTGTTCTCCCTGCTCCCAGATCTTAATACATATTCTCTCATACTCGGTGGCAACTTTAATTGTTGGCTTGACCCGATTTTGGACCGATCCTCTACGAACCCTGGCACAGCGAGTAGGTCAGCCCGTTTCTTTCAGGCTTTTCTTTCTCACTATGGTGTCTGCGATGTGTGGCGCTCTTTACACCCATGCGACAGAGAATACTCTTTTTTCCACACGTTCATCACACATCCTCGAGGACTGATTATTTTTTCATTGACAATCAGTTAATTCCCCTGGTTCATTCATTGCTCATCAGAGCATTATCACCTCTGGCCACGCTCCTATTGTCCTAACCATGTCCCTTCCTGGCCAGCCACAAAGAGACAGACATTGGCGATTTAATTCAACTTTGCTGTCGGACGATAATTTTGTTAAATTCATGGATGAGGAGATAGCCTTTTTTCTCACTACTAATGTGTCTTCAGACATATCTAGTCTAATTGTATGGGATTCCCTTAAGGCTTATCTCCGGGAACAGATAATATCTTACACTGCGCAAGTGAGGCGAAAATCCTATAAGGAGCGATCAGACCTTGCCCAACAAATCAAAGAGATCGATAAACATGTTCGGACTAAGTCTCCAGATCTTTACAAAAAGCGATTGGAACTCAAGACTAAATTTGACCTGCTCACCACTCATTCATTTGAACAATCACTCTTGAAAAGTAGCACTATGTTTTATATACATGGAGACAAATCAGACAAATTATTAGCCAACCAACTTAAAGGCTCCAAGGCTAAACAACATATTTCTAAGATCTGGTTACCAAAGGGCCATATAACTACGGATCACTTACAAATTAATGAAGCATTCAGGGACTTCTACACCCAGCTTAACACCTCGGAATCTCGGGCTGATTGTGATGAGATTTCAGATTTTTTTAAATGATCTCAGTATTCCCAGTCTTTCACCAGATTTAAAGGAAGAGATTGGAAGAGCCTATATCCCAGGCAGAAATAGCACTAGCCATTTCCTCAATGCAGTCGGGTAAGTGTCCAGGTCCTGACGGCTTCCCGGCAGAATTTTTAAAGAAGTTTTTCTTGCTGCTTTCCCCATTGTTAGGTTCAGTTCTCTCAGAATCTTGCAGAAAAGGTTCCCTCCCTCCTTCATTTACTGAGGCCTGTATTACGCTTATAGCTAAAAAAGGTAAAGACCCAACGGAATGCGCTTCCTACAGGCCCATCTCCCTCCTAAACACTGACGCTAACATTTTAGCCAAGGTCCTAGCCCACAGGTTAAAAAATGCCCTTCCCACAATCATATCCAAAGACCAAACCGGCTCTGTTAAAGGCAGGCAGTGCTACTTCAACATAAGACGACTGTTAAATATGATCTACTCCGCCTCTGAAGATGTCCCCGAATGCGTCGTTTCTCTCGATGCAGAGAAAGCATTCGATCGCGTTGAATGGGTCTACCTATTTGCTGCTGAACAAGTTCAGTTTTGGTCCAAACTTTACTTCATGGATTAAACTACTCTATTTGGACCCCACAGCCTCAATTCGTAATAACTCCCAACAGTCAAGACCCTTTAATTTACACTGTGGAACCCATCAAGGGTGCCCTTTCAGTCCCATGCTTTTCAACATGGCTGTTGAACCACTTGCCACAGCACTCCGCTCTTGCAAGACTGTATCTGGTATCTGGAGAGGTGACATTGAGCATAAAGTCTCACTTTATGCTGACGACCTTTTGCCCCTCATCTCTTATCCGACGGCCTCTTTACCCTCTGTTCTGTCGCTGCTTAGTCAGTTCGGTAAACTTTCAGGCTATAAATTGAATCTCAATAAAAGTGAGCTCTTCCCCATCAACAATGAGGCATGTGCCTTAGATCTTACCAGTTTGCCTTTTAAAATTGAGAACAACAAATTTTCCTATTTGGTCATATCCGTGACAAGGAAGCACAAAGATCTTTTCCAAGAGAATCTTATCACATTGTTAAATCAAACTAAACAAACCCTAACACAGTGGTCGCCCATGTCGATGTCTCTTGTAGGTCGCATCAACTCAGTCAAAATGAACATTCTACCCAAATTTCTGTACCTTTTCCAGGAATTTACCACTCTTTACACTTGGATCCTTTTTTTCAGCTTCTCGATTCAGTTATTTCTTTATACTTATGGCGGGGTAAACGACCATGTTTGAACAAGATTCACCCATTGACTGCTCTGTTTGGGATCATGGAAGGGGAGAAAAAGTTAACTATAGCAAAACATCGCACTTTATCTTTTGCCTCCCTTCTGGCTCGACGAGGTGAAAGGATGCTCTCCCTCCCACTCATACACAATGGCTGGAAGACATCATGTCCTTCTTGAAACGAGAAAAAATCAGATACTCACTTCAGCAATCAAATAAGAAGTTCCAGAAAATGTGGGGTCCCTTCCTAAAAGCATTCCAGACTCTGTAAAGGCTTGGCCCTTGAGTACAACTCAACTAGGCTGCACACCTCTTACTCACTCCTAGCGCAGGCTTTTGGTTTAACAGTGATCTTATGCTATGGCTAGTACTCTGGCAGTGACAGGGGAGGGATTGTTTTGTACACTGTTCGATTTCTCTCTTTTTTTTTTGGATTATTGCACATCTCATTGGTGCATGCTGTATTTGTTATACCATACTCATTTCATGTCTCTGTAATGGCTATAACGCACTGCACATTTGATATATTAAGAAAACTTCAAAAAAAAAAGATCTTGAATTAAACAACTGATTTTTCTCCCCAAATGACTGACAGGGCCGATGATACTGGGATCGAACGAGGCAGATCCGACTGATTTCTGCAGGTGAGGCTTCACACACGGCAAATGGCGAGGCAAACAGGAGCCTATCCCATACAAATTTGAGGAAAGTAACAATCATAGCGGGCTCACACTCCATTATCCAAGCATCCAAGTTTCGTAGAAATCTGTTCAGTAGTTTTTGTGTAATCCTATCGACAAACAGCCTTTTTCACCAGGTAAGGACCATGGAAAGATGGAAAGAAAGGATATTTTGTGGCCAACATAAACTTGGTCTTAAATTATTTTCTACTGATCACTTGTATACTAAAACACTAGTTGTGCTACTTCATGCATCTACAGCAGAGGGAACACACTCCCTCCACAGCGACACTCATCGCCTCGCTGTGGGTCACCTACCCGTCACTTCGCAGTCCAAGGATTTGCATGCAGAACACAAATAAAGTGGGGTGATAAATATGATAAATATTGATTGTTCCTGCAACCCGACGGTATGCTTGAAGTAGCTGCATTAAAATAATGCTTACACATTAATGCATTAGTGATGTATCGCTCTGTAAGGAGCCACTGTCACAACAGATCCGTAGTTCATCAGGTCATTCACTTCCAATGCACGAGCACATCTGCTGTCATCTGTCTGTACATTTATAGAAGCTAACACTTTGAAAAGAGTCGAGTATTTTACATTCATTTTATAAACATATTATAGCTTAAATTCATTTCTTAACTAAAGGTGCACTGTGTCATTTTGGGGAAGACATTTTTTACTGAAATTCTTACTTTTTTTTATGCCTAAACAAACTAAATAAACAAACTATTCAGTTTATTCGGTCGTGATAACAAATAAACAAACTGACTCTCAAGGACAACACAGTTTCAAACTGTTTTACTTTGTTTATATGTGGCGGACCCTGCCACCTTTCTAGCTTCAAACAGTGTTCTGGGGACCCTGTTTTCCTCTGAAAAACAGCTTGTTAATTAAGTTAAAGATAACTCCTCAGTTTAAAGGGGCCCTATGTCGTTTTGGAGAAGAAATGCCAACTCAGAATGGTAATATTTACAATATTAATGAGGTAATAATACAAACGTTTCCCATTAGTGAATAAACAAGCTGTTCTCGGAGGAAGACAAGGTCCCCAGAACAGTCAGTGCGTTTACATGACACTCAAGAAAACCGAATTACTGGGGTAGCCCGACTATGATCGGATTTTTAAGATGCATGTATACAACTTAGTCTGACAAAAATCGTACCGGATTTCCCATAGTTGAATTAAAACACCTAGATTATTCGATTGATAGTCGCATTACTCCTGCATGTATACATTCCATCAGATTGGATCGGATTTACTTCGGAGCCGGAAGTAGAAGGACGGCGACGGCAGCATCTTTCCTCTGAAATCACCGTAAGAAAGAGCGCCATTGTGCATCTTGTTTGTGTAATTATCATGTACACCATATACGAAATGTACAAAGATGTAGCTTCGTCTCGCACTTCGTACGCCATCTTTCTCGAATGCCGATGCAGTTTGTTGTTGCTGGTGACGTAATAGGACAGCCGGAGGTGGCTCTATTGCCACTAGTTGAAATGGGTACAGCGCCACCTATCGTACCGGGGTAGGTATGACATGCTTCGGCCAATAATGCGATTTTCTCACCGGCATGTATACTCGGACAACTGCAGTTGTCTGATTGAGTAGCATAATCTAACTATGGCTGTAATCCGACTAAACTGTGCATGTAAACGTGCTGACTGTTCGAAGCTAGACGGTGGCAGGGTCCGCCACATATAAACAAAGAAAAACAGGTGGTTCTCCTCGAAGGTCAGTCTTTCTTACTACATAGTGCACCTTTAAAGGACAACAGTTTCATACCGTTTCACTTTGTTTATTTGTGGCAGACCCTGCCACCTTTCAGGGGATCTTACTTTCCTATGAGAACAGCTCGTTTATTCAGTTATGGGAATAATACATTTGAATATATACACCTTTGAATATTACAGGTAAAGCTTTATTGTCCAGTTTTTTCAGTGACTTTAACAAACATACACTACCAAAGCCCTTTAGCTGATCCAATCTACTGTAAACCTCGGTCTCTTGGGCCTTAATGCTTTGTGTTACTGTCCAACATCATTGGCCTGTGACTGAAGTTCAGCAGGGTGTGGGCCGGTCCATCAGACATGACAGGGAGAACAGGAATCTGATGCAACACACTGGCCACGTCTAACGCAAATATTAACTCATTAAAAGCTGAAAACCAATCAAAGTCATTAGGTATTTTGATTTGTGACCCACGTGCAGTTGACTGACTAACCTGTGAGGCTCTCCTGGTTGACGGACGGCCCATTGGAGGTCGGCGGCAGCAAACGCAGCACTTTGGTCTTCAGCTCTTTACACATGTCTGTTCCAAGTCGACGAGCTACAGCTGAACCGTGAGCTGCTCTGGATTTCACTAATCCTACAGCGATGCTACCGACGGACGTCATAAAATCACATCTACAGCCATGAATGGGTCAGTTCACAGCCGGGGAGAGCATGTTGTCGCCGCCTGCCCGATGAAATAACACGTTTTCCGGGTTACGCCCCCAAACACTGACGCTGACTTTCTTAAAGGGCCAGCAGCAACTAAAAACGCTGCAAAGACTGTGAGACTTTACCCACATTTTAATTTTTAAATTCACTTTATATATTTACAATAATCCCTGGCATGTTTGTTTTTTCACACTGTTTCATATTTTTTGTTTGTGTTGGACTACGTTTGAAATATTGTAGCGTCCCGTCCGTGACCGCTGTGCGGACAATGGACTCGTGAGCTTTTGGTCTTATAACGTGCATTTATTGTCACAACTCTTATTGATTACTGTTGGCCGTAATCACGCCATACAACACAACTCCTGTCTCTCGCGCCTCCTTCAACCGGAACCAAAACATAACCACGCCAATCTTCTGACGTCACTTCCTGCTCCTCACCAACAACATGAACATTCAGAGCCTTTCATAAAACATTTAACGCATATAACAGAACACATTTACCAGGTCGCTACAATATTATTTCTTATTATCTTCCATTGTTTATTTAAACTTTGTTTGCATGTACAGTTGATTTCACTGCTGTTTCCTTTGATTGTAATAATAAAGAAGTTTTTAAAATACAAATACTTCTGATTTAAACACAGAATTGTTTGGACATGACTATGTGATGTTTGTTTCTTCATTACTCCACTAAGATAAAAAATGAATAATTCTAATAAATTGCCCTTTTGTGGCTGCACAATAGTCTTTTTTATTTTATTTCTAAAGAAGCGTCCTTAATCTGGGAACATTTCTGTAGGCTATTGTTTGTTTTTGGTTTTTAACGATATAACATTTAAATATTCTTGATGAAATGAGAATAAAAGATTAAATAAATACAACAGTTTTTAACAATCTATTACTCAATCAAACACATTTAACACTCTCAATACAGCCTATTTAAATCATATAAGATAATTGTCTGAACTGGCTACCCAATAGTTTTAGAATTTTTTAAATATTTTTTTCCTTTTTCAGAAAATCAGTCTGAGGTTTGCTCCTTAAGTGCGCTATATGTTGTGTTTTTTAATTTAACTTCAAATATTTATTTTTTTTGGGGGGGGGGGGATATGTCTGCCGCTAGGATCTTCTGGCCTTTCCCTTTACATATTGTGCAACTGGCATATAATTGCAATTTATTTACCCTGTCTGCCTTCCTCATCACCCATTAATTGGTAAATGTAAATCACCTGTGAGCCCCTCCTTAAAAACATAGAAGGCAGACATAATGTGGGAGTCCAGAGGCTACAGGACAAATAAAATGTCTGCGGTCACGTCCTCCAACACAGGTAACAAAACATACATCTTTTTGGCTCAGCTGTTAAATGATCAGTGTGTTACTAGAAGTATGTTTGTGAAACAGTTACAGATCAGACAGAAGAAAAGATGACCCTGCAGACTGATAAGAGCGTTTCACAGGTCACACAGGTCAGACACAACCTGAAGCTTGACCTTTTGTCAAACAAATAGACATTAGCCAACATGTTACGTCTTCTTCAGAACCTGGAGGGTGTTGAGGACAGAATGGTGACTCTGTCTGAGAAGATCACCCTGTGCAACATGGTCCTGGACGACTTGAAGGATCTAACTGATCTTCTCGTGGTGAGCTCTCCTTTCTCTCCTCGGACCTTTTTATGATTGACTGCAGATTTTATTTTGATTTGAAATTAATCTTGGTTCTTCCCTACAGAGGAAATCTCTCCAGGATGTGACCTTACTGCAGCAGAAGTGACCAGAAGCAGAACAGCCTGATTTTCTTTGTCGTTTTTAATGTTTATATGATTTCAAATAAATACATTTTAATATCAACTGTCATCTTCAACTATAAAAAGATTTCATAAAGCAGAAGAAACATTTCAGTGACAAGGATAAGGTTTTATTAGTATTATATTGCTCTCAATTCAGAAAGTTATTTATCATAATACTTTTATATGAAACAAGCATAAGCAAACATTTTCACATTATACATTCTTTAAAAAATACAAATCCTCAACAATTCCTCACTCTTTGGGTGTCAAGACATTCCTTTGGAAGCATAAAGTTTCCTCTTGTTGTCTTTTAAATATTGCCCATTTGGAAAATTCTCCATTTCCAAAAAACACTCTAGCTTTTACATTTGTGATCAAACAATGTGCTTCCAAACAAATGTCACCATCAGTGATTTACTGACGCTTACCATTTCTGGTAAACTTCAGACAGACAAACCAGGGCCACAAGTCCAGAAAATAAAAATAAAAGAAAATCTCTGCTTTATTGGTTAAAACAAATATCTGCAGCTGCAAGTCTGATTTTTTTTTTCAGTGGTGAAAGTGAGCCAACAGACTGTCCACATGTCAAATTCAAATATGTGAAAGGCTGAGATGATTACATAAATGGAGTGAGCCCAAAATGAAAAACATCAAAAATAAAAACAAAAGGAAAAAAAGCTGCACACATTTGACCAAAAAAACAATTCTTAAAACAGAATCATTCATTCACTAAGTACTTCTTCAAACAAATCCAGTTGGTTTTTAAACAGCATGTAAAAAGTAAACCTGTGGTGCAACATTCATGGGAGACACTACTCGAATGGACACTACGAAGTCCAGAGTCACACCACTCCAAATGTGGAACATGAAATGCAATATACTTGAGTTCAGCGAGCATGCTTAACATGTATGCATTCGAAAGGCAACTGTTGCCTCTGCATATACGGTAGCAGAATATCATTTATGAATGGCGGGAGGAATAAATAATCTTTTTGTCTTGGAATCACTCTTTTATACTCGCGAAATGCCACACTTAAATTGCATAGTTGTGTTCAATGGCATGAATATATTCTGATGGTATGAGCTTGACTCTTGGCAGTAATTTTACCGGATGCCTTAACAGGGAAATGGTGAGTAAATTCTTTTACGATTTTGCAGTCCAGTGGAGCGAAGTAGAGACACTCCTGATATCTAATACTGCATATGTGGAATGGTCGAGGACAATGTGCGACTGGAGCCGTTCACAACCATATCTCACTGCCTTTCTTGGCACCTGTGAATCAAAGGAAAGCTCCACTACTGAATTATGGCAGAGAAAATAAAGCCAGACATGATCGGTTACATGCATGCAAGTTTGGTTTTGATTGGAACCACCTAAACCTAAAAATGTCAAATCACACCACCTGCATCTGTAGCTGATTATATTTCTTTAGCAATGCTGCATATCCATTATTGAATTTCCAAACAGAAAGCTGAAAAACGGTACAGATTCTGGGAAAAAAAACACACGCTTCTCTTGTCTTTATGCTTTTGCCTGTCGTGATCTGCTGCTGGAAGTGATTTGCCTGAGACTCAATGACGATGAGTGTGTTGGCATGTCAATGGCAAGTCTGAAGCAGAGACTGTCAAGGCAAGGAGGCTCATAGAACAGTTATGTTGTAAGGCCAAGTAGCTCTACACGCTAGTATACAGGGCTTAATGCCGTCGCTCTATCATCATTGCATTGTGTCCCATCTGAAACAATACTGTTAAATCATACTCTGAGGAGGAGGCTATGTGTTACATATATTTTGTTACTATGAGGGACTGTACAAAAGCCCAGCTGCTAGTAGAACTATTCAACTAAAACGCGGCAAAAACTCTTCTGCATAAATGTGACTGGATGGGAGGGGGGAATGCAAGGATACATTAGCTCCAAACTCTGAGAGTTAGTAATTCAAAAGTCTATACAAAAATACAAATTCTAGAATAATCTACAAGTTTTCTCAAAGATGTTTACACTAAAATGTATTTACACTGTCGCCAGGACACCATCTTTTAAATGCTACTTTACAGCAGTTGTGTACAAAAAGTCTGTAGTGGTGCTGCACCTCAGATTACTCACTTTACAAGTCAGTGTGCAATAAACAGGGAAGAGTGCAGCAAAACGTAGGGCTACTGCAAGAGTGGGGCCTCTGGTGAGAAAACTGTATGTCTGAGTAACAAATTAAGGGGAACCAGGATCAGTCATGACTTGATGCATCCCTGAGAGGGTCACAACCCTATAAAACATGGGATGTTGACAGTAGTTCCATACTGTTTCAATGTGGACAATTTTCTTTGCAAACAAGCAGATCCTAAAGGATAATTTGCTTCACTGTGCAGTCTACTATAGGTGCCTCGTTTCTCAAACGTGCTTTTAGCAATACCCATTACGTTCTTAAAAGAAAAGGAAAAAGAAAATAAAAAAACAATTCAGTAACATAAAAACAGCTCATCTTACAAATACAAGTGATTGGAATAAATTAATAATAGATTTCTCTGCTATCTTGAAGATAATATTACCAGTAAAACGCAAGAATCAAGCATTAGAATAAATTAACATGTACAATTTTAAATTAGTTTAAGTTATAGGCAACTTAATGATGAATTGACTTAATTTCACTTAACATGACAGGCAGATCTGGTCACAGGTTCTTTTTTCTCAATTGCTAAATAACCGTCAAAATAAGTAGAAAAAGAATCATCACATTTCAAGGACTACACTAGTCTTTCTAGGAAATAAAAGTACAGAGGAAAACGCTTCATATCGTATGACAGCCTTATGAGGGGCTATGTGGCCGACAATGTCCAATTCTAGCTGGGAGCAATGCTTGATACAATTAAAGCAGATTCCTCTAATATACAGTGCATTCTGGTCAGTTGCATACCAGCTTTAAGCATTTGTTAGGACCTGTAGTACAGTACAAGGATATACAGACAAGTTTTGTTTTCCTACTCTTAAGTTATCAGTGCTTGGACAACACTCATTTTGTTTCATTCAATCAATTCAGACTGGAAATCGAGGGTCATTATTTACAGTTTGATTAGAACAAAAGGATCTACTGCCTTTTCCCTGCATTAAAATGGATAAATCTCAATAAGCAAACTAGTCCTGTATTTAAAAACTACTGCAATGAACTCAACAGAAGAATTATTCATAGTTCGTGAATACATGTTGAGCAATGCCATACAGAACAGAATGCACTGCAGGTACAGGGGGTTCGATGCGCACACTATATAGGGAGAGAGAAGAGGCGTCGCTGTGCAGAATGACTCGAGATGTGGGTGGAATTGATGCCTGTGGATGAGTAGGTGCAACAGACAAACACATGGCGCCAGACTCAGAAGGCAGCTCTTCTAAGGATTGCCATCAGTGGCCATGTTGAAGTCATCAGCGACCAGCAGCAGAGCCTCAATGTTGGCAGCTGTCTCAGGGCTCTGCAGGGCGAGGAAGTCTGAGACATCCATATTGGCTAACCCGTCAGATGAGGGAGGGTTGGGGGCAGTGACGCTCACTATCCTGGAGAAAGTCTGAGCTGAGGAGGATGAAGAAGAAGAAGAAGAGGCGGAGGCGGAGGCGGAGGAGGAGGAGGAGGAGGAGGAGGAAGAGGGGGCCTCCGGGCTCACCTCACCCACCTTGGAGGAAGACTCAGGGAGGCATGAGGGAGATGAGGTGCCTGGATGGTGTGGAGGCTCTGGGGGCTGCGATGGTGGTGGAGGAGGAGGGGGCTCTGATGGTTGTGGCTGTGCTGGGGCTGAAACAATGGAGGAGGCACTCTTTGAACTCTTGTCTTTAGCAGAGTCCCTGCAGGCACACTGGCACTGGCAGGATTCCTCCTGTTTGATGATGATGACGGGCAGGCTGAGGCCGATCTGTTGGACCGAGTTGCCTGAAAACAGAAATGCAAAATATTGACTGGAAAAAAGGGCAAAAAAAAAGAGTTGATAACAGTCGTTTATCATTTGCTTTTGAAATGTCCTGCAAAGCATATTAAAAGAAAATCAAAATGCAAGGGTAGAAGTAACAAAGTGCTTTGGAGAAGTTGACTGAGAAGTGTTATAGACACATGTACTGATAGACCTCTCATCGACTAATCAAAATATAAGTAGAGAATGTGATGGAAAGATTAAAATTTTCCTTCCTTAAAATATTTTTTTCTTGTGTTTTTTCACAGCATCTTCAACTTTTATGAGAACTGCCATCAGAGATTCTCAGGCACAACTTTTTTGAAGAGGATAATCAATTAGCACAACAATTTAGCTAATTGATTAGGCATTTAAGTGCATCCAGAAAAAACCTTCTGTGACTTCCTCAGTCAAATATGAAGATCTGCTGCTTTCCTCCGTTTTATATATCATTGTATATTCAATATTTTTTGTGTTTTCAACTGTTGGTCCAACATTGCAAGATGAAGCTTGGGATCAAATAAATGATTTGTCTTCATTCCTTTGACCTTTTAAAAATTAAATGTACATTCCAAATCCATCACTTTTAATGTGAGACTGTCCAACAACACTTAAAGTTCCTGAATGTTTAGAAAGATACAGCTCCTGTGCTGTTACTTGTCAGCTTTATTATTAAATATGATAATGAAATGCTGTTTCATCTGTTCAAGCACTGTGAATTAATTGAGTGTCAGCGTTTTGGAACTGTGTTGTATAATAAACTGTTGTTGTGACTGTACCAAAGTGGTGCTCTCTGGACATCAATCTAACCATTTAATTAATCCTATCAAAGCTAAGTACTGTGCCGGATGTCAAAACAAATGTATGAAGTCATTACAGGCTTTTGACCAATCACTGCAACATAAATAAATATAATTTCACTACTCAATAACTTACCAGCGTTTGCTCCCACTGGTATGGCTGTAGTGAAGAAAACCTTTTCCACTTTAGGACCTCCTTGATGTGCCTGTGAACAAACATTAAAACAACACAGTTCAGGCTTACATGATGAAGTTGAGTGGCACCCGATTGTAATGAAGGGATAATGTTGTTGCGTAATACAACACACTGTATTAAAAGTGTCAACACCGTTAATTTTTCAGAGTCGATGCTGAAAAAAGCTGCAAAAAGCCCCATCCACACTGTTTTACTTAACATTAATTTGTTAAATTTGAGTTTGCCGATAATTACTTGGGTGCATGGCCCAATTTTGTTAGCTAATCCTGAACATACTAACAATTACAAAACAGAACGCAAGAAATCCCTAACTGCATGCATGTATGAATGTTTTTTTTTTATGTAGAACAAATCACAAAGTCAAGACTATAACAAAATCAAGTCAGTGCACAGTGTGTGACACAATTACTTACTGCTTGCTCTGGGTTCTGTTGGCTGTTGGCAGCACTGCTGAGGATCCACTGGAGGTTCTGGTCAGACATGACCAGGCTGGGCTGCAGCAGGTTCTGGGTGGGTGCTATGGTGATGGTAGCGGGCGTGGGAGGTAAAGCAGGGCCAGAGTTTGGGACAGGGTTGCTGGCCAAAGGCACAGGTTGGGCCACAGCTGTTGGAGCATCTACTGTGGTGGCTGCAACAACAGGCACAGCAGCAGTGCCTGGTGCTGTGGTGGTCAGTACTGGAGCCACTGGAGGTGGTGGTGGTAGAGGAGTGGTCTGGGTGGCACTATCTGGCTGCAGGAATGTAGGTGGCAGTGCAACATAGTGCTGGGGGGTGACGTGGTTTGGAGCTTGGACAGAAGCCTGAGCAGGCACATCAGAGATCTGCTGAGGCCGGGTTAGTTGCACGAAAGGGGGAGGCTGTGTGGAGCTTACAGTAGCAGTGACAGAGGCAGGGGTGGTGGTCTGAGAGGAAGAGCTCTGACTGAGCTGGGCAGGAGCCTCCATGACTGCAGTCGAGTGGGAACAGGAAGATGAGGAGGTAGGATTGATAGAAAAAGAGATGATAGCTGAGGCATCAGTCACTCCTGGATGGTTAGAGGTTTCTAGGCCGAATCGTTCAGCAAGGCTCTCTGAGGAAGGAGGAAAAAAAGACTCCATCAGTGAACAAGAACATGTGATATAATTTAAGCTGACAGGTTTTGAAATGTACTGACCGTGGGGATGGGCATCATCTTGGCTGACACTATTTTCAGGACTCTGGAACATGAGCTCAAAGATTTTCACAGGGGTCACATTGTTGAGGTCCAAATTTTGAGCCTGTATTAAAAATAAAACTTAATAAATTTGACCTTACAGCATTACAACAACTCCTGTTTTACTTCTTAAATTCATATTACAGTGACTGTTAAACTTAGGGTGTCAACATAGCTGCCGGTTAACTGGCATCTTTACTGACTATCTTGACAGCTCCTCAACATCGTCAATCCAAAGTCTGCTTGACAAAGCTGAAGCAAAGGGCCAGACTTACATTATGGATGTTCTCTCGCAGCTCAGAGTCTGTAGAGATGAGGCTCAAGTCACTGAGGCACAGCGAGTGATTTGCATCCTGTAATTAACAGATGAACAGGGCCTAATTATACTTGCCACTGGTATGGGATCAAGTGCTGAGTCATGCAAACAAGACAGGGAGTGAAATTAGAAAATAAAGCGACATCTAGTGTATGTTAATGTAAAGATTAAGCATTTACTTGAAAGGAGCATGCACTCTAGAATGCCTCCCAACTAGTATTAAGACATGCCATGGTACGTGTGTGAGAGCATAATGCAAAAATTGTCTGGAAATGTGAAAGTTAATCAATTCAACATCCCCCCAACAATGTACATTCACAAGTTTTTAATTAAGCGAATAACATGAGGACTGTGGAGTCATGTTGCTCAGAGGCTGTACATGGAGAACGTGACAACTGTGCCGACAGTGAGCGACAAAGTGTCCGACACACTGAGAAGTCACTGCGCCGTGACTCACTTCAGAGAGAGGATGGGTGAGGGTGACGCTGAAGGCCTGTCCTTTGTCGTGGCCTCGGATGTGACTCTTCAGACTGTACTGGCTGCTAAACGTCTTCTCGCAGCCGTCACTGGGACAGTTGAATGGCTTCTCCCCTATAAAACGAGCAGAGACACAGAAGCTGAGATTAAAGAGCTGATGTTCACAGAATAATCTTTATATGTCAACCAATATAACAGTTGCTAATCTAACTTTATGTACTTTAAGCAGCTTTTTCAGTTTCACATCTGTTTTCATCCAAAGGGAGGTTTTATTGGACGCATTAAAAGCATCAAAAACAAATGTCAGTTCAGGACTAATTTCAGAAGACTAACGGGCTGGTCTGTTCTTCAACAACATAATTTCAATCCACAGTTTGGGAGAGACACCCAACTGAAAACTACAGATAGGAAACCACATATTAGAAACCACCTTGATATGAGTAAGTAGCTGGCTATCTGTTCAGGAGCTGGCACTTTGGGAAGGATGCCAAATCCTTGAGAATAAATCCCATTTTCAAGATAGTCCACAAAAACAAAAAACATGGAAATTAACAAACATTGTAGAAAAAACTAACAAAAACAAAACCTTAATAATACTTTTGATAATAAAATTCAATAATCTAAGGGACACAAAACAATCAACATAACATCAACAAGAACACACACTTAAGAGCTCCCCCACAAATCACCTTGTTGTGTCATGTCATCTGCACATAACTAAAGAGAAATAAATAAATACTGCCCAACAACAGTAGGATGGGAACAATGGGATGGGAAGCAAGCGATTGGCAAAATAATAACTTGACAGGCTAATTCAATAAATTTAGCTTCCAAGCCACCATGTCCAGGAGTACAGCCAACTATTATCAGGTTTTTCTGTCCAATCAATGCAAATATACATGGACATAGCCTCTATATTTACTGCTCCTTTTACTATATTTCTTCTGACAGGAGACATAGTAAATACAAAACCACATAATGTAGTAGGCTGCAGTGAAAATCTATTTAGTGAGACTATTCAAATGAACTATGTGTGGGAGGCACTGGTAACAATGCACATGCAAATTAGGCATAGCTGAAAAATAAGGATGTCCTTTGTCAAGCTTCGCTTTACAAATCAGGGCTACATAAAACATTTAATATGTACCTGTGTGCGTCCGTACATGCGTTTTTAAGTGATGACTTGCTGCAAAGGCTTTGCCACAGCCATCGTGGTCGCACCTGAAGGTTACAAAAAAAAAAAAAAAACACAGGTAAAAACATAAACAAAAACGTATAAAACCAGATGCAAGTAGTTTATGTAGAGTAAACGCCATGCTCCTGCTAGAATAGCGAGCACCCTCAACTTATTGTATACATACACCCAACAATATACTATGATCAGCAGATGGCAGACATGTGTGCTGAACAGTGCATCTCACCACTATTTTGGGCTTTTGTCTAACCAAAATGCAGCTCTCAAAAAGTGAAAGACAGTATGAGTAACAATGTTTTAATATGAACCCTAAAAATGTATTTCTGTCATCAATCAAACATCAAAAAGGACTGAAAGAGCTGTATGTGAATATGTATCAGTATCACAGTTCTTTTATCTTCTACTAGAGGTGGATTAAAACTGGTGGTGTGATAATGGAAATGCTCACCGGAATGGCTTCTCCCCAGTGTGTGTGCGAATGTGCTTCCTCAGGTCGCTGAGTGTGGTAAAGTACTTTGTGCATCCCTCTGATTCACAATTGAATGTCTTGCCTGTGTGAAGTCTCTGGTGTGCTTTCAGTCTGCAGGGACAATCAGGAGTGTTTCATTAAACCACATGCAGAGAGAAACAAACAAAGCACAATGGCATGTGGTGATTCTCCTTGCACTAATCTTAATAACGACTAAAAAGCATCTGGAAAACATCCTCATTCAGGTGACAACAGACTTTAGCTGACAGGGTCAACAGCTGAACAGTGGTTTTGTGGTAGAGTCTGGATGGTTTGGGAGATGGGAGGTGGAGGGCAATTTAACTGAAAGGAAAATCTACCCATGTGTGGCATTGGTTGGCTGCCCTGAGTAACAACCTCTGACAGGGAGTTGATGGCAGAGGCACAGCTCTACCAAGCCCCGGACCTGTTGTCACAGCAACTGAACCAAAACAGACCAAAGGGCTCAGATGTGGACTACTTCAGATCAAAGGAACATTTCTAAATGGTGAGAAATGCTACGGACAAAGAACTTGTCTGGCATTGGTTAAAATAGCCTAAAACTGTGATTTGTCCTGATAAAAATCAAAAAGTAAAACATTTAGTTTTGTGGTTATTCCACTCATCCGCACTATCAATCTCAATCTCACTTGAGCCAAAAAGGGCCAAAAATTGCAATGTTAGGTGAAAAATACAGGATTTAAGAAATCCTTTGTTATTGGTGTTAAGTTCCGGCATTGTGTGCGAGTGTGTGGATTAGAGGAGGCTATTTTCATTTAGGGAGAATAATGGATAACTGGAAAGCCAGCAATTAGGGAGGGAGAACATACAGGACACAGCACCCTGACGTGACAACATTCAGCTTTTCTTGGTATTGTTTCTTTCGTGGCGTGTTTCTATGGTTTTACTTTGTGTGTTTTTTCCCTGATTCAGTCTATTTTCTAATCTCAAAACACAAACATATGTCTTTAATTTAGAACTTAAGAGTTGAATTTCCATCACCATAAGGAGAAAAAAAACACAAAACAACAAAGCAATGTGAAGGATTACCTGTATAACGTATTGAAGGCCTTCTCACAACCTTGCACATCACACTCGAACGGCTTCTCCTTGGTGTGAACGCGGACATGGATCTTGAGGCTGTAAGAGGTGAGGAAGGCCTTTCCACAGCCTTGCTGATTGCAAACAAAGGTGTACTCGCCCCGGTGTGTCTTCTGGTGTGTCCGCAGGTTTCCTGCCGTGCTGTACGTCCTTGTGCAACCTTCGAACATGCACTGGTAGCGCTTCACCTGATAGACGAAGAAGAGGGAAAAATCAGCCTGAAAGCAAAAATCACCCCTCTTAAAAATCAATTAAAGTGTCTTTACCCTGTATTTCAAGAAGCCAGCAAGAAAGTAATTTGTTAATTTATCTCAGTTATAAGCAGCTTTGCAATACAGTATGACCTTTCAGATGGGACTTGAACTCAATGACTCAGCCAGCCATCAGCACATGAAGCGGGTGTGCACAAAAGACAGCGATGATGACTAACCCCCCATGCAATACATCCCATCCAATTCCGTTTCACAGCACCAATCTCCACTGCAGTGTGGCAGTCGCCTGCTCTCTCCCCACACAAAAGCCCTGGGGCACGGTGGATAAAAGCAGTCCATTCTCCTCTTCAAAAAATGCTATGCTGTACTGAACATAAATTCAGCAGGAGGAAGCTCTTGGTTGACCACCTAGACAAGCGAATCCCCTATCTCAGCTAACATTTTTTCTGTAGCTTCCTGTCCTAAACTGATCCTGTTCTGGGATTTCACCACAGAATTTCCCATAAGCATGACTCTCAAGATAAAAGACTGCATGTTTAGCACAGTTGATATAAGATCAGACAGTTCACTACTGCTGAGCGGCTAGAATATGGGAAAATTAGCAGGAACAAGACATGTTTTTTTTATTGTAATCTAATCTTTACACAAAATAATTAACAAACCTCTCATTTATATTTATCAAATCTTCATTTTCTTGAAGGCATTTTACATTCTTGAAGGCATTACATTCTTTTGCATGAGTTTAGAAGAAACTGCAGCACAATTTACATGAAAGCGAGAAAACTGAAATAACATTTGAAATATTTTATTAAAAACTTTAGTGCTAATGCATGTTTCTTAATTTCTTATGGTGCATCAAGTGATGCCTTTGTTTAGAAAATAACTCACACATCAGTTAAAACTATATGTTGTAACAATCTCAATTCTTCACTTAACGACACAATTACTTAATTCATACCGTGAAAAAGGACAAAACCTTAGCTGTTATATATACACAGACAAAGTGATATAAAGCTTACTCACAAACACTAATCTGAGTGATGGATAATCGACGCCCATTCATTTTGATTTCAAGGAAGTGGGAGAAATCATTTGTTAAGCAAACATCCAGGCAGAGCCACTGTGGGAAGCCTGCTAAAGCTTGTAGCTCGGTACTGTATTCATCTCCCACACTATCGTGACTCTTCTCCACCATCAGTTTGTTCATTGTGAGAGAGAACTGTAGGCTTTGGGCTCTCACACATACTGTGGAAAAGACAATTTCATTACAAATTAAATGGTTGCATGAGAGCATTTACAGTAATATCACTAAGTGCATGACGTGGCTCATCATTAGATTTAGATTTAGACACCTGTTGCACGAGAGGCTGAAATTCTTTTTTTGTTTTACACAGGAAATAGCCACTTGTGTCTCCTCTCTAATCTCCTCATGCTTTTCAAGTTTTTTTGGAGCTTCATTTTGTTAGATGTTCCTGCCTTTTCTCCGTGTGTGCAGTTCCACTGAGGGAAGTATCGCATACGGCTTAGTGTATTGTCCTCTTGGAAATTCATTCCGTGCCTGTGGCAAATCATCATAACAATATCACAGCCATTCAAGTCATAATGTCATGACATTGACAAAGACAACAATACAGAAAAAAGTAACATGGCCAACCAAAAATGCAGGCCCAATGACGCTGAGCAAGACAATCTAGCAATGCAAACAGCTTAAACAAATACCCTGCTCCGTGCTCAGCAGTAACACAGACCAACTTCCACACACACATTGTACCATATTTCACAATTTTGTTTGTTTAGTGATATTATACAGGTGGGTTTGGAGAGAGTTAAGGTGCTCTAACTCAAGTGGAGTCCACATCAGAACTATAATGACAAGGACAGCGAATGATGGAAATACAAACAGGCAATCAAAATCGAGCTCATTAAATGCTTTTGCCATATTAGGCTGTAAAATATGTGTAAAGATGACCCCTATATTTTACCTGAGACATATCAAACTGTCCTTAAATGACTACTCTTGTGACAGAGTGTTGGATTCTACTAACTCCTCAATCTTTGAAGACTTTTGTGAAACCCATTTTGCTCTGGTTTTCTTTTTGTTTCTCAGCACAAGGTACAGCAGTAACAGGTCATCAAAATCCATTTTCGTGAGTCTCTGACACAGCTGGAGAATGTAACATGCGCTTAGCGCATTTGTTTAAAGAACACTATCTTTCATCAGTGCGGATGCTTGCATCGTTATCATTATCATCCTTGTTTGAATGGCCCCTATACAAAGACATGTCTACAAATTATTTTCATTAAAACGAGGAAGTGTACGTGACCAGGAATTGACTGTCCTTTTCCTGTGACTCAGAACCATCAGAACAGCATTGCACCATTTTGTTGATGAAGACTTTTTTGGCCATACTATTTGTGCAGTTTTACAGATGAGAGGAGGTACCACAAAGTCTCAGACCGAATGTTTCTATTACTGTCCTTTGAAATTATTATTTAGTGACATTGTTCTTCCCTCATGAGAATATTTATTGGTGTTGCTGGTGGGGTTATTAAGTAAAAAATGTAATAAAATAATTTTCTTCATGTTTACAAATTTCCAAGAGAGGTTTGTCTTAAAACTGTGTTGACACAAACCAACCAACAGATCAGTCCATCCACAACATCTTGTGCAATCTTCTTTGTTCAAAGCAACAATGGCTTTGTCACCAGAAAATTTAAGATTAAAAAACAACACTGGAGAGAAAGTGCTCCCCTGTGGGGCTTTTGTGTTAATAACGTCAGGGAAAAACACTGCATGCACTCCACCCATCTAATGATGCTAATGCTACATGATAATGCTTGGGCCTATAAAGATGATTGTAAACTTCCAACAGCATACTAAATAGCATCTTTTACCCCTCCTATACAAACTGTAATGGATCAAATGTCTTACAACTCAAAGAACTATTTACTATAATCCTTTCAAAGCTCTTCATTATAGCAAACAATCAATAATTAACAACTTCTTGTTATTATGTACTTGTCACATGGCCTACATGTGCTGTTTTCATTGAGTCATCTGACATTTGTAACAACGGGCTAAACACAGGACTGAGTTGTTGACCAAGAACTACATTGTTTCCTGCAGTCCTTCAACAATCTACTTCTTATTCAGCCACAACTGGCTGCTTTACCAGCGTACACTAGCTGTCATATAGGTTTATAGTCCAAATCCACTAATTAGGCTGGGATAGGAGTCAAAATATGGTAGATTTACCACATCATAACAGATAGGAGGCAAAGTGGCTGAGACAAGGTCTAGTACTGGGTGAAAACACTGTGGAATGAATGTGTCTACACCAACAGACATGAGCTGAATTCTTTGGTGCACTGGGGCGGTAACTTTTACCTAAGCTGAATGAGCAACTAGGGTCACGCTGCTGGGGAAGCTCATTATTAAAGACAATCTAGCACATCAATGTATTTACTTCGACTTCTATCAACGAAAAGGCAGGTTAAAAAACACTTCCTATATTGTTACATTATGCATCTTATCTTTTGCAAGAACATTAGGCATGTGAGAAAAAACTTAAAACACTCTGCGGTTCTGTGAGGCAATTAGATGGAATGATTTGAAGAGTTTCCACAAACCAAACCAAGCAATAACATCACTAATAATCTACAATATTAAGTCAATTAATTGACTATAAAACAAACTAATTTGGGCTATGAACACACCAAGCAATAAAATCAGTAATAAACAACAAAACCAAGCAATGGTTGAGCAACAACCAAACAAAACCGAGCGTTACTTCAGCAATAAGTGTTAACCACTTTCTACTGACCATCTGTGTTGTAACTGCTATAAGACAGCATATTCACACTGTATCTAACTAAGCACAAGCCTTACTAAAAAGCAAAGCTGCATATTGAAATTATTGTGAATCTGATAAGATACTAAACATTTAAAGTATAAAGGTATCTGTACTTATTTGGGCTTACCTCTCTTTGCTTGGTCTCTGGGCATTCAGAGTGCAGGGTGAGCGTTGCCCCCTCAATGTTGCGTGGCATTGGGGTGGAGCCTGGATTTATTGTGAACTGGATCTGGTCTGGAGAAATGGTATGGTGCACATAACCTTGTGACATGCCGTCAGCGTCAGTCATAAATGTAATTGAGCCCTCCTCCTCGTCTCCATCACCTTCCCCCTCTGTAAGGAAGGTGACCCCATCTTCATCCCCACCGCAGTGACCCTCCTCTTCACCCTCCTCATCCAGACGGATGGGGTCCCGCTCAATGAGCACTGTGGTGCGGTCGTACACCCGACCAGAGGACGACGAAGGCTCAGGGATCAGGTCATCGTCTTTGTCAAAGTGGATCTTGTCTTCTTCTTCTTCGTCATCCCTTCCCAAGGGATCCACTTCCACCTCAAAGTACATTGGCGCCTCTGTATGAGGGCCATTCTCACTCATGGTCCCTGGTGCCTCTCCTTCCTTGGCCAGGAGGACTGCACACTGACACGGTTAACTGTTACAGCCTGGGAAATGAGCACATTTATTTATTTAAGTTTAGTTGCATGATCACGTCAATTTCATAACTGAGAATTCAAAGAGTGTTACACAAGGTTTAATCCTAACCCTTTTAAAAGACATACAAATGTGATTTAAAAGCACATTTCCTAAATGAATTTCATAAAAGGATGTGCCGAACAGAAACATTTTTAAAAAGGACCATTGAGTAGGATTTAGTCTACTGTACTCTAACACAACATTATAATACATTTCATCCAATGAATCCTCCACACTGGACCTTTTAAGTCAAGACTGTTGGAGCCCATATCACGATTCAAGGGGAGATTGTTCCAGATATGTGATGTATTAAACCTGAATGCTGCTTCTCCATGTTTAGTTTGACTCTTGAACCCGCAAGCGAACCTGTCCCCAAATCATCTGAGAGGTTTGGACAGTCCCTACCATCGCAGCAAGTCTTACAATGGTAGTGAAACAGATGACTGATGGCTGACTGACTATCTGAAGGAGCTTAGCCTGGACATTTATCATAAAACCGTAACTTATATGTTCCCAACAAGAGCTGAATCTACAAGGCCTGTTCTGACAGCCAGGAACAATTACCAACTGGCGAGACAGCGCCATAAATATTACATGTGTGCGCTATATCAAGAGAGGGGCTTTGACGATACTAAACGCTGATGTAAATGTGTTCAACCACGTTACTCCTAGAGCCGACTTCCGTGTGTCACGCAAAAAGGTAAAATGACGCGGAAAGCTCGCTCGTAAGCCAGCGGTGGAGAGGACATGTTAGCCTTGTTTGGAGGAAACAACGAGATCTCGAACTTTCTGATTTCAATGACAGAAGTCACGAGACAGCGGCGGTTAAACTCAGCCGAGTTTACGTTCCACGCGGAATGATTTAAACTCGACTTAACCCCTCAGGCTAGCTTTTATTAAGAAATTAACGTCACGAAGAACGTCTAAAAAGATAACACACCCTCATCACAATACCAGTTAACTTTACCATATTCGACATGGCGAGCTAACGTTTACAAATCCAGCACGGTTTACAAACACAGTTGCCACATGAACACGCAGTAACTGTCAACTTTACCTTGTCTGTCTGACAGTGAAGTAGCACATAACTTACTTTATGTTCCGGTACCGTAGTAACGTTAGTAGTTAATCGCACACCGTTAGCAGGCTGTGACAGTCCGCTCGACCACCAACCTGACGTTCTTTCACAGTACATAACGTTACTGGTTACATCGTTACTAGCCTCAGAGACATGTCGCCAGCTGCCTGCTACAAATATCTGTCAAACATAACGTTTTTCCTCATCTTAAATAATACGTCTACTGGTATTCGCAACTCTTGAATCGACTGCGCAGTCAATAAAACAGTAGCAATTGTTGTCCTGCTAAATGAACGTAAGCTAGCTAGCTAGCTATACGCTAGCGAAGCCAACTATCACTCATTTCTCTACACATGATAGCTTTGCTAGCTAGCAGCGATTTAGCTCACAGCTCGTAAGCTAAGCTAGGGGGGTAGCTAGTAACATTAGCCTGTTTACTGTCGGCAATTGACATAACCTATCCTCCCTGCAAGGATAACACGTTTCATGTTACCCAGTGAGAAACGGTCATGCAAACGCCAAAACTCGTCGACTAAACTGACATGACAATAAAGTATATTTACCTGTGATAAATTTTAAGCCTTATTCCTATGCTCTGGATGTTTAGCACTTTCTTTCTATCCCCTCCCTACACAACGTCACAGACTCACAGCTATTCGTGATGAATTATGGGAAATCAAATATCATACCTAATGTTGCATCAAAACATTACTTTGTTTTTTTTTTACTCCAAAAGATGCAATTTTGACGTTTTATGTGGCAATTGATGTCCAATAATCTGAATGCAGGGAATGGAACTTTCTCTCTCTGACACACACAATATGAGAAACCTACACATATTTATTTATTCTTATTTACTTGTGACTAGCAACGTGGGCTGATAATGAAATCAATAGTGACACACAAATGTTTCTAATAGTTTTATATAGAAAAACAACATGATGTTGAGATCAGAAACATTAAAATACATTTTTTTAAATAAAATATACATTAAAAATTGTTATCTCTACAGATGCTCAATGACATACAATAAACTTTGTGCATCAACAACTTAATATCAGATTAAGAACGGTCACTTACAGTCATTATACTCTGTATCTATACAAAGAGCCATCTAAAAAATATAACAAATCATTACAATTTATTTCAAATACTGGACTGTACAGTTTTTAGTGTTCAGCTTCAGTCCTCCATCTAAGTGGACCCTTGAGTCAGGAAGTGCTGAAAGAACTCCTGAGTCTTCCGCTTTTCTGCAAGATCCTGCTTTGTTGGTGACCTCAGGAGCAAGGAGGCAAAAATGGTGGCTGTGCAGAAAGAAAATTAATTATTTATATTGCAAAGTATAACAAAGGGTTCTTTTTCTTTTTTGTATTATTGTACTTTCTGTATTAGCAGAATTCTTCTTTTTATGCTTAAACAAATGTGATGGAGAAGATGATAAGAGACTCAATAAGTTAAAATTGTAAAATTATTATAATATTTGGATATCACTACAGTTCCTTTAGTTAACTACATTCATATGTTCTCTTTTAGAAAAACTGCCAGTTTTAGAAAAGTTAATACATGCAAACAGTCCATTAACATAACTAGGGATGCAACTTTTTTGCATTTCTTTAATCGATAGTCAGATGCCTTAACAATCAATTATCTGTTAATCATAAATAATATATCGAATATGTTGGATGTTTTTAGCAGTAGAAAATGGTTTCAACCCTGACATGACCTATGTTTTTAATGTTAAATCAGAGTAGGCTACATTTAGAGTTAGAAGAACAGATAATGTAAACACCAAGTTACCTGATTGAAAATATTAACAAAAAATAAATAAAAAGAGAAGGAAAGTTCTGAAGAGCTGTGAATGCCGACAGCGGGCATTACTGGCTGTAACACAACTCAATAACACACAATTATGAAAACTGGCCCAACAAAATCCAACCTTCATTGATTCTACTAAATGGCTGAAATGCCATAATATCCATTTGTATAGAATGTATTCACTTGTATTTTAATGAAAGATACTTGTAGATGTATTTGTTCCCATCTCTAATAGTTGATTGATACATACATACATTTTTAGTCAGTTCAATTCTTAATGCAATCAATCGATTAATCAATAACATCCCTAAACAGAACAGAATAATAAACATTCTTAATTCATTTTTATTTTCCATTGGTTTATTCGTTTGTTACTCTTCACTTACTCAACAACCTTAAAAAAACAACACATTTACAATAGAAAGACACTTTAATGCAACCTGCTTCCTTTGCTTACCCAAGATGTTGACATCTAACCGGTTAACAGCAGAATTCTTCAATAGCTCACGGAGAAAGGCAGCTAAATAGTTGAACACATTTTGATGGCACTGAGGTAGCATGGATATTGTCTGAAGAGAAAAATAAATGAACATTAATAAATAATACATCTAGGAACAGAATAATGGTGATCATTGATTAACTGTGGGCTGTCTCACTCACTTTCTCACACTGACTGGCATTGGAGCAGCTTTCGAGGCACTGTTGGTAAAAGGAGAAGGGAACCACAGGCTCTGGGAGGGCATCTAGGAATAGAAGCAAGGCTTCTGCCACTGAGTGGTTACTACCCGCTGCAGGTCAATACAGAGTCAAGGACATAATTCCTCAGCAGAATCTGCATGTTTTGAAATGTAGTAGGTGCAAAAAATTGAATCAAATGGTGTTTTATTCCAGGATTCATTCAAGGGGGTATGTTCAGACCTATTTATAGATTTGACAGATGTATAGTACAGCCGTTAGAAAGTGACATTGTTGTTTTCTTGACTCAGCATTTCAGCATACTGTATCTGAAATGAAAAAAATACTAAAATGGCAAAGTGCTGACTTTCAGCTCTGTTTATATCCACACCGACTGAACAGCGTCACAAATGTACCTGTTTATGTCTCCTAAGGGTGTCATAGTGTCAAAACAAAAAAAAATCGGTTTGGATTACGCTTCTTTCCCTTTTAAAATATTACATAAAGATACACAATACATTTTTAACCGATGATGATAATGATAGTAATGGTTTGAAAGGATACGGAGAGAATCTGGCATGCCAGTGTCAAGGCAATCTCTTATATCTGCAAATTCACTCCGAAGCCCAGGTTGCTGAAATATGTCTTCCTGCAAAAAGAGGACAATAAGTGTTAAATATTTGTGTTCGTAATAACACATTTATTAAACAAAGGAGCAAATTACAAACAGGTTGACCTGAGCTCTTGCTCTTTTGGTTTGAGGCGCAGTGCAACTGCAATTGGCTTTTATTGAATTAAAATTAAATATTTAAAAGGCACAATCCTCTGTTTAAATTACCTGGATTAAGGCTTTTAAAAATGAAGATTAATTACCTCCACCAAATCACCAAATCAATGCAGTGGCTCTGCAACGCTACTTGTCTGTCTCTACTTTCCTTATTTTCTGTTGCATGCAGAAATATCCTTTCTTCTTCTTTTTTTAAGAAAAAATAAAACATTTAGGAGGAAGGCAAAACCCGGCCAAAAGGCAAACAACTGACCTGTTTGATTGCATTGCGAAACAAGTGATCCACCATCATCCAGAGTTCTTTAGGAATGTCTAGAGGCTTTTCAGTGTTTGCTGCATTCTCCTTTACTGACATCTCCACCTGATGTCCAGAACGAACAGAGCAAAGAGAAGCAGTTAAGTCAAAATGGATTCTGTTTTACCCCAAATCTGCAAAGCTATAAAAAAAAAAAAAAAAACGACTATGCTGTGTTTTATGGAGACAACCCTGAACAGAGAAGAGGCATTTCAAGGACACCGCCCCTGCTCTGCACATGGGAGCACTCACCAGTTTGCGGAGGGTCTCTTGTGGCATGTCCTGGATGGGTTCCCTCATGTGACACAATGAATGGATGGAGGTGCCATAGCAGCTGGGCAGGTAGTTCCCTGTCACAGGGATGAAGTAGTCCTTGCCACGCTCCAGGTGCAGCACAAGGATATCTTCGATCTGCTCCTTGCCAGAGTTGAGATCAGGTGCTGTTGAGCGGTTCACAAAAACCTCAAGCTCAATCTCCACAGAACCACCTAGATGATAAGAGATGCACATCACATGTAAGGGCAGGGCTGAACTGTCAGGATTCAGTTAGTAGTGCTGTTGGGATTTGGAAAACCCAAAGAACATCCTAATTTGGGACAAAATTTAATGTTGCCTGACACAAAGACTGCCTCTGTACGTCAATATCAAAGAGAGATCTGGCCTCATGGCTCATGGTGTACTTAACAATTTGTAAAACCTAAAAGACATGACAATGATGTTTGATTAAAAATCAAATCCGTGACTCCAGGATGAAACTCCTGACTTTCTGTGCTACTCACCCTGAGCAATAAAGCCTTTGGGGGGGTTGGCTGTGAGCCAGGGCTTGCAGTACGTGGACTCATTCGGCTTCTGGATAAACTCAAACTGACACGGGACCTGCCCGTCATTGAAGAGGCTCAATGTCGCTGCCTGGTGCTGCATGTATTTCACGTCTTTAAAGTGGAACTGAAAGAGAAGAGAGGTAGCCATGAGGAAAGATGTAAAAAACCAAAACTATTCTACTTCTTGTAAATACATCCTTTAAATATCTACATTAGGCTCACAGTCTGCGATCAATACATACGGCCTCATTAGTAATGGTTTACTTACTGAATTCATCAAAAGGAACATAATGAGAAGGAACTTTGTTGTACCATCACCATTTATTGTCTATCAGAGAGGTATTACAGCTTCCATTACATTGTAATATGACTAAGTGTAAGAGGAATCTTTACCTCTTGCTTGGCCAAGGTTACCGATGGAATACACTCGTTCTCCATTTTGTCTATATTGCGTACAATCTCTTCAAACGTCTTCTTATAGGCTTCAGTGTTGATTCTCTTTATCTGTAGGAACAGATGAGAAAAATGACAATGCAGCATATATTTGTGTGTTACATGAACCATAAATAATACAGCAATAGATATGTAATATGGCCTTTGCAAAAAGTTAGAGCCTGTTGATGGGAAGGGAGTGAAAAAGTTGAATCTCAATGTGCTGTTCATTGATTCAAGTTCTCTTCTCCCTCCCCTATTTGTCAAAAGTTTGCATTAGTTTCAAAAAGAGGACCACTGAATCGAACAACAAGAAACTGTATGAAAGATATTTAAGATGAGACCGGTGAAAAAAAAAAAAAAAAAAAAGCAGAATCGCTTACCCCAGCGACGAGCAGGGAACTGACTGGTTTGTGGTCACTTGTCTTCAGAGCCATGTGACTCTGATAATGCTGTTGCTTGATGTTCTTCCCTCTCCACAGGATACGGTCACACCACGCAGGCACACGACATTTTTCACTAAAAGGAGAAGGGAGAACAGATGTTAATGCTCAAGCATGTTTATCATTACATTGTTTAGTTTCAAAATAAATAAAGACCAAAATTAGATCTGTTTTTACAGTGTACTTGTACGGCATGATCTCTGCTGGGAAGTTCTCTTAGCAGGAGGTGAAAGAGCAGAAAATACCACACAACACTGCTCCTGCAATTTAGGGCCACATTAACTGTGAGGCGTGTTTATTGATAACTTTAATTAACAGCGTTAAACTGGACGGCTGGAGTGATTTATTAGGGCTACTAGTGCAAATTAAATGCTGTAGTTTCCTGATTCAATCCTGCTCTCTCTCAAGTTGTTTTAAAGTACAACATATACAAGAATCGTATCTTTAAAAATCAACTCCTTACTAAAAAAGTTATATCCTGCTTTCCGCTGTTTACTGTCAGGCGTTCATATGAGGTTACCTTGTATCCCACAAGTCGGAGCCAGTGTCATATTTGTAGGTGGGCTGGAAATCAATCTCTCCCTCCACAAAGCCGACAAAGACAGCCTCCTCATCGATCTGCCGCTTGAGCTGAGGAACATATGCAGCTGTTAAGTATAACCACTCATAAACATGAATGATGACTAAAGGCCATTTATCCAGCAGGGTCAAGATATTACCTGATCATAACTGTGCAGTGTTTCAAATTCCTTCTTGCTGATTAGCTCCTTCACATTGTCAGCATCAAGATCACTTATCCTGTAGTTGAGGTCCCCAATCCACAGAATTACACTAAAGGAAGAGAAACATGGAAACGACTTGCATATGTATGAATTATCACCACAGTTATTCAGCCAATGCAAAACATAACACTTTAAAATCCAATCCGTTAATTATTTCCTTTAATTCTAAAGACACCACTTGATACATATGTCACTGTAACAACACAATATTTTATAGGTTTCTTACTCGTGCTTCATGATCGTAAGTGGAGGCTGGGTAAAGTCAAGCGGCCGAAACTGGAGGCGACTGCAAATGTCCTTGTAGTCTTGATTACGTCTCTCATATTCTTCAATGTGGGCAGCTAGGTGAGAGTTGACCACGCAGATATCAGAGTTGTGGAAGCGAAAACGGATTGCCACAGCGCCCTTGTTTCCCTGCGAGTCAATGAGCGATTGACAGAGAGAAAGAAAGAGAGAAAGAAAGAGAGAAAGAAAGAGAGAAAGAAAGAGTGAAATTCAGTCAAAATTATATAAGCAACACAACTGAAAATTCCTGCCGAAATATGAAGGACAAAAAGTTTATGAAGTACGCAGCTATATACTCCTTTGCTTGACAGTAATCCGATATTATGCAGCACTTTGATACTTGGCATGTTTCAGATGGCTCTTGGTGCAGATCATAAACCAGTCTCTCATTACTGGAGGAAAAGGATGGAGCAACCTCACAAAAGCCCCCACTGGTCACCAGCCAGCCATCTGTTTGACAGTGCAGGGACTGCTAAGTAAGCATGGCCGCATACGAGACAAAAATAACATATTCAGCAACGGTGCATGACAAGTGAAGCTTGAGCTGCTGGATTTAATGCTTCATGGAAGAATGAGTTTTAAAGTGAAATGCAATCCAAAGGAGGAAGGCATTTCATCATCACAGCAAAACCTTTTGTGCATAAGGGCTCTATATATTGCGATTTTGACAGCCTGCAGTTGTTATCTAATGAAACAACATTGTCATTGTGGTAGCCTAAATTTGTATTTTTCTGATTTCAGCATTTGATTATCTAATTAGATACTTACTCAACACTTGACTGTGTGATAATGAACCTATTTCAGTACAAAGGCAATGGAAGGTCTTAAATGTAAAGCCAAAGAAAATGCCATTTTGAAAAGCAGAGTCAATAAAATGTATTTACAAAGTTTTGTTTAGTTGTTTAATTTTAATTTTTGGCACCTTTTGCCTGAAAGTTGGTTTGAAACTCGACAAAATGAGACTGACATAAAAGATATTGAAAAAGTAACAGTTGTTGGTGGATTCACGGCTCTTCAGCTGCCTGGTCGGTACTACTACTGCGCAACTTTAAACAAGGATGTGAAAGAAACAAGATGTCTCACTCAATAGCAACTTCCGTTATCAAATCTGGAAAAAATCATATGTCTAATTCAGAATTGCATTGATTGACTGATGTTGATTTAGAATTGTTGAATGACATTTTAAGGTCTTCTGGATGTAGTCTGATGAGGTAGATGATCTGCTGCTTTCTGCTGTTCCCTCATTCTTGATGACAAACGTAACACCCAGGTTTAAAAAATTCTGCATATACATACTAAATTTGAGGTGTAAAATTGGTAACAACATCTTTATACACCAGCAGCAAACCCACATGAGGACCAGTGAGTGAAAGAATAAGGCCTTTAGAATCAGTTCTTACCATCCTTCCCATGATGCCAGTGCCCACAGTCTCAGCCTCCACATCGGAGATGAACTCTGCGTGTTCCTTCTTCACATAGAAGATAAGCATGATGCCCACCAGACGCACCAGCTTCACCTGTAGCAGAAGATGAGTAGACTATAATTTTAGACAGGAAAGGGACAATGTACATTCAAAGTAGTGGAATGTGAGAATTTGCTGTGCATTTTAACTAAAGTATAAAAGCAGTTTTTGCTGTTTATATCAGCATCTGACTGCTTTTCAAGTGTAACCACAAAAAACGACTTTATTTGAAGTTGTAATTTATGATTTGACATAAGGTCAAAGGTCAAAATACTGTTAAATAGGGTTTCTCATTTTTTAGGTGATTTCTCCCCATTGCTGCAGTGAAAAGTAACCAAATGTGTACCTGTGACAGATTAAGGCATTGGGAACAAGATGCAGAGACAATGATGAACTGAACTATGAAGAAATTGATTTGACATAAGGTCAAAGGTCAGATACTGTATACTGAGTTTATTCATTTTTTAGGTGATTTTACCTGTGATAGAGGTAAAATCACTCTAAATTCCGTCTCACTCCTAGTCTCATTTCAAGGAAAACAGAAGAAAGATATACATCCCAGGATGTGAAGCAGTTGTGCATGAGAGAAAGCAAGGCACTTTCATAAGACTCCCTAACTCTATATAAACCAACATTCAAATATGAAGGGATGACATTTATTTTTCAGCCTGCTGAGCTTTACAGTGTCAAATACAGAGCAGCCAAGTGTGCTTTAGCAAGAACATCCACTGTGGAAGAAATGACACGTCATCATATCGGCTCCGTGACTTACAGACATCCTGTAAGCCCCAAGATGACTAGAAGAAAACAGCCTAGCCAAGAAAAGGGGAAGCTAATAAGCTGCAGTCAGCAGTCTGAGAAAAGGGAAGTGGTTGAAAGCGAATGAGAGGAAAGAAAAAGAGAAAGACCAAAAATACATGGACTGACTAAGCTCATCAAATAGGAGCATAATAACTATTCCTTAGGATTATCCAGTGTTATAATTCATGTGATGTGATGATGTGGCCAAAACTAAATACGATACCAGGCTCCAGTCGAAAAAAGAGCTAAACAAGCCTTGCACACATTGCAGTTAAATTAATAGGTCCAGTACAAGCATCATCAAGCCGTTAAGAGCTGTAGTAAAACAAGATAAACAAGGTTGCATGAAAAAAAGAGACTTTCTTACTAAGGCATACTTGGCATCTGGATGCAAGGCCTCAGTCACAGCCTTTGTCCACTCCATCTCTTTAGGGGTGTCATTGAAGAAGAAAGCCTCTTTGCTGAGGTCAAGCTCCTGAAAACTGTCAAGAAGGACAAACGGAAG
Organism: Sparus aurata; assembly: GCF_900880675.1. NCBI lineage: Eukaryota > Metazoa > Chordata > Actinopteri > Spariformes > Sparidae > Sparus > Sparus aurata. The sequence continues at coordinate 26,865,313 of NC_044203.1, forward strand.
AGAGTTTGACGCCCATGTCGAGCTTCCACACTGTGCTTTCATGTATTCTCAAAACTTTCTCACTCCTCAACACCAAAGTAGTAAACTAAAATGTAGGCAGGATCAGTGGACTCAGTGGCCATGTTCTTTTACGTGAAGCAAGATCAATTTTGCATACATCGGTCAGAGGCTGGAGCAAAATATGCCTGTCTTTGTAATGGGATTAAGCAAGAGAACTGCATGGCTATTCCTCCAGCAGGGTGAATTTGACTTACCCCACGCAGTACATGTCAGGAGGGTTGGGAGTGTGGCTCAGCCAAGGACTGAGGCTTTCCTTCGGTGGCTGTCCGTTGACATTGTATGTGCCAAGGAAAAAGCTGAAACAGAATGGGGAGTGAAGAGAATTAGGCACAAGGGAGATGAATACAATGACAGTTTGTTTAAACATGTGCTAACAATTTTGAGTTAATCCTGTTGATCGTGTGGGTCTCGTCTTTTAAAAAATGCTCAGTTCACACCAAGGGAGATTAAAATGGTGAAACAATGACCTCAGTCTACATTAAACTGAAGCCTTGCTGCTTTACTGCCAAACTCACCAGCTCATGTCTGGAGATTTTGGAGGCTATATGAGCATTGTTAGCCATGTTCCTATTAATTCAAGGGGCCGTTCTAATCAAAAGATCTTGTCAGGTGGTTGTATAGCTTCAAGAACCCCCTCGGACTACACCTTTAGCTTATTCAGCTTGAGCTGGGAACGCGAAGCACCAAGGGAGTCTTGCTTGCATCTTTTATTCAGCCTGTTTAAGGTGGGCCTGTTTAACAAGTATTCTGCCTCGCCATTCATTCTCTAAGGTACAGACTCATTGTTCCTCTGCTGCTGTTACAGAGGCAGAGAAACAGCGATGAATGAGCATCAGTTAAAAGAGTAAGGCAACAAGGCTACATGATGGGATGGGGGTGTGACGGTTTGACGGCATGTTATGTGTACAACACATTAAAAAGCAGCTGGCAGCAGTCAGCAGCTAACTCAAAAGAAGAAGAACATCAACCAAAAATGTCTGAAAAATGAGGGGACAATGTGAGGTCTGGGCGCTACGTTCCCTCCGTGCAGAGGACGAAATCATCCGCCATCTATACCAGGGGCGGTAACTGACTGTTCGTGCCATGTTATGCCATTGTTTAGAAAGTGCTGCCAGGCGCTTATGTAAAACATCAGACTAGACGCTGTCGGTGTTGTGTTACATGTCCCATCCTTTTGCTTTCCAAAAACAGTTCTCATACTCATACTCAGAAAGCTTTTCAGGCTGCCTTTGGGTACAGCTGTTCATTACAACTTTGGATTTTCAATGTGGTCGGGTATTCCCTTGCCCCTTTACACACACACACACACACACACACACACACACACACACACACACACACACACACACACACACACAGTTAAAAAGCTGAGAGACAATAGAGAATACAAAAGGAGTCATCTGTTGAATACTGGCACTTAAGTGCCTTGCTGAAGGGCACCTCGATTGTGAGGAATGGTGAGAAGGCCAAGCGCTTGTCATTTTCATCCCAACTGAGATTTATTCTACAGCTTCCTTTCATTCAATAGCCCTTTTCTCTGACCTTCAGGCAGCTGCTGCTCCGCTCACGCTGCTGGACAGCCGCAGCACGGAGCTCTTTATTTTGTGCTGACTGTCATCGCACTGTACAATGCTTTCTACCCCAATGGCTCTACCCTCACCTACCTAGAAAGATGCTGAAGCTGTCTTTACACAAAAACTACTGCGTCTATGAGCTTTTTTCTGAATCTGCACGTCAGCATATGTATTGAGTGCATTCTATGCATTTTTTGAAATATGAGATGAAAGCAGGCAATGCACATGTGTTTAAGCACAATGTAAGCTTGTATGTCTATCTGCTGTATCACATAAACTATTGTAGCTTATAAACCAGACAGCACATCCTACAATTTGAAGTAATTTACAAATGTATGTTCAAAAATATTCACTAGGTAATTAAAAACAATCCTTCTCCCATTCCCGTTATTTCTAGATTTGTTTTAATTCTTTGCTATGTTGGGTGTAAATATTAAGGCACAGATCTAACAGCAGGAGGCAGTGTAGTTCAGAGCTAAATCGTGACGCTGACTTCAGCAAAAGCTTATTTTTAAACCCTCAAAACAACCTCAATAAAAGATGTCTAGACCTCTACAGGGATATTAATTTCTGCAATAAATAAGAAATGAGATGGAGAGCAACAAAGTGAGCTCCAGTATGTTAATGCTGGTGCTCTTCTTGACAGCGTCTGAGACAGTGGGGCTTAATTTAGCAAATAGCTAAGCCCACACAAATACAATACCAAAGATGTTGACTCATTTTTTTTACATGACACTTCTAGGAATCAAACTGTGCTCACAGTAACACTGTCGGCCCATACTGTTACTTCCCTTCCAACAACGTTTTAGACACTATTTTAGATTCTGAACAGCTCACCATGACTGCATGGTGTGAAAATAACCTGGGGAGCATACCACACTCCTCCTCTAGATAAAATAGTATATGGAAGCACCTATAGCCTCACAAGTGTAAAAGCATTAATGACAGCAAAGAAGGAAAAATGTGTCTTTCCACAATGACAGTTAGGTGCCTAGTTCCACATCCTGCCACATATATATATTTTCAAAACAGATTCAAAACGGACACAACAAGCGCAAAAGAAAAACATACCTGAAGTCCTCCAGGTAAGTGTAAAGGTCCTCATTCTTCAGCAGCTCACACCTGATAAGGTTGTCGCGCAGGCCGAACTGCGGCATGGCCAGTATCTGAGCTTTGTTAGACGGGGTGTGGCTGGAGGAGCGCACCAGGTCATCCCGGTCCTCTCGACTGGAAATGCCCTGACTGAACACCAGGAGAAGAGAAGTAACAGTTAGGTGTGGGAGGGAGTGGAGACAGACCAAGATAGAAACAAGGTCATTTTGTCACACTGGTGTGATCTCAGAGGGAATAGATTTTCATCGCCAGGCTGTTTCGATTTTTCTATTCGAGTAGCTTTCTACATTTTGCCAGGTCACATTCAGGATACTCCAGTTTAACTGCATCATCCTCTCCTTAAAGCGAGAGAAATAAGATTATGGCATAACCGATGCATTACACTCTGCACCAGGAGTGAAGCCTAATGTACAGTAGATCACTAAAGTGACCCAGGCTATGCAAAGAAGCTCTATTTCAATGCCGTCAATATGGAATGCGGCTAACAGGAGAGGAAGAAATGTAATATGTCTGGACCCTGTAGTCTTCCAGGAATATACTGTAACTAAACTCCATCTTGGGGTATAGGCTTCATTCTAAGAGTGGCAGCAGTGGCTTCTAGGTTAAACAACTGGATGGAACAACTTCACAATTTATGCCTGAACAGCTTTTTAATACATTAAAAACTCATCACTAAGCTGTTGTGAAACTTGTGGGGGAAAGTAGGGCTAGGTAACTTATAACATTTTATGTTCAATTATGATTTCGGCTTCCAACGATTATAAAAAACTTTGGTGCAGCATTCCCTTTACACCGTGATGCTCTCGTTTTGTCTTGTGTTACAGCAGCATACCTCTTCCGTCCTACATTGTGGCACATTTACCTCAGCTCACTGCAGTCTAGTGGCTCACTTTTTATTTGCAAAAACACTGTCAAGCCAGCCGCTGCTTGGATTTTGATGTGCATCATTTATATCTCATTCATACATATTCTATATATAATATTATTGTAATATAATCCAAAGACATTTTTGTTTTGTTTTTCAGTTGAAATATCTTTAAAGTTCAATACATGCGTGATATTTATAAAGTCAATGAGTAATCATGTTAAACAATTGGGATCTCAGTGTTGACAAAAATAACTGTGATTATGATATTTGCCATAACCAAGCAGCCGTAGAGGAAAGTACTCAAATCACTGCGATACTGCTTTCGTATCACTCGTACTTTAGATGCTAGCTACATAGTACGTGGTTTAGACTTTACTCGGCTTCATCCTCAAAAGGTAACCTGTGAAGTTTTTGATCTCATTTTGTGTTGTGTTCTTGTGCACCTGCATAAGCATGCAATGTCCATTCCTGCCAATTTTTTCAAACTATTCCACTGGGCAAGAAACACAGCACTGCGTGAACAAAAGGCAGGGAAGAAGAACATAGCTAGCAAGTCAACATGGATATAAACAATCCAGGTTATCAAAAATGTTAAGCCTCAAACAACACATAATGGTGAGTAGCACCGAAACAAAAATGCTGTTTGTTAAGAAGCAAACCCCACAAGACAACTTTGAGTAACACTACTTCCACTTTGGTAGTATTACTGGACATTTAATGTGAATGAATAAAAAGCTTTACCTCTCTGGGCTTGAAGGTAGTCTGGACTTCTGAGTGCCACTGTTAGAACCTTTCTCCCTTTCTGAAGTTCCCTTTTTGTCCGAGGATTTCTCTGTTAGGGACGAGAAGGAGGAGAGAAAAGGAAGATTGTTTAAGTATTTGTTTAGTTTGCATGTTCAAAGTAATAAAACACATACCATAAATGCTAATGTACAGTTCTGCACCTTGTTTATCAAAACTGCCTGCAGCTTGAAGCACAACCCTATATCTTGTTTATGCAAGATAAGATGACTTATCACTGTGACTTGCTGTAGACCTACTCATTAACATTACCTGAAACTCTGCCCTCGGACAACTCGCTCTAATAAAAACAAACCACCCCAAGGCAAACCCATATTTCACCTTTAATAACTGATATGGACATTAACTTAAAGCCAATTGTGTCTTAAAATAAACACAAACACTCACAATAACACAAAAGTCAATCACAAAATTGCAGAGTCAGGGCTGAGTTGTTGCGCTCAATCGACTGAGGCAGTCTTTCTCAGTCAGTTACAGCTATTGCATCCTAAGTAGCTGGATTTAATGGGTGAGTGTGGAGTATGAGACAGCATGGCCCCTGTCCCCTGCAGCTTGGCAAGGAGCGCAGCTGGCTCCTCTCAAAGGGGAAATCAGGTTCTTTGAGCTGGAAATTTAACTTGACAAAATTGTGGCCGTGCACAAGACCAACAGCACATCCCCCAAGAAAACCTAATATGCGACCATGTTCTTAAATTGTATTTAATCCGTAAAGGAGAGGTCATGTTAATACAAAAATAAGAATAAAGAGAGCGTACACAATACAAGGTTTAGACCAGTGTGGGCTGCAGTCCAAAATTAAAAACATGCCACACACTGGCCATCTTGCCATCATCATGGTGGTGCTCAAGGCTGTTTTTAGTTTCCTTTCACAGACACAACACTTCAAATTCAAGTTTATGTATCAACAAACTGAGGCTGCAATTAAAGATTATATCCACTGTTGATTAATCTGTCATTTATTTTCTCAATAATTGTAGAACCACCGTTGAAAATGAAAATCTTTTGACAGCCTCAAATGTCTTGTTTTGTCGAAAGCCCAAAGATATTCAGTTTACTGACATAGAGGTATAAAAATTCCCTGCAAATTACTCAAGTGGGCTGGTGGTTAACTGACAACTAATTGATTGATTAGTGTAGCTCTAGAACTAAGGATTAGCGGATTTTGTAGATACAATGTTTAAAGAAAAAGATGTACAGCCCAAAACGTTTGGTTAATAAAGCATAATGTACTAGAGAGGAGTTGAAGGAAAATAAAACTTTTTTTAAGAACATGACCTCCACTTCCAAACTGAAAGCCCATTTGTTTTTTAAAGCTGATTCACAACCTGTAATACACTTGTTCATAGGTCTATGTGTGTGCGGCATGCATTGTGAGGAACATGTGTCTTTAGTTCATTGACATTTAGTGACTGGACATAGATATCTGCTGTACAAACTAATCTAATTTGTGCCACAAGGGTACAATTTTTGTCACAGCTATGCCTCAAGCAGCACCAAAGTGTGAGTCAGTGATGACAAAAACTAAAATTTTCACCTCTCATTTTGTAAAAACTGGAAAAGTCAACTACCATATAGCAAATTTCTTTCCTTCAAAAGCAGTGACACTGTCATTTCTGTGAACAGAAGGGAAAAAGGAGATGGCCTTTTGTTTGACTGAGAAAACTGTCAGCAAACTGAAACACTTTTGAGAGAAAATTTCAGACGGCACTGAAAACCCCCACATGTAACCGTCCAACTGACTCACGAGTCAAGACGAAAAAGCGTTCACTCTGAACCAATTTGTATAACGGGTCAATAAAAAGTGATATATAAAACACAAGATAATAGAGGAGTCCTACATGTTGTCAATGAAACACTGAATCTGGTAAAAAGCAATAATTATTGTGCCACATTTGCGATTTTTGTTGTAAAAAATAACTTGAGCTTGCAAAAAATATTCAAACAACTCCTGAAGCTTGATTTGAACACACAAATGGTAGTCATTATCAGAAAATAACTTATGTACAGTCTCAGATGAATAGCACTGACAGTGCAGTTTGTGGTGTCATTAAAAAAAAAGGAAACGTGTGAAAACGTTGCGCCCTGTTGAAGACAACCACAAGATAAGTCTTGCTGAAAAAATATGTCGCATTGCTTTTTTCATCTTAAAGATGAATGATAAACATAATACTTTCCTTACGTTCATAACTAAACTTAACCAATACTGTTTTAATGCCCCATTACTTGAAGGAGAGCCTGATCGTATGAGGGTCCTTTGTGTGAGAAGCTCAGTTATTGTATTACATTGCATATTTCACATTCGTGCTTTAGTATTCTTGAACAGCTAATGAGCTTAACTAAACTTTGAAACCACTGTGCAGGGCATGAAGTCTGACTAAAAGTGATTTCACAGACCCAGTCATTTCTATCTACGATCAGCAGCAAATGTCAAGTTGTTATATCGAGCCTCTGACTCTTCCGAATTAAAACTGTCATAGCTTTAAACCACATCTGCACAAAGGTCAGCATTGCACAACTTCCCTTCCTGATCTGAATCTACAGGTAATAAAACTGCAGAGGAACCATTTTAGTGAATTAACTTTACTCCCAACTAAAGTTCTACCTCTTTTTTGAAAAAAGGTCCCTATCACCTTGGCAACGAATGACAGCAGTAGTTTTTCTCACAAGTGGAGACAGTAAAAGCACCTTGATCTCATTGAGAGGAGGCCAGAGGAAAGTTTACAGGCAACTGATTTAAAAGCTAACAGGCTAAGCTAAGAGGATAAGCCAACAAGTGAAAGTCTCAGACTGAAAACAACCTGAGAATAAAGAGGCACAATTGCCCAAGAAGCAGGACAAAGGCAGTGTCTCAATGACTGACACAATTCACTGTCACTAAAAAACACGTTATTGCCACACCAACCACAGCAGGTGTGTCATTTTCTGTCACATACAGTAGCGACCAGAAACATCACAAACATTAATTAGCCTGGACTTATGGTCAGCAGTTCATACAGTACCAACCGTCTAATGAGCTAACAATCACTTTAGCTTGATATCAAAGCAGCAGCAGACAATATTAATAACACCACAAAGATTTCAAACTATAAATTATTCCGCCCTTTATGCGAAAAAAAACCGGCCCTCGAGCTAATCTGGCTACAGTTAGCTTCTTTGGAATAACACCAACTACTACTGTCCGCGCTAGAGTTAGCAACGAAAGCTACCTAATAAGGACAGACCGAGTGCTACAAAGTGAGGCAATGGCGTCTCTCCTCTCAACCGCCTCGGACATCGACAAATGTAGGAATGTTGTTCATACCAGAGTCTCTCATCACCCTAGACATCTCCCTGCACCGCTCCCACGCATTCTGTGCAGAAGAGCAATGTCCAGTGTGTTTGAGACGTGCCCATGCTAACGCCGTAGTAGGCGGAGTTTAGCTCCCCTCCCCTGCTGCAGAGACAGGAGGCTGAGCCAACACACACCCGTCCACTGGTGCACAGAAACACAGCCGGAAGTGCTTTACTGCACAGCAGCACTGTGAGGAAGTGAGTCTCCTGCACTCCAAGAAGCACATCAATTCTGCAAATAGCCTTTGTGTTTATACAAGTGTGTGACTTTAGGGGGAAAAAAAGTCCATGGCAATGTGTCATGTAGTTAAACACTGTGAAAAGCAACTACTGATAAACAAAAAAATGTTTGTATATGAAGATTAGATTTTTGTTTGCTCTTTTGCATCTGCGCAATTTTCACATGATATGTTTTATTACATGCATATCAAATAAACTGTATGGTTCTAACCGAGCGTGCAGAAGCATAATGTTGCATGAAATCAATGTGAAATGGCACATTAGCATGTAAGGCAAATTACACAAGGCGTACAAATTGTGTGTGTCACAGCATAACTCATGTCATAACTGATCTTACTGCAGTTTTTTTTTTTTAATATATGTATGTATATTGTATTAATTACTTGTAGAAACTCTACTTTTAAAGCCCTGACTGTTTAGCTCCCTTATAAGTTTAATCATTAACTCACTTATTCGCCTAATCAACTACTTATTTTTTTAAGAAGGGCCAGGTCAAGTGTTAAGTGTAAAGGAGAGAGGCTTTTACATTCCCTATATGTCAGACATATATAAGAATAAAGAGAGTGTACATAAACAAGGTTTAGACCAGTATGGGCTTCAGTCCAAAATTAAAGTGCATTAAATCAAACAATGCACTTTTTTATTGGTTATTGTTTTATTTTGAAAAAGTATAGACTCTTGAAAGAAGGCCATCAGATTGATTTCCTTTAATGGCTTGGGTTAAATCTTTTTTGATGAAACGGAGTATGTTTTTTTCTTGGCAACAGACACAACTAATGAATTGCTTAATTAGCATACTCACAAAATGATCAAAGGGCTACATTAGGTTCACGGCCGCCAGTTGAATAGCACTGTCTGCACCGGTAGCCTCTCAGGCTTGGCAACCAAATGCTGTCCATAGTCCAGGCTAAAAACAAACATCATCATGCTTTTGCCATTTCGTAGTAGTCATTTCCACATGTCGTGGCAGGCAGGATCACCACAAGTGTTACTAAAAAGGTTTCTAGAGAATTCATTCCCCCATTACTCTGACACGTAAAGGTATACAATGCAGTATTCCCCCCCCAAAAAACCCCAACAAAACAATACTCTCAATGTCTACATTTGCAGAGACCCCTGCCCTCTACCTGCATTTACTCAGTTTCTGATTATTCTGCTGTGTTTGGGACGTTTCGGGGCGTCAGCGATTCTGGAGACGGATCGTTGCATGTTGAGTCGTTGCAGGTTGGTGGCTCGCCAAAAAGACACGACGATCAACTTTGCTTTCTGTGTTAAACGGCAACAGCCGAATCCTGCATATCATCCCTTTGAAATGGAATAGAGTCACACTTATAATTAATGTGAGTGGCTGTACCTCTCTGTTTCTGCAACGACATGTCAAAATGTCTTTCTTGAGAAAGGCCCACCCCACTAGGTGCCCTTACTGGTTCTGGGTAAGTTTGTCACAGCCCAGATATGGACGGGGGCCGAGTGCATTTAGAGGAAGTGGTACTTGCAAAACTGCCTATTTTTACTACATAACCCTTTTGATGTAGACTTTCATCCTGCAAGGGTTATTTATGCCACAAAAACTGAAGAGACAAAGAAGAGCATTTCCTGTCATCGTTGACCTTATAGCGATTAAGTGACATTTATGGGAAATCGTGACGCGGGCTGTGAACGTCTACTACGAGAACTAAGGCGACAAACCTGTTTTCCGGTGCTGGCTGAGTTTATTGAGCGTTGTGCTCAGGGGTGTGAGTGCCTGTTTGACAACTCCCTGGCCTCTGGTTCCTTTGTGGTACTTGTTGATCCATTCGAACTTCGGTACCTGAGCGGGAGACTTGCAAACATCTGAAGAGAGACGGACAGAGAAGGGGAGAGAATCAGGATTAGTTAGGACTACAGCAATATTGTGTGAGTGAAGAGTAGAACAAGAACCTGATCTAAACTGCTTCTTCTGCTTTGCTTTTAGTCAGGAGTAGAGAAGCTAGAGCAACAGCAATGGTAAGACTCATTGCGCAAACGGCTTCTGACTTCTTGGTACTCCTGCTTTGAATGTGATCACAAGTTGAAGCTGCTTTTATTGAGGATCCTCACAGCCTTTTATCTACTTACCTTGACCGTTTTTCGCACTCCTCCTCTTAACAGCAGCAGGTGCCAGGTCATTTAATCTGTCCATCACTGGTTTTTCCCTCACCAGGTTAAAGGCCATTGCGGCTCACACCACGAAACATGTGCCACAAACAGCATATCCCTTTTTTTACGCCAAGGGATCCACGGTGAAAAATAGTGATCCGGTAAGCGGAGTGACGCATCCCTAACAGAGCAGACTGTCCATCAGACTCTCAGTGGCCTGCTTCATTCAGATGACCAGGATACAGAAAGTACTAAAACTACTCAAGAACAAGCACCGAAGAGGAAGTTTCACGTCTTTTTAAAAATAGTTTTCATCTTGTCTGTGTGCTCGCCATGACAAAAAAAAAAGAAAGTATGCTGCAGAGTAAACCATCCAAACCCCGCCCCCTTCTCTCTCTCTCTCCCTCGTCCATCAGCCAGGTCTTGTATACACCCTGAGAGTGACTGACAGATGGAGTGACACCACCAGGTTGTAGCTCTAAAAGTGATGCAAGTTTTCGACCACAGCCGCCAACCGTCTCACAAATGTATCTGTGTTTTTTACTTCCTTTTTTAAAATGAATTTTCCGGTGAAGTAAAGTTAAAGAACATCTCTGTCGCTATCTAATGTGTATCTGTGGCTACATGATGTCACCTCAAGGAAGTAAACTGAAGACTGGCTGAGCAGGTTTCTTTCAAACAGATGAACGGAGCAGATTATTTGAACTGGTTTACATACACACACACGTCCCTCCTAATTTGCTCAGAATAGAGCATCTAAAGTTATGAACCGCTATCCCCGTCTAATAGTAGGTTTTAAGGATTTTTTTAAAGGCTGTGAGGATCCTCAATAAAAGCACACTTTGATCACACGCGTATGTCTCTGAGGGCTGACCCACCACTCCACGCCCTGTTGACCTCGCCGAGGAAGAGCCGCGAGTGAGATCCGAAAGGAAGTCTGAGCTCCAACTCCTCTTCCTGGTAGCTTACTCTCACTCTGGTATCACCACCTAAATGAAAAACACAATAAAGAAAAAACCCACATGTTCCCTGTTTCATGTGGTGGAGCACTTATGTGGCATATGGAAATTGAGCAGCGATGAGAACGAAGGGTGACTCACCCACAACCGCAAGTTCCTCTGGTGAGGAAACTAGAAAAGGCGCAGCATGAGAAACTCTTGTCAGGATGCTTCAGAGATATAACCATCATGTCATAAGAAACATTGGTTATCTTTAGATAATCTGATGGCCTACTTTGCAGTCTGTTTGCAAAGAGGTGCAACGTATGAAAGCAGCTCACCCTCCACGACAGCAAAGTCGAGGCAGATGGGTATGACATCCTCCAGTGACACGTCGTCGGCAGTAATGGCCATCCTTCGATGGGTGTAAATAAAGATTCTACGAAACAGACCGACATTCTAATTAGTCCGTTTTTAAAATTACATTTCAGTAAAAATGAGTCAGCAGTATCTTTATGTCTGATGCAACAAAAAGACACCTCTAGTAAAATATAACACGAGCCAACATAACAGCCTTGCAGCTCTGGGGTAAATACAACCTTATTCATATAAGATATAATTTAGACTACTGTGTCAGACAGGTCGACGCAACTCTGTGGTCATTTTTCTAAGGCCAGTTTGTGTTGTTGCCCCGGATTGCATAGTACACAATTATATTGTTCAGCAACACAGAGAAGCCATGTTAATTTGTACTGTCCATTCAAACTCACGCGTGTTCCTCTGCGGACTCCACCAGTCCCAGCAGTCTGCTCTCTGCGATGTCGTCAAAGAGGACGTCACACTGGACAGCATGTTTAGTTCAGTTAAGGATATTAGTGGAAAAGTGTTCCTTCAGTGGCAGGAAATATGACCTTTCTCTCATTTCAGCTGATACTTTGGGTACAGTGAGTCAAATTGATTGATTTGTTTTAGTTATTTTGTATTGAGGGGGAGGATCTTATATAAGCCCTTTGGGTTTCTTTTCCTCTCCTGCACAATTATTTGTCTTTGTATTATTAAACAGAATTCTTGTTTTATCATTGTGCATATAAATAAATAAAATAAAAAAATTGAAACTTTCTTTGTAACCTATAGCTAAAAAAACAGATTTAAGTACAAGAGCTGCAATGGTAAGTCGACTGAAATACTATTTTTGTATGTGATATATTGTTTTGAGTCATTTTCAAGCAAAAATGTCAAACATTTGATGGTTCCAGCTTCATAAATGTAAGAATTTGCTGCCTGTCTTTGTCACCAATGACAGTAAATGAAGACTCTTTTGAGTTTTAGCTTGACTTGAAGACGGCACTTGTGATTACTGTATGATTTCTCACAATCTTTTGGCATTTTATTGACTAAACAATGAATCGAGAAATTAAATGACAGATAGCTTATTAATCAAAATAGTTGTCAGGTTCAGCCTTGCTAAGTACATTGAGTCAGCTACTTATGTTATAAATTTTAGACTATATTTCACACACTTTCAAAACCTTTTTTACAACCTCTATAGTTCCATACAATTTTACAAAGTCTCATCGTATAAACTATTATATATTTTTAAAGAATTAAATACACATCAGTACGTAAAATGTATATAATATCTCTACCTGTACTACAAAAATCTTCTTTTATTATATTATATCACAATATTATAACAATGAATTTAATTGTACTTTCACCTTTGATATGTGAAGATCATTTTCCTGAGTGTACACCTTAACATTATTATTTGATTTGTGTCAGTGTTGGTAGTTTAAATTAAAGAGTAACTCAACCAATATTATCCACATCAAAGTTTACAAGTCTTGTAAATTGATAAACTGACTCCAGTGATGTCAGTCACTGGCTGAGTTGCATTCTGGGTAATGTAGGCGCCAGACTTTAAACAGGAAGACGAATGTGAGAAGCAGATGAGGTGGTTTATCTGGTTCTGCTGTTTTTTTTTAAACTGCCCACAATGAGTCCAACACTGACGCCAACATTACTACCCACAATGCAACTTCGACATGGCATCGCTGGAGCATCAAAAAGGCTTTATGCTACTTTTCCCCCCCTCCCCGAGATGAGAAAACACACTTTAATATGAAAAATGAGCGTCTCTTTAAGTAAAGGCTCGATGCTTCTTCCACCACAGCCTCCACGGGCACTCAGGGAGCTGCAGCTGGTGACACACAGTTGCCACCTTGTGGATGAAAGGTGTCACTACAGGCGTTGGACCATTTCCTTGGAGAAGTCACACCCAACTAAACCCACACTCGTGCTTTAAACTGTAATAACACGGCCCGGGTTTAAATCACAGCCTTAATGCTGTGGGACTGTTTCCTCAGACAAATGTCCACATGTGAGGGGCCAGAGTCTCAGTCTGACAGGCCTGCTTCCCTCCTAGCTCTGCTTATTCTTCAACACACTTCCACTTAGTTTGACGCAGCTCATCCTCTAATTTGCTATTAAACCACAAACCCCCTCGCGCACACAAAAAGGATACTATTTTGCAGTTTTCTTCCCTTTCCAATGTTTCCTGAATCGCGACGGACTGATCCATGTTGAAGACTTGTGTGTCAACTTCTTCCCCTCACGAAAACACCCGCAGGAGCTTCACCTCAGCTTCAGTTCGCACTGTCGCGTGGAAGCCGCAGGAGTCCCGCGTAATCCCGCATTATTCCCTCTTTTCGATCCAGATGTTGTTCTCCTCCTCCTCCTCCTCCTCTTCTTCTTCTTCCTCCGCTGCTGGCCCGACCCAACTCCGACTGCCACGCACTGAGTCCCCGAATCGCTCCGTGCGCCCGCAGTGACGTCACATCTGGGGCTGTCATCGGCTCGCTTTGGCTTGGATTTAGGCCTCAGGCGGGGCGATCCAAAGAGGATTACGTCTCACAACAGAGCAGCAGCCTATAAAGTGACTACAAAGTTCTGTCAGAGCTTTTCGAGGAGGTCCGATCAGGTCGATAGAGTTAAGTGGTGTGTGGATCCCTGCCCGCCATACATGTGTTCATCTTAAACTAACAGGAGCAGGCTGCCTTCCTGGGTCGGTTTTGTTTGCTCACTAGCGAACAATTTAATTTGCAAAACAACCAAACATGGATGACTGATATCATGCTGACATATTGTATCAAAGACTTATCTCTAGCATTGACCTAGTTTGGCATAAACCTGAAGAGGGAGGATCTCTGCTCTAGTGTCCCATTGGTCCACACACACAATACAGCTTGACTGATTCTGGATTCTTGAGGTTCTTAGATATTGTTTTAAAAATATGCTAATGTTACATGACATTAGAATACCTCCATTGTCATTGTACAGGTGTATACAATGTCTGATGCACCTCCTGAGTGGATCTCAAATAGAATGAAAAAAGATGATGAAGTAGATTAAACATTAAGAACTCACATTCTCTCTCACACACACACGTAGTGTCTGTATACTTAGTAATGAAAGGGAAGTGAATCTGGTGCAGGGGTTCCTTAGTGCAGTGTTCAGTGTCATGATGGCATTAGCTTAAAAACTGTTCATAAATATATGTGTGCGTACTTTGATTGTCCTGTCGTGCTGCCGTTAGGGCAGGGGGTCAAACAGGTGATGGGCATGATATACAGCAGGTGTTAGTGTCAGTTTGCCAGTGTAAAACTCACCTCTACTGTGTGACAGACAGTGTTGTAAACCCGAAAGTCAGACTTGAGTGGAAGTAAAGATATCGTGTCAAAGTGTTACTCTGGTAAAAGTGAAAGACATCCCTGCAAATAGTACTTGAGTAAACGTCTTAAAGTATCTGATAGCAAATGTACTTAAAGTAACATTATGTAACTTTTTAACCTAAAAATAACAACTATTTTTTAAAATCATTTTGATGGTACGGTGTCTTGTAACAGGGCGAATGGTGTAACTTCAGTGAGAGAGCAGGATCACAGAGTAACATACATGTTTACTTCAACATACAAGTATTAACATAACCTTGTTGTGACGTAGTGAGTTTTGTTTGTACCGAGGTTACGTCTGACAAACTGTTACAGACCTGGCATTTTAATCTACGACACAATGTTGTTGAAACTGTGGGGGGCGCCAAATCTCTTCTACATAATGTTGCTTTAAATAAAAGTACCAATACAACAACGTAAAATAATCTTTAACAAGTAAAGAGCTTGCATTCACATTCATTTTGAAACATACTAGGGTGAATGAATGATGTCCTCAAAACGGGCCTTTCAACCCTAGAGCTGCCATTTTGTTGGGCCAGACTATCAGCATGTTCGCAGACTTTTGAATTTAACAATACAAATATGACTTAATCAAATAACTATTCATTTGTACATGAAATTTATTTTATTTTTCTTACAATCCGTATATTTCATACAGCACACACAACTAGAATAAGAGATTAATAAAGCTTTCATTTAACATTTACACAACAACACCATTATACCATAAAATATACTTTGTAAACCACACAGTATGAACATCCAACTCACGATTCACAGATTATTTTTTCTTTTACGAGTATGTCTACAGCAATGCTTCAGCAAACCTTCAGGACACCCTGTTACAGCCCGACATCTGTGTTTCATAAAGTGCATTTAGAGTCATAGCTGCGTCACTCTCACAATGGCTTGAGGAAAAATGATCATCTAGAGAGAGCGTGTGGTAATAAAATGTGTTCACTGAGATGTTTATTTCTTTAGGCTCACTCACCCAATTCCAAAAAATGAAATTAGACTACAATCATTTGAAAGTGTGAAGGCACAAACAAAACAAAACTGTTTTTGGCTTTCAACAAGTGAATTCAATTCCAGTTATGGGCAAGGTCATGGCTAAAACAAGTGACAAGGTTTTCAGCAATTTAAAATGACGGGTTCACTGAGACGAAATGTTTTGTTCTTGGTAATTAGAACCACGATTTGGACCCTAAGTCTGTAATGATGTGAGGACCGAGTTGCCTCCGCCATGATTTGATTTTTGATTTTCATTTAGAAATACTGTTCAAAGACATGTTTCATTGAGTCTTGAACCAGAGATTAAAAAACTTGATTGGGAATTTTTTATAAAAACAAGAAATAAAATCAACATTGTAACTGAGACCTTACCAAATCTCTATACGTATATACAGTACAATCACATATGAACAACATGTAGTGTTAACCTCTGCACTGCTAAGCTTTTTATTGTTTTCCCCCCCGACTGGCGGGACTGAGAGTTAAACAAAGCTCTGGTTACTTTATGATCCACACAGCAGCTGAGCATGCTGGCACTCACTTACAGCAGTAAGGCGATGGCGAGCAGGCAAAGTAAGGAAGCGCTCAATTCTGTGTTAAGGTGAGGACCTCTTGTGGCGAAATTGGGGACATTCAGCGTGCCGTTCAGCCTTAGGCAGGAGGAGGTCATGGTGGCGTTGCAGCACTCCAGGTGACATGGAGGGGTTGTGGATTGCTTGCACGGGGCTTCGGCTGAACAGTTGGCGGTGCAGCCTGCTGTCCACTTCATGTCGGAACTTACCATCTCTTTTTTCAGCTGCAAAGGCAAAAGAAGTGATCAAGAAAGAACAGTGGGGGACCTATAGGTGGTATAAAATGTCTAAATGTGAGACTGAGATTTAGTTTTAAACCCTCTGGAGTCTGTGTACTTATTTGTTACTTAATTTTGTTTTATATCATGTAGAGAAAAGCTGGGGAAACCAAAACTGTGTGCAATTGTTTTTAGTGATTTGTATGCCTACTAAAACAAAGCACAATAACGATTAATACAATAGATTTTCACCTCTGCCAAGGAGGTCAGTGTCCATTTGTCCGAAACTTGGATACAGGATCGGTCTCAGTCTCTCTATTATGAAATCAGTTTTTATTTTTGATTTTCATCCCATTTTCATTAATTTCTCAAAGAACAATGCATTGATCTTGATGAACAAAATCAGATTAGCGTGGCTGGTATCAAGTCTGAGAGTATCAGTTTGATGCCGATCCAAATAAAAGCAACTATGTTTTTTCTTATATTTGATTAGGTTTGATCGAATTAAGTGGAACTGTTGGAAGTTGGGAGCTAAATCAAGAAAAATGAAGAGAAGCCTGTGTCATTTTTCTAGTATTTTGGCTTCCTGGCAACTTTATACTTTGTTAAATCGATAAAATGATCAGCATTATTCTTGCAGTTTGAGAATGTGGGGTGAGGTAAGTTCAAGCCAAAAACTATTAAAAATATTTACCGAAATAAGCCACGACTGCAGATGTTTCCACATTTTCATCTTGGTCTTATACTCAGGAATTTGCTGGAATTGTACCACAGCATATTTGTATTAAGTTGTGTGTGTCAGTTCTCACCTGACAGTGCGGCTGTGCAGAGGAGCATGTTTGGAGCGCTGCCTGTCCAAAATCTGTGTAGCAGGTTGAACCCATGCATGTTCCTTGATGGCATTTCTTTCCCTGAAAAAAAAAACAACACGGAAGAAAAATTGGTGACACCAATCTGACACCAGGCCTGGCTCACACTGTATGGCAGTAACTGTTTTATTGTCCAATTTGAAACGTCAGATGAATGGCAGATTGTTATCACATCCACTGGGAATTGGCACGCTGACTTTCAGCAGCAGAAGCGTTTTGGTTTCGCGTTATGCATCCGTTCATACGTCAGCACACACTCACACATGCAGCCCTTTAGTCCTTACATTATCTGCTGTCGGTGGTGGAATGGAGGCCATCATCGTAGTGGTTGGTGTGGTTGTTGTCGTCGTCGTCGTTTCCACTGTTGTTGTTCTAACCATGTCTAAAATCATGCGAGGAACAACGTACAGTATGAAAAGAACTTCAGACTTAGGACTAATAGTGCACGTCTGTAAACATGCAGTCATGACTCTTAAGATGAAATGTAATCAAGGACAGTGTGAGGACGATAAATAAGACAGAACTGTAAGAGTCAAGAGCTTACCTGTGGTTGTGGTCATCATCATGGACGCAAACGTGGCGTTGAGGCAGCCAGTCGAGTTGCAGCAGTTCACAGAGCAGTTGGTCTGAGAGGCATTGACGCAGCTTTCAGCGCAGGAGCCGACGCAGCTGGCGACGTAACTCATGTCCGTCTGTCTCATCAGCTTATGCATTGCAGAGGGACACATTAGAAAGATGCATTTTAAGTTTATTCGCCTTTCTTTTCTTCCTTTAAATGAAAACTTCACCGACCCTTCTGATAAGAGAAGTCAGCGTCTTTTGCTCCACCTACCTGACAGCAGCCCAAAGCACATGAAGTGGCGTTCTGACTGTCGTACATCATGTAGCAGTCCGTGTAGTTACACATGAACGAGGGGCAGTATATCTGTGTTTGAGAGGGATGAAAGAACCGTGATGAAGATGAGCGTCTGAAGGGGTGGCGAACAAGTAAATGAGGGAAAACAGACAAACACGACGATACACTTCTCTTGAATGAGTTTGACTTGCCATGCTCATTGTAGTATATGGCATAGTGGTTCCAGTCATGTCTGTGGCAAAGAGATGGATGTCACAATCAAGGGTAGGGACAGACAGAAAACAATATTTTTCTTTTATTTGCACGCTGAGAAAACGTCTGGAAGGTGAATCTTATAATCTGGTGAAACAAAGCGTACCATTGGAGATTGGTGGCTGACTGGTGTAATCCATTGAGGTCGCCATGGTGGTGCTGGTCTGGGTCATGGCTGTTGGTCCATCTGTAGAGGGAGCTGAAGGTGTTAATGAGTTAAAAAGCACTGATTGAATTAAAGGTGATAGGTGCTGAAGAGGCAGTGGTTGTGCTGGTTCCAGACTATGCGCTTGCTGACCCTCTGTAGGGTTGGTTGTGGGGGATTGGGTGGCAATGGTCAATGCTAAGCCTCCTGAGTTGGTAGTGTTGGTGGGCAACGAAAATTGCCAGAATACATTTCGGCACTGAACATTTCTGCAAGCCACAGATATGTTGGAACTTTGTTGTTTTACGTCGCAACTTTACATTTAAATTTTTGTTCTTATGCTCTGGTTAGGGTCAGAAAAATATATAATATAATACATCTCAATGCACAAAAAACAAATCCTGAAAAAGTTAGCAGAAACATCTTGTTATTTAGTGAAACAAAAACAATCATGGAGGTTGAATTCCAGGTGGAAAGACTGTTTTGCACCGATTCTTGTGACAAAAAAAGAAAGATTTTTCAGTGAGATGTCAAGACAGATCGATTGGGACATTTTCCAGCTGTGTTTGTGGCAAAATAAAAGGTATTGTAAGCCTAAATGTGAGCTTTTCCTAGCCCTATCCAAGTGGTTTATGTGCCTACACCTAATCAGACCATCAACATATTTATGGTTGACAGATATGCACAATGCCGACGTCAATTCCTGCGAATGAGTTGGTGGAACATGCAGCAGATTCCGGAGTTGTGAGAGGAGGAGGTTAAAGATGTGGAAGGTGAGTCTGAGTTCACCTGTGGTTGTCATTATCATCATCATGGATGCAAACGTGGCATTGAGGCAGCCAGTGGAGTTGCAGCAGTTCACAGAGCAGTTGGTCTGAGAGGCGTCGACACAGCTTTCAGCACAGGAGGCGACGCAGCCGGCAACGTAGCTCATGTCCGTCTGTCTCATCAGCTGATGCATTGCAGAAGGACACATTAAAAAGACAAATTTTAAGTGCATTCCCCTTTTCTTCCTTTAAATAAAAAACATCATTGACCCCTATGTTAAGAGAAGTCAGTGTCTTTTGCTCCACCTACCTGACAGAAGGACCAAGCTATACATGAGGTGGCGTTCTGACTGGCGTGCATCATGTAGCAGTCCGTGTAGTTACACATGAACGAGGGGCAGTATATCTGTGTTTGAGAGGGATGAAAGGACCGTGATGAAGAGGAGAGTCTAAAAGGGCGGAGAACAATGAGTGATGATGTAAAACAGACAAACACGACGATACACTTCTCTCGAATAAGTTCGACTTGCCATGCTCATTGGTGAAATAAGAATAGTGGTTCCATTCATACCTGTGGGAAAAAGGCGGACGTCAAGATCGAGGGGAAGGAAAGACACAGAAACAGACGACTGAAACAGCTCAACATTAATTCCTTTGCCTCCAGATTATTTTGTGGAGGTTGTTGGGGGCTGGTTGGGTGGTGGTCATTGCCTTACCGTCGGTTGTATTGGGCGGCATGGAAGTTACTGAAAATACTGACGGCAGAAGTATTCCTAACAGGAGGAGGCTCAGCATTCCAGTGAAGCCTGTTGGGAAACATAGTGGGGAAGACATGTATTTAAGTTTAGGGAAAGCAGAACACGTGAAATCAATTGCAGTTATTTAGCCTAGCCAGACACTTTTAACAATGCAAGGACAATATTTGTCTTGCATCGGTTGCCGAAGAAAAACACAGCGGAATAAGTTCCTCAGGTGATTTTAAGGAAACAAGAAATACTTAAATGCAAGTGTGGCTAGTAAACTTATTAGCCGGAGAGGGTTTTGCACATTAATGCATGGTCCTCAGAGGGAACACCTGCTGATTCTGGTAGCTTCCTTACTTTCCGGCCTTTTCCCATCATTAGGTTGACTTAAGTCTTTAGTTAAACGTACTACGAGGAACTTTTTACTGATTATGAAACAGTCTCAAGTTAATTCTGATGCATCTATATGGCCTACATAATCAAGCAAGGCCACCAGCAAGAAGATGTGTCTGTGTAGTTATAGGCTCATAGTTATTCTTGATGTCACTAGGTCGGATAAGGCCTAGAATTAGAACATTTCTAATGGTGGTGTACGATGTTTCACCATCCTCATCTCTTGTCCACAGGGGCCGCCAGATTCAACAAAATATTAAAGTTCCTTGTAATAGCTTTAAATATCACACTTATTGAAGGGCCTGCCATGGAACTTGTTACAGATGTTCATGATGCCCAGAGGATGAATCCTAATGGGACTCATCTCAGCATCTACTTAACTGATTGATGACTGATAGCACCCGACTCTTCAATATACACAAATGTAAATAAAGAGAGCAATAAAGAAATAGATGAAGCAGACAGAGTTTAAACTTATCCCAGCGTGCATGTGTATGCGTGTGAGGCCACACGTGCAGCCCTGGTGCGCTGTACAGTAGCTATGCCAACATGCACGTGTCATCTATTCATGAGAGAGCTG
This sequence comes from Sparus aurata, assembly GCF_900880675.1. Taxonomy (NCBI): domain Eukaryota; kingdom Metazoa; phylum Chordata; class Actinopteri; order Spariformes; family Sparidae; genus Sparus; species Sparus aurata. The sequence goes on from NC_044203.1 coordinate 26,886,492, forward strand.
CAGCATGACATCTTTGCTTTTGGGAGGGTGACACCGGAGTCCCAGAGTTTCTTTTTGGCAAACACCCGTTTAGCGACTATGAGCGAGTCATTACCTCAGCCAAGGAGGTTTAGTTTTTCACCTGTGACAGTTTGTCTGTTTGCAGGTTGGTTGGTTTGTCGGCAGGATTACACAAAAATGGCTCAACAGAATAGACCTCATTCACTTTCAGTGTGGATCCTGATAAAGGAACAGATCCAGGAATTCTTAAAACTACGAGATTTTTGCTGTTGTTGATTTTTGTTTTCCTTTTCCATAATTTCTCAGGGAACAATGCATGGATCTTGAAAAGAATCAGCCGTATTTAGGTGGCTGGTATGTATGATTGAGTACAGATTCATGCCGATAAAGGGGACTGTATGCTGAGATATACGCTGCGTCATTCTTGTTTACAAGGTTTTCATCTAATTTATTATGTAGCCTACACGGCACAAAATATACACTTTACAGTAAATTGAATTCATATGATGCTTGGGATAGAAACCATGAATGAACAGGCATGTCTCAACAGGCAGAGGGAGACTTCAGGTTGAACCACATGTGGTCATGTGGCCTGCCGTAGTGTCTTTGAGCAAGACCTGGGGCCTCATTTATTAAAATGATCTTACATTTTGTATTTGAACAAAATTTTACTTTCCAATGGTCTGCTTATGATTCCTAACAGATGCTGAGTGTAAAACCCTGGCTTAACCTAAATTGACGGCACCTGCCTTGCGATTTCCCTTCATGTAGTGGCAGCACAAAGGAGGGTTCAGTCTGAAACAGCTGCGGGCCGAAAGAGAAAATCCAAAACGAGATCATGGCGATGGTAGAGGAGTTTGAAGTTAAGGGGACATGTATTATCTAGTAAACTTAATAGTGAGTTGACGAACAAAACCAAACATGCAGCTACCGAGTTTGCCATTACCACACATTGTTAATAGCTTGTGCGTATGTGTCCCAAACTGCATCACCAGCTTAAGTCATAAAGTCTTAAAATTTATCTAGTCCATGTCATAAATGAGGCCCCTATACTGCAGGAGCCTACCTATAAGTCAATCTCATCCTGATTGTTCCATAATTATCTCTTCTTTGTACATATGACATCTAATTGCGGATCTGTCTGTCCTGGATGACGGATCACTCGTTTGTTTTTTTCCCCCTTCTTTCCTTTCTTTATCTGAATATAGGGTCTAAGGATTGAGGGTGTCTAATGCTGTACATGTTGATTTAGTCATTTGAGGCAAAGTTGTGATTTTGGCCCGCTGTATATAATAAAATTGACTTGACTTGACAGATAAAATTGGCAGGAAGAACGTATTCACAGTATGGTTCTGAGTGGAGACATCAATATGATCCATTACAGTGATTTTAAGTAAGCACACACACTCTCACCTGTGTCTTTTATAAAATTGGTAGAGGCCATTATCACATCGGCAGAAAGGGGAGAGAGCTCTTTATCCAGCCTGTAATGAAGTCACATCTGTCAAGATCCTTGTAAAGGGAAGGGTAAGACGAACAGTTAACTTGAATAAAGCGTCCACAAAGTTTGACACAGGCCAAGTGACAAATCTCTTCTTGCAGAATAAACTGAGCTCTAACAAACTCAATGTGTGTGCTGACAAGAGATTTGTGCCATGGATAGTTACGTGGGAACAATACAAACAGTTTACTCACGCTAATAGTCTCTGAACTACAGCCGAGGCCCCTTATTGTAACTCACCCGGGCAGCTCTTTTGATCTGTGAGAAGCTAAGTCATCTGTGGCCTCCTCTTTCTACAATCCTCTAATTGTTCTGTTGAAACCGATCTCTTAATTGTTTTGGCTGAGTCACAGTAGAAAGAAAATTGACGAATGTGAGATTTTTAAAGCTCACGTTTTCACACTTTTACACACAGTTTCACCCCGAACCAAAGCCTGAATTGGTCAGGACATTTAAAAATCTTGAGGTCTTTCCTGCTTAAATAATTTCAGTGTCTCTCTGTTCACGGTGGTTTGTCAGAGAACGTAATTAAAATGTGTTTGTTCCTCATTCTGCCCCTCTGGGAGAATTGCGAAGCGTCGCGGCTTGTTATTTTCCCCTCTCCCCTGGATCCCAGCTCGGGCTCCTGTGGGCTCTACACCCTGGAAACTGGCTAACAACAGTGGCCATTTTGGCTTCCAGGTCAAAATGGAGAGTTTAATTGGAAAAAAAATGAAAGATGAGACTTCTTTTTGGTGACACTCAAGAGGTGTTCAGGTGCTTAATCACAATGTCGTTAATCACACCTTCATTTTGGTCTTGTCACGTAATCTCCCCATGTGCATTTTCAATATGTTGCACCAGTGAATCATGTGGAAGATGTGATTATAGGTCTAGGTAAACAAAGCAGAAAGAGGCCTCAATTCCTGAACTGAATATTTCATCATCCTCATAAGACACTATTTCATTAATGTGACCAACTTGTGTCTATGTGTTGATGCTAGGACCAAAAAACTGACAATGATTGCGAATAATTTGAAAATCAGACAAAATGGAATGATCTGACTAATTTTTGAGACGTAAAAATTCAAATCATCACAAAAATTCAAATCATCAAGGAAACTGATAAGATAAATGCAACTTTTTAAAAAAATAGTATTATTTTGCTTGATTCTTTCAATTGACCAAAATATATTTGGATTCATAAAGATCCACTCGTATAATTGTCAAGGTGATTATTAACGATCAACAGTTTCTTGATGCAACTTGTTAACGGTGCACACATACAATAACATCTTTAACGGAAACCTCAAAACAAACATTTCCCTGCTGCATCATTGCCTGGCTACAATGGTACCACTGTTGTTGACCTGCGTCGACCTGTGGTTCCCTGTGCACACACACCAAAGCTCCATTTAGCTTAAATCAAATCAGACTCACAAAATTCATCATCTAAAAATCAATGATGTTTTTCAATGAAGGTCCACTCACCTGCTGGGCACTTTGTAGGGTTTTTTTTCGTCAGCTGCGGTTGAAGTGAATGAGCTCTCTCTCTCTCTCTCTCTCTCTCTCTCTCTCTCTCTGTGCTGTTCCCTTTCTCTGCTGACTCTCTGTCACCTCCCCCCTCCTCTTCCTGCCGACAGCACTGTAGTGGCGACCCAACAAGTGGAAACTCTCACCTGCACAGCTACACCAGCGTGAGAGGAGGAGACTAACGGCCCCCGCTGTTGCCGGGTGGGTCTGAGAAGATGCCGCCAGAAGTGATGCGGTAATGATTCCCGGAAGTTCACTTCGGTTGTTATCTCAACATGCAGGTTAAGTTAGAGCATCATGTGTCAAAACTGAAAGCACATTTCCCCAATGATCCCATTGTGACAGTGATGAATTTTAAATCCGTTTGACCCAGTAGAAATTCAGATTAAACGCTAAAACAAAACACTCTTTTTCTTTTTTTTCTCTTCGTTATCACATATAATCTATTCTGTTTTTTAATTTTTTCCCCCGACATCATTAACAATGACAGCGTGCCCTTTATTTAAATAAAGATTGAATTAATGAATTGGAGAACAGATTATTCAACTGTAATTATATATATATATATATATATATATATATATATATATATATATATATATATATATATATATATATAAAAATCTAACGTTTAGTAAGACTGCGCTAAAAATACTTCATCTTTCAATGCCACTTCACTGTGTGCCGAGTTCACATAAAAGAAGATATTACGTTACATCCAAACCTCAAAGTGTCGGGTTGCTATTATGAAAGTTAACTAAAAACTGTGCACCCGGTCATTAAAGATTCACGTAAATAACTCAGTGGATTAAAACCTTTTTTTCGCTAAAGTGTAAAAGTACAGGTGAGGTTTCAGTGCCCTGTGGGTGCGATTGTATAGGAAACTGCTAGTTTCTGTTCAACACAATGTGAAATCAGACTCCCTGCTCTCTGCCAGCCATACAGCCCCCGCAGACTACAATTACCTCTTTGTGGCCAAAAAGAACGTAGAATTCTTGGGCACCACACAAAAGGCACTTGCACAATTCAGGTGACAGAAGTCCTTCCCTTTTTTTTTTCTTTTCTTCATTGCAGCTGCGTGACACACATGAGATGTTGTCTGCTGTGTGTGGCTTATTCAAGGTGCTGTGACCAAAGATGCGGACCAGAGAATGATCTATAGCTTTGGATGTTATTTGTAATGTCATACTGTTCCAGGTTATATTGTTTTCTAAAGGTGGAATGTGAGCTGTTGTGGTTACTGATTTTAAAAGACTCCAAAACACTTAGTCTGTATGATTGCTGTTGCTAGTGGAGTTCAATGCATAGAAGTAATAAACAAAATAATAATAGAAATAAACTAGTTGTAAAAAAAATTTCTGATACTAATGTGTACATTGCAATAGATATCAGCAGCTTTAGCGGTTTCCTTTTGCACACACTGGTGGTGAACAGAACAGAAGCTGACATGAGAAGTTAATAACTACCTCTGGGAAAGATCAACAAAGTTACAGCCTTTTTAACACAACATTTCCTCTTTGCGTCTCCTGAGGGGATATTAGGGCAATGCAAAAAAAGGGCATTTCACACAATAAAGATTGAAAACAACCACCAACAACCATATATTAGCTTCTTCTTTACTTTGAGAAAGGACCAGGGGCGGTTCTGGGGGGGGGGGGGGGGGGGGGGGGGGGGCAACAGGGGCCAGTGCCCCCGTAACTCTGAGTCTGGACCCCCCTGTGGCCCCCCTGACAGTGAGTCTGCATCAATAATACAATGACAGATTTCTTGCAATGATTTTGTTTTGAAGGGAAAGGCTGAAATAAAGTGTCTCAGCAGTTTACTACCCAATCCAAATTGCTGAAATTGTAAACACTGTTTTGTCTGAATGAGGGATTTATCCTTTTTTCCCGGGTTGTATGTGCCCCCTAACAAAAAAGCCGGCCCCGACCTGGGCCCCCCTATTAAAACTGGTCTAGAACCGCCACTGGAAAGGACTGCTGGTTTTGTTCCCCATCACTTACAATCAAATGTTTTTGTAGCAACAATTACCAATATGTCTTTTTTTCTTTCGTCACTTTTTAATTGTAATAATATATAACAAAGCACAGGGACAAGTGGGCTAACATTTCTTGGTCTACTGACTTTGTGCCCATATTGTCCATGTGATTTATCCAGATTGAGATATGACAGCATCTTCTGTTTGCAGTTGAGATGATCCACTTCTCCAGTTTTCTTGGAATGGCTTTCTCCTACTTCCTCAGAGAAATGTCACACACATGCTCCTCATTATATCTATAAACATTGTGGGACTGAGAGTTCACCGCCTAATATGACATTTTCTCTGTTATCAATCCAAGATACGTTATGCTACCAGCCCTGTTGGCAGAAAAAAATGTGGCACTGGCAGTTAACATTTCTGCAAACCATTCATATGTTAATATTTGTATGTGTCATAGGCTACGTACCATATTAATATGTCCACAAAATGTCTCACTGCATGATCACAACGCAGGTGAGACGGCTGCTTAACCACTTTTGAGACTGTGTTTCACATTTGTAAAGGGTGAACCCACTGCATTTAGTTTTGACAGGGGACCCCAGAGTTTCAACCATTGTAAGTGTGATATTGCTGGATATTTTACAGAGTTCATGAGGGTTTGTGGTGCCAAAAAACTGAACATTTCAATGGGAATTCTGGAGATTTTCAGCCAGATTTGTGGCAACAAAAGGTGTTTTAAATAAGACATCTCTAGCTGTGCTTTGGTGAACATAACAGGTATTTTAAGCCAAAACATAATGTTTTCCTGACCCTAACCAAGTGTTTTTTGTGCGTAGACTTAACCAGAGCATGAGTGCAGAATTTTCACAAGTTGATATTGAACACCGAACCTATAGGAACATAGCAACACAAAGAAATGTAACGTTTCAACATATCCAGAAAACCCCCCCACAAAACATCGGCAGCATTTATTCTGTCTCTATTGTTTTAAGGGGGTTTGGTTTCATACATGTATACCTATTACACGGAAAAACACACAGATAGACAAACGTGTACGTAAACATACATAATATATCCACACATATGCTTGAGTCGTTTATTCACAGTGGTATCTTAGATTGATCCTCTGCCTCACAGATCTCTATGTAAATATCCCCATCATTTCCATTCCAAAAAGTTCCTATGAAAACACTATCATTTGATATAGTCACATGCTGCCATCTCAAAGTCAAATGAATGATGACATAAGTGAAACATCACTGTCATAGTATGAGAGGAGGAATTTAGTACCACTGTTTATTTGTTTGCATATGACTTGAGATGAAAGACGGTTTTTTTTTTTCCGTCCCTGAAAAACACATAAACACAACAAACCTGAACAGAAGCTGTCGATGTAAGGCCTAAAATCTATACGCCTATTCACGCACAGGTAGATATTGCCTGTCGGCTCACATTTCACTTGATTGCCCAGCTTTACTTTGAAACCAAAGGCTCTTGCATTGTAACAATAAACAGGATTATCAACTTGGAACAAACAGAGAGCGTTTTCACACCTTATTTCCCAGAGAGTGAGATATATGATGCAGCGGTTTCGGACAAACAACTCCTTAATAATCCCGTTCCTGACCACCATCTACTGATGGAAAGTAAGATCGCTGGTTTATTTACATGAAATCAGATAAATCTAACCATCGAGCTCTATTTGACTCTCAGAAAGTTTGTATATTCACTGCAGTGTAACTTTCCAGGGTGCAGGGGTCTAAATGAGTGAGTACCGCACTATAGGACATTGTTCCAGTTTGATACCCAAAACCACAAAATGAGAAACAAATGACAATGAAAGAAATAATTTGTAATCCCCTGAAAGTTTTGTCTTGAAATTACAGAACGAAGGGCACAATGTCCACAGAGAGTAATACAACAGAACAACACTCTAGTGTAAGTACACTGCAGGCCACAGTGACACGTTTGTTGTTTGGAGTTCCTACACCGGCACATTGAAATAGAAACAAAACAAACAAAGAGAATACGTATATGTGTGATGTGGTCACAGTATGGCATTGTAAATAAAGCACATCATGATTTAAATGGGACATTTTTGGCCTAGCATTTGTGTGTTTCTTCACAACAGATGGATGCTGACACTGAATCCTCCAACAGGGAGAGGTAACAGTTGCACTGCGTGTGGAGGCTTATACACATTGTTTATAGATGAGGCTCAGTGCACCAAATTAAGCTGCCTGGATGTAAATGGACTGTGTTAACTGCACAAGTAAGAAGATTAGACAAGATTTACCTACCCAGCAGTCGTCAGCAGCACTGCATCACACACACTCGGGGCATAGCAACAGGTCAGTCATTAGCGTTCACCGTGGACTAGGACAGACATGTTGAGCAGAAATGAGAGCTACCGTTTCCTCCTGACCCTACATGGGACTGTTTCCTCACATCCTACAGTTGAGCTCCTGGCAAAGGTCAGTGTCCAGCTCCGTCTGTACATTTCTCCCATGGCACACTGCCACCTATGTTTCTGTTGTATGTGTGTTTGTTTGTGTATGAGGTCACAACAGGGCAGCCACCTACTATCTTTACCAAGCTACACCTGATCCATGGGACTTATTAGACCACGATTCAATAAAAATAAAATCTGTAACAGTCATCAGTGCAATGCAATGTAGAGATCCAACATCGTTCGTTTCACCTCATAATGCACTGTAATCAGTGTTGGAGGAAGTGTTCAGATCATTTAGTAACAACAACACAATGAACAAATACTCAATTACACGTAGAAGTAATTGGGAATGTTACTAAAGTAAACGTATTTCATGCAGAACAATGCTACTTGTCAATTAATATTATTTCATTATGGACTATATATTTATGATCACTCAAGCGTTTGTATTTAAGGAGAGTTTTATTGTTGTTGAGGTGGAGCTAATTTTCAGCTGTCTTATTTTTCTACAGCAACTAGTGGTTCTATTGAATTATCGATTAATCTACAGGCTATTTTCTTGATTATTTATTTATGTATTATTTGTTTGTTTTTTATTGAAAGTTACCTATCACAATTAGACAAGGCTCAAAGTGACACTTTCAAATGTCTTGTTTTGTCGAACTAACGGTCTAAAATTGAAAATTATTCAGTTTAATTTTATTTAATTAAGAGAAAATAAGCAAAATGTATATATCACATAAAAATTCATCAATTGTGTAAACAGTTGCTGATTAATTTTATATTAACTGATTATGTAACAGATTATCTGTATAATAGTTAGGGCCCGAATGTAATATAATGTTTAGTAGGTGCACATGATCACACTGCATCATGATTTTAAAGCTCCTCAAATGTTTTTTTATGTAAAATCTCAATTTGTAAAGCTGTCAGATAAATGTGGTGAAAAGTGAAGAGGACAATATTTCTCTTTGAAATGTTGTGAATGTTAATGTGTCATTTAACGGGATTACTGTTAGTTAAACTAAATTACTATTTAGATGAGGTAATCCCACCACTGGCTGTAATAGATGATTCTTTCCCCAGTCAAGTAGCACAATGTGAGGTGAATATGCTTCAACATGAAAAGGTACACCCTCTGGACTGTGTTTACATGGACGTTCAAGGGGATCCTGTGCACCTGCAGGTTCCTTTGGGTGAGTGTTTGCTCCTCGCAATTTGTAATTTGTACCGACAGTTGGATATCTCGTCAATAACACATACAGGTTGATTATTTTTATGCGAATATAAGACAGTTTTTTTTTGCACTTCAGATATGCCCATACAATGCAATCAAATTCTTGCCAAGGGAACAACACATTACAAAGGACACAAGCCGGCAGCTGAAACAAGTTGTGGGTAAGGATCTCATAAAAAATCTTTACTAAATGATTTTTAAGCTGGCTTAGATCAATTTGTGGATGCAGGTGTGCTGAGCCGTAACCCTCCTGTTGTCTTCACCCCTTTGTCCTCTGGGTCAAAAATGACCCACCCTCACTGAAGATCTAAAATAAAGCAATTTCATTTCATTTTAAATGCCAAATCTATTTTGCATGAAGAAAAAACCTGTCATTCATCAGAATCAGTGAATAAAAAAAACTGTGAAAGACATTCTGCATTCATTCAGTGGACACCACACGTTTTTATTTCAACACAGCCGTCATATATGTTTTCTTTACTAAAGTAGATTTTTATTATTTTTCATTCTTTTATTATAATTTACTGAAGGCACTTCCAATAAAAGTAAAATGTGAACAACATAAACCGACAAGGCAATCTGACAGGACGACCACGACCACTACAGGAGCACAAGCAGCCGCTTCACCCACTTGTCCCAGACCTGTCCTCTGCAGCACAGAGAGAGCTGAGGGTTCTGTCACCTGCAGCACCTTTAGACACTCTGAATGTTGAAGTGTTAGTAAACAGGGCCTTGATGGTTGTGTCTGAAGTTGTTTGAACTTTGATCTTCGAAAGCTGTGTATGGGGTCGTGGAAAGGGGATGGTACCTGCACAAGGAAGTTCTGTCTGAGATCAATCGGCTGTGTGTGTGTGTGTGTGTGTGTGTTTTGTAGTCTGTAACTGACTCTGTGACTGTGATTTTAACTACTGGGTCAAAAATGACCTGAAGACAATCTTTGTACCCAAGTTGTGTACATCTTCCATGGACTTATGAGTAAAGGCAATATTTACCTTTTTATAATGTTGGGGTCACTTTAGGAAAAGTCATAAAATTGCAAGTTGAAAAAACAACATTTAAGGCATTTTCTCTGCTGTTAAACACAGTTTCAGGTCATTTTTGACCCGAAGACAACAGGAGGATTAAATGTGCATTAGCCCCTTTTTAGGGGAGATTATAAAGAAATGCCTGCCCTCAATAACAACTGTAATAAAAGTCACTCTATCACACCTGTCGGGGTCAAATGCAAACCAAGAACAAGCTGTAAACAAGCTCTAGTTTATTGAGCCAAAGGTCTATACATCCTATTGTAAATCTGCTTTAGATCTCATCAGCACACGTGTAAGTAGAGCCACAATGACCTTATTTGGCTTTATTTGTCAGGCCCTGAAAGCAAAGGGATCCCAGCCATCCCAGGTAGCCCTGACCGTACGGCTGCACTTCATAAAAGGCTGACCAAAACCGAGAAAGACATACTGTCACTCAAGACCAGGATTGCCTGTGAGAGAGCATCGTGGGAAAGGAGGTTTGCAGAGCTGCAGAGAAAACAGGAAGAGCTGCTTAATCAGGTGTGGCTATGAGTGTGTGTGTGTGTGTGTGTGTGTGTGGTTGGAGCTGTGTCGATGACTTCACTTATAACGACTTGTCTCCTTCTCCTTCGCTGGCCTCTCAGGCTGGAGTGCTGGTGAAAGTTGACAGTTACGACGACCAGTCAGGAGCCGACAATGGAGTTTTCGAGGAGTGTTCAAGTAAATTAAATGAATGAATGCTGAGACCATTCAGAAGTTCTCATCCATGGCCTCTGAATCAAATAATGACGATAGCTGCTATTCTCTAATGAACAGGCGGCCTCCCGAGGGCGATGTTCCAACACAGGGGGTCTGATGCGTCATCAAGAGGCGACACAAGCAGTTTGTCGGGCAGCCAGTTGTCCTCGTCATCGACACAGAGCTCGAGGGCTGGCTCCTCCTCATCTTCAGCCACCAGGTACGGGCCTTGAAGGAATGGTTCTGGACAGAGTTGGGTAAAGAAACCAACCACACTTTATTTGCACAGTTAAATATGAAGCTACATCCAGCAGCAGGTTAGCTTAGCATCAGCCTAGCTATGTCTATAGGTAACAAAACCAACCTAGCAACAATTCCTAGAATAAATGCTGGCAATTTATGTTTCCAAAACCACAGATATGTTCCCACTTCACGTTTTTATTTTGCAATTTTACGTCCCCCCCCCCCCCCCCCCAGGTTCAACTCTCTGTTTTATGTTGTTGTTGTTGTTGTTTAAAATCTTGTTAGGTTTAGGCACAAAAACTACTGTGTTAGGGTGAGGAAACATGTCTTGGCTTAAAATACGTGCTTTGGTCACCAAAATCAATGACAGAGATGTCCCGAGGCCTCATGAAAAAAGACCAGGTTTCGAATTCGGCTGAAGATGTCGCTATTTCCTGTCAAAAATATCCAGGAAATTGTCTCAAGGTCTCCTCAAAAGTCTGTTTTTGTGTAGCCTGAACAACTGTGACATTGTGCAAATTGGTGAGCTTTGTAGTCATTGGTATTTTGATTCCGCTACCATTGGACAGAGCCCTCTTTATCTTTGTGCTAAGCTAAGCTAAGCTAGCTGGTTTCTGAGGGGTCACTTCTATATTTACATGCCTCAGTTCCATGTATGTGCTCTCTCAGGGTCCTGTGTTTCCAAGGTAAGGCTTAGAGTTTTGATCCCCAAGACAATAGGAGAGTTAATGTGTGTTAACAGGATATTAGACTTGGGAATGTAGGACCTTGGGAACATAAACTCACTCCATAGCTGGCTGTCGTTTCATATTTGCTGTACAAAGTAGTATCGATCTTCTGATTTAACTCCCCTGCCAGAAAACAGTATTTCCCAAAATGCAAACAAAACTTCAAATTGTATGTGACTTTTTATATAAGTTAAGAAAAGAAAGAACACGCCTGTGTAACACAAATATTACTACAGAAGTACAACAGTATTGGTCATATTCATCTCAGTTTTTGTGATATGACTGGCTGAACTCTTCTCCTCCTCCAGTGTGAGGTCATGGAGGACGTCCCATGGGCCTCACCGGGTCTTTGTACCCCACTCTCCCATGGACCTGGAGCTGGGTCACCGTGTCAGGATCATGCTGCCATCTGGACGGATCAGCACAGGGACGATTCGTTACCTGGGTCACCTGCAGGGGGAGGCAGAGCTCCACCTCGGGGTGGAGCTGCTGACACCTGATCACGGATTGCATGATGGTAGCCACAGGGGACAAAGCTACTTTGAATGGTAACTGAAGAAATATTGTTGGAACACAACCAAGGTGTAGCTTCTTCAGGGTGATCAGCTTGACATTCAGTGCTGAACTCTGGTGGTTGACTGGGATAATTTCACTGCTTTTTTGAATTTTGACAATTCATATACAAATCCTTATTACTGCGTTTGAGGACCAGAAGTTGATTTATGATCTTGCAAATTGACCCAGTGCACTTAAAGGACCTACTAGTGTTCTGGCAGGATCATCCGTTGTTAAAGTATTCCCACAGCCTGGGTTAAACACATACAATTACAATAAAGTGTCTCATGGTGAACAAAGGCGTCACACTGTGCCCTCAGGTATTTAACAGGCAAACAATGCCTCCAGACATACTTGAGCAAATCCTGAGCACTTCGTGGCTGAGCTCAATATGCAAATCCCAAGGTGAGGTAAACTTGCCATGCTCAAATAACAGTATTTAAGAAGTGAAGCGTTATCTTGGGATGTGGGTTTTGAACTCACTTGAATTGCCATGGGACTGAAATCTAGTCTTTTCTTCATGAGCCCGTGCAGGAAAATACAATGAACTTTACTGTAAGTTTCAAGTGAACACCAAATCTATGTGGAAGATCTGATTTGAAATCTACTTTAAACACGCCGGTCATTGTGATACTTTCTGATTTCTGTTCTTGTTTGCTTTTAGCAAGCTGGGCTATGGTGCCTTTGTACCATTCCACAAGCTACTGATGGCTTGGGAATGACAACAGCAAAAGCTACCATGTCGTGACGCCCCATCTGGATGCATGGAAAGTCGGCCAGCTGGATGCAGAACTGTAGTTGCAGCCATGGATTTAATAGCTTATTATTATGAGACAAATATTTGTATAAAAGTACATGAATAAGGTGTCTCTTGTCTGTTATTCACAATAAAATTCACAATTCCATTCAAATGTGTGACCCTGGGCGGACAATGGTGTTAAATTTGCGCAAAGTCATTGCTGTTCTTATGTTGTGTCATCTTTGGTTGGCTCGCCTGCGCACATATCTTGTGAATAAGGTCTTGAAAAATGCTACATTTCAAGCTCAGGATCAGGCCCGGCTTAAAACTTTAAGAATGACAACCATCTTGCCCTTGAGGAAAAGAAATGCACACAAGGATAATGCTGGCATGTTGATGTCAAGTGAGTGTAATGTTTACCATTTCAACTGTTAGTTTAGCGTGTTGGCGCGCTAATATTTGCTACAGTTGATGGCAGCTGTCTTTACTTTTGCATTAAGTCATGTACCAAAGCAGTCAGGGGGATCTAGGTTATTTCTTTTGAAGTGATTACCTTCCCTCTGAATATGTTTCCATGTATGTGTTTACCAGATTTACACAGCAATACATCTACTAGTTGTTGAGATATTTTAAAACAAAAAAACATTGTCAAACTAATGGTGGTGCTCAAGATGAAGTCAGAAGATTATCAAAAGTACTTAGGGTTAATCCAAAGGACCCAGAGATGGTATGTGTAAATTGTTATGGCAATTTATATTCAAGATATTTCATTCTGGACCAAACAAATTGACATTAGCAAAAGTTCAGGTCAGTTTTAACATATTTTCAGGAAATTAAGCTGCATTATTCAGCAGTTACTTCGTCCAGTTGACATCTGTTTGTCACATGAGCATACTCGCGCACACAAACACGGGCTGACCTTTCTCCTCTGATACTGGAAAAACAAAAATGATTTGCTTGAGCTTGCAACATGAGCTGCAGAGAACATTTGTAATTTTCAAAAATCCCTGGGCTCTCCCTCGAATAACTGTTGGAGCAGACAGGTCTGTGCATATACTAACAAGGAAGTTTATTGGGAATTTTAGGCAATATGGTATGATGCAAGCATGAGTGAGTGCCAAGTTCCTCAGTTCCTGATACACTTCGGGGGCGTAGTTCCAGGAACACTAGCTGTGCTTAAGGTGCAGCAACAACCTTACGAGTAAGACCATCTGACGCATAATATCTGAGACATGACACGTTTTAATTTTTGCGACATGGTTTTTCCCACACATGCTTATCACAAATTAATCTTACAGCACACATTTACAAAAAACAATTTTCATAGAGAACATAAATCTGCATGTTCATGAGAACTACATTTTCACATTTCTATTGTCATCTCTCAATCGGACAGTAACCCCAAAATACTTGTATGATGTTACGGCAACACTTGTTCCGAGAACTTTCGATGAAACTGATTCTGGTTTACAGGAAAAAGGTGTCGACACACCAGCAAATTCTTCTTGCTGCTGTCAACGTCTTATTCTCACTTTCACTGTTGAATAAGGATTTTTTCACTGTATTTCCTGCATGTTGAAATACCCTATAGTCACACCTCACAGAGATAACATTGAACAGCAAGTTGTTCTGGAGAACTACAGGGATTATAGAAGAAAAAAATAATACTTTAAACCATGATTACATATCATCTGAGAACTTACTGTTGGACAACGATTAATATACATCACATTTGACACAATATGCATCAACAGTCAAAACTCTAGAAACTCAGCAGTAACTATTCGGTCTAGAGGCACTTTCCATCCAGAACATGGAGGACAAGGTCACATTTGACTACAATGTCATACAAATGCATTAAAACTCAGAACATATTATCTGAGCTTTTTCATAAATACGAAGGTAGTTGCAAATCCATGATGGCACTTTAGACAGATTGAAACGTCTTTGCAATCAGCTTTCAAATCACTCAACGACAGACGCGATAAAAACTTCTCAATACATTCCTTGTTTGCTATGACAGAGCGTCAACACAAGTACCATGTTAGTTCTGACTGAAGAGGACACAGCAGAAGAAAATCCTCAGAATATCCCTTTCTGAGTCTTCAATTTGAGGATTTCCGCAGCCAATTTTTCCGCATCCATCAGATGTGGGAACATTGTCATGACTGTATCCACCTCATGCGGGTTGAAGATGGTGTGCAGATTCTTGCGGAGCTCCAACCTTTGTGGGTCAAAAGCAGCAGAGAAGGACTGCTGTTGGCCCCAAGAATGGTACTGATGGCAAGAGCTGTGGCCCTGTGAGGTATGGACCGAGGAGGGGAGACTGTGTGACGACCTGGCTTGTGGAAGCCCCTGAAAGGGATCCGACCAGTAATTCTGCTGATGATGCGGGGCTCCGCTGTAGTGGAGATGGCTGGGGAGGCTGCCGTGGTGTTGCACGCCAGGTGGGAACATGTGGGGAGGGTAGGTGTCGTATTTGGGTTGACCCTTTGAGTCCAGGTTTGTGTTACGTTGCTGATGAGCTGCTGAGTGTGGGACTTGGGAACAGCACCTGCAGGACTGGCTTGTGTTATTTTTCTCTAAATGCACTGAGGCGTGTCTGGTACCAGCGAGGGCACTTGGCTGTTGGGGCAGGGGCCTGTGGGAGTTGCTGTGGCAAAAGTCGGAGTACTGACTCTCATAAGAGCCAAGGCCAGAATCCAGGCACTCGTGAGACACGTTGGCATAGTAATGATTGGGCATCATGTGCAGCCCAGGCCAGTCTTTCTGACAGTGGTTGATTGTCACCGAGCAGGGCATGTGATTTGGACTTTTCCTAGGATCCTCTCTGTACAGCAGTCTATTTTCACTAACCTGACCAGGATGCAGAGAACTTTTCTGTGCTCTGCTGTGCTCTGTGTTAGAGTCCTGATGATGGGAATAGGCACTGTGAGCCGGCCCGGGCTCGGACTGAAGATGTCTGGGTGATAATCTGGCATTTCTCTCTTCTTTTACAGTTGAAATCTGGGCTTTCTCTCTCAGTTCATCAGCCAAGGAGAGGTAGGACTGGTTTGTCCGCTCTGGGTGGTAGAACTTACATTTGATGCCATAAGTGCACTTTTTGTCTAGGGGAAAACAAAATTGGACACACACAAAAAAAACAAAAGTTATAGGTCATGTCATTTGGGAAGTGCATTCGTTCCTCCTCCAAAACCTTGTTCAAAAGTCTCTCAATCAGCTGCATAGAAATACTGCATACTTTAGCAAAATCCTTCCCCTTCCTGAGCTCTGTGCTATTCATATCTTACCATAAGGACAGAGCTGTCTCTTTTGATCCGCAGGCAGAGGCTTTTTCCGAAGGAAGTTGTCAAGACTGGGGCCATGGCGACCCAGAGGGTCATCTGGGGGCATGAACCTGGCCAAAAAATAACAACAGTCACGACTGATTGCTGACTTCTTCATTTTCCTTGTGAGAAATCAGCTGGGTGCAGCATAATTATGTTTCCCTGATTACACCCTCAGGATGCAATATGCCCTCTGGAGCAACATTAACCAGGTTTCATGGAAGTCAGATGCGAAACTGCACAGGCTCAGGTAGAAAAACAGGCTAATTGCTTACTTGTCATTCACAAAGGAGTACATAAGGAGCCTCTCCTCGATGCATTTCTTCCACTCGGGTCTCTCTCCTTGGAGGTCACGGTAGGTGTCATTGGATACGATCACTCCTTCGGACTCGTAGGCCAACTTGACGATAAAGCGGTCATCGTAGCAAACCACTCGCTTACCTCCAACACGGCGGGACGGAGTGAAGACCACTATTTTCCGTTTTTCAAGCTCCAACAGGATGTGTTGATCTGAAAGTACAAACAACGCAATGTGAGATGGCTGTGGTGAGATAGTGTACAGGGAGTAGTTGTATTACTCTTTTCTATTAGAGAGGTGAAGTCAGGAGGGGTCTAGTGGACCACCAAGGGACCTTATTTTGAAAAAAAGGTAGTGAAAGGGCAAGAGACAAATAACTTTTGGATTCCTGTTAAATGATGCGATTAATTACACATAAGTTCATTTTTCAGCTTGAGAAAGCCGCAGTTTGTCATAAAACTCTTGAAGTAAAAGACTGTGAAATTATTGAATTATGTTATGCTGCATAATTGATGTCTCGTTTAAAGCAAGCTTATACAGAAATACTGGCAAAATGGCATTTTGTGGGGGTTTGGCGCCCCCTACAGTTTCTGAATGCAACGCCACTGACCTAAATACAAATCCCAGGTCTGTAACAATATTTCAGGCATAATTTAGGTGCCAACTACAAACAAAACATGTTACGTATTGAAAACTTGTATCATGCCTCTAACACTGTGATCCTACCCTCTCACTGAAGTTACATAGTACAAAAACAAGTGATGGGGGGGGCTGTAATTTTCATCTTTATTTATACCTTTTCTGTGCCGAGGTGACGACCATGTCTCTCTCAGATGCCCTTGAGCTAGATCTAACATGATAAAGTGCCCTCTAAGGTACCTTTCCAGAGCCCTTTCTGCATGCAGGTACCCCTCTGCATACAGCTGGGGCCCCTTTTGCCCCTGGCCCTCAAACATCCTGAGTACGCCACTAGGTTTTACACAAAACTAAATTAAGTTATTTAACCATCATCATGAAAAAAACTCTGCCTTTCTTGACTTGTAAGATTAGCTTTTAAATTCTCAAGCACCTCATGTACGTGTACATAATTGTAATTCATGACCCAATTCAAACAGGATAAAAAAACAAAAAAAAAACTATTCATCTCTCGTCATTCACCACTGGGAGGGGCAGGACTTGGCTCATCGAAAACAGTTTGGCAACTGGGGTTAAGTCACAGTTTTTGATTGATGGTACTGTGTCAGGAGTGCTGCTATGTTATTCATTTGACGATCATCTTTCATCAGCAACTACCACAGATGTTGATTCAGAAATTTAATTTGCATCTTACAAAGCCACAGCGATCAATCATAGGGAGCAAAGGACGTCAGAGAAGGTATTACATCACCTGTGCGAACATCAGAACCATCTCTGTGTATAGTATATCATATTACCTGCAAGGTGAGTTTATGAAAGCATATGCCACTCACTGTGAGCAGTCAGAAGTGAAAAGGACCATGACATTTGCATAAATTAACAATGCACTCAAACACTTAAAGGCACTTTTCTCACTAAGTGCTTCCGTTTGTCTGGTCTGTCATCACTTCACCTCTCGCTCTATATGATCTCTTTTCTGTAGATTATTGTCAGCAGTTAACCAGACAGCTCGCAGCAAGCAAGCGAGGTGGGGAAGAAAAAACACAGCTGGACTTCCTGGTGGGGCTTTCCCACGAATGACTGCAGGCGGATTTTTTACTTCCTTGTTCGCTGCTTTAAAATAGAAGCTTTTGGATTGCACCACATGGGCTGTGGCTGCTAAATCATGAGAGCCACTAGGCGATGATGCATAGTTTTTTTTTTTTAAGGGATGGTCCACCCTTCATTATATAGTTGTAGGGAGTCAAATGTCGGCTTGAAAAAACCTGATGCACTGAGCCTGAAAGAAAAGGCAGCCTCTCTACCATCAGGGATGGTGTAGTGTCAACATGATATTAAACTGGATCTGTCAGATACACCCAGAAATGTTTCTGACTCAGCCGCCAGAAATGTAGAACTGCATATTTTGTTCACACTGCACCCACACCAAAAGTGTTAACAGCAAATCAATCTTAGTGTATGCCCCACACTTGGTGCTTTCTTGGCATCTAATTGGAACATAACTTGATATCCAGTTGGGTTAGCCACTGTTTCACAATCTTAACTGTGTAGCCCAAAGGCTAAATTCAGTAATTCATCCTCTGACAACACTGAAACATCATCTCATGGCTGCTGTGGGAATGAATCACAGATACGGGAATATGCATGACTACAGCGCTGGGGGGAGTTGCATTTACGTTTCTTGGTAAAAGAGAAGCTATACAGTCGGACGAAACAAAAGCTACTGATAACTGCTCTCTAACTAAAGGAATAGTTCCACATTTTGGAAACATCCTTATTTGTTTTTTCTACCAACACCTCTTAAGGCTCAATAATTAACATATCTTGTTAATTAGTGAACTCTGAGTGTTAAAGGACAATTTGTTTTTATGGGTGTTTTGTGCCGGACTATCCCTCTTGGGCGGGTGTGACTGAACCCAGCAACGAGTTAGAGATAGAAAAAGGAGATAACCCTTTGTAAAATAGCAAATAGAAGCGTTTTATGATACGTTTTTACAGAAGGGATTAACGGATTTCTATACAGTTTGTTAAGAGGTAACGGTAAACTGATTTTGTCACTGTCAGATGGAGCCAGGTTAGCTGTTCTGACCTGTTTCCAGTCTTTGTACTCAGCTAAGCCTGACTTTTTCACCTATCAGTATTTTTCATCAGCAGGAATGACACAGACGAGACTGCTTTCTTTCGCTGGCTTTGAATCAATGAGAGTGACTCATCAACATAGTCTGCGACAAGTCCGTTTGATTTAATACGAGCCAGAAAAGATTGACATCACGTAAGAAATGCATACTGGCATCCGCTCCGGCTGGTATCGGCTGTGGTGCTTACGTAATGTACTGCGGGCTAGGAAAGTCATCTCTTTTTTTATCTGCCTCCTAGGTGTGTTAAGGGCTTCATGTACAAATCAGCCAAGTTTTTTAAAGGGAACTGTATTGTCCCTGACAGTCGTTGGCTAAGCGAAAGCCACAGGAACCTTTACAATCTGATAGCTCGATTGTAATCAATATGCTGCAGAGTTATTAAAGCTGCTGCAAGTGATATTTATTTATTCAAATAAGTGTTAAAAAGCTCTATATTCATACAGTAATCGCGGTTATAGATTGTTTGGACCCACATCCAAGAAATTTTCTGGCATCCCTGCCCACTTTATCCAATCAGGACAGAGAACTCCATAAAGAGGCGGTCCTATCAGAGAGCAGGATTCACCTGTTTGCCGCCATGTCTGGTGATTACTGCTGAGTGTTCATGTGGTGAAGGAAAGAGGAGAGCGGGAACTGCTGAGTGCCAAAAACAGTCAGGAAGTCAGCTAAAACTATGGCAGTGCTTACAGCAGCTTTAGCAGCTAGTTTTATACTGAACTGACCAGCTAGCGCTAACAGACAGCGCTGTACCTGTTGTGATGCGTTCGCTTGGCTCAGGAAAAAAGCTGGACAAACTGTCAGTAACTATAAATATTTGAATTTGACCTGAACTCAACAAAGTTATTCAAATCAGCAAAGTGACTCATGGTTTGTACCTGTATTATGTCCTGTATGCTAATAATGAGAAGGCCAGTTCCGTGACTTAAACTGAAAAAGTAAGCTAGTTAGCTTAGTTAGCTTACCACTCAAATTTATGACTGCAAAGGTCAATAAAAATAAAGAGATGTTATGAAGTAAACGTTAGTGCCCCTCCCAGTTCACCGTAAATGTATTACCATGCCCCTCAAACATCCGAAGTCCACCACTGTGTAAAAGGGAGTTTTAGCCTTTGACAATCAAATAGTTCTGTTCTTTGACTGAGAAGTGTTTGTGTGGCTAAACTAAACTTTCATTCTGCTGGATCAGAACCATTTGTGTGCTTGCTTGTGCATTTCCCGTATCCTCACCTGTGATGGGGGCATCGGGCCTGGGCTGCTCTTTGCGCCAAGTGGGAACAAACACAGTGACGGTATCATGTCCTCTGTCCAGGAAGAAGTTCACTGCGAGCTGGATGCCGCGGCATGAGAACACTTCCTTGTTTCCATGACTGAAAGGAGAACATGAATAGTAAACCGTAAATAATACAGGAGGGAGAGGCAAATCTACAGTTGATCTGTGTAAACACCACATGCCTTTCCGTGTTCTCTCTGTCAGGGAACCTTCCTCCAGGCTATTATAACTTAGCATGAACTTAATGTGTAACACTTCACGACTATCGGGAGGGGAAGATTTTGAGGTGTGTGCCTCAATTTGCATATTAGCCATAGCCTTTATGAAACAAGCACAGGCAAGATGGTGAACGCCTGTCTGAAATAGTCTAGTGACATGACACTAGAGTAAAGTGTGTCAGGGTCACGGCTGAACAGCGACAAGGCGATGAGTGACGGCCGTTTGAGACATGTCATTTACTTTACTCGGCACTTTACTGTCTCCCAGGTGTTATGTCGCTGTATGTGTACAGGTATTCAAACCGCTTGGTGGTTCATAGTAGCAAAACATTACTGCCATGAGTTCTTATTTAGGAACGATTAAGGCATAAAAGGAAGAAAAAAGACTTTTGAGATTACCTGATGGCAACATTGCTGCCGTCAATAACGACAGGCCTCAGTTCCGTGTCAGTACTCTTCTGGTCCCCGAGTTGCGGCGTGATCCTGCAGGGTCCCAGGGCCCAACTGGGAGGCAGCAGAGAGTCCCTCTGGCCTGTGCTTCTCTTATCACTGTCAGAACTGGACGCGCTGGGCGCACTGTTGGTCCTGCTCCGGACCAGCTCTCCCAGCACTGAGTTGGTGTCCGTGCTCAGGCCCAGCTTCCTCAGAGCGGCCTTCACCTCTGCTGAGGAGTAACCCAGTTTCCTGAAGAAGTCCACGCTGAGCTGGAGCTCCTCAGTGTCTGGCTGGAGCAGGTCCGAAGCTGAGGTGTGGCTGAGATGTGCCTGATCCATCCTGGAGCATTTGGACCTCTTTTCAGCAACATAGAAGATGTGTTACACAGCCTCGCGGTGATGTTCATCGACTGACTGCAGGAAAATGACATGTAACATGATTAGGAATGCATGTTTACTTTTTTGTTAATCTTATAACACAGTTTAATACAATCTTTTAGTTTCTAAACTTATTCCAACTCTTTACTGAAGCTGCAGGATGTTTAAGAACATTAACTAATCTAACCGAGATCGCATTTTTTTCATGGTCCAGGAGTTTTTGCTCTGCTAGTTTAAGTTTAGTTCTGTATGTAAATCCTTAACAAGCAGTTGATAGAATAATTATTACAAACTCAGAACATACCTCGGATAGAGCTAAATGCCCTAAAAGAAAAAGCACTGAAATGTGAGAGCGTGTCGTTCTGTTTGGTGACCAAGACACTTGATGGAGTACCCTTAGGCTTGATGATTTTGTGAAATATTTTAAGAGGGTTATCAAGACGTTCACCGATGAATCAAGAAAGCAATTGGCGGATCAACATGTCAATCAAATAGTCATTGAGTAAAGGTGCACCTTTAGTTTTAGGGAAGGCTGAACAAACAAACTAAATACCATCGTTTTCTGAATAAACTGAATAAACAAACTGACCTCAAAGGACAACTCAGTCTCATTCTGTGTCACTTTGTTTATATGTGGCGGACCCTGCCACTTTTCTAGCCTCAAAACAGTGTTCTGGGGAGATCATTTTCCTCAGAGAACCACTTGTTTATTCAGTTAAGGAAAAGAAATATATATCTGAGTTTGTATTATAACCTCATCAATATTTTCATTTTATTTTTGTCATAATTCTGTTTTTTGGAATTTCTTCTCCCAAAGAACGACACACCGCCCGTTTAAGACTTGAATTACCACCGTTTAATCATCAGTGGTGGAAAGTGTATTCAAAGTCTAACATGCTACTCAGTTAAGTCAAAGTAAAACTACTGGCCTTATAATAGTAAAAACTAAAACTAACTAATAAAACTAGTTACTTTTTAACTCATGCGTTAAGAATAGCAGATGTCCAATCAATCTGCCATTTATTACAACTTGATGAACATAAATTATACATTATATAATACATCTTTATTTGGAGTATCTGATAAAGCTACGAAAGATTAATTGCATGTAAAAGAAAAAAACCTGTCCAATGTGTGATGTTGCCCCGTGAAATGTGTATTAATGGAGAGGTCAGAGGAAATAAACAGAGCTCCTCTGCCACACAGTACCAGGTACCAGAGGCCTGTTCCTCTCTTATGTGTTACTGTAATGACACATACAAACAATGAGACTCTGCTGCACACACTGCACGTACAACACCATGTGTCACCTGTAAAGACAACAAAATCTGTACAAAAAAATAAATAAAAATAAAAAATAAATCAACGCGGCTCTACCTTCAGATCGCACACCGGCCGTGTACGTGACTGTACGTAACACAGGTAAGAAGCACAAAGTTTCCACTGCGGGCCGAACAAGCTCGGATCTCACCAACAAATCTCTCCCCCAGCTGAGGCGAAGCAGCAGCAGCAGCTTACCTTCTCTCTCTCTGTGTGTGTGTGTGTCTCCGTCTCCTCCACTCGTCGGCAGAAAATCAACTCTTAACTTCTGTCAGTGGGTCGAAGTACAGTAACTTTTGACACAGTTCCGACTTCATAAAGCGCCTCCCTCCCTCCCTCCCTCCCTGGAAAAAAAAAATGGTTTCTTCCCTTCCTCCCTTCATAGAGGTATGCCGCAGCCGGAGCTGTAGAGACATTTGCATGTATCACAGGTTAGATAAGGTGTTCCCGTTTCCTCTGGCTGTCACTCACCGCAGGAGTGTAGTACGCCGGTGTGTGTTTTGCATGAATGCACTGCTGTTGTTCCTTCAGGCGATTTGACAAAGTGCAGTAGCACCTAAAAGATAAAAGCAATGAAATAAAACCTACTCCTCAACTGCTGCAAGAAGTCAAGGCATTATGAAGATACCACGTAGAAAAAAAGACAAATCAACTTCATTTATTAAGAGAGCATACACATATATATATAAAGCTATCATATAATGTATAGATTATGATTATTGAGTAAAGTGAAAAAAAAGAAAAATGCATTTAAATGATAAGAAAACAAAAAAAAAAACAATGATAGAAATAATTTGTTGCTTATTAAGTAAATAAGGGGGAGGTTAGAATAAAGCTGCTGTCTGTCTTTGTGTCGCTTACATGCTGTATGTATCAAATGTATTTATTTTTTGGCAAACTCTCCATATTATTTTTGAATATTTATATTTATTTTCAGATATGATTTTGAGTTTGGAGCAACCTCTCTCTTGTATGTGTTTAATGTCATCATCTCCTATCCTCCTTTTTAAAATAACAAACAAACAAATAATTAGGTTAGAGACAGGACGCCCCCTGGTGGTTCGTGGGCAGAATAACAACAATCACAACACCTTACGTATCTTTCCTCTGGAGGGATTTCTGTTATGTCATTTTGTATCTTCCAGTAAAGGACATGGAATCAACTCAAGGCAGTTTACTTCTTAGACAATCAGTATTCATGCATTTTTTTTTTGCCTGTTTACCTCTTTGTAAAAATGGCGACACATTTGAAATAGTGTTGGTTTGAGGCAGAAATGGAAAACAACTAAATAGGTGACGTGTACTCGTGCTTTGCCTGAATGTTATTATTTTTACTTAACACTTAAACCTCCCTGTACAGTGTGTCAAACCGAAATATTCTACTGTTACCCCACTGCAATCATTTGACAGCTCCAGCTACTTATGACTTTGCAGTTTCAGATATTATCTCATTTACTCAACATGAGATCAACAAATGAAAATCTACAGTATGGAATCTTAAGATACAAATCTGAGCAGAACTGTAATGTTGGAGCTTGTCAATAATCAAATCAAATCAACTCAACTCTATATAAATACAATTGATTTGATTCGATTTGATTATTGACAAGCTCCAACATCACAATTCTGCTCAGACATTAATGCAATGTTTTCTCACGGTGGGCGACAGGACCTCCTGGGTGGGGAGCTGAGTGTTATCACGGTGTTATCACACAGAAAGTCTTCCAGACAGCCAAAACAAAGACAAGAAAATATGACGAGGCGTATCTCGGCCCTCGGCTTTACCACTGCAGCGGTGGGTAATAAAGAGAGAGCACGGTGTGTTCTGCGACACAAAACTTCAGCTTCAATATTAAATCATCAGACAGCTTGAAAATATTATTATCTATAAATGGGGAACGTTTGGGAACCAGCGCATTGCATGATAACCTATTCATATGACACAATAATCCATGAACTGTCCGATAGGGGCCATTTTGCATAATGGGTGCTTTTAACTCTATTTAAGACCAATAATATTAGATACGAATGATGTACTTTTACTTTAGTGCATGTTTTTTTAAAAGCAGGACTTCTATTTGGTATCACACATGTAACTTAAATAAAAAAGGGATCTGAGAACTTTTTTTATTCACGAGCCCGATGCTAAACCTCATTAGAGATGATCAGAATTAACAATAAAAATCAAATTCTCTTGACTAGACGGTTTATTTTAATGTAAAGAATGCAATTAAAGTGAGTGTGAGGTGAGCTCGACAGCTCAAGAGACGGACACAACATCGGTTCATCACCTTGATATTTATGAGAATTGTTCATAAAGATGATTTTGACACACAAAACGATGTATTACTTCTGTAAAACATGTTTAAATACAAATGGTTTTAATATTTCCTAGATGTGTTATTGCTGCTGGTAGTGCTTTTTTAATGCAGTCAAGTAAAGTCGCACTGTGTTGGATTTATCGTGCTGTACATTCTTTTGTCTTCAGGCATGGCACGTATAAAACAGGAAATGTTTTCTTTAACGGCTATTTCTGTATTTTGTCACCTTCAACAATTTTGTAAGCCTAGTTTGAATGCACAATAAATTGTTTACACCTTGATATTTATAGTAAAAATGGTTGATTATGCATTTTTGATTATTACTTTCACAGATACAGGCAGTGGGGTCTGTGGGAGCAGGGACGGTGAGGAAGGGGAACCAATTTCAACGACAAACAAACTACCGGGGTATGCAAAAACCTTTTTTATCCAAGATCATAGTGTATTATTGTAATAATAACCGCTGTTATCTAATGTTTACATGCAACAGCTTATGTCTGCCTGTGCTACAGTTCTCCCACTAGATGTCAGCCTCTCACCACGCTACCCAGCTTTAAAGCTCTCACCGGGGGAGGAGGTGATGGAAGATGTTGCTCTGCAGATGGTCTGTTGTGGCTTCAGCATGTTGTGAACTTCTGTGTGGCCGTGTGAGCCCGAGGATGTGCGTGCGTGTGAGGGTGTGTGTGTGTTTGTAAACAACCCTTTTGTGTACGGGGTTAATGGCACGGTCGAGTCGGGATCACCCTGCGTGCCGCGGTTAATGGCATATACAGAGTTGAGTTCCGGAGAGTGGAGAAAGTAATCAGGGCCAGTTGCCAGGCGGTTGCCTCCTCTGAGGGGCCCACACCAACGGTCCCAGGTGTCTGCATGGCCTGATATTACTGGAGGCAATGAGCTGCAGCAGCCAGCGACGATGAGTTGGGGTGGGGGGGTGGGGTGGGAGGGGGTGGGGGGGGGGGGGGGGGGGTGAATACACATACACATAGTGCACACACACATATAACCACAAGCTCACGACTAAAAGACTAGACGGATACAGAAAACAGAAAAGCTTGCACAAATAAATTCTCACCATTGAGTCATACGAGAGTGGGAAAGTTTCCAGGTGCGTCCAAGAAATATCAGTCTTGTCGCACTTGGCCATGAAGGACACTTATGAAGTATTTTCTAACTGAATTCAATCTGTAAACATTCCAAGTACCCTACAGCCGACTGCGGTTGAGTGTATTTGTTGGGTGATTCATGGCTGGATCGTATTGGAAGGCCTTTGCTGGCACCCAGAGAGCCATTGTTCAGTAATGCAAATCTGTAACCTTGCTGAGAAGTGCCCAAGATTGGATGAGATTAGTGCAGATTGGGTATTGTGAACATCAAACGCTCACTTCCTTAACATCTTTTTCGGGAGGAGGGGGGGAGGCATTACCCCGCTCAAAGGCATATCTTTCTCCTCCAGGCAGGTGTAGCTTGGCAAGGGTTGTTAAACCTGAGACAGTTGATCAAATATTCAGCCAGTGCTCATTGTGCTGCTGAGAGCTATTTGGATGTGGCTGGGATAGCGCCGCGCTTTGTAGTGCCTCAGCGCCGGCCTCCCCTTCGTAGTTCCTTTTCGCTGAGTGCCCGGGTCAGCCGTCTGTCAGAGAAATTAATTTTTGTATGATTTCTTTAAAAAGAACCAAAGGAAAAGAAAAGGCAGCCCTTTAACTGGAGTAATCCATCTTAGACCAACGGTGTCAGAGTGATTCACGATTTCCAATTTAGCCACGGTTTGGATCTAAAGTAAATCAGGCGGGGACGGCTCCACCCTTTGTGCAGCCTGACGACAAACCCTCAGTGACAAGAGCTTTCAAATGAACATATCCCCCACATTCATCTTGTTCATCTATTACCTCAGACGCCCCGCTGCTTGTCCTACATAGATCAGCGAGCAAAGACCCCCTGACACAGTGTTTGAGTGCAGAGGAGGTGAGGCATTAGAACGAGCTAGGTGGCTACAGCACTGATAGCACATCGAACAAAAGAGCGGCAGAACCGAGAGGGCCAAGGTTCTGAGTCTGCGTTTGATTAAATTTGCTTTGATTAGTGACAACTGAATTCCCCGAGCAGGCTGTGAGCTCAGAATCGCAATGTAGCGACCACTCCAGCGAGCCGCTCACGGACATCTGCTAACTGAGATACACTCTGAGAGAAATTGTATTTGTTTAGACATCACACACACCAAACGGTCTACATTTATTAACCTTCTCGCTGGTCAGTATGGAAGTCCATTTCGAACAGTGTGATGGAAAAACTCACAACCCCGCAGGTCATTTTAAAGAGAGGCTTCATTAGTGTGTCGAAATAATGACTTAGTGGCACAAAATAATGACTTGGTGGCTCAGAATAATGACAAGTGTATGAAAAAAAATAAGATGTATCCAAAAAGAAGGACTTTGAATATTTAAATAGTGACAAATGCAAAGTAATGACTTACTTCCAATACAAAGAAATTCTCAAGAGGTAGTGTCTGGAAAAACTGACTATGTTAAACAATGAGAAACTCAAAAATAATGACTCACCTTTCTCAAAATAATGGAAAAACTGTAAAATAATGACCTAAGATATCAAAAATACTGAGGAAATGTCTCAAAATATTGAGTAAGTATCTAGAAATAATAGTGACTTACTTCAAAAATAATAAGAAACTTTCTCAAAATAATGGAAAACCCAGAAATAACGACCAAAGGTCTCAAAAAATACTGAGAAAATGTCTCAAAATATTGAGAAGGTATCTGGAAATAACAATGACTTACTTCAAAAATAATAAGAAACTTTCTCAAAATAATGGAAAACCGCAAAATAATGACCTAGGATCTCAAAATAATGAGAAAGTTTCTCAAAATACTGACAGAATTTGTGTTGAATTGTGTTTATTGCTGAAAGACAACAGACTCCACAATCCCCTGTGCAGAAAATAATGAACAGGAACAATTTGTGGATCAAGACGAGAGGGAATTTTACCTAAAGGACTTCACATGAACACGATGAATGTATTGTCCCCTATTTTATTAAAGGAGTATTCACACCAAATTAAAAAACAGTGTATATTCTCACTGACCTCTGTGGCCTTTGTTAGTCTTTTTATGTATTTCTGCACTGTGCCTTTAACTGTCCAACAACCACGCAAAACACTTGCTTGAAATAAATGTGGTTCGGCCGGCCATAGATCATTTAAAGATCATTGCTGGATCCCAGCGCAGCTCCAAGCCCGTGCAGGTGTAACCTCAGCATGAAGCCCCGGCCTCGTCCAAGAGCACCAACAATGTTCTGATTAATTGTTCCTGTCAGCCCGGGTCATTTTTGGGCTGCCTGCTATTCTGCATATTACTCATATCTGGCCCCAACAAAGGGGCACACTCACACTCAGCAATGTGCGAGGACGTACAGGTACACAGAGGCGTGTGCATCACATGGTCACACGCCGGTCCAGAGACATGGTCAATAACACACAAAGACGCGCAAACAAAACCCACTTTCAACGCCCGGGCTGCTGTGCCATAGCGATTTGTGCTCAGGCAGTCAGGCAACGCTCCAAGGTATTCATTACTATTGATGTCAGAATCCACAACAAGAAGTGATGGCTGAACCTCCTGCAGCCTGTACTGTTTAAAGCCGAGCTCCTCTCCCCCAGCTGTTGCTCTCTCTGTCTCCACTTCGGAGGTGGGGGGGGGGGGGGAAGAGAGGCTGTGATGATTAATGCACTCTCTGCTGGGATCTCGGGCAAAAAGAAACCTGGAGTTCCTGCTGAAGTGCTTCACTCACGTTGTGGTGATTCACTCACTACACCGTGGAACAACTCAAAGAAACAACGCATCAAGAATTGAAAAATCCCGACGGTCTCGCGTTTCTGCCACGTGTGCCGCGGCGCTGCTCGAGAGGGATGAGGCCTGATGCCTCCGAGTGTCGTCTGGAATGAGTCTCGCTCTTTTTTCAAATTCCAGTTTCTCAACCTGTTCCCGCCTTTATCAATCAAGAGGCTCGTGGCCTGTGGGAGCATAGAGAAATACTTTGCATCATTGTTGCAGGTTTATCGCTGTGGTAGATTGCGTTAATGGAATGATGAATAATGGTGTTTGTAGCGATGTCGATAGAGAAAACCTTTCCCATTCTGCTGAGAATTTGTTCTGCGCTGTGACGGCGGCTCTCTCGTCTTGCTTTCGGCGGTTGATTACTTTGATGTCTGCTCCCCTCAGGACTCCTGTTCTTTGCTGACGGTGCTCAGTGTAGGCGTTTAACCTGTATACTGATAACATGCACTTGATTCGGCTTGGTTGGTGGTGCTGCTGAACGCCGGAGATACCGCTCATCTCCGTGAGTGCAGCTGCTCGGCGATTCCTTCTTTTTTACAGTCGCTGCTTGTCTCACGACAGCCTGCGGGGGCAGAGGCTTTGCCGTTAATGAAATAACGCTAATAGAGTCTGATAACTTCTAATTTCTTCCGCTCCCCTGATGTACAGTAGGATACAAGTTGCTTTATGTACTAAAAAGGTAATATATGATAATTAAACGGGCACTCCAGCAGTTTGGTTTGGCATTTCCATTAAGTTTAGGGACTTAACACGAAACAAGAAAAAAGGGAACAGAGTTGAGGTTTCAGCATTTCAAGTGTGAAACCACCTGACATTTTTAACGTGGCGACAAAACTGGGTGTTTTTGACGAGACCTCGGCCACGTTTGTGGTGACAGAAACAAGTATTTTAAGCCTACACATGATCTTTTTTCCAACCCTAACCAATCGTTTTTTGTGTCTAAAAGCCCAACCAGAGCAAAAGCACAGCATTGTCACGAGATGAAATTGAAAGCTGAACCGACAGAGACGTAAAATTGCAACAGTGAAGTCTCGACATATTTGTGGTTATCAGAAACATGATTAAGTTGGGCCAGGATATTTTGATCAGCAACACTGGATCCTAACCGATGGCATCATTTCATCTGACCAGCCCTGCCTGGTAAACATCTACGTCTTCCGAAATCCATGATACCAGTTTGTAACACAGGCTTTCTTTTACAAAATATGTAGCCTGCAAACCCGGGTCGAGATAACTCTGATGACCTCATCTGGGTTATTTTCTCAGACTGTTAGACTTTGCAGCATAGAACTCACCATAACTAGTAAAATATCCCTGATGTTTAACATCAGTGGTCTGAAAAACCCAAGCTGAAGCCATATAATTCGAAAAGTCATTCATTAAATCAGCAAGTTGTGATGTAGTTGTATGATAAATGTAATTGTCTTACTTTAACAATAGCACTGTTTGAGTGTGCTGCCCTCTAGTGGCCCAAAATGGTGAACAACACGTCATTAGTGACAACAGTTGGAAGCTGAAGATTAACATTTCGATTCACTTCCAGGTTTGTAAAACATGAAAGTTTCATGATTTGAGGGTTTAAAGTGCTGGCGAAAATATTAGATGAGGGAAAAATAATAAACCTGAATAAAAGAGTGAAGAAAAACAACAAACAAAAACACTTCCAGAAGTGTGTTTCATATTCAAGAGTCTAAGAAGAACCTTAAGAAGTGGATGCATTATTCATTTTTTTCAGCAGTCAGATGTTTGATTTATGAAATTTTCTTTCTAAAATTTCTAAATTTTTAGCCATAAAAGCCCCCCCCAAAAAATGAGCCAGTCATGCTGATTCACCACGTGTCAAAGAGTGGTGGTGAAACGTCCCCGGCAGTATGACAGACAAGCGCCATCCACCACCATCATCAAAACATTTAATGAGAGAACACCTTTCAGAATAAGTTGTTTTATTCCTACAGTAGAGCTCTGCACGTCTAAGAAACATAGTTTTTTTTTCGTTTCGGTCCACGGGCACAACGCTGCTGCAGATCCCCTTCAGCGAACGTGTGAGAGCCCGAAAACAAATGCTCAACTTGCTTGTGTTGATAGAGTCGATGATAATACAGTCGTTACCTGAACCGTTCAATTTTCCCCTCTTTTCTACTTATAAATGTGACTCAACACTTTGATTATAGCAAGAAAAAAACACTGGAGTGGAAACTCCACACTTAGTAGTTAAAGGCTCAAGTGTGTTTAACGGCCATCAATTTCAACCGGGGGGCGATTCCTATCTCACTTTTTTTTTCTTCCTTTTTTTTCCCATTTTATACCCACAGGGTCATGGTGGGGTGTTGACAGCTCTTGTGCTCCACTCTGTATGTGTGGGCATTAGTTTGCTGTCAGTAGCGCTACCATGGGGCGACTGTTGCCATTAGCTGTTAGATTTCTGATTCACACCCAGTGGGAGTGGGCTCTCAGGAGCCAAGCTGCCAACTGGCTGGGATAATGTACAGCAGGCCTAGTGCCCCCCCTCTTCTGTCCCGTCTGACGGAACAGAGTCTGCTTTTCTTTCTTTCAGGTCCGATTAACCTGCGGATTACTTTTTTTGATTTACTTTGAATGTGATTTTAGCTTTTTATTACTCTGTCCATCATGGAAAAATCATAATGCAACAGGAGACTGAATCTTACTATAAATAATTTAAAAACAGGCAACAAAACAGACAACAGACAGACAGAATATAGGTGGGAAAAAAGCATGTAGTACAAAAAAAAAAAATGCAGGACTGGAGATCTTCTTGTGCTGGGATCACACCAGCTGCAACGCATGTCAGGATGCTGATGTTCAAACTCAGTACTCATGGGTCGGACTAGGGCTCTCAGGATCTTAGATTCTCACAGCTTGGCTATCCAACAGAGTCAAGATAACAATATTATCATGATATCTACAGAAAATTCATCTTTAAATGTGTTTGCTGTGCATTTTCTCTTTTTTTTTTGCAAATAAAATACGAGTGAAGGGATGTGGGCAAAGATTGATTACATACCAGATGACCTGATTAACAAAAGATTCACGAGGCCTAACATCTGCGAAATTCTTTACACAATATTGTCAAAGGTGTATGACTGAAACAAAAACAATAATTCCCTTTTTAATATCACAGTTATTGTCAGTATCGGTGTATCATGACGCCCTTACGTCTTTGACTTCGGCCTTCATTTTGATCTCATCTACACGCCTGCAAAGTTTCAGGACTGCATCGATAGAAATGTGGGCCAGGGGGAGTAAAGTATGAGGAGGCCACCCCCCCCCCCCCCCCCTACACTTTTGGCTCCCATCGCTCAAACTACACCCATCTTGGAAGTCTCCTCATATTTTACCTCAGCTGCACACCTGTAAGGTTTCCTCGCCGCCTCTTGCACGGTTGCAATGTCGTCGCACTGATAAAATCTGTCCACAGACAAACAGACAGACACCTGGGAAAGTACTCAAAACCCCTTCTGTGTTGGTTCCTGCTGTGAAATGTGTCCCCAGGAACTCATTTTGCCATAATGACACACACACACACACACACACACGCACACACACACACACACACACACACACACACACACACACACACACACACACACACACACACACACTCACACACGAAGGGAAAACATCACCAGTTGCAGATGGTTACAGATACAACAAACTTACAGATCAAACTTTAAGCATTAGTCCTTCCAATCAGAGATTCAGAAGTGGCAGATCCATCAAAAACATGCTGCTGTTGTGTCTTGTGAGACACAAAGGTGCTACCGTGAGCCAAGTTATTCTCATATAATTATTATAAGTAGTTAAATGTTCTTATTTCACCCATATTAGAATGTAACCTGCCCTGTCTTTGCATCGCTTCTTTATGATTTGTTTTGCAAATTTCCAGGTTAATGCACAGAGTGTGAACGTGTGAAGGGCACGTTGCCATTGGAGCAGAGACGTGGGAATCGGACGGATGGACGGGAATCTTTAATAGAACGCGACGTGCTGGATTTAAGAGTGCAGGACACGGGGAATCCGGAAGTTGGACTGTTATATGAGGGGGATATCACCCCTCTTGTCATGATTAATGCAGTTATGTGGATGTAACAACTGTCCCTGTAATAGCTCCCCCCCCCCAAATGATCGAGACAGTACTTTGCCCACCTAGCAGACCACTATCATACATTTAACTGTGTGTGCTTTGGGGGCCATACTGTGTGATTTCGATGAGCTCTAAATCACTTACATCTTCCACCGAGGAAAAGGCTTTAACCAATGAGAGAGGGAATCTTTTTTTTTTCTCCGCTGGGCTGTTTTCCAACAGTTTAAAGAGCTTTTAACCCCACACCGGGCTTTGTTTTCCTCTCCTCAGTGATGTGTAAAACTGTAATTCTTCCTTATCATGACCCAAACATGCAGCCATTCATCCAGCGGCTGCCAGTTTTTATTTGCTCGGCTTCAGCTCACTTGTCAGCCTCATGCCATGAATACCCGAGTGGTTAAACACAGGTAGTAATTCACCTTTTCCTTCATTTCTTTCCCCCCCACTAATGAAAATTATAATCATACAATACTGTGCACATTATGTTGTTCTTAGCTCCGGGGCTTAATAGGGTGATCATTTCTTGTCATTTCATTTGCCAGGAACTTTAATAGAATTTCTTGGATAATTGCAAAAATGCTAATGGAAATCAGAGCTTATGGAATGTAAAATTGCGAGAAAACAAAGCGTATGAGGGCGGATGAATCACCAGCAGTGATATTATTGTTAATATCGACGAGAGTACAACGAGAATTTTTTACGCATTAGTGTGCCTCTGCGCGAGAAAGGCTGTTACGACAGCGCAGAGAGGGAGCGGATCTCCAGAACAACCAGATATTAGCAAGGCAAAAGAAAAAAAACAAAATAGAGAAGGAAGTGATGATGTGATGCTCAGTAAAGCACAGTCAACAATAAACAAGCCATGCAGGCGGTCCGGATTTGCAAGCCATAAGCAGTCTCAATCTCCTGTATGGTGGGGAACCGCGAAAGGGGGGAAATGGGGAACGTTTCAATTACAGTATACATGGAAAGGGCATCTCTGCGGCAGGATTGATATGTCATTCTAACAATGTCCAATTAAAAAATGGAGAATGCTTCCATTATTCTTTTATTAGAATACCCGCGCCCGAAACTGCAGCGAAAGACATGCACATTCCCGGTTAAAGGTGAGAGTCCACCAGGCGTGAAATGAGTACAGCTCACATAAAATAATTTATATTTCCCCATGGCCGCCATAATTTAGTTTTGCAATTATATTGACTGTTTATATGCTCGTGTGTGTGTGTGTGCAAGTGTGTGTTTGTGTTTTTAATGCCAGTGAAACAAGCAAAATAGTGCTTGGATGACTGGTTCTATTTTCATGACTATTTATGAACTGGGACTGATTTAGCTTTAAGTATTAAGGCTCAGACGAGTGATAAACAGATGTACGTGTAATATTCTAACAACATCCATTTTATTAGTTGTGATATTCAACCGCCCACAGAGACATGACTTTAAAGCTTTCAGAGTGCATTGTCAAGACTCCCCTCCTTCCTTCCCCGACTGATCCATGCACAAATTATGACGTCATCAAGTTTCACAAATGATTTTGCAAGCTCATGTTTGGGTCGCAAGTTTGTTTTCAGCTGTGAATTATGTCAGAGTGCGTGTTGCAGGGTTTGGTTAAAAGTGCCACAGGAGCACAGACGACAGGTAGCAAAGGGCGGCAAATCAACCTGGTCTCATCGATCTGCAAACAAATAACATTGTACATTACACATTAACATTACGCTCTAATTTGCGAGCAGTGTATCCGCCAAAGTCATATTTTGCATGCAGGTGGTACACCCATCCTTCCTATCGACTTTTGCAAAGAGCATTTCCATCACCAGATGACCTTCGTCCTCATGGTGGGCATTAAGTAAAACACGTAAATGTCGCAGTTTGGTTAGATTTATGAACATGTTGGTGACGTTATAGATAAATAACATGATGTCCACTGAATGACAAACTTAAGTTGAAATAAGTCGACGCCTCGCTGAAAGGCCTGTGGTTGTTTTGCCTCAGTCTGGCTTGGACTTGAAGATGGGAGCGATTTTTGATGTTTGTACTTTTTTTCATTTATATGCAGATCGAAGCTTCCGAGCTGCAGAAACTATTTATTTAGAGCCGCAACAATTGAAAAATCATAATGCTCAATCGATTGATAATCAAATAATCTTTTTGTGTCTTTTTTTTTTTTTAAAGAAAATATGTCCAAAAAACATTCTGGTTCCAGCTTCTCCAGTTTTTCTGCTTTCTGTTTTGTATCATAAAAAACTGGTTTGGGGTTTTATAGACCGAAGGATTAATCAATTAACTGAAAAGATAATCAACACATGAATCCATTATGAAAACTAGAATGGCACTTAGTAGAGTCCATCTGCCAAGGCCCAACACTCCCTTTAATTCAATCAAGCCGAATCCAAGATCAAATAAAACATAATTACATCTGCTGGATCGTGATTTTTATTTGGATCCTCATCAAATTCTACCCGCTTGTAGATGCTTCAAGATGTATTCTTTAATCCCTGAGAAATTAATGAAATGTCAACAAAAATCTGTGAGAAAATATCCCTGGATCCCAGATTGGCACAGAAAAAGTTAATCTAGTTCTGGGCCCGAGACCCATCCTCCATCCAGGTTTAGCGGAAATTCAGTAGTTTAATAGTTCTTGTGTCATCCCACTGACAAACCAACAAACAGACACACAACCTCCTCGTTGGACGTAACAACCACGAGTTGCTTGTCGAATATAAAGCGTCACACAAACACACGCTGCTAAAAAGCGTGCAGCTGGAGCGCTCGCTGTAAACGCTCTGGCTGATATCACTCG
This sequence comes from Sparus aurata, assembly GCF_900880675.1. Lineage (NCBI taxonomy): Eukaryota > Metazoa > Chordata > Actinopteri > Spariformes > Sparidae > Sparus > Sparus aurata. The sequence goes on from NC_044203.1 coordinate 26,922,267, forward strand.
TTCCAGTGAAGCCGTGTGTCCATGTTGACGACTTCTCATATGTACTCGTCTTTTCTGTTCGCAGTGGAGAGAACAGGGGGTACTGGTTTACATAAAAATGAACTGCGCTGGAGTATGTAACTGGCGTGCAATGAAAGAAAACACTTATGCAAAGAGAAACGGCCCTGCGGGGTCTTTACCATGACCCAGTTCAAACTTTGCGGGAGGCAAAGAAATCTCCTCATGGCTGCTCTTCTTCTTGAGCACAGCGGAGAAATCATGGAATACATAAATGCCAATGGAGAACTATGACCTGACACACAAATCAATGGCAATGAATATGTGCCCCCGAAATATGTAAAAGAGATGGGTAGAGCGTTATGTTAGTTCCCCAGTGGCAGACGGGGAACTAACGAAGTGGGGAATAGCTCAAGTGCTTGACAATACGGCAAAAAAAAAGAAGAAGAAAAAAAATACTGACTGATTGAATCTGTGCACTCCCACTCCACCAGATACCTCCTCCAGCTACTACACTGGACCTAATTATCCCGTGTAAGCAGCAGCCTGGGGAAACCACATCTGAATACTCAAAACTGTCTATTATACATCCCAATTTAAACCTGGCGTAACACTGGTTATCAGCATTTTATCCTGCTTCGAGCTCCCCCGTCCCCCTTTTTCTGAAGAGCGTAATTGTCTTGATATGCTCATCACGTACGGCATGAAATGTTGATTCCACCTTAATTATCTTCCCCAGGGGTCATCGCAGTGACTTCTGCAAAGTAAATACGGCAGGCGCTGCATCCTCGCGGGCGAGCCCGGCAGTGTTAGTTACCCCACCGCGCTATTTTTAAGTCGGGCTGCAAAATGAATGCCTCGTTCGTCGTAATCAAACAAGCCACCTTGACACATTTCAACAATTAACTTTTAATCACTCAGATCTCCCTAAATCAAAATCTGATGGTTGACGTTTATGACTCAGTCTTCTCTGTGGCTGGGGCGAAGGGGTCAGTCTCACCAAATGAAATTTAAAGTAAATCATGGGAGTTAATTGAGAGTGAGAGAGGGGGGGGGCCCAGTCTCACCTGGTGGCCAAATACGTCGCCTGAGTAAAAACACGATTGGCTGCTTGAACATCAGGCGACGGAAAGGTGTTTATTTGTTATTAATGAGGTTGTCAGCACATTAATACCTTATCTTAATGTGAAGGTTTAGTGATATTCCAGTCATTTCCTCTGTAACACAAGGACCGTCTCCTTCACTCCTCAAACTGAAACCCCCGTAACAAAAATCGGCAATGTCATGATGCCTTTAGTGAGTGATGAAAGCAAAAAGGAAAAAGCATAGTTCACATTGACATTCCCATCTGCATATGTCTTATTCATTCTTTTCACTCCGGAGCAAATTAAACTTGAAGTCGAACTCAGGACATTTCTCTGCGCTCAAAACCCAATTACACTTCACTTACTGTAGACAGCCCGGCACACTACACTCCACATTTCAAAGGAAATCTCTGCTGGCTGAGTCATAACTTAAGCGTTTTAGCAAATTTAAGATGATTCACTTCTCTCTGTTTTGACTTCCAGGAGCAACGGCAGATAAATATAATAATATCAGCTTTATTTTCTCAGGAAGCTCCTTGTAGCTCAGCGTGGATGAGTCACTCTGATGTTTCGAGAGCAAATGTGAAGCAATCTGTTTGGATTCTTTCTATGAAGAAAGATGAGGGGCGCACAGGGGATGCTTGTAGTTTGTGTTTGTCACATGGGTTTATACTGTAAAATGACCTACAGTATGAGGCAAAATGGACAGACATTGACTACAGACAAGTTCTACTTCAAGCCATAGCTGATGGTCGCATAAAAATCAATGCTATGACTTGTTTTTTACTCTTCATCCATGAGGTACTTCTGAATTAACATGGTAAAATACCATGTCCATGCTGTAATAAGCAAGTACGCCTTGTGGATTGGCCATTTACTCAATTACTAAAGCAACAGTTCTTCACTTTGCAAGAGGTAAATAATCAATATCACTCTAACGTCTGTCTGGCTAATGTGAATCTACAGTCAGAGGCCGGTTAGCTTAGCTTAGCATAAAGACGGGAAATAGATGTCCCTGTCCAAAAAGTCCAAAACAGCACCTCCGACGCTTATCGATGCACCATCAGATATTCCATACTAGCATGCTATTGACATGTTTTAGTATGTCCGGAACCTTAGAGGTGCATCCTATGTATTCCACCATGCACGCCCCGGACACAATGGCAGCATGAATATGCTACAATATAATGCTTTAATCACCACAAAGGCGGACAGCAACTGAGGCAGCTCTTGCGTAACGTCAGCAGTGTAAGTATAACGTTTCACTGTGCCAGGTGTAACATCATTTTATGTAGACGCGTTGTCAAATTTGCAGTGCCTACACAGCTACCTTTAATTAAGAGGATAGCGTTAGCACTGTTATGTGACATTAATGACAAGGGATAGGTGGGGATGTAGTTCACGAAAATGTTGAAAACCGCTCTGCATTTTTGTGTTTGCTTAACAGGAGTCTCTCAGCAAGTGACTTAATAATTACACACCAAGAGGTGAACATCTGAAAAGATATGCAACCTTTTATTTACACAAAATGTATGTTGAACAACAGTACAAATAGTGGGTATGTGGTACAAAGTATGGCATTTTGGAGGTGGTCACAGTCCACCACATATACCTTTAACATAAAACTGCAACTTGCTTGGTTTACACATCAGTTTGTGTAAGAATGAAACAAGTATGGAACTTCTGTCGCCCCCTTGTAGCAATTTAGTTTCTCTGCAGTGAACTTTACATAGTTGCTAGAGCAGCTTACCCCCTCACATCTATAATTTTGGTGTGCCAGTGCAGGGCGTCTCAAAGACAAAAAAATAAAAAATCTGGTATACTGCAAAACACAGATATATTTGTGGGCATGGGCTTAATCAGCAACGAGTGAACTCCTTTTGCAATGGCTTGAATATAGGGGACTTTTCATTTACTCCAGCTTTGAGTCATAAGCCCTGGACAGAGCCATGCTGACTGTTGTCATGCTAACATGCTACCCTAACAGCTGATTGCTGTAGTTTCACATTTATTGCAGCTGTATAAATCTTTTTATCTACACTTGGCAACAGAGCAATATGTCAAAATAAAGGTTAAGTACAAGTGTACTTTTGTAATTATTTGCATTAACGTTACTTTACATCATTATTATTATTTTACAGCCCTTTTTTACATTCTGGTGTTGTATTTGTACTGGTCACTTTTTTAGACACAAAGAATAGAATATGATGCATTAATATAATGCAGGGATGCATAGATAAAGCTAAACAAATTCATGAAGTAGTTCAATTTAACTCCAGCAGATCCAAATATATAAAATGCTACTTTCCGTATTAATTATCCAATAATGTGGTTTATATAATGTAACACGCTGGAAGGGTATTTTTTTTTCACTTTGTGTTATTGCGTCTTTCACTGAAGTAAAAACAAAGAAGCTGAGCACTTCATACCCCACTTCACACTTCACTACTTTAGAGACACATCACTTGATATATCAGATAAAAAGTACAGAAAATGAAAAGGAAAATGAGAGAGGGAGAGATGTCAGAAGTTTAGAGCCTTTTTTAATGGCTCGGTCAGCTACGAGAGGGAAGGGAGAGAGAGAGAGAGAGAGAGAGAGAGAGAGAGAGAGAGAGAGGAAGCTCCGTGGAGACATATGAAGGAAGGAGACTAACCCCACCTGCTGACTGGTGCTACTTCCCATGTGAGGAGGGAGGGCAGGGGGCAAATATGGCCCCGAGACAGAGGGTCTGTCACAGTGTAGCCAATGCCAGGCTGATTTCACGCTTGATGTCCCCCCCGAGCAGAGAAAGATGTGCCATTACTGCCTGTAAGCCCTGCTTGCCACCAACAGGGGTCACTCTGTGTTTAGCAAAAAAAGAAAAAAGGAAAAAAAAAAAGGAAGAGACCGGCAGCCGATGGGAAAAACATCAACTAGAGGGAGAAAAGGGGGTAATCAGGATGCAGCATGAATGAAGGTGAGTTTGGAGGGAAAATTACACTGGTGAGAGTGGGTGGTCAAGGGGGAAATGACACAGGAGATGAGTGTGGACATTGTCGAAGAGAACAGATTGATCCGAGCAAATTAACCAAACCACTGTCAGGTGGACAGGTGTAGAAAGACAAAGACAGACTGCCAGATGGACAGCAGGGGCGAGGGGGGGAAAAGGATGATGGAAATGGAAAAAAAAAGAAGAGATTGAAAAAAAAAAAGGGGAGGAGAGGTGATGGAGAGACTCCAGCGGGCTGGATATCATTTGGCACTAACTCCTCCACTGTTTTTGCTTCTTGAAAACTGGTCAGTGAACAGACTGGAAAGTTCCAAAAAAAATCCCACTAGCTCAGTGACGGCTACGGTGCTATGATCCTCGGGGAGTGAAAAGGATGGATTAGTCCATTTTTATTGCTTGGCGAACGCACCCAACAGCCCTGTCTGCTCATCAATCATTCACAGTATACTCCTATTCCCCAGTAAGCTGCCCCCTCGTCCTCTCTTTTCTCCTTCCAAAAAAATTCTCTCTTTCCCTTTTCCCATTCTTCTTTCGTTCTGTCTGTTCTCCACTGTCAGTCCTCGGCGCCTCGGAGCGCAAGTTGAGATACATTAAAGATGAATGGGCACGGATCTTCCCATAGGATTCTGATTCAGTCTTAAGTTTTCTTTTTTTTTGGGCGGGAGTGAAGTCTGTTTCGTTCCCTCTTCACTCCTCTGTATTGGTTAGCCTTAATGTGAAGTGAGGAGTTGAAGAGTGTTTTCAAGGTAACCCTCCTCCCCAACAATTAGCAGGAGCCAGGCATCCAGCCAAAAGATTTTACTCACAATTTAACAGGCAGGAAAACTCCCACCGTTAGAGAAGTGCACTTCCGAGTAACTGTTTACAACGGTGCTTCAGATAGAGTGGAACACAATAGAATGGAATAGAGTCGTTTCTAAGGATTGCTTTAATTTGTCAATTAATCTGTCCACTATTTCCTGACTAATCAAATGAGTTGTTTGGTCTATAAAACAGTCCAATCGGAAGGATAAAATGTAGGCACCTTCTGCAGACTGCTGATTTCTTCATGTTTGTACATGCCACTCCATATCAACATTTCAACAAACTGTGTGATATCACTTTTATATTACATGTTAATGAACTTTCACTGGGAAGCCAATGACTGCAGTTCGAGACAGAGTTTCAATATTTGTAACGGTGACCCCACCCCAAGAAAAGCCTGAATTTGCTTGGGACGGGAAGTTGGGACATCTTAAGCCATTTCTCTGGCAACAAAACCAGGTTTATTTTAAAGACCTCTGGACATCTTCAACTGTGTTTCGTAATTTAAGCTAGATAATTCTAATTTTCAAAACCTAACCAAGTGTTGTTTGTGTCTAAACCTAACCAGAGATGACACTTGAAGTACAGTGTTGAAAATTGAAAAATGCAATGTTTTGTCTGTCAGTCGAAAGAGATTCAGTTTACTGTCATAGAGGAGTAAAGAAACCAGAAAATCCAAGAATTTACACTTTTTTCTTAAAAAATCAATTAGGTTTTGTCTGGGGTGAAGAAACCAGCCCAACTCTTCGAGGACACCCCAAAGTTTTTAGGAGTGTAGTTTTATCTGCAGAGCTGAAGCCTTGGACAAGAACCACCACCATGTCTTGTCCATGGTTTATAGATTTTAAGTCCAAATATTTGCAATAAAGAACTATCTTGGGCACCATAAGCCCCCATTTCATTTTCAATTGATATCTACAACATTTGCTCAGCCTAGCTCTACGTAGCCTAGCCAAAACTGATGTGTGTGCCCAGCTGCCTACTTTAGAACAAGTTTGTGTTCAGCAAACAATTACAATTAAGATTTTGCATGTACACCACTTAATTTCTCTGAGGCAAGTGAGTGAATAAACGACTCCCTGCTGTTTAAATGCAGCACCCTTCCCCCCCCCCCACTCTTCAACATTATTTTTATCTTGGTCAAAAAAAACAAACTAATGCCTCTTTTCTACTGAGAGATCGGAAAAGTAATTTCGTTGTTCCCCCCTATTTATTTGAGTAGCAAATTCATTTTCCATGCAAGCCACCGTGCAGTCTCTCCTTTTTTTCCCCCCCAACAGCTGTTTGACTGTCTGCGTTGCATCCTGGGTGATTAACCCTGGATTTCATTCGACTAAATTTGGATGCTCCAGATTTCTCTCGTCAGTGCTGTCGTGGGATCTAAGTGCTTGCGCGCAACATGGAGGTTGCTTCCTTATCTATTTTTGATATCTGGCAAAATGCAAAAAAAAAAAAAAATATGGAGCGTGGCAAGCCATCACCAGGAATGGTGTCATGGTCTCACGGTCCATTATTTAACGCAGTGAGACTCATTTTGTCTCTCAAAAAAACTAAAAAAAACCTCCTCCATTGTTACCTCCTCCGTGCAAACAACAGAACTTTTCAGAAATCTCTTAATGTTTTCCAAATTATGACTCCTGTAAATTATTATAGGAGTGTCTACTTAGTGCTTCGGGGACACCTCTCCAAATCAAACACACTCACTAAAATAGGAAGCACTTGTTTTTTATGATGTCCTTCAAAGAAGTGTCTGTGTGTGTTCTGGGACTGGATTGTCTAGAGCTCCCTTGTGCACAGTTAAGCTACAAGAGCTCCCCATGTCAATATTAGTGTTTACATTCACACTCAACTGTGACTCAGTTCGGTACTTCAGAGGATGGATGGTTAATCTTGCCTTATGTCACTCTTAACATCCTTGGCAACAGGCCGGATTTATAGACTAATGACTGTTTCTGCGGACTGGGACCGGCAATTAATTCGGCACAGCGTTTGTGGAGTGAATCAGTTACTTCTGTTTGTTTGTTTTTTTTTTTTTTGCATTTGACTCACCTTGTTCTTACAGCTCCATTAACTGCAGTGTTCTGGCCCCGCTTGGGGTTCAGGTTGCTTCAGTTTTATTGTTAATAAACAGACGTCTTATCAAAGAAAGAATCAAATCAACAAAATTTTAGCTGTTGTGATTAAAAATAAAAGGCCTGCTTCCCTCACATCAAATTCATCTGTGGCATGAAAAGCAAGCATGTGACGTGGAGTTGAATCCAGTTGGAGATGTGATTCATATTTCATTGATTTATTTCATTTGCAGACTAACAGTGCATTTGCTTTTTTATTATTCATTGTGTATCTTTTGCCTCTTGCTTGATCAGAAGTGGGCATTCCCTTTTTCAAGCTACACCGATCAACGTGAAATGTTTCTAGTGACAAAGTCAGAGAACCACTCTGTGGTTCCAGTCAGCTCTTCAGAACCTTTTAGGATCTTTCAGCTTATTGTTTTGGTTTTACATCCGGCAAATTCACTGTTTTGCTTCAGTCTGTAAGCTCTCATCAACACTGTTTTATTTTTTCACTGCACGCTACTCTCTCAGGACCTTCGATGTATGAGGTGGCTGACATGCGTCCACTTCTTAAAATATCCCAGATGAGAGCACTGCAATCTGAGCAATTGTGCTCGATGGGTGGAGCCATGGCATTGATTTTTGGTGTTTCACCTGCTTCAAATAGCAAATAACAAATTCTTAAAAATGTATCTGATGTGTCCTCTGAGTAGGTTATTCGATGTTACATACCATATGTGGACATGGAAAGGGCAGTATTTATGAGCTGTACTGCAGCCAACCACCAGGGGGCGATCCTGATGTTTTGATTTCACTTCTGGGAAGCTGTCGTGCTGTCTATGTTTATATACAGTCAATGCTATGCGCTAAACAGCAGACATAAAGTTAGCGACTAGCTGGTGAACATAGGCATGAGGCAGATATTACCCTCATGAGTCAGTGGAGACCAAAACAGAGTCAAAAGGTGAGTGATTATCTGATCAGATAAGAATATTAGACCACTGGTTTTCAACAACCTCTAAAGCACACTTTTACACAATCCATCAAATCGTTGCTGCTTCTGGTTCAGATCCTGAGCACTTCTGGCCAAGTTCCTCTCAAAGTTGATGAATGGATGTTTGGTTTCCTAGAGCCTCTTCAGCTTGCTTAGCGTTAGCCAACATCTCCCAACAAGTGATACGTTTAGGCTGTGGGTAGTTGACACACCCGGTCCAGCTTAAGCAACAAAACAAGTAGCTTCCATGATACTGTCGACTTTTCTTCTGCACTGATGGTTAGTTGAGGTTCTCCCTTCACAGGACAGCCATTTTCTCTCTGTTATCCTCCCTCACACAAGCTGTCAATCAGGGCCTTTGATGTGTCACACTCTGATAACTCCTACCATCTGACAATTACGTTAACGGCTGTGCCCTGAAGGTTTTTCTTTGTTTTTTGGGTTTGGAATTTGGCTCTGTGTTGGGAAATGAGTGTGTACAAGAGTTAATTAAAAACCCATTACTTGTTTTATAATTGTATATTGCGCCGCGACACACCATTTGGGAACAACTGTATCAGACCTACATTTGTCAGGCGGCAAAAGATTCCTGCTACGGTTGCCGGGCTATCTACCACATAGGCGGGTTAATGTTTTTCACGGAAATAGTCATGGGTTGGGGTTAGGGTTCATATAAAAAAAAAATCCCAATGTGGCCAAAAATATCCCTTTTGCCAGAAAAACTTTATAAGGTGTTGATGTCAGAATGTTGTGTGAAAATACTGTTTAACCACTAAATGCATAAAAGATTGGATCTAGTCTTTGATTTCCTTCAAGTTATTTGTGTGTGTTGTGCAACGTTAGCCGAAGCCAACGCTTTTCATTCACTGCCTCTCAGAAATATAATTGATAATGTTGAAACTGAACTTTCAATCACATGCCCTGAAGAAAAGCGCCTAAACTCCCAACTTTTCCATCGGAGTTAGCCAAGAGTTTAAGTAATAATCTCAAAAGATTTTCATGTCAGTAAATATTTGTTAAGTCACGATCTATCGCCGAATGAAGTACCGCAATGACGGTCGAGCCCACGGCCAACAGATATACAGGACTTTCCCAGAAAATATCACAAGCCGCACACATTTATTGACGTGTGGTTAAGCAGTGGCAGGTTGGCCAGAGAGAGTAAGTGGTCTGCAATCGACATAAAAGTTTTGTTTGTCATGGTCTCTGCTAGCGTTGGGGGTAAACAGTTAACGTTACTGTTAACGGTCATGTCTGAACCAACAAAGAAGAGACAGATAACAGCGGACGATGAAACATGCCAAATAAGTACAAATCCCAATCCAAAGAAACAAACCAATTGATGCCACACAGGCAACACCGGATCTCCGGGAAGCAGTGAGCTATTGAAATCTTCAGGATTGCCATTTTTAGTGGTAGCAACAGATGCCTCATGGTAACTTCTCCAAATTGTTGCGTCAAAACAGGAATGTTTTCTCTGTCGGTAGATGAGAGGGTTTTAAAAAATAAACCCAGGAGTTTTTCTGTTTGCGCTGCGCATCCAGCACAGACAAATTATGTGTGTGTCTTGCTAATCTGAGATTTTATGGAGTCCCCTTTGGAGATAAATCGTGATAGAGCACATGCCACATCAAAGCATCAAAGCAGACTGAGATGCAGATGGACTTTGTGTCCCTTCATTACACATGCACTAAACCACTTGGCGGTGATTTCGCTTGCCACTGGTGAAGGGATCCCCGGCCACTTAACCAGCTGTATACAGAGCTCACTGTGACGATCAGTCAATCGCATTTATTCCTCTCAATCAATATTACTAGCTATACCTCAATTCTCTTTTTGGAAAGCTAATTTCCTCTGTCAGATAATTCCTTTTCTCCCATCTGTCTTTCTCTAACACACACACACACACACACACACACACACACACACACACACACACCTATACGGGCACACGTACACACACAGACCCACATGTACACATAAGTTCATGTGTAAGGATGGGATCTGGGTGCCATGACAACAGGGCACATCAAAATCCAATTAAATGGAACTTCCTCCCACTTCAGCAGACCGACAAATAACTTCCTCCTACCCTTCTTACCCCTCTGCATGAAAATAACTTTGGAATGTTTAAGTTATTCACGTCTTGCGCTCGTGTAAAGTTGATAAGATTAATACGTCAAATCAAACTGGTGGAGGGAAATTGTGTGTGTGTGTGTGTGTGTGTGTGTGTGTAAGAGTGAGGGGGGGGGGGGGGGGGGGGTTAGTCTGCACAAATGCAATTTCTCCAGGCATGTCACTAAATTACATGACATGAACACAGGGTGATAATGGTCCAGTAATTGCATAATAAGAAATACCCATGCATGCATAATTTTCATGCATTCAATTTCATACTTGATGCGTTTAAATTGGGTGAAAAGTATCGTATTGTGGAATCATATTCAAACAGGCTCTTTATGTGGTACAGCTCTTGAATTATTAGTTAGCCTCCTCCTGACGTGCGCCTGAAATATTGGATGATCTATATGCAGGAAGGCGGCAACATGATCTACCACACTTGTAAAACATCACGCTGACACACTGAGGCAAAGCTAACTTCCTCAAGACCTTAGCTTTGCAGCAAAAGCATGCATCTGTAGATCTCCATCTGCCGCTGGGTTTCCACAGTGTGTTAAACGGAGTGGGCATCATCAATCACTGCCACCCCCACACGGGCACTGCCAAGCCCCCAGAGAGAGATGCAAGAGTCGGGCAAGACAGAGAGAGAACCAGGCTCCCTGCCTCCACTGAGAAGCAGCTTACATATTACGCATCCGAGAGGCTGGCCGGGTAATGTCCCTCAAGGGCTGCCTTCATGCTGTGCTCAGTGGCTGCTGGGGGAGAGGCTGCCGCTGCAAGACTAAACCCACGAGACTGAACATCACATTAACGCCGCGGCGAGCCTTGGGAGGCCTTCCGATGCAGATTGAGAGGCCAGGCGCACCACCACAATTAAAAAGAAAATGATTAACAATTAGCCTGCTAGAGAGAAATAAACAAGCAGTTTGCCGGGACAGCTCTTCCACTGCTGTGGACCCATTTGTGTAATGGGGGAGCATGTATATTCTGTTCAAGATAGTGAAGTGCACTCCATGTGCTGATGAGTGTTCATAGCCCACGGGGCTCAGCAGGGTTTGTGCCTCCTACACCATGCCGCCCAAACCCACGCACTTCACTCGTCTGAGCAGAGAGAGGAGAGAGAGCGAGGTCATCTGTGTAGTTCATTGCAAACCGTTGGCCTCAGCAGCACTCGCGCTCCTCTGTTGTGAGACAGATTTGACTATTCTACAATTCTCTAGATTAATAGAATTTTCCAAAATGCCACGTCCTGTTGTTGTTCACGGGTCACCGTCACATTGGATCTGTTCCTGGATTCCTCCCTCCCCCCCGGCCGCCGTACATACTGTAGATTTGCTGCGTATCGGCTGCAATGACACTTGTCAAATGCTGACTCAGAGTGACTGTTACAAATTGTAGAATAAATCAAAAGACACAGGAGAAAACACACTTGATAAAATCCTCTGACAATTGAATGATAAATTCGTTGGCCCGTGCCCGACTGCGCTCCGGATTGCCTGGAGGTTATTGCTGTGTACTTTATCCACTGTTGGCCATTCATCACCTGGGCACAGTATCAGCCCCAGTCTTTCACTCACATATGCAGAGGGAGAGAGAGAGAGAGAGAGAGAGAGAGAAAGAGAATGCAGGTATAAGGTGTTTTTCTGTGTGTAAAAGTCAAGATAACAATTCATGCACGACTGTCCGGCAGGTCTCGTCCTGTCTCAATGATATGTTTTTAGTACAAAACTCATGACCTTTTCTTTACTTCCCACTCTAGTTTTCATAAAAACAGAGATGAAGCTGAATCGTTTTAACCTATGGTTTGGCCATTGCAAATCACTCCAATTAAAAGAAAACATGACTCAGTTGTTCCTCTTGTGTCTTGTACCTATTGTAATCCTGCAGAGAGATTTTGGCCTCCACACCAATACAGTGGCAGGTAACTGAATATGACGTCTAAAAAACTCAACATCAACTTTTCTTTCCAGAATAAGATACCCAGTTAAAGGGGGCGGCCTATCATCATAGTAACCGCTAACTGCTGCTACATCTAACTGTCGGATAGTTAGCTTTATTAGCTGTGCAGCTAGTGGTTTGGATTGGGACCTCAGAGGAGTATTATGAAAAAGGGACTGGCCGAGCCTAGCTGGTTAGCATGCTAACTTTAGTGGATCTCATTGCAGCACAATATATAGAGGCTTTGATGTTGATAATGTTAACATTAATAATGATAACATTTTAGATGTTTTAAAGTAAATGTCTTATATATTGCACCTTTAATATAATGTATAATACAGTTATGTACACACATAACCCACACAACACGATGAATGAGTTGGAAATCAGTGAATAAAAGAGAGTAGGAACAATATAGGGATAATGTAATGCAGGGGCTGACTGAATTCTGACTGTACATTCTTTTATTACATTTATTACATTCAAAGTCCCAACTTTTCAGACATTGTTCAGCTGATATGACCCTCTGGCGAATATACAGGCTGGCCTAAAGTCTGCCTGTAGAGAACCACTCGGCCTCAGTATGAAGACAAACCTATAGCTGCATCTTGGCATCGCGGTCGTGTCTGTGAGCAATGACAGATGGCTGCAGATCTATTGAATAACTGCCATATCTGTGAATCTCCACTTCGTTGTGTGACCGCCCGCCGGCAGTGACGCGAGAAAAAGTCACGTGAATGTAGGCTACGCGTGGCATCTGAGACAATGTCTCGCTTGTTCTCTCATGGTAAACACGAAGAGCGCCTCTCCGTCAGTTACCCCGGTGGAACAACAGCGTTGTGATGCTCGACACCCTTCGCCTGGAACGTTCCCAAACACTGCGGAAGTCTCCAAGATTTAAAGTAATGCATATTCATGAGAACATAATCATGGCTGAGGCTGTCAAACTTCATTACATATTCATACACGGGGACTTTTCTTATATACACAAGTTAAACTACTTTATGTTTCCTCTACAGTTCAACAGTATGCTGAATTAATAAGGAAAAGGGGAAGTTAAATAAAAGAATGGAGTTCCTGCCGTGGTTCAAGGTCAATGCGCTTTCGAAACCTGTGTATTTAAAGATAAATGACTAATCACAATCGAAATACTTGAAGTAAGAACCACACAAATGTATCTGAGACGGCTCGGATTAAACATGTCAACCTTGTTAAAGCTTCTCACACCTTTTTCACTATGAGCTTAACAAACACCGTGGCTGTTTACTTGGCAGATAAGATAGAATTCAAGTGTGAAGCGACTGCTGGCACAGACCGGCTCACTGTAGATAGTCAGAGAGAGCGCAAAAAAAATATATAACAAAAGAGAGACCAAAGATACAGTAAACACATGGCTAAAAGACACTACAGAAAGAATAAAGTGACGAAAGCCAAGACTGTCATTTAGAAATAGTGGACATCTTGCCAAACATCTTTCTCCAGCTTGCCGGGAGTGCGCTTTTTCCTTTTGAGCCGCTGCCGTTTACTTCTCATCCATCTGTCAGGAGAGAGCTGCAGCTTGTCGGCGGTGCACTCACCGCCTTTGTCTTGTAAATTCAACTTCTGACATCTACGAGACTGCAGAGGGTTGTCGCTCGACAGAAATAGATTTCTTGTTTTTGTTTTTTGGTCTGTTTTTTTTTTTTTTTTTTTCCCCACCGTTTCCTAACAACAAAGCACCTCTGTATCAAAAAACCGCAATGGGTGTACCTTGAAGTAGGAGCCATATATAGAAATCTTGTAAATCAGGCATGAATTAACACTGGGGTGGCTGTTGACTTGGAACATTTCAAACGCCTTCAGAAAAAGTGATGGTGTTGGCAGTGACAGACGAAAGGAGTTGTTATGAAGGAGTCAAGCAGGCCAAGAAGGCCCTTTGTGCTAATGGAGCGCAGGAACACTGTGATAGTACCTGGGCTGAAATAATGGAAACAAATGCATTTTTCATTATGACTGCGGCAATTAATGCCCCTGTGAGTCCTGATATTGCTTTTTGAGCTGAAAATGACTCCCCTTCAAACTAAACTTGTATGTATTTCGGAGCAAAAAATGAAAAGTTTTTCGAAATCGATACATAATAGCCCGAGATTTAAAAATACTGTGCCGGTACACTGCACAGTCTGATGTGGGATCAATAGAGAAAATGCATCTGGTTCACAGCAGGAGAGCTGGAGGATGGATCGATAATAAGCAAATTTCCAGGAATTGCAAGAGGCATCGACTATTTAATTAGCCATTTCTCTCAAAAGGTGAATCAAAGACTCTTGATAAAGAAACATTAATGGGGCTTTGTGAGAAAAACTCAGACGAGAACGTGCCGGTGAGCGAGCGCTCGTTGCAGGACAGAGAAGAGAAGCCGGAGCATCAAAGTGCTATCCTTCAAAGTGGACTGAATACCTGATTTAAGCCTGGAGAAGAAGTACGAGTGTGTGAATGTATCTCATATTCAAGAAATGCACAGGAAGACTAGAAGCAATTATGAACTGATACCAACACGTATTATCTGTTTAATCAAAACCTAAGAAAGATCGATCCTCTGTGCCTTAGAGCTTAATTGTTGCCCAGAAACTGTGAAAAACACCATTCGGCCACCATCATGATGAACAGTCAGCACTGCAGTTTGTTTTACACTCATACATTCGCTGCCCTGCTGCCATAAATGCTCACTAGACATTCAGTCCTCACCAGAAAAACAGCTGTGTTGGCGGCTGGTAAAAGCAGCTCATAACTACCACTTTTCACATAATGTATATTGTTAAGCTGTAGGTTGGCTGCAGCGGCCATAGTAATCATGAAAGGCACAGAGGAGGAAATCAGGTGACATAGAGCGACAAAAGTCCACATGAGCCAGGCACATCCAGGAGAGCCCTGTCCGTGTCCTAAGTTTGAATTCCTCGACAAACTCAACTTACGGATGGTACTTTTACCTCACAAGGCCAAAACACACGGGTGTTGAGCTGATCGTTGTCCTTGTGGAACTACCTGCAGCTAGAGATGGTAGCTACAGGGACGGACAAGCGAGAACGCTGACTGTTCATCTGAAAAGAACAATGGGGGCCGCTCAGAAGTGTAAATGCTGCTTTAGCATCTGTTATCACGACTGGAGATGTACAGCGTACCATTGAAAGAACAGCAAAGAACAGCAATGAAGGCTTTTCTTGATGTAAATGTTTTTTTTGTTTGTTTTAATTTGTATTTTTTTATTGCTTTCTGTTGTTCGGAAATTAACCCATGATAGACTGTGATAGACATATGCGTGGTCCAATCACCTGCCAAGTATTTTCTAAAAGCGCCCGCCCTTCTCCAAACATCCAGGTGCTGCATTGTATGCAACTGGACTTGTTTCGGTTTCTTGAAGATGTCTCAACTCTCATGCAAAAGGCTTCTTCAGTTCTAACTAACTGAAGAGGAGTCGAAGGCTTTTAAACTCTGTGTGGGAGTGTCCTTACAGAAGCCGTTTTTATACTGGGCAGCGAGACGCCAATTTGGCTGTCCTTTTTGCGGCTAGGTCCGCGGATTTAGACAGAAGACAGTATATTGGGGGTCTGTTTTGGTCCACCAATGACGCCTCGGAGGGTACACTTATTTCCACCTCCATTTCTATGTAAATCCAAGTCGTCAATGTGCCGGCAATTGCGTGAGATTGGCGGAGGTGTCCATGACGTGCACTGTTGTGCGACCAACAGCCGGGTAGTTTTAAAACCATGAAACAGCTGATCACAGCAGTCAGTCCATCACTTCACCAGCGGACGTCAAGATGAGCAACTGGAGAGCCGCTGAGATCTCTGTAGCTGTCTTCGTTGTCTGTTTGTTGTTGTAGCGGCAAACTACTAACAGTCGCTACTTTCAAATTAAAAGCCCCACGCTGAGAACCCAGTTCTAAACTCCAATGGGGTGTAATGTAAAGCTCTTTTAAAGACAAATTCGACCTGCTTCCTGTTGTCTTGAGGCAGCTAACGTAGGGGGCGAGGCACTCCGCCGCAGGCTTCCTTTAATAGCGGGGGTTTAACATCGGCATGTATTTGACTGAGAAGGCGAGAATATGGGCCTCGGGTCTATAATTAAGTAAATCTATCAAGTGTTGCCACATGTAGGTCGTTGGTCAATCCTGCCTTCATGTGGGTTGCTGAGGCTTGGTGAGCCCAGGTGTGAATGGTTGTAAAGGAGTCATCACCTGGTTTTTTACATATCCAGTCCCTCTTGAATCGCTTTGGATCAATTCTTAAAACTTATTATAGAAAAAAAAAAAAATAAAAAATAAAACATAGAGCTTGTTCTGACACTTTTTCATACCGCGACTTTCTCACGCGAGATTATGCGCGAGGTTTTGACCGGTCCGGATGTGCAGAGACGGTGGAAGAGACACGTTTACAGCAGGATGTCTCTGAATGGTAAATTCTTTTTTTTCCTTCTTACTTTTCACACTCGTGTTTTACATGTAAGACCTGAGTTTTAATGCTGCGGTCACGACGTATGGCGTGAAAATGACAGAGAAATAAGCAGATTCGGCGTGCTCACTCAGAAAGTCTGGCTGAGGACGGCTGTGAGCCGATGCTTATGCAAGTAGCCTCCTGTGGTAACGTCACCACAGGAGCAGAGTCAAAATCTCGTGCTTTAGGAACGCGCACCATTGTGCGCTGTTCTTGTTCGGAAAAGAGGCAAAGCGAAAAAAATAAGCCACTTTCAAACTCCAGCTTTTCAGGCAAGTTTCAACAGAGGTCCAACACCAATATGCATGATTTAACGAGAGAAATTGCGATTTCCAGGTGATGACTCCTTTAAACTGTCTGGGGAGAGAACTCAGTACAGCAATGTAAGTGGGTTTTCGAGCAGCTCCTTTCCAGATGGTTCTGGTGGTGTGTCAGCTTCATGTAACATAACGTAATGTACTTATTTCAACCCAAACCACGATCTTTTGGAGTTTTGGTGCCTAAATGTAACAACCTACGACCGTTTTCCAACATTAACCGTGAGATGACAAAGACCCGGTGTGCCTAACAGGAGTTGCAGAGCAGCGATCCAACATGAGGTGATTACTGCGTTATGACATCAGAAACTTGTGACACCAATGAAAATTATTTAGCTTATTCCAAAAAATGTGTAGGGTTTCAGGCATCTAAGAGAGGACAATCTTTATGTCACCGCCATATTAGAGAGCACCAAATCTGTTTCAATGCACCAACAAATGCATTTACTGTTGTTTGAGTGACATTTGCTGTTTCAGAAGTACATTTTTCTTCTTTTGGTTTGATTTGTTGACAATAGTAAAAAGTATAAGTACAGAATATCACCAGTCTTATCTTTTAAATGGAAAAGCATGATAGCCTATGTCTTCATTTTTTTTTTTACTAAGATGTGATTCTGTCTTTCAGGGCGACTATCGCGGCTGATAATATCCCTATTATAGCCCAGACATGAGTGGGTGTAATTGCCTAATGGTAGCGATGAATGTTGATATCACAAAACTGGCACTTAACATCTTAAACACATTAAAAAATTATCTGCAAGGAGCAGCGGCCGTCTATCACCAAACACTGTACGTTTAGTTTTTCCACAGTAAATATTGAAATTTTTGGGTTCACTCTGACAGTCGCCCACACTTTGATGGCCGCGGCTCGCTCCTCTTCGACGAGGTGAACATTCGCTCTGATGCAGAACAAACGATGGGAGATGATGGGAAAGATAGAAACAGCTGTGCACAAAGGCCCGTAGATCCACCTTTACTGGATAGCGCGAAGTCAAAACAGATGAATCATGAAAAACTAAAAAAAAAAAAGGCAAAGCGAGGAGAAAAAATCTGATGGATGGCTTTCTGAGAAAAACACGGGAAAAAAAAAAGTGCTTACACACTGAGGCTGAGTGACGCTTATGGGCATTTGAGTTTTTTTTTTCCTTGTGATGACTCCTCTTCATGATTTATGTAGGTAGAGGTGTCTCCTCTGACCTTGAGAGCTGCTTCTCTTTGTGCTGATGTTCAGGTTAACTGGGGATTGTGGGAATTGGAGGTCCCTCGGAGGCTCCTTTTTTTTCTTGACCTCACACGGATTTTTTTGTGTGTGTGCAGCTATCATGATCAATATCCACCTCAGTTCACGCAGATACTTACTTCTCATCCAGATACAGAGGTGGTGATGATAGATTGAGGTTTGGATGTTGCTTTGAACCCACCATGCCTGGAAAATTCTTTTATATATATATATATATATATATATATATATATATATATATATATAAAAATATATATTTCGTCAGTGTGCAGAACATTGGGTTCATCACAACTTTGCTATCAAAATATAAAAACTCAATTATGAAATGAAGCCGCTTCTGGAAAGGGCTTGGTGGAAGTAATCTGTGATATTATCTCTTTTTCTTTTTTCATTAACGTAACAAAGTCATCAGCAAAACATAAACATTTTCTCTCGTTAAAGTCACCTTTCCATGCATATTAATTATAATTGAACCCTAATGGACATTCATCATCTTTCCATCATCCAAACATCTCCTTTCTGTCATCTCAAAGATTAATGTTGAACAACTGGAGCTGACTTTCATAAATTCTCATCAGCAGCCCTGAGGGGGGATGTTCAAAGCTACTAAATCAGTGTATTCTTCCAAAGATTTTAAATATTCAGATGAGTCCCTGAGGCTTCAATGCAATAAAAGCTTATTTACCGGGGCACGGCGAACGCACCTTGCATCTTAATACACTGACAGAGCGAGAAGATGAATAGTGCAGTTACATCTGTATCATGTTCACGGTAGATCAATCTGTCACTCTGCCGTTGTTGGTTATTCAATATTGTCCTTGGCCTTAAACTCCACCAAGTGAGATTTATGCCGTCGGCGTGAGCTCGGGGAGGAACGGGCAAAAAAATCAAGACTCAAAGTGCTGTGGAGCCATTTGATTCTTCCCTGATTTGAATTTGCCACTTGTACCGCCCAATTTGCATGAGGGGCATCTTTCCTGCTATTTCTTCTTCAGACGTCGCTCAGGAGGAATTCCACAGTTCTGATGCGCGCCGGCGAATACAAATCATGTCATCACACCGAAACAGTGGAGAAAAAAAAATCCTGTGCAATCACTTTGTTCAGACAGTTCAGTAAATCTGCAACAAAAAAAAGAGAGAAGAATAAACATGAAAACCAAATCCTCTCTGAGAAAATCGCAGGTTGTGGCACAAAAGAAAATATAATTTCGTCAGAGACCGAATAAGAAAACAGAAGTGTGCATATGAAGAAAATATGAGACGACCCAATAATTTGGTAAAATTTTTGGCTTGGGATGAAATTTGTGGCTTTACTCAACAGCTTAATCTGAAGTAAAATGTAAAAAAAAAAAAAAAAAAGCAGAACAGGACACAGTTATTCCTGATTGTTGTGCAGATCCTGGAAACGATAACAACAGTCCTGTCCAGACACTGAAATGACTGTAAGTGCCCCCCTTGTTCTCTCTCTAACGTTAAATGTCTCTAACATTAAATGCTAAGAAGGTCTAATCATCTCTGAGGTCTGCGTTTTGTTAACCTTGCCTTAGTCATATCTCCACTATTACTTCAAAGACAGCGGGCTTTATTTCTTTCTTTTTAGATTAGTCTTCTCCTGACGAGCGTTTTCCAGCAGCTGCTTATTTCCGACAGTGTGCGACAAGACAAGGCCCCACAAAGGTCCCAGACTGCAGAAAAAACATCCTTGTCAAAAAAGGAATTGTTAGTGTCTTTTTATTTGTCTAGGAACATGCCAACCTTGCTAAACAGATGTCCAGCAGGGCGAGAAACAAGTTTATAAAGGGTTAAAACTGAAAGTATAGAAAAGTTATTCTGTCACAAATCAGGGACAAATTCACCAAAACTACTGTAGTTGTGTGCTCACGTAGTTTTCCCCTTGCATTGAGGCGTTATTAGCGACATTATTGATGAGCTAACCACTAGTCCGCTTCATTATTGCAATATTGCCACAGTATCTGCCTTAGCTTAACCGCTAGTTTTAATCATTGACTGTAAGATATGGACGGAGCGTCGGGACGCAGCGAAGGAAAGCTTCCTGTTGGCCTGCTGCTGGCCGCTTCTCAGAAATCAGCCGCTGAAGCTGACTGCGGGCTCGCCACCGCGGCCTCGCTGTTGGATTTTCAGCAATTTAATTAACTCTGCGAGTTCACCTTTTGACTTCCACTATATTTATGATAGATTTAGACGGATATATATTTCCGCCCTAGAGAACCTTATCGTGTGCACATACAGCGTTTTTTGTTTTCTTTACTCCTCGGCTCTGTTTGCTCCGTTTCCCTCGAGGGTTTTTGTTTGCTTCGAAAAAAAAACTAAACAAACAAAAAACGAGCCACTGCGCCAAATTCAGCTGCAACAACTGTATGACGAGAATGTTACTGACTGAACTTAGGGTAAAATAAACCCCAAAGAAATTACAGTGTGGTTATCCACTCGTGCTGCCCTCTGAGCGTCAGTCAGCGGATGTTGCCGGATGACACAAAGTGGTGAGAGCTCCCTTATTAATGAGGTCTCAAAGGGTTCGTAACCCTCCAAACCGCCTTCCTCTCCTTCTGTTTCTCTCACTGTTCCCTTTTTTTTTTTTCTTCGTACACATATACAGCACACACACACTCCTGTACAGTTGCTACCCAGTCACATTTTTCTGTGTGCTGCTGATGGCTGCAGGCGGTGGAGGTCATGCAGCGGGGTCACGCAGCGGGTCAGAGGTGGCTGCAGGATGAGCAGACATCCTGGGAGAGCTTACTGATCATTGAATTATTATTTTTTTAGATTAGCGTTTGCGGACGACAGCAGACCACCACAGGCCGCTGCCCTTTTTGCTAAACTGCTGATTGGTTCTCGACTGAGCTGCCCGTTGTCCCGTTTGCTCCTGGTTTCACCGCCCCCGACGTCCCGACTTCACAGATTTCCACCCGTGTGTATTGATATTTTCATCGCAATAAACAATTCCCCTCTCCAGGAGCCTGTTTTCAATTCAGCAAATCTAACATCATCAAGCTCGAGCTGATGTGGTGCAAACAGGAGCCGTTCCTGCAGTGTAGCCCCTGGGCTCTGTCATTTCCCATAGACAAAAAAAAAGAAAAGAAAAAAAAGCGTGGTAATATACTTTGGATATAATTACAGCGTGTGCGTTATAAAGTCTGGACCCCAATTCCCCGATTAGTTATTGAAATAAAATGAAAAGAGCTCTAATTGAGTGGGCTTCTAGTGATTAAAGGAGACAAATAATCACCCGACCCTGAGCAGCAGCTGGAAGTAAACGGGGATCTTCGGCGCTCGCTCCCCTCGGTGCGGCCGAGGCCATCCTGCGCTCACTTCAGATGCGGCAGACGTCGCTGTGTTTGTCAAGCAAATGAGCATTTTAGATTTACAGAGCTGTAATGTGACATAATCAAGTTATAATTTATCAATTAGAATAATTAGGAGGCAGATCCAATTTAATTAAAGTGTTGAAAAGGCTCAGAGGAAGCCAGCCTCACATAAATGAGACCGTGTGAGTTTTTTTTTTTATTCATTGATTTATTTATTTATTTTTAATGCCGGTTGTGCCTTCAGTTGCTCGGTTGCATTCGCTGTCATCCTCACTCAGTCATTCATTTAGGGTTCTTGGTTCAGACAAAAAAAAAGAAAAACAGATCTAAAAAAAAAGGATCTAAAAAAAAAAAAGGATCTAAAAAAGAAAAGTTAAATGTAATGCTTTGTGGCATTATGACTGAGAGTTTGGCTGTGCGTCAGTGGACACTAATGAATTGGCACTGTCAGCAGTGTGAACTCAAGACCCGACGGTGGGGATGTGCTTAGTGGTCGTGCTGAAGCATGTCAGCAGGCGAGGCCCAGAGAGCTTGTAAGACAGAAATGAGAGAACGAGATAGAGAGGGAGAGAGGGGAGGGGGGGGGGGCACAGAGAGAGAGAGAGAGAGAGAGAGAGAGAGAGAGAGAGAGAGAGAGAGAGAGAGAGAGAGAGAGTAAAAACGACAGGCAGCGAAGGCCTCATCAGCCATGTTTGATAAAATCAGCCGGCTCTGCTGCAGCTCTTAAGGATGTAGGATTTCCTCTCCACCTGCCCAAGTTATCACTGTGTCACACACTCACACCAGAGATTACCTTTTCATAATTTGGTGTTGTATCAGCCGCGAGAAATGCTGCTCTCGCGCGGTCATTTAAAGCGAAGGGAGGATTTATTTTCCCTCTTTAAGTCACCCTTTCCTCCCCCTGTCCCGCCTCCCTTCATCTCCTCCTCTCTCTTCATTCCAACACTCCCCCTTTTCTCTTCCTTCCATCTCCCCTTCCCCCTCGTATTTTCTGCCTTGCACTTCGAGGGCGAGCGGCTCACGAGAGTAACTTGACGCCTCCCACGATGACAAACGGTCATTTAAAAAGGCCAAAGCTGTCAGGCAGGACGGCGAGAGGCACAGACAGATGAAGGAAAAATATACTCAAGGTAAAGGAGACAAACGATACGGGTGAGTTGAGGGGGGGGGGAGACGAAGACGAAGCGAGAGGAGATGAAGACTCCTCGGAGGAAAGAGACTGAAGGATCCTGAACTGTCCCTGTCTCGGTGAGGAGCCTCGACTACATTTTGAGTCAGTTTATTGTAATCTATGCATGCTGCTGACTTGGTATCAGCAGGTCGGCATTGCATCCACTTTATATTTGAAAAAGTTTCAAGTCGAGCACGCCGGGCCCCCTGCGAGTTCGACGTCACTATAAATAATCATTTCAAAGTGCTCATCTGAGCCCATAAATAAACAAATGAATAATACATCTAGCCAGTCAGTCCATCATTTATCCATCCAAACCACGAAATCCCCCGACAGAGCGCAACATTTAGTGGTGTAGGAATGTAGCGCATCACCAATCAAATGAGTGTATTTCACCTGTAGAACACAGAGACATTATAAGACGTGATCTTTAATGACACTGAGCAGTCGAGCAGCATTTTGAACGTGTCCGCACTGTCCCGACGCCGCTGATTAAAACAATTATAGATTCTTATAAACGTACACTCTCTGCTCTTTTTCTGACTCCAGCAGTCGGGTTACATTCTGTTGCGAGTATGTTTGTCGCAACCGAATGCCATCGTTTCATCCAACATTTTGTCCGAGCTGTGAACAAGCAAATAGTGACATCTGGAATCTATTTCCCCAGATGCTTTCCTTCCAGAATTATGTTCCGGTTTCATTACGGCTGTTTAGTGATCATCGATCTGTTATTTCTTTGGTTAGCTTTTGTGACCAACATACTGCTAGCCAGGTGAGACAATATTCAAACTACGGGAGGCTGATAAAATCTGAATTATCTTATGTTTATCTCTTATTATCTAAGTTTTGCAGTCATCGATTCAGTTAGCAATCTTTGTGTTATACAAAGAGTAGTCATCTATCAGTGAGTATGCTTATTTTGGTTTTCCATTTCATGTGTGCGACTACTAAATGGCTTAAAGGGGTGTACGGAAAATAAATGCCTTACAGTATAATAAAGCTTATACACAAATGAATAATTCACTGAATAAAAAGTGGTATCTTTTCTTGCTCGGTGCTATTGTATTCTGTTATCGTATGCATAAACCTATGCAGTAGGTCTCATACTCATGGAAGTTAAAAGATCTTTGCCTTCGAAGAAAATCCAAGTTGACCCAAAAACTAGCAGTTGGGCTGGTCGAAAATGTTGCTGATGGGTAGATATCAAAGACGCCAGCAAAGTGACACAGAATGTGAAATACGTAGCAGAAATGTCAGACCATAACCTTATCTATAGACCTCTGAATGTTATATTTATGGCTGAACAGAAACAAACTCTGCAATGTAAATCCACTGCCAATGACATCTTTTCATTTACTTCCCAGACAGCTGGCTCATTATCTACGGGGTTCTGTTATAGCTGTTAGAGTTTGTGATTTGTTAACTTTCTGTGATCAACTCACTGCTAACCAAGCGAGGCATCATAGTCACTTTCTGAGGCCAACATGGAGCTAATGCAATATTCTTTGTACCTGTTGGCTCTCTGGAAGTAGTGTGTTTTTCACTCGTCTTCCATTTCTCATTACTGTGTTGGTGACTTGTTGATCCTTCGTTTGCATGAAGCGTGATGTGTTTGAAATCACTCCGAATTTAATGTGTTTTGCTCGCAATGTATAGCTGTGAGCATGACTACTACAGCTGTCGGCGATGACGCAAAATGATGATGATTGACAAGTGTCTGAAACCTCAGTTTGCTTTCCACTGTAAAGTAACTGAGTCTCTATTATATAGACCCAATGAGGGGGTTTAACTGACATTGTAAAGTGACCATTATAGTTATTTTTTCTGACAAGGGATGCTGTGTGATTGTTGATTTGCTATATTTTTGTGTGTGATCAGTTTACTGCTGACTACAAGACAGCTGTTTGACTAACTGAGTTAGAAGTGTGTTCAGACAAAATGCAAGGTGTATCTTTATTCCTAGTGTGATTGCGTGTAAAGTCGGTGAAAGAATGCAAATCCATCCAACAGTACAAAATCAAAGACGTGTCTCTGAGAAGCTCTGATTTTCCCGAGGCTTTATAAGTCTGCTTCAAAAAGGACAGAGAGAAAAGTGGAGATTGACAGGAAATGACTGGTAGAACTTGAGTTCCTGGTGAGTTCTGGGTTCAGTCAGAGGCTAAGCTAAGCTGCCACATGTTTATACACGTGGCCGTTTGCTAGCTAGCTTACAGCTGACACCAGGTCAGTACATTGGCTGTTTGTGGAAAAACACAGATAGCACGGAAAGCTCAGCAGTGTGCGAGACAAACTTGCTAAGTGCTGCTAATACAACCGTCTAATGAGCCTCACTGTTGCTGTTAGGCTAACTGCTGTTTGTCTTTTTTGTGAGCCCAGCTTCCATGTTACTGCACAAATTCATTATGACAATACCTTTGGTCTAATTCTTCAATATTTTGTGATTTTTTCATAAAGAAAACCCATTAATTCAAACCCAAGAACCAGTGTAAACACTCCATTATATCTCATATAATAATCTTAATAGAATTCTGTTTTGTTTTCAGCTATTTTGAAGGACAATATTGTCGTTAATCACTTGAACAGGAAATGAAAAGAGACATGCACGGACGGACGTCAATCAATCTGCAATTTTTTCGAAAGCAACCGCAATTAATTGGAACAAAGTCAAAGAAAACGATGTTTCCTCAGATGTAAAACATTAGTTTTCCTGTAGCTGTCGTGCTGCTTTCAACCATTCGTTGTATTTTTTTTCTCCAGCTGTGAGCAACTACTCTTTTTCCTTTGTGTATTGTGTTGTGGGACAATAGCGTCCATCAATAGCATTCTCAAAAATCAAGCTCATTCAGGAATGACAGCTGTCGGCGCCCTAAATTTTGTCACTTCCCCGGTATGAACGCGGTGGTACACCTCTTATGAATCGGTATCTGGTATAGACACAGCTTAAGAAAACCCTTTGCAGCTTTACAGATGATTTTAAATCGTACTTGTGTTGTTTTAAATAAGATATACACTCAAAGATGGCAGATTTTCTCACCCTTCGCTGAAAAGAAGCTGAGACTCTTTTCCCCCTCAGTCCTGCAGCAGCTGAATTTTAAACTCCAAGAAATAAAAAAATAAAAGACTTTCCAACCTTAAATATTACATTTTTTTTTTTTTTTTACTTCAAATTGACACTGTTTTATCCTTGAAAACTTTCAAGGATTTCTTAACTGCGGATGCCTATCTCAACTTTGGGAGCTGTGGATGCAGACAGCTACAGTGGAGGGAGGAGACCTTCGCATTGCACCCGAGTCACACAATGCATGTGGGGCTCCGCCATACGAATTCAATTTTCATTACCCCCCTGTAATAAATGCAGTGTGAATCCTGGGAGGCCATGGCAGCAAAAAATAAATCTGATACATGAATAAACGATGTCCCCGGGGAAGGCAGGCTCCTCCTTTGTGAGGAAGATTGACTCCTCCACGATGGGACACATCAGCCATGAGCAGCGGAAACAGAAATAGAAAACTGCCGACAGAAAAGGCGCCTGCTCGCAGACTTTCTGTTCAGCCCCCGACCAATCTCAAAGCTGTATATAATAATAATACATATTCTATGCAGTGTGACTGCATGCCATCAAATTCCCCCAGAGGTCAGCACTTTTGTAATTTCCACACTGTGAGAATGTAATTAAACTTTGACGCAGGAAACTTAGTCGCCGCTCTGCTCCCTGTCACTTCACCCTCCGTGCCGTCGAGTCTGGCCGGATCAGTTTTTGTGATGCATGTGGCGGGATGATGCGGCTGTTTGCACATTTCGGTGCAGGTGCCTCGAAAAGTGGATGATGCACTGCCGAATTATATTTTCATCACACATCTGTTGCAGCACTCTGAGACTACAGTACGACTCAAGGCTTTCTGAGGTGTGTTTGCGCGCTCCGCCAGCCCCAGAAAACATAAACACCTCTTTATTTGCCAGTATTTCTTCGAAGGCGTTTCATATTGACAGACTAGCGATGTTTGTTTTTGTTTTACCTCGACAGCTCTGGCTGTTGCTCTGCCTCCGTCACAGGTGGCGCCGTGACGTAGGCCGCTGCCAGGTGGACATATTTATATGATGCCGAGGTCGGCGGGACATGATTTCCTCATTAGAATCGGTCGTCAGTAAACGCGGCCTACCAGGTATCTCCCATCTGTGATGCTGTCTGAAATGTTGCCCAGCAACAACATAGGTCATCATCTAGTCACATCTGGCAAGAAAGGTATTACCTCCCTTTGTTTTTGGGTTAATTTATGAATATCTCTTTGATAGTCTTTATTCAATCATTCATTTTATTTTTGATTCATGTTTTTAAATATATTTTTCCTTTTCTTATTAGTTGTTCTTATAAGTTAATTGTCCAATTTAATATTGTTATAACAGTTTTAGTTATATGCGACCTTTTCAATAAAAATAAAAGAAATCTCCACAAATATTTTTCTACATCTCAAATTTGAATGGCTACAGATTTGTCATGTTATTTTATATTACACATGTACATTCACAGGCTGTAGTTTTAGCGATACTTCTGTATTTCAATAATGAAAAGTCTTCAGAACAAAGAGTAAACGTTGTCTGTTCTCTGTGTTGTTTCTGCAGTGTGTCAAAAAATATGTGACTGATGATTTTTTTAAAATAAAAGGATGAAGATGGATTAAAGGTGCTGGTATGTTACTGCCTGACAGCGCATGTCAGCAAGTAACATCAAATAAACATTTAAAGGTTCGAAGAAGCGCTATCAGACAACACAGTGCCATCGTCTGATCACTCTGTTGCTCCAACCTCAACCTTTTTAATGATATTTCATTAATCCACAAACCTCTGAGGGAAACAAACACTTAATTTACAAATCGGCCCTGCGCTACCGTGGTGAATCTCACTGAGGGCTATTAGCTCGGCCACTGAATTCAACCTTCTGCAACCCCCCCCCCAATCTGGCGTCACAGCAGATGGGTGGAGGTCTGTGATCTGTTGAGGCAATTTTGTGCATGGCTGCCGTGGCCTGTCCTGGTGTGACATCTCCTGCTGCTAGTCGGGCTGTACCCTGACCTTCACACTGGGCTGGTGTACAGCTGTCTGGCTGGGAAAATGCAGACACACACTTGCAACCCCCCCCCCCCCCAAACACACACACTCACATATAACACACTTGCAATCCCCGGGGAGAAGCAGAAAGTTTAGTTGGGAAAAGAGGTTTTGGTGTTATATGTTATTGCACCGGCCAGTTTTACGGTAGACAACTAGCTGGCAGGCAAAAGGGCAACATGCTCGGCTGAACAACACTGTGGCTCCCAATAATTGGTGCTTACTCGCATCCCCGGGATTTGATTCGGATAGATGATGAAGATTGGGAAAAGATTACATGTGTGTGTGAAGTGGTTTTGACTCCGGAAATGTCAAATGCGGCATAAAGAAGAGAATGCACAAAAAAAACAACAAAAAAAAACACACACACTCTACACATGTGCTCAAACACACATCCTCCCACCCACCCACCCACGGCGCTTCCTATTTGTCGGGTTAGAGCAGGAGGACATAACGTAAACCCAAAGAGACACTTTCTCCGTGGGGAGAGATCTCCTCTCATTACGAGCAGGATTGACACTGGGCCTGGCCTGTCCAGAGGGAGGTCTAAGCCAATAAGAGAGTAATTGAAAGAGGCGCTTGACTTCCCGTCTGTAACAGCTTACAGACCAGGGCTGATGTGCCTCTAGGAGCATGGCGTTTAGAAAACAGATGGGCAAAGACAAACAACATGAAAGTTGGCTCAGAATTGCAGGGGAAGAGAAAACAATTCGGGGAGAGAAGGCATTTTTTCTTTTCTACCTCCTCCTTGATTATCGGGTTCGTCTCCACGCATCGGTCTGTGCGATGCCGTATCGCGCGAGCCGGGGCTGATTGTCCCCGAGTAGATGTGTCATTAACATCTTGTCATGCACTTACACATACAAAAAGTGACTGAGCTGCATATAGAAAAAGAAAGAAGGAGAAGAAGAAACGTGCCAGCAGAGGAGTGTTTCATAGCTTTCCAAAATCCCCAGAGCGGCTTTGGTCCTGAGTGTCAACTGCTGCAGCCAGAACGTGGTGAGTCGGAGGCTGTGCCACGGCGTCTTGTCTCGCTGAGGTGTGTGTTGAGTCCCGGCGGCTAGACTTGTTACGGAGATGACAGCATGTTTTGTTTCACTACACAGCCCTCGCACTGACAGTCTGAAAGCCCGGAGCCAAACAAACAGAGGCAGCAGAGATGCCAGGTATCTCAAGATCTCTCTCTCTCTCTCTCTCTCTCTCTCTCACACACACACACACACACACACAAATACACACATTCATGCAGTACATACAAGCGGAGGTACACACACAGCACACACACTTACAGGGTGGAGGAAACAGAGACACATAACCGAGCAAACACATTTTGATGTTGTACAAAACATCTGCATCGCTGCAGCAGTCTGGCTGGTGGAGGCTGAGACATGACGCAGTCTTTACGCCACAAGTGGGTGATTATTTTACCCCCCGAATATTATGATTAAATAGCCAAAAGTGGCCATTTGTAACACTCAGGTTCCCAAGTCAACGCAATCTCTCTAACTATACTTTTCTAAGTACTCGGCGTGGATGAGAAGATGCAGGTTATGCATCATTTACCGCTCTATACGCACCTGTGGGCCTTCAATAATTCAAACGTGCACTTGAACCCCAGGTGTGGGAACGAGGCAGGCCCTCGAAAACATTCCTGGAGCAAACCGCAGCAGCTCTCAGATTGACGCAACACTCGACATGATCAAGAGACCGAGCTGCCAGAGCTCGAACACACTTTTGCTAAAGAACGGAATGTTATTCTAGGACGTGAGAAGTAGAGTTCTTTTTTTTTTTTACCCAGAAGCTGCTCTAAAGGTCGGACAAGGTGTGCTCGTGAGTGAAAGGCTTCAGTTTGGATCATTGGGCAAGTCGTGGTGGAGACAAAAGTTTGTGTGGCAAATTAATTCCAACACTGCAAACGTGTTTTTTTTTACGTGTTTAACTGACAAATACTGATAGAAGAAGTTTGTGTTTTTTTTGTATAAATCTGTAGAAATGAGAAGCGAGACACTGCTGAAAAATACAGTTGATGTTACCTCGATTATTAAAGAGCTTTTCCGTGAAGTGGTGGGGGAGCTCTTCAAGGCTGTAAATACGACCCCTCCTGGCTCCCGAACCCACTGCAGGAATCTTTGGAAGCTCCGCTCATCACGCAGACCTTTTTAAACGTGATCTAATGAGAACGCACATTCATATGGGTGTGTGAGTCGTTATATGGTTCCTCATCCACGAGCCACACGTTTGTGTCTCAACAGCTTCCATTCAGTGATGCATGATTAAAGAGTTTTACTTTTTCCCTTTGCCTCCGTCTCATCCCTTTGACCAAGCCTCTCCTCCTCCCTCGCTATCGTCTCCACCATAACCAAAGCACGCTGGAGACAAGGAGGGTGAAATATTGATGGTGTGGCAGTAATGAAGTCTTAATAAGAGGGATCCAGTCCAAACAATGAAAGAGGGGGGTCACCTGGGGGGGGTGGAGGAATGTGTGACGCCACGTCAGAGCCATCCCTCTTGTTATTTTATAAGGTCAGCTCAATTATGTGGCCACAACAGGTAATTTATGCAATTGGCAAACCTAATAAAACGCAAAGGGGAATGCTCCTGCCAGCTGCCGAGCGCGGACTCTTGTCACTCGCAATTTAAATTACGGACCCGACCCGGACGTGCAACTCTCCGTAAACAGACAACAGGTAATGATCTATTGCTTAGAAGAGGCTGCCGGAGTGGAGGAGAGAGGCAGGCGAGGCTCGTAGGGGAGTTGGGAAATGGGAGGGGCCTTATTTAGCAACTTCTATTTCCACAGCCGCGCTGAAAACAAAGGGAAGAACAAAAGAAAAGTACCTCTTGAATTACTGGGGGAGCTGGCACACTTGTTTTCCGCGCTCTGTGTTGGAATAAAAGATTTGTCTGCGAATAATTTATTCCAGCGCTCCCTTTGCCATTTCCCTCTCCTTCCCCAAGTGATACGCAGAGGCTTTTTTGCGGTGGAATTCCAAATGATAAATACTGCACATTTATAAAAAGTTGAGAGGGGGATATTTAGAACGCGTGAAGATACCGGCCTTATGCTTTATTCAAGTCCCCCGTGGGATCCGCCGCACCCTGGGATACGTTATGTAAAACTGGTCAAAGCCATGCTAATGTGATTTTGAATGCATGACTTCATCATCGGCGTACCGCAGGTATTGTGTCGCAGCGCAGGTTGCTCAGACTCATATGTCACCCTGAGCCAAAGGGCCCCCCTCCCACCCGACTGAAATCAATATATAATTCTGAAATTATAACCTACATCGCAGCGAAATATTAATCATTACACCTATTGATGTAAAATGGCTCTAGATCAGAGGTGGCGTGGGAACCAGAGAAAGAAGAAGACGTTTTTTTTTTAGCGTGATTAACGTGGAGCTGATGATGAGCAATTAAAACATGTGCTTTTTTACATTTCTATATTACTCCATCGCCTCAACAGTCTTGCTATTTTGGATTGTAATGTTACGTTGGATAATGCTTGTGGGAATGGACTTGTCACCAAAGGGGATGCTGTTGAAATGATGCATGTGGGTGTACATTTGGTGTATTGCTGTCTTCGCCCGAAGCGAGAGATGAGAATATCGGAATAAAGAGACGTCTCAGAACATTTCTTTTTTTTTCTTTTCGGTTTTGACACTGAAACATACACCACCAGCAGAATGAATAATGAACCAGGCATATGCAGAGAAAACCTACCTCACACGCTATTCACACCATCAAAGCATGACATCTGTAATGATTTTCTCTCTCTCTCTCTCTCTCTCTCTCTCTCCTCTCTTCTCTTTTTTTTCATGTTGGGAAAAGATTTAAGGATCAAACTGTTGCACCTTTGTAACGCGGAACGAGTCCTTGGAAAGCCCTGATCTGGTCGAGGAAGCTGGACGGACAAAATAAATGACTCGGCGAAGGTTTTATGAGGCGTCTTGACATCCGTAGCCAGGGCAAATCCCGCCTAGATGAGGAGTCACTCAATAAGACAGAGGGGGGCCTGTGCACCGAAAGCCACAAATGCTAAAAACATAATAGCCTGTTAAACCAGCAGTGAAAAGAAATGGAGGGAGGACAGGATTAGATTAGATGTCAGACATTGCCAATAGAGATTTGTGTGACAAGCCTCGATATGACTCCATTGTCCTCTGGTGAAATATGGAGACACGAGGGGTCTATTTATGAATGGTGGGTGCAGGATGAAAATACATTTTTTCAAACTGCAGGACATAAAGTTGCAACACAAAGTGGAGCGGTAGTGGAAGCCATCACTTTTGTGTCACCGCGGCGGCCTAATGGATACAGAAGTAAGCGTCGGACAAGGTCACTAGTTTGAATTTTGGCTGGAGAAAAATCTGGTTATGGGAGAATAATAAGACGCGCTCTCAGCTCCCTCGACAAACTGCCTCCTAAGCGCCCTTGATAAACAAGTGCCCTTGATCAAAGCGTCCCTCCGACTGCTTCAATTAAGCTAATCAATAATACAAGATTGCTGCGGGTCAGACCTGGAGCAATTCCAGGTCCGGTGAGGTCAGCACTGTAAGTATTTCAAGTCAGGTTTAATACCATACGCAACACGATTGTCCTGATAAAGAAAAGGCAGGGGAGTTTGTTCACAGTCCAACAGAAATGCAGCCAAATGCCCCAGTGACAATGAGGGCCTGAGCACTGTCCCAATTAAAAGTGAGCATTTAGCAAAGTGTTGTCCAAAAAAATCTCTGGAAGTGTTCCTGCTTATGGGAGCTGTGTTAATTTGGAGTATCCCAGCAGCTCGTAGACACGCCAGGACTCAAAGCAGCTATGGGGAGCATTAATGTTTCTGTTGATTCTGGCGGCTCCTCTGGAATAGATCCACAAGTTTTAAAGTTTTAGGACTCATCCGACCAGATCATTTAGAATCCGACCCTTTGACAGGTGTTAAGAATGAATGAATGTAAGCCTGAATGGTATCGTTGCTGATGTATTTCAAATAGAGGCATCAGTATCAAATTGTGACAGTTAAACTAATTGTTAATTGTAGTGCGTTTAAATTGGTTCAATTTTGCAACAAAAGGATGCATTTCAATGCAGCCGGTGCAAACAGAGGGTCAGGAGTTCAACTTTTGTAAAGTTTGACACAAGTTTACGTTATTTATCAATAGCAAGCCTTTGCTGACAGCGTTGAACTATTCACTCAAGTCATCAAAATCTTGCTCTGTAGACAATTCTCTCAGGGCCCGTGTCCACATAGTGTTTTATTTAGGCAGAAAAGATGAAGCTTGTGTGCGCCGAGAGAAAAAATGTTGCGTGTGCGTCTGATCTCTATGATGGCAATCTCTTGATGACCGCTGCTAACTAACCGTTAAGTTTTTTAATTCGACATTGGGCCATCAGGGCGGGGAGGGTGTGAGTGCACGACAGGACCTATAGGAGACAAAAACATGGTGGCTATTATCGCCTAGCTATCCACTTCCCCTTCAAGCCCCGCCCATGCCAAGCAGAGACATGAATACAGGTAACTGGGTCGGTTGAACGAACACAGGGACAGATAATGGTAGACCTGCTCGTTCCTACAACCTAGTCAATCGCCAATGTCTTTCTTCTTTTTAATGTTGGACCCTGTTTTGTCACTAAAACAAGTGTCGACCATCACGTTAAGACTCCGGCCTTGCAAGAAGGCAGATGTCCAATTTGCAAATGGAGCGTCGTCCCATCGTTGGGCGCCCGATTCAACCTACTTCCAAGGATGGGAGATGGAGTGTTACGTAGTCTGTATCGAGAATAGGCTTTATGACTCTGATGTTATTCAATCACACATCACTCTGCGCATCCTTGTGTGGGAGAATGTCTACTTCCTATTTCACACAAGATTTCACTTCTAATGATCTGTAAAGGTTTGACCGTCTCACTGTGGAGCAGCCAACAAACCTATAGAGATGGATAGAAGGTGAAACCTCCTGCTGATGGAACAGGGGTTACATCGCCCCTATAGCCTGATTTGTACATTATTTATGGCATAGTCTACATAGTTCATACAATCTAAAGATCTATGGTTGACAAAAAAGATCATATCAGGAACTCATCTTAGATATGCTGTGATTTGTGTTTTAAATGAAAGTGACAGTGGATCGTAAATTCCAGTGAGACATACAAAGCAGTGCCCTGGGATTAAGATAAAACTTTTGCTCGGCTAACTTTGATGTTACCTGCCACACCTTTAGACTTTTCATCTGGCGGCATCACGTTAAATATTCATGACTCTGGTCCTTTTGTCACAAGCATCAGGAAATCCCTGGTGAATCCTCTCTCTTTGTGTTCTGTGCGCAGAGACTGTTCCCGTCCCTAGGTATTTGTGAGTGAATGACTGCAGAGCTTGTGTTGCTGAACCTCCTGCTCCTAATACCATAATGTTCCTTTCTTTTATCATAAGACTTTAAGCCATGGCACAATGAAGACTTGGGCACCTGTAAAAGCACATACTGCTAAATGATGACCTATTTAGTACTTAGTACTGTTAATTAATCCATTTCTGATGATGGTTTAGGAGCACGTATGAAACGCTACAATGCAGCAGCACATTTTTTCCACAACAGAGCAGCAGAATGTGGGGTTTGTGCATTACTTCATTATTAGGGAGATGTTAGGACATTATTCATGTGTTGCAAGTGTGGGAAGATTGAATGTTTTAGACAAATAAGAAGAATTTTGTAGTTTATTCTAACAGCTGAGTGATGAAATGTGAGAATCAAAAAAGCATTTTGTGGACCGCTGGGAATTTTGCTGTTCAAATAATCATGGTTATATTGTGCATACTGGTGCTGCTGCGCTGCTTGGTGACCATGAACCAGTGACCACTCATGCCGACTTCATTTAAGTCAACTTCAAAGCCGTAAAAAACAAATCATTTTTCTATAGTACTGGCTCCATTGGATCTCTGACATTCCTCCCCAAGAGGCCTCACTCAGATCTTTTTACTGCTGTGATTGCCTGCTCAAGCTAAATATTTGAAAACGGTTGTATTCCTGTCAGTGGTGTTGTCTATCTGAGGACGTTCCACTTGATAGTATATTCCCTGGAATGCTCAAGGGGGCCGTATGGAAACAAGCACCCAGACGACAAACAGATCATTTTACATAATAGAAAAGCTGCGGTCTGATTTTATATGTAATGTACTTTGTGTTTTTTTCTTTTGAGGTGGGTGGGGTGTAATTTTATTGTTGCTCCCTGCAGTCTCATTTTGCTTATCTTAGTAGTGCATGCTTACCAGATGTCAACACTGCTCATATTGCTGTTCCTACCGGTCCTCATCGCAGAAACAGCCATAAAGGTGTGAAAGCAGTTATTACCAGCCATGTTTATGTCTCCTCTTCGACAGTGACCTCTAGCGGCAGTGGTAATTATTACAGCCACAAAGGAGGAAATAGGGAGTGGTGTGTGTGTGTGTATATGGGGGAGGCAAGCAGTGGACAGTCAGGTTAACCAGGCACAGGACTTTCATTCAGGAGACTGCTCTGTGTGTCCTGTGTGAAACAAGGGGTCAGTGATGAGTTATTTGAACTTACTGACATGGTGAAATTACATCTCATATGTAACAGAATCTTAATTACTTCAGTAACAATAGGGATTTTGACCCAAACGACAATTCTTTCCTAAACCTAACCATGTTTCTTAATGCCTCAACCTTACCAAACAGTTTTGCTGTCTTCGCTTAAACAATTGCAACTTCACAGCTAAGGTCATGTTTTGGTAACTGTGATATACGTTGTATAAGTATAAGTATGTTGGTTGTTGACCTATTTCACAAATTCACAACTTAAGAAAAATACAGAGGTTAGCCATTTGATAAGGGATGTCAGTAATACTGGCTCATTGTCAGCATCAGCAGATTAAAGGCTTTAAAATGAAATACAGCCATCGGACCAATGCGACCATTTCTGCTCATATGCTAATGACATGAGGCTTTAATTCTGTGCACGCAATGCAGAGTGGTTTTTTGCATTTGCCTTGTGATTATGGGTACATTTGAAAAGCCCTGTATGTCTGCATCTGCCAGTTAAACATTACCATAAGAATAGACATAATATGTTGATTCTAGACTTCATGTTGATGCAATTAGGTGGAAAAATCATGTGCATACTAGAGCTGCACACTTAATGGAAATATTAGCCAAATGGCGACAAGGGCAAGTGCACTATCCAAGTCAGGGAAGTTGCAAATTATGTTTATTTTTTTTTCATGATCCTGTTCTCCAGATGTAAGAAAACAAATGTCAGAGCATTGTGATTTTATTTTAAGAGAGTCAGGTTTTTTTATGTACATGTGATGATTCAGACTAATCGTGAATCATATTGCCATCCTAACGTCTTTCAAAAATAATCCTAATGTGATTTTTTTTTCAACCATATCTTTGAGCAGTGCATATAGGGATATCTGTGATCAGCCAAAATAAGTTGAAAACATCAACAAAATCACAATGCGTCCCTGCATTTAAAGTAGATTGATCACACAATCCTCCATCCTCGATCTAAGAAGCCCAGTACCTCCTGGTGAATGGACGTGGACCCGTCACGTACCAAAACCTCCACTGTCTGTTTCTGAAAACAGGGATACAGGAAACCGCAGCGATGAATGTAGGTAACATCCGTGATTTCACATTCCAGCCCTAATTGAGCGTTGGTGTATGTCAGAATTCAATCAGCCTCCCCATTCTTCCCCTACAATCATTCTGTTTAAGGAGTTTTAACCAGATAATTGCAGCCTCATCTACCATAATGTGCTTTTTTCAGGCTATTGTCATCTCATCAGTTAAGTGCTGCAACCAATTTATATGAAGGTTAGCGTGTCACTTGGGCGCTGCGCAAACAATGGCCACCCTTTAATGGGGAGAGTGAATATGACATTTTGTACTCATTTTTTTGCGTATTTGTAATGTGATAATTTTGCATATGAGTAATTATTTCTTCGGATTGCTCTTCGGAAAACCCCCACTGCCGACTGTAGCTGTGGACAGCTCGTTTTAACCACAGGCCTCATTTCCATGAATCATTACTGTGTGAAACAAATGCAGAGCAGTGTCGGTATTCGGTAAGCCTTGGTTTTCTTCGCCACATTTGTTCAGTCTGATGCAACACGGAATCAGTTATGTGCTCTCTGCTTCCCGAATCCTGACAGCGGCTTTGCTCTGTGTGCTTCCATTTCACAGGTGGGCTCCCCTACAGCAGGAGCTGTGTTTGTTTTATATGAACTCACCGCTGACCCCGCTGACCACAAATCATGTTGAAAGAGGAGCGAGAGACTTGAATAAACCTCCATCATGGGAGAGGAAAGCACCTTTTAAGATCCGTCAAAGCCTCTGCTAATAGGGGTGATCCATCCAGGGCTTTCAAAATGTCACATCCCAGCCTCGTTCATTTGCATAACCTCTAAAGCATCCCGGAGAGCATGCGGCGCATTGATTTAGCCAGTGGCTTGGGAGATGCTTCCCTTGTTGACACAGTCGTCTAAGCGAGTGTGACTGTGGCACTCCTTAATCCACTAAACTGTGTGGCAAGTAAGTACCCTGCCGCAGTTTTACAACCCCATCATGAGTCATCCCCACACACTCAGGCTCCATAATCTGCTGACTACTCTTGGGTAAATATCATTATTTGATCTTTGATAAATCATGAATATGTGTAGTAGTATCTCACTGGAATGGCTCGGCAAGCTTGTAGTGTGAACTGTGCGCGGCTCTGTGTGACTTTAAAATCTTTAACTCAGCAACTTTAAAGTCCATAAATGGAGGCTTTCCAAAAACAGCAGAGCAGCTTAAAGTGCATTAAACATTATGACTGTTTAAACGATATATTACACCAAGGGAGAGGGATTAAAACACTAAGTAGTTAACACACATCCCAGTGTTTTCTCTATTTTTACTTGTGTAACAGGCTTTTTGCCAGAAGCTGTCCAGAGGGCACACCTGCCGCAAAAAAACCTGTGTGTACGCACTGCTCACAAACACGGTCTAAATATATTTCCATACCATGTGCACAACATTTTTTCTTGACAACTTATTGGTCACATTTGGGTCGTTTAAAGGGGCTCTGTGGAACGTCTGTGTGTAAGCTGCATGTTTGTTCTGTTCATGGACATTTCTAAATATCATTAGCTACTGTTGCTCTCTGTTAGCGGAGTGGAAGAAGGCACCTGTCTCATAAATTGACTTATTTTGAACTGTTGTGGGAAATCCAACTTAAAACAAACTGACCTCAAAGGAAAACAGAGTCATAATGTTATACTTTGTTTAGATTTGGCGGACCCTGCCACCTTTCTAGCTAAAGCATTGTTATGGGGACCTTACTCTCCCCTGGGAACATAGAGATTGTTTATTATTTCCTCATCAATATTGTCGTTTTAAAATTTGAGTTTGAATTTCTTCTCCAAAACTACACAATGTCCCTTTAAACAAATCATTCACAGGATTGTAAAAGCAACCGAGAAAGATGGGTAAGGTCTCATTTTTCACATCATGTTACAAGCTATTCACATTTGTCCCATAAAATAATGATTAACACATGTTAATTGCGAGTAATTGTTACATAGAGCCCCCTTTAGTTATATATTTCCTGCAGAAATCACTCATGACCTTGAAAAAAGTAAGCCTGGCATCGCAAATGCAAAGAAGTCTGGATCCTCTCCGTTTTAAAAAAAAATAAAAAAATTCCTAAATGCCTCTGGAAACATGTGACATGGTGCGAAGCTAGTTTCCTACCAAAAAACACATTCAAATAAAAGTCACCAGTTAACACAGCCGCTTGTTAAACAGAAACACCAGCAGTGCAGTAGTACCCTTGTCCTACATAAGCCGGTCTAGTGAGTGAAGATTCAGCAACTGGCTTGATTAGTTCTCGTCACCCCATTGGCTCACTGGATGTTATTTTAAACCACAGACTCTACATGAATTTAATCTTCCAATCTACCTGCCATATTTTAGGTACGGTCGTGACCTAGCCATCATAAATCGAGAGGTGGACCCCACACCTCTGCCTGAGCAAATGACACATGAGTCTCGCAAATTTGTCGGGTTCCCAGACTAGAAGCAAGTAGTTTGTAGACACGATTTTACCACAAGGCCCCTTAAGTAGCTTTTCTGGGGCTTTGAATCAACAACTACTTCCAAGGTCGAGAACTGTATTTGAATGTCGCCTATTTGCTAACACGGACGAGAAGAAAGAAAAGGAACTTCGATCACCTTATTAAACCCCATTTGGTAGTAAGCTAAACAACAGCTACTAAATGGAACCTTGTGCTGAAATTGTCTGTTGTTGTCTAACTAACAGTTAACTTGGGTGACGTTACGATGGTCAAACTCACGGTGAGGTTTTAACCATGTTTCCAATTAAAAAAGCTGCATATATGAGGTTGCATTTGATTTAATGAGCATTATTTAAAACAAACAAACAAACAAACAAACATTACTTGTCATAAAATATAACTATGAATTTGCCCTGGGTTTAAGAAATGCAATGAGTAATGGTTTCATTAGTGCCTGGTTTCTTGCCATGCCTACACTCAGTCAATGTAACACTGTGTTATATAAACCTACAGATTAATTAGTCCGATAAACGTTCCTATCCCTTTTTATTCTCTCTCCGGCTGGTTTTCCGGATTTTACTGGAGAGCACAATTAGTGATGGCCTGTGCTTGTGTTTGCATACTCACATTCCTGGTGGACAAAAGGCTAAACCACACTCCTCACAGAGAAGGAAACCATATCTATTGGTGTCTCGCAATCTGATTCGAATCTTATCTCTTAAAAAATGCAACTCAACCTGACTGCTGTGATGGTATTTCAAGAGTTTTATTGTCAGTCCTCAATGTGAATCACAGAAGGAATGAAAAAGAACCAAAGAACGCGACGCGTGAGGGAGAGGGAGCTCGACAGTGTTGTCGCCTCGACAAATATGCTCCTGCTCTTAGGAACGCTTTCTTCTCTGAAACATATCAAAAAGTCAGCCAGAGTAAGAAAATCCATGTTAGTTTGTTGAGGTCTTGGACGGTAATGTGATGTTTGCGTGTTGTTACTGAAACAACACATGTTTCCTGACAGAAAAGATCATAAATGGACATAATCTGATCCGATTATTCATAAACTACTGAAAACCGTTCCATCTTGAGACAAAATGTGAGTGTTCACCGCAGCCTGACACTCATCGAGATGGAATCGCCTTGAGGTAAGCCTGCGACCCATTAAAATAGATATGTGCGACTGGGGAAAGACAACAAACAGGTAGCTCCTCCTGCCCAGAGGAGCCACAACAAAGAGAATCTCATTAAAGGGACTTTTTTCATCGTTCCCGGTCTTTCAACACCATCAATACATTGTTTCTTGCGGAGACACAGATCAGTGCACGGACATTTTCGCTATGACTCTGGAAGGCATTGTTAAGGCATTGAATTTGTTCCAAATCATCACTTCGTATTATCATATTAAAAAACTTCACTCTTGAGTGCCTCGGAGCATCAATAGCGATCGTTTTGGGACGTTCTCTGCCCTGGGCAAACCCCGGCAGTCAGTGGAAAAAACAAAAAAAACCTCTTGTCGGCGGGTCAGTCGCCGACATGATTAGAGTCTCGGGATGTGTTTAAAATGTGTGTTTTACATGATGAACATCACACGCAATGGAGGAGGGTATGGTGGGGATAATGGAGACAGCTAAGTGCAGCACAGAGAGGCAAGAGAAATGATGCCAAGCGAACTGAAGTTAATTTGTACAGTCTCAGACAGGGGGACCATCAAGGCATCATTTATCACCACCTCCATCTCCCAAGTTATTAATCCCTTAAGGCACTGCTTCCACAGATAAAGATCTCGACGACATGAGAGTCTGGTCAAAGGAAATTAGAAAAGACACAGTGGTGGAAAGTTCGGTAAGTAGATCTGACCCCGTGGCGCTGTATCACTGCCGTCACAGAAAAACTGATAACTGCAGTTCTGCTGCACATATGTCTCCTGAATCCAGAGCAAAGGTTTCTCTATATATTTCTCAAAGAAGGACGAGGGACAGCCGAGCAGTGTTGGGGAATAACTAGATAAATGTCGTTATTTCACAAAATACATTCAATTGTCATCTAACTTTTTTTAACCATAAAATAACTTCTTTCTAAAGATTACTAAATCATTTGGATGGTACAGTGTCTTGTAGGTGAACTGTGTCTGTCTCAGCCACTCTGCGCCCCCATCACTTGTTTCTGCACTATTTAACTCCAGTGAGAGGGCAGGATCACAGCGTTACAGGCATGTTTACGTCAACATACAAGTATTCACGACAGTGGTTCCATTCAGAAACGGTGGGGTGGCGGCAAATCGCACAAAATGCCAACATTAGCTGTTTTTAGACAGGGCACCAAGCCGCCAATTTGCCCGTACTTTTGGTGGCTCGGTCCGCGGTTTTAGACAGAGGCCGGCAAATTGGGGGTCTGTTTTGGTCCGCCGATTTTCCGCCTTGAATGGTACACTTATTTCCGCCTCGCTTGCTATCTAAAAACGAGGTGGCAATGTGCCGGCCTCTGCATGAGGTGGGCGGAGGTCTCAATGACCTGCACTGTTGTGCGACCCACAGCCGGGGAGTTTTAAAACCAAGAACAGCTGATCACAGCAGTCAGTCCATCATTTCATCCACGGTTATTAAGATCCAGGAGATGCTAGCGTCTCCTCGGTCTCTGTAGCTGTTTGGTTGTGTTAGCTTGTTGTTGTGTCGGCAAGCTAAGGACTGTACTTTCAAAGTAAAAGCCCCCCGCTAAGAACTCAGTTCTAAACTCCAATGGGGTGCAATGTAAAGCTCTTATTTTGAAGACAAATTTGTTGTCACTGTTCACAGCCCAAATTCGAGCTTCACGTCACGTCACATGTTAACGCCTACCTCAGAGGTGGCTTTTGGAAAAGGAGGAATATTACGCCTCCATTTTAGAAAGACAGGCTGGCACATTGCCGTCCTTACCTTGGAGCAAATGTGCTGCCTTTTCTATCTAAAAAGGGCTACTGACATAACATTGCTTTAAATTAGAGACTGTTGGTGACTACACATTGGCTTTACTTAATGTATTATCCTCAATGAATAGATTTTAGAATACAACGTTCACTCACTTAATCAAATCGTTTTGATTGGTTGGTTTTCAGTGTTCAAGATGTCGTTCAGTTCTTTCGTTTTGTCTGTGCCCAGTCCAGTCGATTAGTTTAATTGCATGGTCAAAACAAGTTAGAAAAGTAGAAACTGTCCTTCAGATATCTGGATGGTACTGAAACAATTAGTTGATTAAGCAAGTTGGACGGAAAATGAATTGCCAACAGTCTTGATTATGAATTAATTATTTAAAGTTTCTGTAATCCATATTTTCATATCTCGTCGAGTTTTCTTGTAAGCAAACAAAAGTTGTATTTAGATTCAATGTTACTCACCAAATTGCATCTTATGTATCTTTGAGGTCAAACAAATTTGTCAGCCACGTTTGAAAGCTTGCAGTTATCTTCCTCCCTGCCTATGCCGTGCATTGCTGTATATCTTTTTGCATCACCACAATCCGTACATCAGCAGTAGTCATCGGCATGTAACCAACATAAAAGCAAGATAAAAATTGGGACCCATTGGTGGAAAAAAAGAAAGAAAGAGGTCTAAATATCTGTAGGGAACCTTTGTAAGAATGGATCAAATGACTCAGAAATAATGCTATGTAATGGGAAAAGTGCTGCTCATAGTCACCAACCCAAGCTTCACAGTTCCCCTCAGTCCTACAGAGCACATTAGCGTCTTTCAGCTCACTGCTTAGAATTTCTGACCCACACAACTTTTTGATTCATGTCTGCTGCTCTCCTCAGTGTCACAACCAGATGCAGCAGGCACCTGTTTTCAGTGATAAACCCACTGTACACTACCTGCTTAGCATCAGGCAGCAGGCAGACACAGTTAGCAACTGGCTGGTGGAGATAGTGGAGCATTTAGCAGCTAAAGAGCCAAATATTTTCTTTGGTGATGGCAGAGACCAAAACAGAGCTTAAAGAGAGTAAATATTGGACTCACATCCAGGCAGGCAGGTGGCCAGAAAATCCCAAATAGAAATGATTTAAATTGCTGCTTCATGCCTGCTGGATGTGTAAATAGGCTTTTTTGCTAACTTGTTAGCCACAACAAATGAATCCACTAATTGCATGTCACTGATTTGATTCCAGCTTTTTGAAAAAAGTCATTCATCTTTTTATACTTCTGAGGAAGATAAACTTAATATTTTTGGGTTTTGGACTGTTTGTTTGCAGGAGAGAATACACATTCTGAGGATGTCAACTTGGATTCTAAAAAAAAAAAACTGGGTGGACCATTTTGACTAGATGTTTATGATTCAATGGAAATAACAGTCTCAGCTGTTCATCTTAAAAAGGTGTACTATCTAAACATCAAACTGTGAGTGACCCTTGGGAGACAAGTGTTCTTTAAAGGTGCAATATGTAAAAATATGTCTAATTAATTCTTAAAAAAGTTAAGGGGTGCAGCATATAGTACCCGTTAACTGCTGCCATTAGCTAGTTAGCCCAGTTAGCTGTGCAGTTAGCCGTCGAGTCTGTGTTAACAGCACCAGCTTAAGACCGGGATGGGCCATGGTTAGCTGGTTAGCATGCTAACTTAAGTAGATATCTCTGCAGCACAGAAGAAGTCATGATGTCAAAAGTGTTTTTTTTTTTTGTTTTTTTTTTACAATCTGTTGATAATACTAGTTAATTCATGAATGTTTTCAACCCAGATGTTACATATTGCATGTTTAATGAACAAAATAACCTAAATAAATAATAATAATCTAATAAAAATGCCAATGAATTATTCCTCGGGATGTTTTAGGTACATTGGAGTTTTCATAATTGTTGTGGGTTTAACTTTAACTAGAAAAAATATATTTTCAGGTTTTAGAAAAGTTGCATATTTACACATTCATTTATTTTCCTCCATTCCCATTATAAGTTTTATTTCTGTCAGCTACAACTTAGCTGTCTAACGCTGCGAGTTATCCCGGCATAGCAAACTGCAATTAATACTTCTGACAATACCACAGCCGCACAATGCATTCTGTACAAGCTCAGTCTGCAAAAACAATACGCCATTAGCATGCATGATTGTGATGTATTATACTGAAAATAAAATAGCGCCGTACTTCATGTGCTCGGGGCACCGAATCGATTGGGAGTTGCAACATCAGCTGGAGTGTGTATGTGTGTGAGAGAGAGGAAGGAGAGGGAGAGAGGAGAGGAGAATGATTCATAGGGGGAAAGCGCTGGGGGGAGGTTTAGGAATGATGATGAAAATCAATAAAGAATAATAAATGAGAAACAACTGGGCAGATTACAGAGGTTATTAGGATGTGGAAGAAGAGCGTCTTCGTCCTTTTCGATTCACACGGGAGTACGGCGCGAGTCAAGAGCATGGAAAACACCTTAATGTGGTAATGCTGGATTGCATTTTCTGTACTGTAGGTTGTTCTCTGCCTCTTTTCATACAATAGAGGGTGGCTGTAGCCTCAAGGTTAGCGAAGCAAGATTGTGAGCAGAAGGTCACCGGATTGAACTTCTCTGGGTGCAGGAAGGGAGCGAATAATCTCCTGCCCCCAACTACTAATTAGGTGCCCTTGAGCAAGGTCTCCAACCCCCAACTGCTTCACTGCATCCACTCAAGGGTGCACCGTATGGAGCATCTCCCAGGTGTACGTGTGTGATGTATTAATGGTGGTGTTCAGACTTTTTCGGGGTAAATACATTTTAAGAAAAACAACAGCGGCGGCAGCAAAAAAAAAAAAACTGTCTGCATTGTGCGACCGCTTAGTGGAAATGCAATCATAGGCACAAACAATGCTCGGAAATTAAAAAAGCAAGCGCTGCTTTTGCCTTTCTTTATCTGCGAGAAAACATTCAGAA
The DNA here is from genome assembly GCF_900880675.1 of Sparus aurata. NCBI lineage: Eukaryota > Metazoa > Chordata > Actinopteri > Spariformes > Sparidae > Sparus > Sparus aurata. The sequence continues at coordinate 26,966,809 of NC_044203.1, forward strand.
GCCGTCTGCAGATTAATTAAAACCTTATAGTGTAAAGATTAAAAAATGCCCGTGGAAGAATACTGACAGAAAAAAACATGGACAGCTGGGGCCTTTCAAGGAAATTCTCACGCTTTGACAAAAACAAATTCGGAGTTATTTAACAGACAGGTGAGAACAGAGATAGGTGAAAAAAAAACACAACTAAAAATTAATCTTCATGCAACAGCCTGAAGAGGAGGTGTGGATGGGGATATGCCGGTGTTTAGTGGATGTGCCTGCAATCACAATCGTTCTGTGCTTCCCACACTACAAGCAGGATAAAAATGTGATTCTGCACTTTTGCTAACGTAAGTCTAGCATTCACACTCCATGTTTTGCTTACTAACATCCTCCATAACATTAGTCTGACTCACCCGAAGTAAACTGTTGGTATCAGCCCATCACTGGCTGGCACTCTCCTGCCTTCACCTATCTGCGTGTTGCCATTTTCAAAATTCCCGTCTCTGTGAGGAATAAAAACAGAACCTCAAGATTGTCAACCTACATGCTAAAATTGGCAAGTTACGCCAACCCTCACCTGTTCGCCAACAATACGAACCTAATCGAGCCAACAGTTGTTATAAATTGTCATAACTTTTTGCAGGGGTTTTTACGGGGCTCGCCTCCCTCCCTCGCTACGCATATACATCCAGAACAAGTTGCACTATGTTGCAGGGGCAAAATATTCGCCATATCCGCCTCTCCATCCACCTGTATGCCTCCAATGTCGATTGTGATTGGTTTTAACAATTACGAACAAGCCAGATCTTTTTTAATATCAGACTGAAGTTGTTACAGCCAGACTGTGACTGTGAAATAAAAAATAACATTAGCAATAAACTTCAAGAAGTGGCTCGAATAAAAGTGTTGCTCCCCAGATAGGGTTTCTTCTCTTCTCTTCTCTTAGGCCATCAAGAATCACGGTTGTGATCCCTCATCTTGTCGGCAACCAGGATCTTTTGGCTGTGTGGTTCTGCAGTTAGCTGAAACATCACCAAATGTTTTTTTGTTCCTAAATCTAACCAAACCACAAACAGGGTTGTCACAACGTAAAGTTGAAAATCAAGCAGAGAAACTTAAAGCTGCAACATTAAAAATCTCATCATATACGTGGTCTGCGGAAAATGTAATCTTGCAATATGGGTGACAGTTGCGGGCTGGAAAACCAAAACAAGGGCTGTAAGATGCTAAAATGCTTCATAGAGCTGAACTGCATCATCTGGCACATTGTCAACATCAAAATATTGAACAGAGCAGCTTTAAAGTGTTCTGTTGTCAATCCGCGAACAATACTTTTAGAAATTGTGAACTAAAACATCCTGTGTGGAGAATGAAACAAGCCTGAATCAGCGCTGGGGGAAACTGGCACTCGCCCATTCCAAGGCCAGGCACAACTCATATAATTTAACAGCACTCATTTAATTTAGCACAATTACAGCAGCTGTAGCAATAGGCACAGCATGGCTGGCCAACCACCAATATTGCATATCACTCAGATGATCAGCTCGCAGTTTTTTTTTATTGTTGCCTAGTGTATTACCCAACGCTTGATGCCATGCATTTCAAGACACCCAGATTCTCAGGGGATCAGGGGCTGTGGCTTAACCATAGAAGAATAATGAGATGCTTTGATGAAATCGCACAGGCCGTGCACAGCTGGCCCCGGTGGATGGAGTGGTCGGAGGGGTGGGGACGTGGCGTTTGAGGGGCGGCAGTGCTGAAGCAAGGGGACTCCGAGCTGAGAGCACACCTCAGAGGGCTCCATCTGTTCCCTTCGTCAAAGTCCTGATGGGCAGGAATCCCCGTGCCAGGATCCTGCTGGCTGCCCCTCCTACTGGATATGCACACACACTCACATCCGTATGCCACACACAGTGACACAAGCCCAAACAAACATAAACATGGATGAGCAGTGCACACACACACACACACACACACACACACACTACAGCTGTAATTGAAAACTGTGCTCAGGAGGTGGCATGTCAGGGGATGTAAGAAGTCATTTTTCTACCCACTCCATCCTCCTCTCGTCCTTGACCCGGTGACCTTGGGGCCAGCCACACCGCCCGTGACTCCACACAGGAGGCAGTGTTCAGCCTCTCGACAGACAATGGAACAAACCGTCTCCTTTCGATGCGGCTTTACAGCGGCGCTCAATGCCAATTCACCCAAAAGAGCAAGGTTGAGACTATTCAAAGACGACACGGGAAACTCTGTTTGTCTTTCTCTTATGGAGGGAGCGGCTTCATTCTCATCTTTAGAGGCTAAGAGGATTTGTCTCAGCGAGGTGCCTCTGCTGTGAGTTTTTAAATCACTGTTGACAACAGAGTTTCCCCCTGGATTAGATCTCCAGTTTCATTACGATGGGCCTGATAGCATCTCCCGCAGAATTGATAGAAGGTGGCTTATTATTTTACACTAAAATTTTTCCCTCCTCGCCAGACTGAAATTAATTTCAAGTTAAAAGAGACTTGTGTTGCCGCGATGTGGGACAGAGCCACAAATTCCCTTTTGAAGCTAAGTGATAAACTGCTCCTTTTGAACTTGCCTGTCAATCAGTATAACTTCTTTGTAGATTTGATCTCTTGTATTTCAGAAGCACGCGCTGTGTGGGTGGATACCTTTGTGGTTTTAGCTGCATGTGTGAAATATAAAGATAGACGCTCACAGTGCCGACTGCTCGTCAGTGTCACTTCAGCGCGGTACAATTAATGTAAGAGCGATGAGGACAATGGAGCATTAGATATTCTTCTGCTTTGTGTTGCCTCACTTGTCTGATCCCTTGTTTGTATAAGAAGGCTGGATGTTGAATAGAAGAAGAAAGTGTGTGAATAAACCTGTCGGAGCACAACAGTGTGAGCCTCGGAGCCACGGTGTGCATATTTCTTTATGTGATGAGGCATTTTTCGCACATTGAAGAGCGAGGATCAATCTATAGTTGAGGCTATTATTTGACTATTTGACTGATTTGCAAAAGAAAAAAATAAACTGATTGGACAAAAACATGTAACTTTTTAACCTCAAACAGCTTAAAAGTCATGTTGATGGTTCAGTATCTTGTAACAGGTCTAATGGCGTCTCTGTCTCATCCTCTCCGCCCTCCTATCACTACCTCTGCATGATGTAACTTCGGTGAGAGGGCAGGATCACACTCTAATGACATAATCAGTTTTGTTTGTAGTTACATTACGTCTGACAAATTGTTGACAAATGTTACAGACCTGGGATTTGTATTTACGACAGGGGTGTTGTCGGGAGGCGCTAAATCGCACAAAATTCTACATAATGTTGCTTTAAGGTAACACTCTACTTACAGCACCGCTCTAGCATCAGTTATGCACGTCAGTTTGTGAGCACCATGGACAAGTAAGGCACAGAAATTACCTAGAACATCCCATTTGACATAAATAAAAAAAATAAAAAAATAATTCACATAAAGACTTATTATTGTGATTAACGGTCACTGTTCGGTTTGGTTTAGGCACAAGAACTACTTGGTTGGGTTTAGGAAAATATCCTGCTATGTGTTTGAATAACATCAGTCTTGTCGTTAACTTAATAGTCCGGGTCTTTTCATGGGGAGTTTCATGAGGTGTTCAACCCTCGTCAGCTCTCCCCCTGTGTGGAGGAGCAGCTAACCCTAACTCCCAAAATAATACAACCTCATACAATATAAACAACATTAAAAAACATAGCTCATTCAACCCCCACAGCAAAAGAGCCAAACTAAATGCATTATAACTTAGAAACAATTCAGTGTTGACACTATGCCACACACCGACACACAGCCTGTACTCCTGGGGGGAAAGTCCTGATTACGGCCCACCCAACCACCCAACCAGCCCCTGACTCAGAGTTTTCTTGCTTTTTATATTACATTTAAGGGGAGCTTCCTGAAATTACACTAGAGGGGAAACTGCAACATCAATCTTAGAAGTGCAGGGCAATTGAACAGGCTGCTTTATTTTCAACTAAATACGCTGGTAACTTTTATTTAAAATGCTGCAAAATGCATAAGTAGAGAAGAAACTAGATTGAGAAATAAATCCGCAGGCCATTAGTGTAACCTCTCCGTTAAATGGGCACGTTCCATCTAACAAGCTACTGAAAGGTGAAAGGCCTATGGTGCAACTGTCTGAGAAAATCAGGGGCTGTGAAGAATTAATAAAGGCACCGGTCCACCCCTTTAACCATTCTGTAATTCACAGATTCAAATCTCATTTGTGGGCTGTAATAGCAGGGAAATCCTGTCATAACACAAGTGTGACAGGGAAGTGCCTGCCTCAGTTGGACCAACTCATGCTTGATAGTGCATTATCATTAGCGGGGAGCCGCAGATTAATATTTCATTAGGACTGTGGCTTTGCAGGGGCTTCCAGGCATACCAAGTGATATGTTATTCCCTGCTTCACACCGATTACTCTCTCACAGGCGGGGATGGGATACAAGAGCTGTTATTATGATGGACAGAGCGGTGGAGCAAGGTGTTGAGGGGAGAAAAAAAAAGAGATATCCCTATTTAACGGTGAGTAAGCACGGCCGGCCAAAGCGGTGTATCATCACTTTTCAGGGCATGGCCATAACACACCGTTATTGGGCTGCTGTGGGTGGTTGGGAGGTGCGCCTGTCTTAACAGGGCTGCTTGTCATGTGGGGTTGTCCAACTCCCTGTCCATTAAAATCGGTTAAAAACAACTACATAGAATGAATTCTGAGCAATATAAATGATCAAGATGGGAAGCACAAAAGATAAGACGAACAAGAAAAGCTTTGTTTTTTTGCAGCAGTTCTTTGGAAAACTTTGGGAGAGCAGATGAAAAGGGGGTTTAAACTTTCTGCATTTCTTGTGAAGCCGATTGCTACGCTTCTTTTCTTGTTTTTGCACCATCACCATCAGCAGAGTAACGGAGAAAAAAGGAACGTACATCCCATCTGCCCCATGTTTCTGTGCGTGCACACAATAAATACAAAACAGGGATGCGAAAATGCTCCATATCTCTATCGGTGGTCAAAAACTCTGCAGGGTACCTTTAACCTGTCCACAAAGCAATAAGGGTTGTTATGGTACACAGACACCATCGGTCTTGTATGTACTTTAGTTTTGGGTTCACTATGAGTTTGAAAAAACTGGGAAAAATGAATAATAATCCCAAATGCATAAAGTCTAAAGTTCTTTCTGAGTTAGTTGGTACAGCCTGTAGTACATTAGGCGGTGAACATAACTCAATGTCAGGTTGATAAAAACAACACATCGTACCAAAATGACTGAATGAGTCAATTTCTGGCGAGTCCCCAAAACACATATCACCCTTCCCAAATAACATGAATATGGCAGCACAGTAGTGTCATACGGTCGCAGCTGAACTACTTCCTTTATTTTATTATTCATACTAAGCTGCATGACAGTGACTTCATTACTGTGAATACTTTCACAGATCTGCTTTCAACTGTGATCACTCATGATTAGGTCTTCAGTTCCCTGACATTTGGGTTGGCATTCTACCTACATTTAAAACCTCGAAAAACCCCGACCTCGCAATACACACAATCTCTGTCTCCGCGTTGGTATTTCAGTAATAGTTTGACAGATGCGTACACAGGCTACAAGGAGAAAAACAGAATTACTTCCCTTGATCTCGCGGCTTGCTTGTACTGTATGTTGGGCGGCATCAGATTTCATGAAGAAAACCGTTTGATAAAACTTAAGCTAATCCCCCCCCACCCCTCCGCAAAGTGCCTGCATTATTTTTGACATTCTCGAGAAAGCCGGGAGTCTTCAAAGATGGCATGCTTAAACCACGAACTGTTTGAAATATCAAAGCGCTGGTATGCAAACTTTTCTAAATGTCACCGTGGGGGATCTTCCTCCCTTTTGATGCTCATTTCATGAGGAACAGTAATGACAGGTCTGAAGGTGTTTCAGCGCCCCTATCAATGCAGAGGCGCATGCTCTTATGTCATTCCTCCCTGTGTTTGAATACGCACTTTGAAGGATATAAACATGAATCGTTATTTCGTTCCTTAAACCTGCACATTTTTTTTTCATCTTTTGAATGATGTAAATTTTTGCCTTACAGAGTAATTGCTGTTGTCATTTTTCCTGGATTTCCAAGGCCCCCGATCACAGATGTCTATTAAGGGCCTGAATCATTATGCATATAAAGCCAGAGGATTTTATTCATACCTAAAGGAACAATGTGGCTTATAACCTAATTTATTGGACAGATATTAGTGTAAAGAGAGTCAATGAGGAATCGAGCCCCTCTAAATCTTTTTACCGCTACAAGTATTCCTGCATGCTCCGAGGCTGCTCCTGACAGACTAATGATAGTTATATACAGGCTGATGGGAACAGCAGGGTTTTTATGTAGAAATGTGAGCTCCACTAATGGCTGCATTGACCCAACAGGGTGTATGCAGACACAAAGTAATCCATCCCTGACTAATGCCTCCATTTTATAATTTGGGCCTCAGACAACATGATTGTTACTCTATTTGATGGTTATCCTGCTCGCGGAACACTTTCAGTCTGTTTGTACACCCGCTCTCCCTCATTTGTCTCTGTCTCCTCCATTCATTTCTATTCTATACAGTGCTGATTCAATCCACCTCACGGAATATCTAATGGGCTTTAATTAAGTTGATCAAACCTCCCTCATCTCCTCTTCCCTCTTCCTGGCATCCGTTTGGGACGAGGAGGGCTGCGGATAAAAATATGGGGCTGATTGCTATGCACACAATGACTTCATGACCAGCTAATCAGCCCATCAATGGTGTTAATGAGCAGTTGCTGTGGTGATTTATATCAACCCCCGTTTCCCCGTTCAGAAAAGGGGGGGGGGGAATTTCACCTTCAGGCCGCTTTAAGTTTTACACTTGTGTTCAATTTTGATAAGAACAACAGGAGCACGACATGTTTGAAACAATCATACAGCCAAGTTTACACCGAGTGCTGACAAATTCTGTTGAAAATGTGCACTTAGTCTTCGCTATTGTTGACATCAAACCCTTTCTCGCAAGGTTTGGTGGCAGATAGAGATGCACTGATCAGGATTTTTGGGGCCATTCACCGATCACTGAAAGCAGTATCTGCCGATCCCGATATTGCCAATCACCGATCACAGCGTCAAATCCATAAATTCTTCTATATTGTTGTCTTGTGTAACTTTCATATATTTAATTAATGATTCTTCTTACACAACATTGACATTGTATTATTAAGTATAAAAATTAGGAGATGAGAAAGTATCATGAATTGACCACCGTTTTATTGCAGGATGAGGCAATGTGCAATATTTCACACTCTAGAGACTCTCTTAGAGACAACTTGGACTCAGCTTACATAGAGTAACTGTAGCTTACTAGTGGGAATGCATGCAGTCAGGGTGGGAATTTCGTCATTTTACGGGCTTCACATGGATTATGTATTAAAAAAATGTTTTAATACCAATATCAAGTTAATGTTACATTAGAAAACACTTTTTTTTAAGTAGGGTTAGGGTGAGGTGATTTTTGTGACACCACACTGAATATCAGTGTTATTGAATATTTCTCCCAATAGAAATTCCCCAAAATTATGGCAAAGCACATTTTTTCCAAACAAAAAATTGTAGAATAACCAGCAGGAGACCACTGATGTGTGGAGTGATTTTGGTGGCACTACACTGAATAATAGTGAAGTTATTGAATATTTTTTGTAGTTTCTCTTTTCGGTGTTACACTTTGTAGACGGTCCCTGCGCCCTCGTCTCACAGACGGCTGACCATACAGTCCCGGAGGACCACTGGTTTTCATAAAAATACGGTTGTGGCTCGTTGTCTACCTTACTACGGTAGGAAAGACCCGTCGTTTGTGTTTTAACAAGGTTTCACTTATGAGTTATTGATCTGGTAAGTTCGAATCTGTGAATATATTTTCAACTTTACCGGACTAAATCCTACCACATAAGTCAGTTAAGTATCATGTCAAAACCGGCTGCGCTCGCTCGCTGTGCTGTAAGTTTCGTTCTTCTGTTTTGAGACGCTGCTGCTGTTCGAGAGGCTTTCACGTGAGATCATCGATGTGATGATGAGACTCCACCTGCGCGAACCGCGAAGTCACTGAAGTTACTTTGAGTGACTACTGTGCACTCAGGTGGCTGTAATCCAAGGCAAGCCCACTACGCAGACAGGGCCAGTCTCACCGCCGTAAAATGAGATTTTTTTCACGCGGCATCAAGGCCAAAGGGCGGGTGGCCGCCGTTGCCGCCGTGAAATTCCCACCCTTTATGCAGTCAATGCACTCTATATTGAAACGTCATCTGATCGGCCTGCTTTGATCTATTTTGAGAACTCCGATCAAAACCGATCTGTGCATCTCTAGTGGCAGACGCTAGCTATCTCTCGGCTAGTGACGTTAGCTGTAACTTTAAGCCACCTGGTATCGTTTGCCATTGACGTTGCTGAAAAATGTTGCTCACTACATTACTGTATTATTGTGGTCTGATATGACAAAACAGTCTGATATGACAAACAGATAAACCCAAGGTTACTTTGTTCAGCATGGAAGTAACACAAAGATTTAACTTATAAGAAAAGATTCCATAGATAACACTTTGATGAAGACCAAATTTAATGTCTTCAGAAAACATTTTAGTAGAAAATAAGTTAAGATTAGGAACAGGCACCTTTTAAGGAATGGGATGTTAGGTAATACTTGGACAGAGTAAGACAGAATGATGCCCAGCAAACTGCAGAGAGCAATAACTGCTTCTTTAAACTGGCTTACAGACTGTTGAGAAATGTTTGTATAAAGGTTTTAGGTACAAATGTGGTAGAAGTTACACTTCAGAAGCAACTTTTGCCAATTTCTATTAAAATCATAAATGTTGTTGATGCTGTGAATACAAAGTGAACTGATTGCAAGCAGTTTTTTTATTAGCTAGTCTTGCAATACCATCACATATGTTGGGATGAGACTCTCAAGAGGTAGTCCAGGGTGAAATAGGCTTTTGTTATTGACAGAAATCTGTTCTGCTAGAAATCATATGATGCTAGTCAGTGTATTGTCCACTGTCAACACAGTCAGAGTTTCTGCTTAAATAACGCCTATTATGAAATATTTAGAATTTGTACCTCACATTTGACTTATTCAGTTCATGGGAGAGTTCATTTTAAGGTGTGCTGTGTCATAGGACACTTAACAGATACAGTGCAGGGCTAGTACAATCAGATAATGACAGTTAACATTCACCTAACACATTTTTGTTCCCACCATTTTGTCTTTTCCATCTGGTCGGCTAAACAGCTTCCAGGAAGACAGTGTTGCCTTCAAATAACATTTTACTGTATGACAGCCAACCGGGCAATGCAGGACTTATGCTTTTCTCAGCTCAGTATTTAAAGTTAAATCGATATGAACATAGCTGATGGACTTCAACATTTTGGGTCAGGGACACATTACTTACAAATATTGTTTTTCTGGTAAAGTTAGTTAAAGCGTCTTCCTTCCTATCCTTGGATTTCCTGAATGTGGTTGAAAAGCTCAGTCCCACAGGGATACAGAGTCAGGAATGGCCCCGACTATCAGATTAGATATTTGACTGGGAAGCAGTTGTTCACATGTGCTCATTTCCACAGTGCACCTGCGAACAACCCAATGCACTTATGCCACTGCTCTCCATTGTTGGTACTAGAGCTGTCCCAAACGATTATTTTTCAAACGATTAATCTAGCGATAATTTTTTTGATTAGTCAACTAATCTAACGATTCATTTAACCTTACATGACCAAACAAAAGTAACGTAGCAACTGTAACTGTCGTTGGTAACTTATATGAGGAAAAAAATACCGCAGTTGTAGGCGGAGCAGCGTCTGTCCTCCCGCCTGTCCTACCAACTCTTCGTCACATTTCTGCCTGAAAAACAGCATCTGTCACCGGCAAAAACCTTTAACTCACTCAAGTGGTTGTGTTGATAGAAATCACTGCGACGGTCAGCCCCCCCGACCGAGACTTAAGTGAACGTTCCCCCAGAAAACAGCCTCCGTCCCGCGAGTGACAGACTCACACAGCGACCTGTTTACTGATGGCGATTATGTTATAATGTAATTTAGCACGAAAAACGTAACTCTTTCACTTTCCAGGATGTTTAGGGGGCCGGGTTCTCAATCACTACACATTATAAACGGTCCGCGGGTTTAGATCGACAGGGGACTGGGAAACACCCCGACGTCATCATCATGACGTGTACCATCACGTCTCTTTAGGAGTGGCAGCGCAGCTTTCTGTGTGAATTACATGTGAATTACATGTTCATTCACAGCACACAGTGACTGACAAGCAAAACATCTCAAATTCTGTCGGATCGTTTACTTGCGCATACTAAGTACAGTACTTAGTGACATTCCACCACACGTTACCTATTATTGATCATCAGAAGCTGCCCAGGGCAACAAGAGCGTTTTTTTTATTGCTGTATCAGTAGCACCCACAAACTATCCACTGTGTTGCATTTGCTGGATCCAGCAGTGAATGGTCGATGCCAGTCTGACCTGCTCTGAACTTTGTGTGGAAAGCTGTAGCCGTTGAAGAAAGAGCAAAACACCTCAGTCAGCAGGCCAGGACAGTAAGCTGAGTGTGGAGCTGTGCTTGTTGCCTCAGCAGGCCTATTGCGTCTCCCCCTTCAGTTTGACATTCAGCATGGTTTCCCCCATGCTCTCGACTCCTTGACCTCTTCAGATCCTTCTCCCAGACCGCCGGTGACTCACTCTGACCTTGACTGTGGGCTCAGTAGGCCCACAAATTGAAGGCAGAGGAACTACGAAGCATCCTGCATCAACAACATCAATATTTCAGCTTCCAGGTGGGCACATCCAGGGAGGATGTGTGAGCCCTTCTTAAGTTCATTTTATTTATTTATGCAGTTCTGTCCTCTGTTTTGATTTGAACAACAAGTTCTGCACGGATTTCGTCAGCCAATTCAAATTTGTTTTGCTAATGCTGTACTTGATCTTCTCACTTATAACCTTGCTTTACATATTCGTTTTTGACATGATGCTAGTGGACCGTACAATGCACCTTTAATCTGTCTGCCGATTATGGTGCATTAGGCATTATTGGCCCCCCACAACTTGATGGAAGCTACACCTACACATTGCCAGATTAATTGCCTTCATCATGGCCTTATAAAACAGGCAGCAGAGGTGACATGTGGTGGGGTTTCTCAGGCGACTTTTTACTAAGTTAACATAAGCTCTTTCTACTTATTATCCTGAAAACAGTGAAATTCCCAGGACACTTTTGTAACACTTTCTGTGTAACTCTCTGCATGGTTGATGTTATGGCTTCAAGAGGGTCCTCTGAAGTCCCGAGCTCCTCAGAGCTGATGCACTGCAGAGTTGGAACCATCAGGAAACAAAGGACCGAGGGAGCATAAGCTCCCATTTTCCAGAGCAAGTTAAAAGCAGCACAGCTCCTTCTAATGCTCAGAGGCCTATTTTAGATATATGGAGCTTTTAATGTCTAATGCACACTGCTGGGCTCACTGACAATGTCGATGGTTAAAGAAGGACTTCAAAAACGCAACAAACATGGAATGGTGCAGACTTTTAGAAGGAGGGATGTGCAGCCTCAGTGAAGAAGGTGCAAATGATGTAATTTGAGTGAAAGTACCGAAGAAATTTACATATTTTTGTTGCTGGTTTTCATTGAAATATTGTTGAAATTAATCGTGTATATTCTCTTTTGACAAATTGGGTTGACATGCTAGAAAAACATTCTTATCCTGTTTAGAGATTAGGGTGCACTGGGTGTGAGTGCGTGTCTGCATGAAGGAGAGGCACTGGAGAGTGCTTTGTTATGCTCTCAGCTTAAAAGCACTAGACTGTATACGTACTATAGACAAGAGAGATGTTGCACCCATGTGTATTTTCGTGCATTGTATGGCTCCATTAGAAAGTGATCATGGAGGGAGATACAAGGAAACTATGGAAACCAAAAATGTTCAGTATTAGATAATATCTAATATTGAACTTTTTGGATTTGGTTATATAAAAAGTACTGTCTGAAACAAACAATAATATGAATATTGTGCAAAAAACATCTAATTGAACCAACAATTAGTGACATTTTCATAATAACTGAATTTCAATTAGATATCTTTTTTTTTTAACTAGCTCTATTATGTGATTATTTAATCATTTATTTATGTATTTAAAGGGGCCCTATGTAATACCCTGTAGCAATTTACTTGTATTCATCACTTACCATGTAAACGATTTGTTGACGTTGCTGAATGATGCTGGACTGGATTTCTGGTGAAGGACTAGAGTGGGATTTTCTGCGACAGTCCAGAGGATGTAACTCGTTCTCGAGTACCTCTTCCAGCACAACACAAAAGCCTCTTTAATTAATAAACACCGAACTCTTCAGAGCTCTGAAGAAGAAAGAGAGAGAGAGAGAGAGAGAGATGAAACATTGGCTTCTTAACTCCTGAACCAACTGGACATCGCATGAAAAAATAAGTGTTAAAATAGTTAGGCCACTTACAATAAACATTAAGCCCAAGATGTCCAAATAAGACAGTGCTCTCGCTGTGATATCTGATTCCCCTTGTCTCCCTTCATCCTCATTATACTGCCCTCAACAAACCTACTTCATTAATGGATTGTAAGGACATTATTCACCTGATATGCCATACACCGCGTTCCAGCTGAAGTGACAGAGCAGGGTGATTATGTGCTTAGTTACTTTCACAAGACATCAAGCCTGAGCTCTGCTCCTCCTGAATCAATTTGATATCAGGGCGACTACAAGACAGATCACAAGTTTTAAGCCTCACAACTATCCTGGATGTAAAGGAAAATCCTGCAACAGTACTACGATGTTAGCGCCCCTTTATTTTAAAGTTCCCTTTTGTTTTGGTCCTTTCACAGTCAGAGCAATTTGGTCAAACTCCAAGCATGTAGTCTACAGTGGTTTGAGTGGACGTCTGCCGTTTTTCCCTCAACCTTAAAAGTCACAACAAGAGAAGTCAGACGGGATAATGCACCCTCAAAGAACACAATTACTGTAGCTTCCACACTACAGGCTCGTAGTGTTCAGAGAGCCCTGTTGTGACGATCATCTGCACTGATCTGTAATGACAGGGCAGAGGTATGGCGGTCTGGTGGAGCAGATCTGATGAATGAGCGGAAAGGGAGGCCAAACGGCAAAGGGGGAATCCATCTGGCCAGGAGAGGGCTCTGGATGTCAGGAAACTAACAAGGATTCTGCATAGTGGGAAATGTCAGGCTTTAAAAAGGCTGATTAGATAGGCTTGCCATCATCTTCATCATCCTCCGCCTCTTTTCTTTGACTTTTTTTCCCCGTTCCTCTTTTTCTCTCCGTTCTTCTCCCCCCCCTCTTTTCCTTTTCTCCTTCCTCTTCCACCCTCATGCTCTACTCCATCCGGCACACCAAGACACCGAGCATTAACACCCTGGTCTAGTCTCTGACTGCTGTTGAATATTTCAATATAGCTCTGCTTATCTGGCAGCCCCTATGACCTGCCTGGATGAGCGAGGGAGAGGCTGAGATTCGCATGGCGAGCTGTGGAATGGATACTATACACAGTCATATATAAGTGAAGAACTTGCCTCGAGGTGAGCAAGCACATGAATACCAGATCTCCCCGCACTCTCATTTGTGAGAACGGGCGCCGAATTCCATAACAGATAGTGAATTCCATTCATTTGGGATTTTTTTCCCCTTGATTTGGTTGAAATAGCCAATGCAGATTTCATTTTTTTTTGTAAATGAAAGGCAAATAGCCATGAGAGCTAAAGTTTACTGGTTTATTTTATTTTGAATTTCATTACAGTTGTCCCCGAGAGAGGACTGGAATACTGCAGAGCTCAGGTCTGTCCTTTTCAGGGGGCTCTGTTCAGCACAAATCATTTCACATCTGGTTAATGAAGTGGGATTCTTGAGATGGAGGCTTCGGAGTAATCTAATGTAAACACACACAAAGCAGTCATACTGTAGAGTCTGTTCTCATCAGAAAAAATGGCTGCACAGGTCCTCTGGCCAGGGGGCTTAGTAGGACCTATATTTACGTTTACCGTTCCGCAGTGACAGTGTTATTTTAACATGTGTAATGTACTTAAACTGGCAGTAGATATTATTTCAATCTTGATTGCAGACTACAGAATAATTGATTCCTTATAAACTTTGCTGTCACCATGTAATTTTGTTTGCCACCAGGAATGAAATCTCCCATCTCCATTATACACTATCGATGAATAAAATCACGTTTTTGTCCTCTGTTGTTGGTAGCTCTGAGGAAAAAAGATCAAGTGTTCCAGTTGTCTTTGCGACAGCTGCACAAACAGCAATACCGCTTGGAAACTCGCGGGGGTGGGAGAGTTGTCTGTTTCCACTTTTACTTGCATCATGTATGTAATGTTACTTTCATGGAATAATGTACTCATTTTAACACAAAAAACCAAATCTTCTCCTTAACCTAACCAAGTAGTTTTGGTGGCTAAACCTAAATGAGTGTTTCATAATGTTAAATACACAACAAAGGTTCAGTAGGCCTTCCGCCACTTGTACTCTTAGACATATACTGTATATTGTTATGGGAGTCACTGGCATTTGACCTATTCATGCATTTAAGTTTAAGGTTGTGTTTGGTTGCAAACTAATGATTATTTTTAATATGCTTTCCCATACCAATTGTTAGGGGTGTAAATCGGAAGTTTCATCATCATACGATACTACCACAATTTTATGACGATTCTTCGATACGATATTTGCCAATATCAGAAATTCTGCCACGATACAGTTCCGATTAGATTCAATACAGGGGCCTGCAATCGATGATGGATGATATCTTATGCACATCTTTGATAACTTAACCTCTCCCCCTCAACTCACAGGAAACGGCTAAAATATAATTTGACAATTTTATTACTGAACTCTCAAGTGGAAATACCGTTATATTAATGGTTCCGGACATTTAAATGGAAAACAATCTATTCTATAGAAAGAAGTCACTTTTGCAGAGGAGTTGCACATGGACTGAAACGGTGACACAGACGTGCCATGGCAATTTCAAAATAAAGGCATGATAATGATAGCAGTGATATGATCCATTGTTTTCACTTTGCATCGATGCTATTTTGGATTGTTGATCATTGAATCAATATATCAATCCTATGTATCGTTAAACCCCTACAAATTATATCCTCTATATGTAACAGTATAAAAAAAGGTTCAGATTTAAATCCAGCTAAATGGGACCACGCCATCTGCTGTCGCAATGTGTCACTGCACTTTAGTTAGGTAGCAAGATCGGGAGAGATCGACTGTAGAGGTAATGGTGTCTGAATCTCTGTATGAAAAGAATGATAACTGTCTTACAAGCCGAGTGGGAGTTGGGCTGGCTGTGTGTACTTATTGTGTGTCCTGGATTAATTTCGCCGTATTTTCGTAAGTTACCTCTGTGTAATTTTTACATTGTTTTATCGCCAGTAAAAACTCTGTGCTAATGCTAATGCTAGCTCGGTGCTATCTTTTAAGACCGAGCTCGTGCTGTCCTGTCCACAGAAAGAACCCTTACTGATCCATTTTCCTATCACCCAGGTGTCCAGTAAACCTGCTGTCAAACCTGAACTGCGAAGAGTGATTCCTTAAGGTAGAAGACATCACACGATGGTCACATATAGAAACAAATTGGAGAAACTGCCCATTCCAAAGCTCACAGATATCTCTTAAAATGTTACTGTTACTTAAATGATTAATCAGTTATAAAAATTATTTCTAAATGTTCTGAAGACCGCTGACTAATCGTGTCATCAGTTTAGCAGCTACGATGTAATAATTAGCGTTTAACTGAAATAGCAGTTCTTTTGTGAGATGCTGCAGACTACAGCATCTGCTCTTGAAACTGCACTGAATCGCAAATACCATCACACAAGATTGCCTACTTGTCAATATCTATTACCATTACAGTGGTGATTTCATATATGTAGTCCCTGCATCTTAAGTACACTGCCTCGTCTGTCCTTGAGTGGTGACTGACGTGTTTCCAGAATGCAAAATGAGAACAGGGAATACACTGACCATCTAATCCTGTGAAAAACAAACCCAACTCTTGACTGGGTGGTTAGTGATCTTCAGGCTTGTGGGTTTGTTTGTTGCTGTCAACAACAAACAGTGCGGTCTCACCACAGACTACCAAGCTGTCAATCTAGGGGGTTGGAACTGACCGCTGGGGGGTCTGGGCGGTGGACCACAGAGAATAGGAAGAAGGGCCTGGACCTCAGATCAAGAATGGCAGACGAACATTAGGGGGGCACTGCTTGGGGAAAGATTTGACTCCGACCAATGGAGAGGAGTAAAAGGATCATGGGATAGCAGCGTGTGGGGAACAGGGAGGGTAGAGGACACCATGCCGCCTCTAATTGGTTTCTCTCTCTGGAACATCCATTGCTCCCTTTTTCTTGGAGAGCCGCTGTGCTCAGAGAGCCACAACTGAGAGCCCAGCAAAGCCTATTGGATTTAAAGGGAATCTGTATCTTAAAGGGGTGCTGGGCTGCAGGAGGGGGGGCATCACAATCAATAATTCATAAGGCCTTTCCTTATTAGGGCTTCTCCTGACTGGGCTAGTGCTTCTTATGCCCAGCTCTGTGTCGGATGAGAAGCTTCTTCGAAGGCAAAGCCGCACAGGAACTGCCAGCTCTGCGCTGTTGTTAGCTGCCTACTCTGCCATTCCCATCCTGCACTTTCACCCATTCACTCAGTGTAGATCCCTTTGTTACTCCTGATTTCTCAAACCCTTCAAATAGGAATCCAGCCCTCTTAGCATAAAAATGAGGACACTATAGCGCACTTCATATGTAAAGAGGTGTTTGCATGGACAAAACAGACAGTTGTACCACCCTTTTGTTTGTACAAAGACAAAAAGAACGTGTTTTATAATCTACTCGGACTAATGTGGAAGAGAAAGGTTTTATAATGCTGTAGTTGAGAGGGCTTTTTGACATACAAAGCACTCGACAAGACTGATAATAAATGCCAAGCACATGAGAGTGGATGTCTGAGTTTAAGCACTGCATGTCGTTGCTACATGACAACAAAAGTGTCCCCATTTAAAATATATTGAATGATTTGGGATTTAGTTGTTTTCTGCAATTCAACATCAATTTGGGTTCAATAAGGAGACATGCAAAATGATAAGGCAACTCCCGCGGGCACAGATATGGTTGGAAAAGCTTCAACTTGCATCAAAACTCTTGAACCTTGGCGCTAGCAGAAAGTACATATCCGCTAACAGAGTTGTATATACCGCATCTGTGGGTTATTCAAATGGACCCTTCTTGTGATCACAGTTAACATGACCCGACTGTGTACTCAAAGGCACCATTAGCACCTGTGCAACAAAGGATCTTGTGGATTAAGTGCTGAAACACCTTAAAATACAATCCAACAGCCCTTCAACAAAAATACCTTATAATGTCCATTTTTATTCAGGCTTATAGAGTTGGATGGTTTTTGAGTGAGTTGGTGAGGGTCTTGTGTGTATCACGTCTGACAAAGACACATTTTTAGTTTACTCAGAGCTTTAGAGCCTTATGGACATCATGTATCCATCACAAACTGGCTCAGGGAATTAGACAAGGACATAGTCCATAAAAGAAAAGTGCTTTAACGATTTAAGAAAACAAAAGTGAGGCCCTATAGTCCCCTTTGAACTCACCCATAGATTCTAGGCACCTAAATATGTTGAATTCTTTGCATTAAGAGCCATGCAAGAATCCCTGAAAGTAAATGTTGAAAAACGGCAATATTAAAGAAAGGGAGTATAAAAACCCGGATCCATCCCTTTATCCAGATCCTCACCACAAGCTAATGGGATCAATTCAGGGCTGAGACCCATCCTCCATCCAGGTTTCGCAGAAATCCAATGACAAACCAACCAACAACCGAAAATGGGCGTGGGTTAAAACATATTCTCCTTGGTGGAGGCCATATCAGCATGTAGGGATGTGCAACATGTATGCTGTGGAGGTGTTGAAGAAGGTGAAGCAGGGTGTCAGCTGAAGACTGAGCCTGCCGATCTGCTTCTGTAGCCTGGGAGGTCCAGGTGAACTAGATCAACTGTTAACTCTCCTTTGTCACCCACTTGCTTGTTCAGGTTGGGCAGAACAGCCTTCAAGACCTATGAGGGGCATCACATATCTACATTAGGGTGGTCATGGAGTCAGTTATTCTTGCCGTGTATTGGTAGAAAGACATTACAGACTACATGTTACTTCCCGGCCAATCACTTGCAGTCGCTTTTTACAAAATGTGTGATGTCATTGGGAAGGAGGTAAGTGGGAATGACGTCTGGGAACATCAAGGTGAACAAAACAGTGGTGGCATGAATGGAACTGATGAAACTGGCTGTCTCGTGATTGGAATAGCCCGAAAAAGAAAGAAAAAGCAACACTGACCACATTTCTCCAGTTTAACTGATTTCCCTCGCAGCTCCAGTTGGTCTACGTTTGGATCACATTGTGGAATTCATCATGGAAGGCAAAAGAATTCTACCGTGCTTGTCTCTTTGTCAAGACGTTGTCCTGCCCCACGGCCATTGTTGTTCCCTGTCATAATCGGTCTGGGATTGTGTACTCTGAACCAGACGTAAGAGAAACCCTCTGAGTCTGTCTGCATACCTGACTGCATACTACATCCGTGCTGTCTGACAACTGCAGAGTCATGAGGAGCTACAGGCCAAGTCCTCTCTCTGGGCCTCTTTCATTAGACTGCAGCTGCACCACATTAAGAGCAGATAAATTACTCATCTGCCATGTGGTTAGATCTAATCACGACCACGCGGCTCCTTTGGATGCCTTCCTATCATTAGCTCCCTCAAGGTTTTTCCTCACCTTGTTTGGCTCATCATCCCATCATAAACTTGCCTAAATGTTTTACCCTTTGTAGCACTTGGAGAAGTTACCTTGCAGTTACTGAACCTTTAACCCGTTTGGGTTTAAATTCCTTTTCTTTAATGTCTCACCTTTTTCTGTGTTCAGAATATTGCGATCACCTTGCAATGATGAATGAGATTCTTAATATATTGCGGTTAAGGTCCAAGAGGGATGCTGCTAAAGGTTAAATTCCCAGGTGCAGTGAATTCCACATGTTCACTTAACGCCACTAGAAGTGACTGCTGTGCAGGTAGGAGCCATGATGCGAAACAGATAAACAGTGATTACACTCAACGTGATAAATGAAAGGGCAGCTCGCCAATGTGAGGAGTTTTACTCACCATAGATCACAATTTGTAAGTGCTGCTTGCTTTGGATGCCAGAGTAGAGTGGAAGCCAGCTCTTTTTCCATTCAATCAATAAGATTTTATGCAGTTGTATGCTACATTTTAAAAGGAGGCTGCAAAGCGAAACACCTGGCTTCCGAGTAAATATGAACAATTTCCAGTACATGCTACCTTAATGATGGCATTGATCAAAGACATAGGTGGGCGCTGCAGGAGGTGAGGATATGGTCCGTTTTTCATCTAACATGGGTGATCATACGCTTGACCTCTTTATTTTCCTTTCAGCAAGTAGAAATCACACCATTTATCTGACCCGGTTTTCAAATAATTTACACTCTCCTATGACTAGTGACAAAACATATCTATTAACTCAAGCACTGTAGTTTGAGATACTTGTATTTTACTTGAATACATACCTTTTATACTACTTCATACTTTTTTTCATAACTTTTTATGTTCATCTCACAGCTGGAATTTCTTGTTACTTCAGAGATTAGGATTTTGAATAGAAAGCATTTATCAAACGTGGCACATTGTTACAGATTAAATTACCCAACAATATCATTAAAATTAACTCTATCTAGCCAACAACACTAAAATGTGTCTGCCCACAATGACGAAGGCACAGAGACATAATCCCTGCTCTCGTATATATCCCATAAATTACTCAAAGTTACTCAAATATGTGTTGCTAACCGAGCTGCGCTGCTGACTTGAATAATGAATTGTAATGTGGAACAGAGGAAGCACTCCATCCGACTGGATGCATTCCTACATTTTTCAGTTACCCCGGCTAATCTTGATTGACAAGACAGATGTGTAACAAATAATGAAAGCTTGGTTGTACAGGGGACCTTAAGAAAACTTGCCACGCGCAGAGCGATCTAACTTTTAGCTTTGTGCAGAGAAAGGAGAAACATGCAGAAACTTAACCATGATGACATGAAGACATGATTCAGCATATTGGAAAACATAACGTTTCAAGTTAACCACTCTCATGTCTGTATGGGAAATAAAGAACATGAAACTGGTCCGGAGATGGTTAGCCTAGCTTAGCATAAGGACCGAATGCTGTGGGAAAACAGCTGTCTCTGCCCAACAGCTCTGCCCAAAGGCTTTAAAAACAAACTACAATTTCTAATGCTCACTGACCGGAGGTTCTGCTGGTTGCCCTCAAGGTTTCAAAGTCTCCAGGAAGTCACTGCAACCGGCCAAGAAGTGGTCCGACACATCACCTCCTGTAAAGCCACGACATTCCAATACAATATTATATGAATGAGATATAGCATGTTAATCGCTCAGTTTTAGAGGATAGTTCTCTCCGCATTTCAAGTCAACATAGAAACATGAGATTGGAATCTATCCTCTTATCCAACTCTCGGCCAGCGAGCAAATCAGTCAAAATGTCTAAATGAATAAATCCTTTATATTGTTCATGTCCTTATGACCATGTTTCTAAGCTAAAAGGCTCATCCCTTTAGTTTTGTATTTACCAGAAGTGAAGTTTGTTTGCCAAATGTCAAACTGTTCCTTTAACAAATGAGCGATAAAAATGACAAACCACCATCAAATCAAATAAAAGGTGAAGCGAAATCTGAGCCCTGCTTTGATCCGTCTGATAATCGCATTTATTTCATCACAGGCAACGTTCCAGCTGAGTAATGAGAAACCTTTGAAATGATTTCACTTGAGGTCAATGCCACATAAATACCTCATTTGTATCAATTTTGTGGGAGGGTTTAGGCGTCACCGAGTTTGTACCTGTCTCATCTACTAGTCATCAGCGGAATGCAAAGTCGACGCCTTCGCGATTCCACCTGGAATTCCAATTTAATTTATTCTCTTTTTCATGCACCTTTAAGATCTGCATGAAAGGAAAAGGAGTAAGTGTTGAGGCCGGCGATGATCAGACAGAAATCCCCCACCAGTACTGCACTGTTTACTCTGCCTTGCCATAACCAGAGCCTTTCCCTCCAGAAAAAGGAAAGAGGCTTTGAATCCTCTTTGATGTAGCTGACAACTCAGAGTTGGTAATGAGGCTGATTTAGTCCTTATGGGAACGCCACCTGTTTGAATTCGGCCGACGTCGGTCAGCTGCACCTCTTCAATTCCACAGCCTGAATTCAAAATATGTACTGGAGTTTTTTTATCAATACCTCACAGAGGTGTTTGTGTCTATGTGTGTGTGTGTGTGTGTGTGTGTGTGTTTCTTTGCTTAGGTGACACTTGGAAGGTTTTTTAAATACTCAGTTTTCAGCTGACGGTTTAGTAAAGTGTTAGAACAAGAACAAACATGCACTTCAAATACACTCTTTGTACTTTATCTTTTCGCTTCCAGGATTCTGTGTTTGTTTTCCGACAATATCATTTGTTGTTTTATATCAATAATTGTCGATTTTGGGAAGCGAGGAGGGGGTGGGGGGTGCATGAAAGGCTTCTTTGTACGTTGTGAAGATATTCCAAAATAATCTCAAACAAGACAGGAACCATTAGACATTGTTTGCCATGGAAATTAATCAGGCTTTGTTTATCGAAAGAACATCTTAATGTCTTATTCTCTTTGAAATAATGAACTGAAACAAGATGAAAACAAGTTAATTTCTAATCCGTTCCCCGTTTCGCATTGCCCTATTACCCTTGAGTATTAGCAAGTTTTTTGTTCTTGTAATGCCAGAAAACAACAAAACTGCTTTTGCTAGTTTCAATTATTCCTGTGTTAAATTTTTTTTTGTCTGTTAATGCATTCTTGCCTGTATATATATATATATATATATATATATATATATATATATATATATATATATATATATATATATATATATATGTACATATATATATGTGTGTGTGTATGTTTGCAAAGTCAATATCCGGTGAAGTCAGATACTGAATTATGACTGTTAAGGTTGTAACACAGTTTATGTATTGTGTCTGAATTCTGGGCCATCATTAAAGGTAACCATGCTTGATTTGTCTTTTTGTTGCTATTGTTTATCTGGGTTTCCAGTAACACTTTTAAAACCCTCGTCTCATTCTGGATTTTGCCTTATCATACTGTGTATCGATGTAGAGTAATATAAATGATGTAAATGTGTTCTGGAGAGCAACTTTCACCGCCTTCAACCACCTCTAATGTGTTCAACTTTCATAATGGCCTTGCAACATGGTAAATCACATCTTGACAGCACCACATAGTGTTTGGTCAATGGAACAATATGACTGTATGAAAGTAGCGTAGGCTCCTTCAGTCATCAGTGTGACTACATTGACAGCACAGTCATCACTCATGAAATAAACACATTTGCTGCTGCTGCTGGTTGAAAACTGCATTTAACTGTATTAGATTCATGTTAGAGAGGTTGTCTGAATCTGGTCCAAACGTCCCCGCCACAACCGATCAATAGGCCTACAGACAAATTACTACAAGACACTTACACAAAATATTATAGGAAATCAGCTGGAAAGCTTGCGCTGTCCTCAATAATTAGGACAGAAGACAGTGTGGGTGACAGGGAAAGACAAAAAACAAAAACATTACGCACACCAAACATACACTTCACCCACATGCTGCAGCATCAGCCTCTTTCTTTGGGATCAGCTGCTCCTGAACTGTGTGGCAATCAACAATAGCCAATGAAAACCGTTCTTAAAATGCATAATGTATATATTGCAGTAGATACAGCAATTGTTAATCAGCCTTATTTCTTCAGCTCGCATTTTCAGGATCCATGTGTGTAAGACCGCTTTTGCAGCAGCATGTACACACAGTCTTTTTTATACGTGTGTGAACCCTTTGAGAGACGAGCTTGCCTTTCTGGTTATTTTTCTATTGTTCTTGTGTGTCACATTCCTCAAAACGAACGTGCATGTAAAAAAAAAAAAAAAAAAAGTAATAGCAAAGATGGAACAATAGAAAGATGTTTAACTCATTTTAAAAAGTCTTAATAACATTCTGAATCAGACACATTGTTGAGTGAGACATCTCGCCACCTTCTCACCTCTGTTGAGAGCTGCGCATGTGCAGTACTGATCCGGCAGCTAACTAGCACGGAAGACACTAACGGTGGTTACTTTTTCAATATCTTTTACTTCAGTCTCTCGTTCAAACTCAGCGCTGATTTAATGATGTCTTAACTTCAAGCCGTGCCATAACATCATGCCCGAAAAGGGGAGGGAAATGAGCGTGTCCACCCAGGTATTGTGTTTTCATTAGCCAATCGGAGCTGGAACCGATAGTCGCCTGAGACCACTGCAGAGTCATTTGACGCAGGAGTGAATGTCAATAGTTCACATTTATATTAGACAATTAGACATTTATATTAGGCAATATAGACAAAAGCCACAAAAGGGCTGGTAAACTCACTTTTTTGTAACTTCACAACTCCTGATTTTTTTCAGTTTCCAACTTGTAGTCTTCATCTTGCACTTTGCCCGGTGTACACTAGGACAGGAGAACAGTGTCATTTCTAAGCATGCAGTCCACACATTTTATTATGCAGCTGCAGCAACAGACTGCATTCCTACAGCATCTCAGGTGACCCAGGTAATTTATTGTTTAAAAAAAAAAATTGTGGCCTGCGTACTGAGGGAGTTGTGTCAGCACTTTGGCTGGGGCTTTGCCAAACTGTTGAGCTGCCGTGGCATGACTGATGTTAAAAAATTGCCACTGACTGCTCTCTACCAAAATGGAGACAGTGTCCCTTTATAAAAAGGCTACTTGGCATTGTGAGTTGAATTGTATCTGTAGGTAAATGTCCATTCGCCTTTCATTAACCTTCTGTCATTGTTTCATGACAGCGGCTCTTACTGGGCAGACTCGACAACAGAAAAAAACAGCTGAAGTGACATCTTGGCAGTATGAAGGTGTTCGGCTTAAATGAAAGTTGACTGCTCGCCTTCACTTATTGTGTTGTCAGAAGGAGGTTTGTTTTGTTTCCTTTTTCATGTCAGTGCCTTTGCTTTCCTGTGTGCTTCATCTCTGCACTGTCACCTGGTTGTTGGGGGGGTTTTAGCTGATATAAATAGCTGCACTTTCTGCAGCTGTGTGTATTGTTAGTCAGTGTTGCTGTCAGAGCCTGTTTACGCCGCAAACAGCCTCCTCCTAAGGTCTGCGGTCCTCATACTGTCACATGTGATCGGCCGTCTACTGCTCGATGGCCCATTCTGCCAAGATGCTGCAGAGGGAGGGAGGGAGGAGTCGCAAAGCCCCAGAAGCCCCAGCAGTCACTGTCATCTCCGGGCCTTACTCGGGGCTTAGTGAATAAGCGAAGGTAAAGATTGATAGATGACATGAACAGAATGTTGTAGGGGAGATGGGGGTTGCTGACAGAATATGCTTCAGATTGGAGAGGTCCTGAGAGGGCTAGCTTGACTTCAACCACACATGACTAACTGCCCTGAAGGCAGGTAGAGAAAAGGCCCTGTCATAGTCTATTACTGTATCTCAGCTCTCGAGGCAACATTACAGCTACACAGCAAATGCATCTGCTCCTTCTGTATCAGGGCTGAGGAGACAGGGCTTGAAGTATCTGTTAGTGAACTAAAATATGAGTTGTTCTGCTTGTTAAATCGCATGCAACACGCGTTCACTTGCATCCCAAGAGTAATGAGTGTGGCTGTGCACCACCTAAGACATTTTAATCATGAAAATCAATATGACAGGCCGATTCGAAACTACCTGGCATCATAGGTGTCACATTATCACTTTGAAGAATTCAATAAAACAATGGCGCCCAAGCTGGAGCCCTTAGGAAAATGCAAGAAAATTCACAATTGAGAGTTGAATATTTTCGTATGTGAACTAAAATTTTAACGTGAAAAAATGAAAAATGTCACATGTGAACTGGACAATTTCTACAAGTGCCTTTTTTCACATGTGAATGAAAATGTTCAAACTTGAAATAAAAATTTCCAAATGGTAATGACATATAATACATTCATATGTGACTGATTTTCACGTGTCGATTAGAATTTCCACATAAAAATCATGGCACATGTGAAATTTGTTTAATTTAAACATATTTTCACATTTGACAAAAAATTTTAACATGTAAAAGGTAAACATTTTCACAAATGACTGGCTTATTTTAGCATGTACATAAAACTAGTCACATGAAATCATGTGAAATTTGCTTATTGTGAATTCCACATTTTCACATTCAGATTTCCATATTTTCACGTGTCAAGCTATGTGAAATAGAACATTTAAAATGTGAAAATAAAATAACATCACATGTGAACTGGACATAATGGCATATGTGAAATTTACTTCATTTTCACATATTTTGACACGTGAACTGGACATTTCCACAAATTCCTGGCTTTTTAAAAAACATGTAGATAAAGCTTGACAAACGAAATCATCTTCACATTTGAAATCCACATTTTCACATTCAAAGTCCACATTTTCACACGCGTCAAGCTGTTTTTACATGTGAAATGAAAATGTTAAATGTGAAAATAAAATAATGTCACATGTGAAATGGACATTTTTACTGGTTGGCTTTCATCACATATGAATGAACAATTCCACTTAAGATTAAAGTCTGTATGTGTTACTTGCATTATATTCATACTAGACTGGCTATTTTTGAAATGTGGATTATAATTTCCATATGTGGAATCAGTTAGAGCAGGTAGGAAAAGACAGTTTAGTCATTAACCAAAACTATTTCCCTTTTTCTCCCTATAAGCCATCTGCTTCAAGATGTGCACCCAACGATGCTGTGAGCTGCATCAACGGCACTCAGCTGAGCTCCGCTGCAACACGACCCTGCTGACAGCATTTAAGCGTTCATCTCTTGCTGCAAGGTGCATGTGTAATCCTTGTTCGACGACGGCATTAGTCACATTTTAATCTTCGCTGTATGAATGAGGAAGAGAGTGCTTGTGTGTGTTTTTTCCTAATCTCCGTCTTTGACTCCTACTACTACTACTATGTTAATTGAACAAATATTTGGCAAAAAGAAGTGTTTTGCCGGAATATGGTGGCATATTATTAAGCTGTCCAATATGATAGGGCTCTCCAATTACTCTGGCTTTGTGTGAGCCCAGAAGAAGGGATCTTTAGTCGTTTGGAAATAGTCCAGGATCTTCATTATGTAAATACTCCTCATCTGGATGCTAGCACCATCTATTGGCAGCTACGTGGTTAACAACAATTTACAAGGGACGAAACCAATCACCAATGACAGTTACATTGTGGCTCGCTTTTTTCTACTGGGTGAATAGATCTGTCTGTAAAAGACAATTGACTTGTACAATCCCACATGGGCACTTTCAACAGGACCAGTTGGCTGTCTGCCTGAGGGCGTGCCTCAGGTGGAGCCCTCTATGAAAATGAAAACACTCGAAACAGTGATGATCTGACTGGCTAGTCACCAATCAAATTTTAAATGATGGGACTGAGGGTCCCCCCGAACTCTGATCTGCCGTCTTGTCAAGCTGAACGAGAAGCTGGCATCAGCATGAAACACTTTCCATCAGCTGGTAGTAGCATGTGTGCCGCACAGCTTGTGATACTCACAGCTACATGCTGCTGCTGCTGCTTCAACCTCAAAATGTACTCAGACACATGAATCCAATTTTCAGATAACATTTTACATTTCATTCTTCAAATACTGTCAGCCGCTGAAGTCCAGACGTTGTGAATAAGCTAATGTTGTCGTGATGGCTAAAGAAATTGTTGTACAGGAGTCTGGAGCTGTAACAGAGTTTTTCAGACAGAGGGAGGTTACAGTGCTGCAGCCATGTACAGTATGAATAAAGTGATGTGTTTTTTCAAGCATTAAAGCATGTAAACTTATTCTAGAAGTAACCCATGGAACTGTGTTATGTTATATCAGTAGGCATCAAAGGTTTAAATCTGACGTTTAATATGAATTTTTCAACATCATTCACATATTTATGATTTAATAATAATGGTTTAAGAATAATAATACAGTGGACGCTCGTTGAGCAGCTACTTGTCAGAAATACAACAGCAGATCAACAGATGTGTCTGTTCACAGCCTAGCCAACCAAAGTCATGTTGTTGTGCTAAAGAAAACAGGGGAAAAAAATAATTGCAACCGCCATCTGATTTCATGCTGGCACAAGTGGTTTTTTCACACAACAGGAACACAGTAACAGAAGCTAATGACAACCATTTCTTACTTTGTAGATGTTTTTTTCAGTTGCTATTTTTTTCTTCTTGTCACCACTTTATGATAAAAGCCTAGCCGTGTTTTTGCCATTGAATGCTTTCATTGTAAACTAAAGCAAAAGTTGCTCTAATTCGGATGAAGGGGAATGAAGCTGCTGTCAGACCGAAATAGGCCCAATGTACTCAAGGTACTCAAGTCCTTGCAAAAACATTATTAAAAACAGGCCATCAATCTGGTTTGACCTTGCGCCTATAGTGATCACGCATGAGGATTTTTTTTTTTTTCCTGAATCTGTCATTCCTTTTTAAATTGATCTATGGAGTGATGAGATGGACCTGAAACTTTTTTTTTTTTTTTGGGTCGAGTTTAAAGTGATCAGTGTGTCTCTGTGATCGTCATTAATACACCTTCCTGTATTTTTCTTCATCCACATGGGTGCGTTTCACTGATCCATGAAGTGGTCATTCAAGTGTCGCTCCATGAATAGGAGGCTGATCAAGCGGAGGCTGTTGTCATGGCAACTGCCAGGGGAACACAGGTAAGGGCATGGATGATTGCCTGAACTGAAGAGTGCTTGATGAGAGGTAGGGGCCACTGTACAATCATGGCTCAGTGAGTCAGGTTCAATGTGACAAAAAAAAGAAGGGAAAAAAAAAAAACGCACACATTTGTGATGGTGCAGCAGCATCTCCCAAATGTCTAAAAATCACTGGTGATTTGTCTGAATGACCGACCAGATCCGCCTGTCTTCACACCTTTTGACAGTTCTATCTGAAATCTCACAGGATGTGGACACTGGTGGTTTGACACGCAGGTCAGCAGACTTAGAAAAACTGTTGAAAACACTGCATGAATGCTACAAAGATCGGCCAACAGCGGGCCCCGCTATTTCAGGTCATGATATTCTCTCTCTTCCAATACCAATTTTACAGTGTTAGATTTTTTTTTCGACTTCACTCTTGACATTAACCTTGTACAAGGTGTTCTTCTAGACTTTGTGTGAATCATGAGGATGCTGCCTCATGTAAGATTATGGCTCTAATAGTCCTCTACAGATGCCCCATTATTGATTCTCACATAGAGCTTAATGTACCAAGCCAGTGGAGCAAAACTGACATCATCCAGCCGTGGCCCCCCTCTCCCAGCGTGGCACATAGAGATAAATGTTCCTCTAAACAAAGCAGCTTATTTTTTGAGCCTTACCCCAGGCTGATGGATTAATTGTAGTAAATAAAATGTTCTTTCTTTTGTTGTATTGATTTCACAGAGTGTATATACAGAAGCTGCACATATGAGCACCAGCAATTTTTAGCATTGCCCAAATGCCACAATCCAGGGCTTTTTATCTTTTCTAAATGCAGGGCCCCGCATGACGTCTAGTGACCACGCTGCGGTGTCAGGTGTTGTCTGGGTCCCAAAATGTACAATAGGCACTCAAAGTCAAAGGCAGCCCTGCGAATAAGAAAAGATGTCAGCGGACAGAATAAAGAGCGAGACGGCTGTGCTTGTCACATGAGGTGCGAACGATGCGGCGCGTCCATGCAAATTGGGGGTCTTATACTTGCTAGTGTCATCAGCTCTAAAAGCACAGGGGTGGTTTTCATGTTAGTCCTCTCTCCATTCATCTGCTGCATCAGTGTGTTTATTTGCACTCAAGTAACCCGGTTAGAAATGCAGGTTAGATAATGCATGTAACTGGGGAATGCGTTTACATGTCTTCTTGTCTACCTGTCGTGTCTTTAACTTCCTGTTTTTGTAGAGGCAACTCTCATAGGTCTTTCTTTTCCCTTCTTTCTTTTTCGTCACTTGGCATATTTGTATAAAGCATAAAGCCGTTACTTGGAGTCCCAAAATTGGTAGCTTTCCCTGTTGTGCCATTGCTGCCGTAGGTAACCCTAACAGGACCGCCTATTTTAGTGCATTTCTGAACTGATTGGATGAAGTGGGCAGGGATACCGGAAAATGTAATTTCTCTTTTACTGAATGGGGGGGGGAGAGTCATGGGTTACTGAGCAAACACTCTCTAACAGTGATTAGTGTTGGATTACAGAGCTATTTAACAGTCATTTTAAGTGTGAGGATAACGCTTAAAGCAGCTTAAATGTATTAGTGACAGTATTAGTGACAGTGTAGGTAATTAACTAAGCAAAATACAAGTCCACTTTAAGGTACTTTGAGTATTTCCATTCTCTGCCTATACTTATGACTCCATCAATGTATTTGACAACTGTGGTCACTAGTTACTTGAAAGATTTATTTTGATCATGCAATAAATAATCAACAATTTATCATGACCCAACTGCTGAATAGCCGACAGGTACAAACAGGCTATTGTTCTGGCCACGCAATGTTAGCATGTTGATTGACATGGCCAGAATATATTAATAAAGTGGTGAAATTGAGATTAGTCAAGTATGCCCTGATGATTTGTGTGTGTGTGTGTGTGTGTGTGTGTGTGTGTGTGTTACCTTTCTGCCTTTGGGTAGTCAGCAGTTGGAATATATGACTTTGGTTTAGCACCACAAAATAAAACACTGAGGCATCCTTTCAAAGATTAAATAAATGATCACATAAAATAAAACTTCATTGATCGCCCAGGGGAAATTCAGACTACCCAGCAAAAAACAACAACAAAAAAATACATAAAGTATGCATCAATAATAATAATAATACCGTAATACAGTACACATTATCCTAAAATATGCCATTTTGCAAAATGAGTACTTTAACTTTGGTTCTTTAAGTATCTAAAATAAAATAATAAATCCATAACTTTTACTCGTAACAACAGTATTTCTACACTGTGGCAGTGTTTCTTTGACTTTAGTACAAGATCTGAGTTCTTCTTCCAGCAATGCTCAGTGATAGACAGGCTTTATTTTTTATTTTTTTGTTCGGAGTGGGGTTTGTGTGTCGTGTCGTCGCAGGCTGACAAATGCTCAGCAGTGGAAACAGACTTCTAAAAGGCTTCTTTGTGTGAGTTTGAGTTTCGGATGGGATTATTTTAAATACGAGCATGGATTGCTTCCCGCGGTGATCTCCTCTTTCATCCTCCTGCTATTGCTTTTCCCTGTCTGCACTAGATGGCCAAGGAAAATCGGCTTTCTCCAGGAGAAATCTAGCGTAGGGGGAATCATGACCACAATTACAGTAACCAGGTCTCTTGTTTACATTTAAATCAGTTTGCCGGAGCAAGTGTGCTCTAACCCGGTCACTTCAGTGCATGTAAACACTGAACGTATAGCTACAAATCCATCTATCTTGCTTTTTGTTCCTATTTTTTTCACTCCAATCTTTCTCATATTTTCTCTCGCTTGCCAAATCTTTCTTATTCCCCCTTAATCCATCCACCTAAATCAGTATAGGCTGTCTAGTATGCATTATTAAATAATTCAAATGATGATCTAAATGATCTTTCAGTAGCGTACAATGTTCATGTATTATTTTGTCCGCCTTGGGGAAATGGGTTTTGCCCACGTCTACATGAGCATTT
Organism: Sparus aurata; assembly: GCF_900880675.1. NCBI lineage: Eukaryota > Metazoa > Chordata > Actinopteri > Spariformes > Sparidae > Sparus > Sparus aurata. The sequence continues at coordinate 26,997,748 of NC_044203.1, forward strand.
TTCACCTATTGGTCCTTACATAGCAAAACAGAGAATCTAATCATCCCCATACTGGGAGGCTATTCCATTAAGCTATTGGCATTACTATCATCCAATTAGTACTTGCGTTTAATTATTGATTTCGCATTGCAAATACCCTAACCTACCATTTACATGTAAACAAAAGGGGCACGCTGAATACATTTCACCGCCGCCGAAGAGTTGTAGATCATTTAAGCAATATAAATATTTACATCACAGTTATTCTATTTTAAGGGCACCGACAAGCACATGCCAAGCGCACATGATGATAAATACACACATCCAGAAAGCGGCTATGCATATTCATGTCGTCCCGCTGGGCGTTCATTACTAGTCTTGCTAGAATATGCTATGTATTTATACACAGGAGATGTAGAGATGTAGATGACATGAACATGCGTGTCGATATGTTGTTGTGCGCGTGTGCAGAGTACAAATGATTAAATCTTAGGATAGTTGAGTGTATGTTTAAAACATGTCGTGGAAATACTGCATTCAGAATACTGTGAAACAATGCGGTAGTTGCAAATGAAATGGCCTTGTAAAATATATACATATTGAAATATTGAAAATTCTGATACTTTATACTTCTTTCTCTTAGACAACTTCACAACCTTGACTAGTCTCGCTGCAGAGCATCAGGAGCCTTTGCCTTTCCTGTATTACCTGCCAAAAAGTGTACACGGATGTTGTGACTCAGCTACTGAAAAGAGCAACGCAACGCAACCCTTTTTTTGTACTAGCTCACAGTTCAAGCTCTAAAGGCTGGTCTGGGCCGGAACAAAATCAAAAAACAAAATCAGTTTTCTACACTTTTCAGTGGTGATCCAGAAAAGAAATCTATGGAATTCAGTTAAATATGTCTTTACTTATCAAGTGCTTGTAAAGTGATATTCATTTAAGAAAACAAAGATTATTTTTGAGAAAAAATACAATAAAACAACCTAAAATGATCGTAAGCAGTTTGAAATAAATATTTTGTTAGTTCCTCTGCAGTTAATCCAATTTTTGACATATGCTCACGCTGCAGCACAATCTTAATACTAACTGAAAATGACACACTACTCTCCCAAACATGCACTGGAGACGTGTCAATTTTCTGAGTTTTACAAGTAGAAATTTGTTTAAAATCTGTGTAAAATCAGCAGAGTTGTCATCAGAATTCTGCGTCCACAGACTCCTTAGGGGCCTAAGCGATGATTGAGAGAGATTTCTTCTGTCCAAAAATTAGGGGAATCCTTCAAAGTACGCCTTCAAAGTCAATCAATGTGACAAACATACCGAGAATTATCACCCAAGCGGCTAAAGAGCCTGAAAGGTTCCCTTGGGAGTTGGTAGAGACCAAAAACGGAGCTCAAAAAAGAGTAAATATTGGACTGGTGGTCAGAGACGTCATCCTAAATTTATGATCATGTAAATCCCATCCTGTATTGAGCTTCGGCCCAAGTCTTTGACTCTCTCGGGGTTTGAAAATGTGTCAGTATATTTTTTGCGTTCCCCATTCAACAATCGCGTGTTCCCTCTTTTCAGTCAAGGATTACGTTGCAGCTTCTCTGACTCATATGTCACGTCACGCTATACAGAACAGTCATCAACAAACAATACCGATGTGTGGTTGCTGTTTTGTTTTGAATCAGCATCAGAATGCATGTTTGTTTGTTCGATCTCAGACGACAACTTTATCAGCACATTTTCAGTGTGGGCCGCTGCAGTCGACTGTGCCTCGCAGGTTTTTGTTGACACTTCCCTCTAGAAAATGGTTTCAGCACAGAGGACTGCGTTTGACTCTGCCTTCCTCGCCCCCGTCATTCACCTTTATAGCAGCTCGACAGTTGGGGTCCGACTGTGTCCTCGATCCTGGCGTGAGAATGGTTTCCACCTTTTGTAGCTTTGATGAGGTTTAAAAAGGATTTAGTGTTTGGTGTTTTATTGCATTTATTGTCCAGAGGAAAGAAAATAAGCTGCATGGTTTCTCTCTGTCCAACTTTTGGGCGAGATGGTCGGTTGAGTCCTTGTATATCCTGTTTTATTTTTCTTTGCTCCACTGTGGGCACATGTTTTACACTTTAAAGAGGCTTTTGTTAGTTGAGAGAGATTGTTGGACCTTACAAAGCTGTGCTCTGAGAACAGCAGGATGGCCTCTGACCAAAAAAACCTGCTTTTCAGTATGACTGCGTGACACCTGCACAATAATTTGGGCGAGAGTGTCTCCCAATTGGTCACGAGTTGTGGTGGCATGATGCTGAGTAACTATGGGTGCCTTCATCACTGTGTGGGCCTGAGGTCAAACAGGGTTGGGGTGGCTGGTCCGAGCCCACTTTATTAAAGAGACCAATGCTGTAATCTGTTTTACAGTATGAAGCGGTCAAGTCTGCACAGCCTGTCAGGGAAGAACTTCTATCACAACGTGTTACATCTGATCCTTTTTTAGTTGTAATTTCCTGCTCCAGATATTGACTTCCTTTACTCAAGTCATTCATCCACTCTTTCATCCATTTATCTTTTTTTTTCTCTTTCTACTAACGGTCTTGTTAATTGGAAAAAAAAAACCCTCTGCTGATAATGTAAAATACAATGATTCAATTGCACTATTAGACGTATCGTGTGGCTGCAAAGCCTTGAGAGCGTTCAGACGTGATCACAATGTTTGTGTCATCTTGAAGACGGCGTATCAAAGTATTCACACAGCGGGAAACAAAGGCGAGGTGAGGCGTGCTATTTTTAGTATGAAACATTATTTTTATAATGAAAGACCAGACAGTTTGTGTTTTTTTTTCCCTTTTTGATCGGCGAGGTCACACGATGCCATGAAATTCATCATAGGATCTATTTTTTTCTACAGTTAAAAATGTAAGAGAGTAGAGAAATGAACGCACATCTTTGGGATCTGCATCTTATTATTGTTCTTTTACATATATACATGTTCATACACACCGGATATACACTATACAGAACAGTTTGTGTCAGAACATTTCCTTTAGCTACATCTGCTGTAGTTGTGAGGATAAGCAGACCAGCGTGTGAGAAGACGACAGAGAAAGGTAGAAGAAAAAAAAAATGCATGTGTCGAGTGTGAGCGTAGCAGCAGATCTCCTGACTATTCACTCGTTATCATCTGTAAGTCGCGTTTAATGAAAGTGGTGGTAATCCTGTAGTTTTTGCTCGGAGCCAGTGCATCCCCGATTCTCCTCTCCGGGCGAACCCAGAGGTGTCAGACTTCATCCGCTCTCGTCCTGCCGGAGGGGATATCACCCGGTTTAATAAATGATGAATTCCTGAAGGATCGCCTCCAGTCAGTCAGCGGACAGAAAATAGCTCACAGCTCACATGACGAATGTTGCCCTACCCACGCACTCCGTTTGACCCTCGGGAAGATGGACAGCCTGCCGCGTTGTTATTTTTCTCCTGTCTTTTTTAAACAACACGCTCGACTGTCAGTAATGCTAACAATTACTGCGTCCACCCACCGAATGGGTACATTTTCAGTAGACAGATTTAATTCCTTTAACATTCGCGTGAATTGATTGTTAGCTTCAGAATCATTAATTAAAGCGCGGGAACATTTCCTGGCGAGCTGCACGTTGATGGAGAGCAGATCATTAGTGGCCCCTTTGGGTCCTTTTAATATACTCTTCCGACAGTGGGCAATTCAGCAGTGACTTGAGTGGGAGGACCCAGCCCGCAAATCAACCCTGCTGACCTGTAATTTGCTGTGGGCTGGATATCAGCTGCGCTAAATATAAGGATACACCCTCTGGTGTTTCGCAGTCATTGCTTTTATATCAACTGGTAGGAATTGATCCGGAGTAATCAGCAGGCTTTGGTTTAATTCCGTATGTTCAGTTTAGACTACAGCAGAATCTTGGTGCAAATAAAATACAGATCCTCATTCAGTTATCGACTTTAGTCCACATAGCTCATTATCTGCCTGCATTTTCCTCAGTGCGTCGTGTCGATCTGTAAGGACAGGTGAGTGACGCTGAGGGGTTCACGCTTCGGTTCAATAGCAATGATCACCAATCCTGGAATCAATTGCGTCATTATTTTCCCACTTGTACGTATTGGCAGCGTGATAGATCTCATAACTTCAGGGCATATTGCATGTATTTAAAAAGGAGGGTAAAGGACCCTCACGGTGGCTCCGCTTTGCATTTCAAAACGACTTCATTTTTCAGAGCTCGCATTCTGGTGCAAAACAGAAAGAGAAGAAAAAGCGCGCCGCGGCACCATCGACCTCACCTTGAGCACATAAAAACCACCGGCTAGTAAGATGTCACATTAAAGTGAGTGTCGCCTCACTTAACACACTGTAAAAGGCTAGTGACCTTTATGAGAAAGAAGCGCTCACACTCCATTGACTATGAACTCTGAATGATGGAGAAAATGACATGCTTTTCTGAGAGCACTATCTTTGGGAAAAAAAAAAAAAAAGGGAACAGAAGTGATAAATCAATAGGTTGCTTATTCTTAAAGCGACGTCTCTATGGGGCAAACATTCATGGTGGCAGCTCCCCCGTGGCCCCCCGGAACCTGAAGAACAGCCACGCTTCGGGTCACAAATCAAATGAAGCTCTCGATTGCATCTTCAACCAACATTGATTTCCCGAGGTCTGTGGTTGACCACAATTCAATGCCGGGCCCCGTGATTAAACATCAGCAGCGTGTTTGACAAAGTAGTGGAGGCTATCTCCTGATCAGCATCGGCACCGCTGGGAATCAAAAGCCAATTTGGAAGTGGTTACTTCACTGAGCGCCTTCTTATTAACCCGAAAACCTCTGACATACAGTGGAAGGTGAGGACTGATCTTGAGACAATTACAATCAGAATCAGATGATTTAAAGTCTCATTTAAAGAGGGTACTCATTTATTCTTCAAGAGAATGAAGTTGAAACTACTTGTGCCCCGATGAAAAAAAAAGTACTCCATCTCACACAATGGACGAGACCGTTTTTTAAGTAGAAACCCATTATGGTCAAATAAAGGAAAAAGGTATATTGTTATCTATTCCGTGCATGTCCACATAATACCAAATCATAAAATAAGCCTGTGGGCTACTCTGACATCATGAAGGCTATGATATGCCTTCAATCATTTCACCCCGGCCCAAATGAGTTCTGTAAAAATCTGGTTTCTGTCCACGGCTTTGAAACACTCATATGTGAAGCCAAAACAGCAGGTCACCTGGGTTTCTGGCCCATTCTGTCCTAAAATAAAAGAGCGTTTCCGTCCTTTGAAGCCAAATTAAACACCGGTTAAAAAAAACGTGGAATAATTGAGAACAACCTCAGTAGGTGACATTATTTGTTCCCATCACCGTCAACTGCCCACGGACAGGAGCCTTCTGATCCCGGAGTTTGATTCAAAATCCAGGTGTGGACAAGGTTTGACTCGACAAGAACTGAAATGTTGAGGCAGGGATTGTATTAACTAATAAAATGACTTTTCTTTTGACTCTTTTTTTCTTTCTCTTTTTTTTTTTTTATAGCTACAGCCTCTCAGCCCTACCAAGAACAGAAAGGGGCTTGCACCATTTAGGAGTTTACAGCCAGGCCAGTGTCCAGTATTATTTGGCATCTTGCTGAACACCTAAATAAAATGTGCTGTAAGGAGTTTTCCCCCTCAAGGAGGATGTAAACGGATGGGGTGCTCTGCTAGAGTGGATTTGGGGGAGCCAACCGAGGCTGACTAATCAGAGGGTGCTTGGGAGAGCATTAAGACAGACGTGTGGAGGGGAAATGTGACACCTGGAAATTACACAATGTAATGGAATCAGCCAAGTGGTAAATGTAGCTTTTAAATAGGTTTTGTGTTCTCCATTAACTTGCCAGACACTGATTGGTCCTGACAGCAAGGGAAAGTGACGGTCAGCATGTTGCCCCCTCCCCTCCAGTACAGCCTCGACTGCTTGTGCGCACGTCAGCACACACACACACACACACACACACACACACACACACACAGACACACAATACACCAGCCACGGATGGACAATCGCATACACCGCTCGCCGTGGGACACAAAGTTCTTTGTAGTTAGCGGGGGCTTCTGAAGCCAAATGAATGTCTGGCTGGAGCCGGGCACAGGTGATCACAGCACAGCGGCTGCAGTTATGCTCAATTGCATCCTTTCGTAGTTCATGCAGGTTTATAGCCAAATAAGTTCCATTGCCACTTCTTCCGACGCTATTTGGCGTCATCTCCTATGATAAAATTATGTCTGTTAAAACTGGATTTGTGTATCATGCGGCACCAATTTGAATTACATTAAACTAATTCTAAAAATAAACAGATGTGAGACTACTGTAAAATAAAATTATTCACGCTTTTGGATGTTTTTTCGAGTTCCTCCGCGTTTTGTAACCAGTCTGTTTACATATCACACTCCTCGGGCGAATGAATAATATCAGCCATCTATCAGTATTACAGAGCTCTAATTTCTTAGTGAGCTTTCTGATTTAATTTCCTGCTGAGAGTGGATTGGATTTTTTATTGTATTCGTGAGATGGGCTTAATAGGCTCCTTAGTTTGATCATATTTCATAGTTCAAACATAGAGGAATGATTTGACTGATGAGGTTCGGTGAGACGAATCTTCTCACAGTGTCACTGTTGTAAAGTGATGCCATGTTTTTTGAGTTTTTTTCAAGACATTTGATTTCCCCTCACTTTTCACATGAGGTAATATAAACTCTAATTTAAATGCAGCCGATAGGAGATGGTGTCCCGTGTGTGGGTGGAAGTTTTGATGTTTACTTTTAGACTTGGTGAACTCATTGCTTTCAGGTGTTTAAAAGGAATATTTTCAGTTTTCCAGTCGCAGTTTGGTTACGCTACGTCAAGGCTACAAATCTTGTTACTGTTGAAGGTTGGAAACAGATCATGGATTTAAAAAAAATAATAAGTTCATGCTGAGTTTTGACACGGGGTCATGAAGAACATGATCACAAAAAATAAAAAAAAATCATCTTGGTTTACAGTTGACGGGATGTAAGGCGCCGCCCTTGGGGAGAGATGCGAAGTTCCCAGTCCCCAGTCATGAAATGGAAGCTAGCCTGTTGGGAAAATTAGCTTCCATTCAAAAACGTGGAAGCTATAGTCTCGGTCTAGCTCGCTCACATAATCACTGATTGCCATGAGACGTTACTCTTCGTTAATGCCATTCTAACACCTGTTGAGTGACCTGGGCCAAGTTTGGTACATGTTAGGCTTTACAAAGTGGCTGTTTCCAGTTGTGGTGACGGCAAAGAAAAGAAAAAAAAGAAAGAAAGAGAGTAAGAAAGAAAGAAAGTGAAGGTATAACAGGAATTCATAAAGAAATTAACGGGAGTGACCAAATTAAAAGCGATGCTAAGCAACAGCTAACGACGTTGCAGGGATAGAACAACATACTATTTTAGTGGCTGCCCACACAGTCAGCCTAATCAAATTTCAGTAAAGACATTCTCAACTGGCAACACATCTTTAAAGCTACTTAAGATACAATTAAAATACAATTTCAACATCTACACAGGTCAAATGTAACAAAGATACCTTGTTTTACCTTGAAACGGCAGTTTTTTCATTTCAAATGCGGGAGACTTTATGCTCCACATACACTCACTTAGAGGCTGTCCACACGAAAATGCTCTTTTGCGAAAACGCAAGTTTTGCATCGTTTTGGCTGACCGTCCACACGGATCCTGAAAACACAGCGCCTGAAAACGCACTTTTTTGAAAACGGGTCTCAGGGTGGAAAAATCCAAAAACGCAGCCCTCCCGTTCTTGTGTGGACAGCGAATCTGCATACCTTCTGAAATGATGATGCCATCACCCCACCCTCGACCTCTAGCCTCCGACCTCTGAACCCCACGACGTCTCATAACAACAACAATAACAATGGCGGACTTCATGCTTGTGTTCGTGCCGCAGAAGATATTGAGCCTTTCTTGCAACTTACTTGCCTTGTAGTTGAGTGTGAGTTGCAGCAGCAGTTCGACCTCATTAATGGTCCACCCAAACGATTCTGGTTTCCCTGCATGAGCCATTTTCGTCTTCTTGTTGTGTTCGGTTTCTCCTTCTACTGTCTGTTTGTTTACAGCGTGCAAGCTTTATGCGCATGCTCCGTCTCTTCTTCTACATTTTTGTTGAATTTCAAGCGCCACCTATAGGCCTGGAATATGAACTACAGCGTTTTCGGTTGTTTTCAGTGGATCCGTCTGGACGCAAATATTATAAATAAACGATGCCAAGGAAGACAGAGGAAAAAAAGATTGTTTTCGTACGTGTGGACAAGGCCTTAATCAGTCCACCCAGACAAGGCAGTACAACACTTGGCATGTAAAACACCATGTAACACATTTACATACTGTATACTTGGGTATTTAACCGAGTTTGAGTGTCCACATTATGCATAGCTGCCAAAAAAAAATATGAGTGGGGGGCAGTGCGTGCTGTTTGCCTTAGCTCAGAGCTCTTACATGTTCACCAACATGTGGGAGTATGAACTGGCTCAAGGGGGCCCACACAGTGCCATGAAGCTCATAAGCCTCAGCCTTCACACGAACCCTGCAGTCCTTTCAATGCAAATGAGGGAGGGAAAAGAGAGGAGGGCTTAGTTGGGTATGTTCGGTATCTGCCTCCCTGCTTTTGCATTTCAAATGAATAAATGATAAAAGCCCACTTTTTAGTCAGTTGGTGACTGTCCTCTCCCGCTCTCTCTCCCTTTTCATTTACCGAGCCCCCTCACTCTCTCCACCCCTCGTCCCATCCCTCCTCTCATTCTGAGTTTACCCTGACTTTCCCTTGACTGCATAGTTATATCCTCCCTCTTATGAATCAGAAGTTGTTTTTGCATAACATCTGAAGCTTGTATTAAACGGCTAATTCGACCAGTCGTTGGACCCATTACTCCGGCAATCAACAGCATTTATTGAGGGCCCTCTGAGGTTTACAACGAGCCATCAAAGAAAAAAAATCATTGAAAGTAGATTCTTGCCAAAGCCAACAACGGTATATTTGGTGACGCCATTCTGGGGAAATGTAGGTTTTTTACTGCAGATCCCTTTGCGACAGGCAGGAACAGCCCTCTCCATTAGTTCCCACCTCTGCTCTTTTGCCTTCACAGCCCTGTGGTAAATGCTTTCGCTGGTGTGCACCAAAATAATGGGCCATTACTACTTCTCTTTCCGAGGAACACTGGAGGTCCGCAGTGTTAGAAAAAGTGGGAGGGTATGACTGAAAGGGTGCCCTACCTCGTGGGATGTGGGCATGGAAGAGAGTATGTTAAAGTCAAACACCAATTACTGCAGGCACTGAACTCTGGATAATCTGTAACAGAACACTTTCAAAAATCTGCAGCATCCGTAGCTCCCGATTTTACATCAACGTTCGTGAATAGTGAAATATTTGCAGATTCCCACAAATAAAAAAAACCTTCTGATGAAGTGATATTTCAGATCTCTCCGCAGAAAAGATCATTACGTCAGACATGTGGATAATCACATATAATTTGTTCAAATCACCATCAATTATCTAGTGACGTGAAAAATCAAATTTTTTTTTTTATATGGATATAATTCCATATGAGTGAAAGGAAAGACGCGAGTGGGTGCTTACCAAGGGAAAAGTAATTAACTATTATTAGAAAACGCTACAGTTATACTTACAGTTATATCATTGCTACATGTTAGAGGTCATCCTGCTCTGAAGTTCTGGGGGTTGATAAGGATTGAAATCAGTTTGTTCTCTGTGTCTTCAGTGACTGGTCCCTTACGTATGGAGGTGTTTAGAGCAGGTTGGCCTCTACGAAAGAAATGCATCCTAGAACACTAAAGTTATTTTACTTCTATGATATTCTAAAAGTACAGCCAACAGGGTAACACTTTTGTATTACTACATCACACATGTAAAATAATTCACACGGTTGGATCCAGGTTTGTTGAATCCTTGTTTCGTCAGTGTCAGTGGTGTTGGTTCGTTGCTACTTTGTGTGGAAAACCTAAAAATGGCAGATTGTTTAAATGTATACACCCAGTTTGAAGTACTGTCGTACCGTTAGCTAGCTAGCGTTTGCAGCGTTTGCAAGCGTTGTCAACGTGAGCTGCAACAAACTGCAGATTACCTCAAGGGGAAGATGATTTGAACAACACTGTTGTCACGTAAATGCAATGGTATGGGGGATGTGGAATGTCGCATTTTACGTCAAGCTAGCCATTTAAGCTAGCTGTATATGGTCAGCTAATAGCTACAGACAAAATGGTTGTTGTCTCATTTTCTATTTGTACATGTTAACAGAAGATGTGGCATTCAGGTATGGAAGCCTTGAAGTTTTTCAAACGTTTTTCTTTGTTTAACAATTATTGTAACTACTTCTATATGATTTGGCTAAATATCAACCGACTTTTCACAGGTGCTACCAGAGACAAAAGCCGAACACAGACAGCACGGACACTGAGGCACAAGACACAATTGTGTGTTCAGCTTGAGTTTAACACTGGGAGACTGGAGGGAAATAAGAGAAAGAACTGTACACGCAGGTAAGTTCATTGTTCAAGACACACTCAGTCTCTGTCCGTGTTGCTATCAAATTCAGGCAAATAAAAAGTGTAAAACTCACCTCACATTCTTCCGCATACACCTTCTGGTTTCTGTGGGCACCCACAATAAGACCACGATGTTGATTCTTCTGATGCCAAAAATGTAAAGAATGTAAAAGCTAGTAGCAGTAATCTGACTGGAACATGCCCTGACAAACATTTCTGTTTCATTTTACCACTGAAAACTTGGGCCTTGGTTTGCATGAAGGTGACACTGAAAAGAAGCTGCGTCACTGCGAATCCTAGATGATGCTTTATTTACACACTGTTCATCCCCGAGGGACTCGGTGAAGAGTTATGGCATGACATTCGTCACTGTAACATCCTCTGTACTCTCAACCCCAAGATGTTGCTCGCTATAAAACATTTTTTGTTTTTTGATGGTTTGCAGCATTTTCAGCGAAATGGAAATGTATGAAAGTGTGCAGATAACCCACTGCTGACTCTGCCAGTATCCGTTTAAGACTTTGAAAAAATATATATATAATTTGAAAAAGAAATTACACCTATAAAAAAAAAACATTAATAAATAACTCAGTTATATTATTTTCATGCCAGAGAGACAGCTTACAAACTTGGATATAGAAATGTAAACTGCGATAAGCCTTTGAAATTACATTTAATCCATTATTTATGTAAACAAGAGAATGAATACAGTAAGAAACTAAACTACTCGTAACACACGTGACGATAGAATTAAAACTTTGACTTTTTACCGACACGAGATGTGTAATTTCGGCGGCAGATGGGTTTGCGAGCAGAAAAATCTGGGACAAATTCATTAATTATTTATCCGGCTTTTATTTCCACACTTTCTCATTTGATTATCTGCTTTCTGAAATGGCAGTGCTCATTTGCCTTCACGTATTAATAATTCAGAATTTACCCTGGTGCTCAGACACAGATACTTTCACACTTGCGGTGTTGTGTAAAAGCGAGGCGTTGTTCCGTTGTTGCGTTTGGAGGCCAGGAAACGTATTTGCCACCCGGATCGCTGTCTGTTGTTATCAGGCCCATTTTTTGGAAACGACCGAAAACACTGAAATGGAGAAAATGTTCATGTTAGAGTTTGTGTTTATGGCTGAAACATTATGATCGCCATTATGATCATCGAGAGGGGAAAGGGTCTGATTCATTCTGAGGAGAAACTCTTCTGAAGAAGGAGAGGCATTAGTCAAGGGTATTTTGCCTTACGGAGAGAGTTGTCTTGTATTTCTGCATCTTACAGTATTTTTGAGTTCTTAAGGTCTGGCAGCAGCAATTTTGCACAAAAAACATTGATGGCCTCGCAAAAAAACCCAAACTCACAGTCCTGAACTCAGAGCTCTGACCGCGGCTGCATGCACAATGCTATGTGAGTAGAAATTCTATTAGGCTCAACATTTACCACATTTAATCTTTAATGAGACTGGTTCAAATTTTATCACACTTCCCTTTTTTCCAAGCATCAGTCAGAATCGTTCACGCCTCGTGGAAATTCCGGAGCCCGCGATGCGAGGCGAGTCTTATCGGGGAAGACAGATGGGATTGTTGATAGTTGACAGACATGCTGATATCGGATTTTGGTTTTATCTCCAATCACTTCATAGGGTGGAAAAGCCTGACAAGCCTGCATCTTCAAAGCGACAAAAGGCCAGAAACACACCGTGCGCCAACAGATGGAGAGGCTGTGTTTTTAATAACCTCAGTGCCACCGTGGCCCGGCGATGATGCCAGACACAGGGGTGCCAGCGAGGGATGCCACGCCGTTGTGCCTTCTTGACTCTCGCATCTGTAAGGCGGTAAAGGTGATAACATCTTTTTCTAGCAATATAAAAAAAAATTTGCAATATGGTAGGAGGGGCACTCGTGTTGTGGAATTTGCACTTCTTGTTTGCTTTTGAAATGCAAATGTCTCCTTCACATGTAGTCAGATTTAAATGTAACAGCCAGATATCGGCTCACATCTTCGCGTTCCTTTGAGATTTCACAATTCCAAACAGTTGAAGGCTAGGCATTGAAGTTCACACATTTTTGTCTTTATTATTCACCCACACAGTCAACATCAGGTCAAAGCCATTTATCTAAAGTAGGAGAGCTCAATCGGAGTGACGTCTCCGCAGCTGGACTTGACATCTCTCGAGCTTCGGCAAAGCTGCTTTAACTGTCTCTCTGACAGTTACAGTAAGAGCCACGACTGACCGCAGAACGATAATGTGAGCTGATCTTGTCTCTTAACAGCGATCTGAATTCTAATGTCAACAGTCATGCTCGCTTTTCATTAGCACCATGAATCACTGCCTCGGCTCATCATACTGCTGCTCTAATGACTCACTGCTGTGTAGGTTAGCCTACGTTAGCATAACTGATCATCCGCTCAACGAGACCTGGAAGCCTCAAGTGCTCTGCTTTTTAAAAAAGAATCTCGATTTAAAATCACTAGAGATAATATTTAAAACAATAAATCATACATACTGAGACACTTGTGCTCCATCACACAAGCCCAATGGAGTTGAGGAGTGAAATGGAGAGCCCTGTAGAGGAAAGAACTGACTATTGACTGGCCATTGATAAATAATGTATTACTCTACAGCGCAAATTTGATGTGGATTGCGAAATGGCTGCTACGAGGTTCTCAATGTTTAATGGGAACAGTGTTTAAAAGTGTTGATAGAGTACGGCTACACAAATTGTCTGGTAATTATTTTCATCTGGCAATGAGCTCGGCATTAATCTGAGAGTCAAAGTGAGAGCATGAGAGAGAGATGGTAAAAACATACAGTGCTCACGACAGTGTGCAGAGTGGTGAAGTGAGCCTGAGGCGATTATAACAGGTCAAGAAGCAGCTGGTGCACTAACTATTGATATACTTTAATTGTACTTTTAGTGGTTCATTTTGAAGATATTCTGTTTAAGGTTAGGATCAGGCCATAAACAGTCAATGCTCAGAGCTTAAAGTAACATATACCCATACTATTATCACGTTCTACCAAGGTGACGGCTCTCAGGTGTAGCTGAAGATACGACCTTGATTCCCCAGAAAGTCTGGACACCCTGTGTTTAAAATTAAAATCATGTTTATGAGCGTTTTTTGTTCCTGACCCCATGTTGTAATATCCTTTATACTACAACCATGTCTCCCACAAACGGGTGAACTGCGCCCCACTCTGGCTCTTGAACTACTGAGTCTTTTGAGGATGTCCCTTTTATAACCCAATCTATTTATTCTAGCACATGTTACCAGTTCACCTGTTAACCTGAGGAATGTTCCAATCAGGTGTTTTTTTTTTTTTTTTTTTAGCTTTTCCAGTCTTTTGTTGCCCCTATTCCAACTTGTTGCTGGGATTAAATTCAGAATAGGCCTACATGAACAAAATTAACAAACTGGCTTTGAGCCAGGATAGGAAGTCTCTACATCAGAACATCAGAACATTGTTACTCATCTACAGGGCAAGGGAGACATCAATGACGTGTGAAGTCTACATAGAGCTCAAAGGATACCAGAAGACGACATCCAAACCAGCCCAAGCCACAGTCTGTTCACCCTGCTGCCATCTGGCAAAAGATACAGAAGTATCCGCTGCTATAATGTACCACCCGCCTACGGAGCAGCTTCATTCTAAAGACAGTGAAGGCAGGAACACACTGGCCCAAACATTGGACGTCTGAGACTCGGACGAGTTTGGGAACAAATCTGTTCAGTGTGTTCAGCTGTGTTGGAAGCTCTTGGAACCACGCGGATGGTGTCTGGTCAGATTCTACTTGCAAAGTCTGAGAGTGTTGGCAGTTGGAGGATTGGACGCCATCGGATACTCTGATTGGTTGTCTGTTCATGACCATTCTGATTGGCGGTGTGCTAGCAAATCAGCACGGTGTGTGGAAGGGGCAGAACAAAACACTTTTTCCCTCCTGTGACGTCTTCGTAATAACGAGCCCGAGAGCAGACAACGCGACCATCAGCTCAGCCATAATGATCTTTTTCAAATAATGCCAAGTATTGTATTCCACAAATGTCTTCTCAGGTCAAACGAATACTGACCCAATACTGTGTGCACTTTGTTTTTCTCTGATAATCTATGTCTGCACTCAGTTCAGTCCTTTCCTGTTTTCATGTTTTGGATTACTGGCACGCGACTAGCGCCACCCGATGTTAAGGAGACTTATTGCATCTCGCGCAAGCGCAGAACGTATACGCTACTGTGTAGTTGGCAGTTGCCAAGGCGGTATGTTTCAATGCAACTTTTTTGCCGAACGGGTCGGACGAGATGAGGATCAAGGCAGTTGGCCGTTGGTTTGAGTCTGTCAATAACTTTATCTTGTACCTTGTATATCGACATCCTATAGCTTCCCTGCGAGGCAACAACGAGCTGGAGAATCAAACCCAAACTGTCTTGAGTGGTGGAGGAAATTACCAAAGTTATTGCAGCTCCTCCTCTGATGACCATCACAGCAATCAATACAACAGCAATCACCAAATTGATGAATGTGAACATCCACAGAGCAAGACCTCTTTCATATAGAAAATTAAATGTAGGTGTGACATTGAGAAAAACTTTACTTGATGAATGAAGTGTTCTTAAAATTTTCTTCATTCCTTCATATGTAGTACCTCTCTGACATAGATTTCTGCTCGCCCACGGCTGTCTGTATCCTCAGCGCAGTCGGGGGAAATGACAAATTTGCTAGATCTATTGTTTTGACTGAGTCACCTCTACCCGAAAAAAAACCCCCAAAAAACATTGTGTACGACTGTAGTACAACCTACCCCTAAAAATAACAGCAGACTGTTGACAAGCCGTGGGGAACCGCGGGCTCAATCTATGCACATCTGTCAGGCAGGTTCGCGCAAAAGCATGCTGCATTATTAATGACGTACCGCTTAGGGAGAAGCTGGAGGCCAAGCCTAGGGACAACATCTGTCAAAGAGCAGCACATCTCTTTCTAGGCTGAGGTACTTCAGTCCAGACTGGCTAGAGGGGATGACAAGTGTGTGTGTGTGTGTGTGTGGGGGGGGGGGGGTCTTCTCAGTTGACCTTCAATTTCCCTAACCTTTATTCAACACCCATTCTTCCTGCTAATTTTCTTACACTACTATTTTTTTTCCCCTCACAGTACGGTTTTTACGCAGCTTTGTCAGACAACACACTTGAGGCTATTTTAGAACTCATTAGTTTAATTGGCAATAAACTGCAATTATTTCTGCAGCTGCAAACTACATTTCTGAGCTGCTACAAACAGCGTGTTGGACCGGGAGAATGAAAAGAATGCAAGCGCTGGCTTCCCAGGATTCCTCCCTCTCCGTCCTGCACGGATGTGCGGAGAGATAATAATTACTGCTGAGGGGGGTGGTGGGTGAGTTCACCTCAAAAAGTTCCCCCTGCACCAAGGTAGTCAATTTCTTCTCCCCTGATTTAACAATAATACATTTGTGGGCTTGTCCGTGGCTTTCCATGACTCAATAAAAAATAGATGAATAAATAATAAGCTCAATTGAAGGCACTTGGTAGACATTCATGCTCCAGCTTCTTCTCCCTTACATAGAAACCTCCCTATTCCCTTCCGGCATGCATTATTCATATGTTTAGGAATGCAAGTGTGGTGGAAACCTGACAGTTGATAGGGAATTGTACACAGAAGAAAATCACAATCTGTAAAAAGTATAAAAACAAAAAAAAGGAGCTATTTTGTGTACGTTTTGGCATCTATCCATTTAATCTTATCATTACAACGGCTTGAAACTCCAAAGCCCGGAATAAAAAGTTTTGGAATAAAAATGCATTATGGTGCATGATAGCATCTAGTGTAGAAGCTTTGCCTGTACTTAGAATATGTTCCACCCTAACCTACTTAGAGAAAAAAAAAAAAACTAAAAAAAATGTAGAATATTCTTTCAATAAAAAATGAAGGTGGAAAGACACAATCACATTAGTGGAGAACGTGGACTAACTAAACAGATCAAAACTCATTTGAGGCGGTTAACAGCCACCTACCCGACTGTATAATGTACCACAAAGAGGTTCAAGGTCTGGTTCAAGCCTTGCGCGTGTGTCAGAGGGTTGTGTAATTAACCTCCGTGAATGAGTGTTTACTACAGCGGGATGAATGGGCTGCGTGTGTGTGTTCTTCTCAGCATTTGTTTTTCCGTGTGTACATGCGTGCATGTGTATGTGTGAGTATATCTCTCCGGCAATGGGACCTTGGACAGGAGAGTAATTGATTCAGAGAATCTTCAAATCAATTCTTGGACAGCTGGGGCCGAGGAGATTAGAAGTGAAGCACAGGCGGCCTGGAGTGCAGTCAGACAGGCCCCAGAGCAAACAGTAATCTCAGGATTATAGACCTGGGGGAGATGTACCTGTTTTCTCTCATTTCGTTCCCTCTTGCTCTCCCAGCAGTGACAGTCTATATTCGCCGCTAACCACTTTTCCCCCCTAAAATGCTGCACTCCCTTCTTACATCCAGGGCCTCACAATAAAAAAGGTGACTAAAAGCTCTTGCTGACATAGGGGTATGATTTCAGCGAGAATATATGAACGCAAGGCAATCGTGGGGGGGCGGCTGACATATGCCATCAGATGACTTCTGACCTTCTTATTCTCTGCCTTTTTCGCCAAGTCAGAGGCGAGCGGAGATTATCTGGCCGCGTAGCTCAAAGGAACCACTTAACCTAATGAAGTAAATAAGGTAATGCGTTCAAAGGTCATTTGTATAATTGTTTTGGTCGGACTGAGCGCAGACAAATGATGCAGACCTTTGTCCCGTGGCTATAATATATCTCATTGGCCCTTCCAATTGATTGAATTAAATCACGGGAGTAAATCTGTCAGCTTAATGGTGGAGAAATTGGCCTTAGAAAGAGGTAAGGAGGAGTAATTTTAAAAAGAGCTCGGGAACAGACAGCGCCGCGGGCTGCGTATGACATAAAATAAACCCCTTATAACTTGCTCTATGTGCCATATTTGCTGTTTGGCTTCTGACTGCTTTTGTAATTCTGCCTCTGAGCAGCATGAAAAATACAGTATATAAACCCCCTAATTAACTAGAGCTCGCAAGGTCCACTGAATGCATCTTTGCGTTCACAAAAAAATGTGTCTTAATATGAGGGGGGGGGGGGGGGGGAGAGAGAGAAAGGAAACCCAAATCCATTATGCCATCTCCAGTATTTTTCTAAAATTTTAATTGTTTCTCCGGGGATTTTAATGAACAATGCCTCAGCTGGAGATAATGTATTGGGGATGTGCACACTCACCAATCACTCACACAAGGTATTGTCTAACTGAAATAAAAACAGGCATGCCCCCCCCAATCACCAAGTTTAATATTCCGGGAACCCGCACTGTCTGAATAAAAGTATATTAAAACTTTAGATATTAAAATTGTGCTTAATATCTCCCACAAATGAGAAGTAAATACACGTTGACAATGTCTCACAGTCTATTTAGCTCATGACCATTTTAATGAACTGCAGGACAACTGTTTACCGCCGAGACATGGCGGCGGTTCTGGAATAAAAAGATAACACGTTTGCAAAGAATAACAACAAAATGCATAGCAGCGCAATTCAGCTACCAAATGAGCAGTTACCATCATTTTATACAGTCTTCTGGGACAAATGAGTCACTCGTGCTTGACTTATCAGTCTGTTCATCAGTTACCCGACTACTTGGCACTTCGACGTTGAAAACAGCTTTTATTCTGAAACGTTGGACATTCATTCGGAGAAGAGGCTTTAGAGATGTCTCCCTCTGTTTTGATTTACCAGAGGCAGCGCTCCCTTCATGAGCGCTGAGACGATTGGTCGATTAAACACTTGCTCAGCAGAAAAAACAACAACCGCGTAAAAGAACAAATTGACAAGCAATAATGTGAAACATTTGCGAGATTCAGCTTCCTCAAAAAGGGAGGATTTGCTGTGTTTCTCCATTTTATATCAGTATTCAGAGATTATCTTTGAATTTTGACTGTTCTTGTTTTGCGACAAAAGTGATTTGAAGTTGTCACTGCAGCCTGTAGGACAATAGTCCTAAAATAATCCATCTGGTGACAATATGTTGCAGCTCTAATCTACATAAATCTGAAAGTGCCTTTTCTTTGAGAAATTTGAGATCAGACCTGGAGGTCCTCACAGTAGCTTATGTGAATAGCTGAAATTGAAAATGCTCTGTGTGAGGAGATTAGAAGAGGAACAATAGCTGGAGGGTGGATATCTCAGTCAGCATATTCCTGCTGGAGGGAGTTCAAATGAAGCCCTATAACAGGATGAGACTCCTGTCGGCTGGGTGGTCACATTGATGAGAACGGTGGCTCACACAACGCTCCGTCAAAGGCTTGACAGGCTCTTAAGGTGATTACTGGCTGATTAGCATTACAGTAATCACAAGATGATTCCTGATATGGAAGTGATTGTTGCTCCACAGTTCACGACCTCGGCAGGAGATCTCATTCCTGGCCAGTGAGCAAGATGAGGACAGGCAGATGAGGAATCCTCTGACCGTGTTCATTGCGGGAGGGAACATGATGAAATCAACTTACTTTGAAGGACTGTCATAATACATTTCGCAACCTGTCCCTCAGCCTGACATTACACCCTGATGAATAACTGATCCAGGCTAATTTACTGGTGCTATCTTCATAAGTGGGGGGCAGATCTTTGAAAGTGATACATATCATTGGTTTTACATAAGAGTTTTACCCTTGCAAACTGGAATCTAGGGTTGACTAATAATATTCAAACAAGACTAAGGCCCCATCCAAATACACCCCTTGCCCCTACCGCTTAGCCCTACACCTCTGTTTTATGCATTCACACCTAGGGGTAGGGTGTCCTGATTAGAGTTGGGAGAGAAGGATAGAGACGAGTGTTCGGGCTACATGGCCTTCCAAATGGACGTTTATTTGGAGGCCCACTAGAATCTGGGGGTTATGATGGTCATTTTCTTTATACCAAGCATAAAACAATTGCTACAAGTTCGCTGATGTCTCGGTAGCTGGCTAGCTGATCTTACATTGTTCAGCTATTGCAAAACAATTTCGCACATTTTAAATAAAGGGCAATGTGATTACACCAGAATTGTCACAGTAAAGCAAGAGAAGTAACCACAGCTGAAGACAGCATGTTGGAAATGTCAAGTCGCGTCCGTTTACAGAAATATAAAGAATAATTTCAGGATTAATTACAGGATCCTGTTGATTGCAAATAAGGCTCGGTATGACCTCGCTCCCACTTACATTTCTGATCTTCTTGTTCCTCATTCCATTTCTTGACCGCTCCAGTCCTCAAATCTCGGCCTTTGATCCGTCCCCTGCTCCAGCTCCAAAACAAATGGTTGTTGTTCTTTTGCAATTTTAGCCTTGACTCACTCAGATCATATTCCCCAGTTGATCAGATTTCTTCCTGAAAGTCATGTCTGTAGGCAAGCCTTTTTTTTCACCTTTTGTTGGGTTCATATTGTTCAGTCCATCTCTCGATGTGCTGTGTTTTTGGATTGTGATGTGTTTTTAGTGTATTTCTTTAACGATGTGTATTTTCTGTGCGCGTTTGAAGCACTTTGCAACTGTTGTTTAGAAAGTACTTTAGAAAATATAACCTTCCAATGACAATGCCAACACAATAATGTTTAGCAGTCATAATGTTGACCATATTCAGCATCTCAGTTTTGTCTGTATGCTAATATTTGCAAGTTATTACAAAACACCAAGCAAAGCAGAGAGTGATCATTAGTTTTGCGGGTTTGGTCATGAACCAAAATCTTGATTTGATGATGGCAACATAAAAAGTCAGGATACAACAAATTATTATTACAATCGGTCGAGACATTTCACAATCTTGTCAACCTCGTGGCAAGAGTATAGGAAACGTCAGGGAACCACTAGACTCATTAGGATACATCCTCTGGGGAACCTGAATGCTTGTACAGCAATCATCCAATAGTTATTGAGATTGTAAACTGGGCTAAAGGGGTTTACAGTCCATCTGTTGACATTGCGATCCCTAGAGCCACTGGGCATTTCTGTTGGATCAAAACATTGCTCTCTTAAATTAAATTTGCTGGGAGCTCACAGTACGGTGTGCAGATCCTTTGTCCGACTTTAGCATCCCAAGAGCCACGGCATTAGTTTCGCTTCGAAAACAGATGACGTTTCACCTCTAACTTAGCATTGCGCTCAAACAACAGAAAAACTGCACACACACACACACACACACACACACACACACACACACACACACACACAACATGGCAATGCATACAAATCTCCTCACTGATTCTACTGTGGAAATGGTTAAAATGCTTGTGAGCTGCAGTTTGAAGACAGCCAGGAGTCTTGGATTGGCATTTTCCATTTGTGCGGAAAGGTAAAGGGGAGAAATCAAGGGATGCTGGTGCATTTGTAAAATCTTGGAGGGGACATTTGCTTGAATTATTCCAGAAATCAGATGTGAAAAGAAAAAAGAGGAAAAGGAAAGCAGCAGGGGCTTGTGAGTGGGCACTAGTTGTAATGCACAACTGTGTGCAGCGATCCAAACCGTGAGGGATCGGATCAGGAAGAGAAATTAGGAGAGCTCCTCACAAAGCTTTGCACTGGAAAGCCTGAGGTTTGACACAACCATGCAATTTTTATACTTGTCAGAATGTGTACCAGATGCATGACATGTAAATTGCACTGGCAAATGAAACATAGCCAGTGGGCAGCGAAGGCAACTGAGGTCTGGGAGTTACCCTAAAATATCTAAAAGTGATGTCGGGGGATAGATTGTGAATGAGTGTGCCATTGTGGCTGCTGGAGGAGCTCTATTACTCTCCACAAAAAAAAAAATAAATAAATAAAAAAAAAAACTGTTGGGGAGGGGATGGGGGTTGAAATTCCTACCTCACTTCTCTAACATTGCCAGTGGCAGGCAAAAAAAAATCAATAACTCCAAAATAAGACCGCTGTTCCTCCAAATCCTCTATGATTACTCCCACGTCACCAATAACTACTGCAAACATCGTCCTTAGCCACACTGCCTGAGATTATCTGATATATGGTCCAAAATAACCCACAACCGAACATGTACTCTCTTTGGACGCGGGGAGGGGGTCCACTCTGGCAGAATCTACAGTACATTACATGTCACTGTCTCCTTGACTTTCCTCGATATCAAGCTGAAACACAAATGGAACGAAAGTACAGTTAATCTAGCCGCTGATTGTTGCAGAGTGTTCTCTGGCTGACATTTAGCTTCTTTAATCACCATTCCTGGAGCAGAGCGATGGCTTGGCTCTAACCTGAGCTGTCTGAGTCGCAACACTTGTGCAGGACTGTGGCGGGCGTGGTTTTTCATCATGCATATGCTAGCTGGCAAAAACCTCCAAAGTAGAAAATCTGGGAGGATTTCTGCTGGCGAAGCGAGGCGGCAGCAGTTCAAACAATGTGGGGGAAAAAAATAAATAAATTAATTTGCTCTGCACCTTCTCGTTATCGACGCAACTCCATCTCCTACCTAAAAATACGTAATTTGAAGAAAATTACAACCTGAGATGGAAGTAAATGATCGGCCTCTGTCATTTTCAGTGCATCATCTTGTGCCAGGTCTTGTTATTTACCCTGTTTCATGTACCTCCTTTCTGCAGCTCCTTTTTAAATACAGTACATGTCCCAGAATGACTCCAGAGTAGGCACCTGAACTCTTATTCCATCAGTGGAGTTGAAAAGAGTGATAGCAAAATAGTAAAAGTAATAAAGTGGGAATTTTTTCAGGTCACAAAGAGGTGAGTCGCAGCCATCACTCAAAAACCTGCCCTTCGTCTGTAATGGATTTCTCCGTGAATGACTGCCGAACAAGGAGGCAACGAGGTGCGTCTAGAAAGAAACCCCTTGCTCTCCGAGTTTGTGATGCTAACAACATTTAGCTTTTTTTTTTCTTTTTTTTCTATCGAGGTGCAAATAAAGCTGCACTGAAGATATCTCAGTGTAACATCACGTGGTCAACAGTAGCCAGTAACACAAGATACATCACTGAAAGAGCAAATTTGATGAGATGAATAGCAAACAGCACAGCACAGACTTGATTAATTGAAAATGACTGTTGTTTCATTTGACGCACCTCGGTTTGTTCTAGAAAATATTCCCCGTTTGTTCGACAAATCCTCTCAGAAATACCTTGTGAGATCCGAATTCTCCCCTGCCGCATTTTGATTTCCAGGAGTTCCTTGTGCATTCATGCAGCCCTGTTTTCCAATTTTCAGGATAGGGAGCACATTAGCGTGATTAGCAGGTGGCCCCAAATGTTGATTAATGTGATTTGATACAGGGAGATAATTCTGCCTGATGCCTAATATTTAGCTGATCCAAAAGACAATGGACATTAATTATCATCGTTACCAATGCTTCTGGCATGAAACGTTCTCATTACCTATTCCCATCTAATTTAACACCAGGAAAGGCAGAGGGACAGGGGGTGAAGGAGGGAGAGAGAGAGAGAGAGAGAGAGAGAGGGAACTCGAGCGATTTAGCAAGTGAGAGAGGGATGAGGAAGATCCACCAGACGAACAGTAAGAAAACGCAAATTGGAAGGTCAGTCGGTTGGTCGACCGGTAGATGAATAGACAGACAGACTGTGATATTAGCTGTATTTTTCCAATTTCTCCGTATTTTATGGCTTTGGATGACTTATCAACCAGACTGTATCAGGGTAATATTACTACACCCGCCCCTGATGACTAGAGAAGACCATGCCGGCAGCATTTACTCTGTAATTTGGTTAAAATTGTTCCCAGCTGACATAATTATTCTGAGTCATATTAAATAAGAGCCCTGCAAGATCTTTCAGTCAGCAAAGAAAGTCTCAGGTAAAAAGTCAGTATCCTCACTCCAGTTAAAAAAAACACAATTGCCACTATAACAGCTGATGACAGGAAGACAAAAATGCATCAGGGTCATCTTATATTTGGGCCGATATGGTGATGTATGCGAACGACAAACACTGTTATAGCCATTCCAAACACTTTAAAGGCCATAGTGATATAATTTAATTATTCTTTTTTTCATAACACATGAACTTGTAGAAAGGTTCAGAATAAAAATCTCTTTTCCTAAGAAACACTATTATGATTGTGAAGTAAGGATTTTTAAAAAATCTGGTCGGGTCCAAAATGATTGTTTTGTTTACCCACGTGAAAGAATTCTGATGGTTGGTTCCAGCTTCTGACAAGGTCTGTGAGCCAATAGTATAACGCCGTTGTTAGCACGTGGTATCTGTGTTTCATTGCCATTAGGAGTCTTGGTAGTTGCCAGTCTATAGCATGTGCCCAGCATACTGTACTGCCTAATGTTGGCTAGCTCACATGAGCAACATTGATGTTTGCAAGCATTAGCAACATTGATATTAGCTATACTTAGCAACGTTACCGTTAGCAGTGTTAGGTAGTGCAACACACTGGTAACCACTTGAGGGGGCCGATGATTCGAACAACAGCGGTGTTTTGACCTGATTGCGATGGTAGGGGGGAGACGTAGTGCCACATGTAGTGTCTGAATGTTATCAATGACACCTTCAACTTGTAGCTTTTTTTGCTACTTAGTGGTGATGCAAAAGATAGAAACTCTTTGTATAGGCCTCATTCTCAGTAGAGCTCCATGCACACCAAATCTAAAATTTGACAGACCTGCCATGCCCAATTCCAGTTGCAAGGCTATGATAGGACAATCATTGCTCGGGGGCTGTGTTTAAAGAACTGTGGCTTAACACAACCTGGGTATTTTGCTTTTGCTAACCAGAGAATCTGCTCGATATTTCCTCATTAGTATGTTTCTGAAATACTAAATCTGAAAGTCTTCAGGTAACACTCCTGGTGTTCTATTAACAGACTTGTTGGTCTTGACTGGTGCATACAGCCTGCATTGAGATTCTTAACAACTAGTCACTTAAAATAAATTTCAAACACTCGCACCATTTATTTCTCTGTCAAGGCTTCAATTTAGTGATCGAGGACATATTTTGAGCCTGTAAGACCAGTCGTTTTTGTTCTGTTGAAGTGAGATAACCGATCCTTAGGCAGAGCTAAGAAACTGTCTCTCCTTGAGATGATAGAGGACCTGCGCTGTGCCTCCCTATCCAGCATTCAATGGGAAAACAATAAACAAGCCTGAGGGGGAGAGACGGAGAGATTGATAGGCGTGCAGTTCTGATCACTCAACCAACAGAAGCTCACTTTACCGGTTCTGTGCTTTATGCACATTTGTGTTTATGAAATTGCAATCGATTGTTTCAATTACATGCACGGTTAGACCATGGCGTTGTCACAATTGATGTGCTACTCCGAGTCAACCTTTGTGAAAATCATTCAAGTTGTAAGTGGTGTAAAAACTTCTTTTCCAGACTTTTCTTTTTTTTTTTTTATCATATCCCACTGCAGGCTGAAGCACTGCAGTAATACAGCCTCTGGTAAATACAGAAACAATGCCCGACAACAAAGCTTTAGTCTTTGTTCTGACTCCCATCTATGGATATAAGCTGTGGGTAGTGACCATAAGAGAAAGATCATGGGTAGAAGAAGATGAAATTAGATTTCCCTGTAGGGTGGCCTGGCTCTTTCCCCATGACAGAGAAAGGAGTTCAGTGATCTGAAAAGACCTTGGAGTCAAACCACTACTTCTCCACTTTGAAAACAAGCCACCTCATGTAGCTGGGGCGCTTGGGTAAAAAAAATCACAAAGCCCTTCACCATTTCCAAACCCCCCAACACCCATAAACATCTGGTTCTGCCTGCAATTAGAAAGGATACAATCAGCATTCCTTACCAGATCGTGTTTAAATTCCGTTTTCGTTTTTCAATCTGTCTCCATTCAAGCAGCACTTGGACATCTTTAAGTCAGCGTTGAGTTGGAAAGAGTAACTGAAGTCACTGAAAGACTTAAAAAAAAGTAGCCACTTAAACAGAAATAACAGAAAGGCAAACTTGTCAACTGGTAATGGGGAAAGAGTCCACCACCCGGTCGGAGATCCCTAGACAGGGAAGTAAAGGACATTGTTTGCTGAGCCATGACAAGACCAACAGTCAGCGACCACAGGAACGATCATTACCGTTTGTTGCAGAAAAGTGGATGTTGTGGTCGCAACCTCATAAAAGGGTTTATAGTCTTAATTTTTGTACTGATTTGCAGGAGAAGGCTGCTTGTGGCCAGTGTAAAGTGACCAGTGAATAATTTTTACATTATAATGTGCCTTACATAACATAGCACGAGTTATCGTATATGCTGTATATGCTGCAGCGGCCCTGTTGTTGGAAACGGAGATATATGGTGTTTTGGGAAATGCAGATAATCGCCCTATTCAGTAGTTTAAATATGATCATGTATTGGTATCACTGGGAGTTATGGTTTAATTGAATGAATCTACAATGAATACTTTATGTCCGATGCCTACTTTCAGCATCAGTGCAGGAAGTAGTTTTTTCTTTATAAAGCAATGTGGAAAAACTGGGGATTTGGAGGTTGGAGTGGGATTTCTTTAACCTCAAACAAATATTTAAATTGCCTAAACTTATTCAGAGAACTGCAGTGTAAAACAGACACTGGCATTGGATGTTGTCACTGAAGGCTCCTGCAATAAATCTGCAAAGTAATTTATAAGTTTCCCCTCTACTTGGTTCCCACAGCCCTCCAGTCCTCATCCCTTTAAAAATGGAGCATTACTGGGGAAAAGTTCAGGCTGGGATAAACACGGAAAAAAAGATTGATAGCCTTTATGTCAGCGTTGGACAATCAAAGTCAATTGTAATATGCCTTATAAGTTAAAAGTCTCCTTGACTAGTGCGTTTCCAAAGAAAAAAACTGCTCTCCACACAGTGGTCAATGCTGATTGGGTACAGCGGTGCCATCCCTCCTGAAATTAAGCTTCAAGAGACAAATGTTTAGCGTGGTATCTCCCTACAGTGATGACCAAAGTCAAGTGCTTTTTCTTTTTGTGCGACTGCACTCTTAAATGTAATCATTGCAGCCTGCAGAGCTGCCACACGCCTTCATATTACGTTACCAGTGACAGGAAGCCAAAGAGAAATGTATTTACACATAATTCTAAGTGCTGTACCGTAGGCATCTGGACGTGTTTCAGTTGGCATTGTTCAGTGAACCACGTCCAGTTGCCTACGATACAGCACTTAGAATTACCCCGACCTGAGAACCTCCATCAGCACGTATCTACACATAATAGCAAAATACATTTTGTCGTGCTCCTCCATCAGGTTAGTTATTTCTACCTGCATCTGTGTTTGATTACTGTCATTTCTGTCTTTTTGTGTTTTCTGTATGTTCCTGTAACCATTTTAAATGAGAGAAAAAAAAAAGTCTGCGGGAAATTGAGTTTCATTATTTAGTAGATGCGGAGACCTTTGAGGCTTCACATGTAATTTAGGGCAATGCATTAAACTCGACTGGACCAGGATGCCATCCTGGGCCAGCATAAATGTTCAGCATACTGTGATCTCTCTCCTGTCGCTGTGTTCATTCACATAGTTTAAGAACATGCACGAAAACTTAAACACCACATGAGCCCATATATGCATAAAGGCAAAAACTTGTTACCAACTCATTTGTCCTTTCCCACAGCATACAACCCACCCTCCTTCAATTTACTGTGGTAGCACTAAGGTGTTGATTGAAATTCCATTGACTGTACAGTACACAAATCCCTGGCCTCTAATCCCCATAATTCCAGCATATTGTATTGTCATTAACCACTCACTGGCTGGTAAATACAAATCCTTCCACCTTTCACTTTGCAGTCCGCAGATAATTGCTGTATCCTTTTCCTCAGAAGCGTTCCCATGGGGAGAGCCAAGCAGCACACAGGAAACAGGCGCAGTTGTGCTTGACACCATAATATGGAGCTACAGTGTGCCGCAGCTCACTTGGCAGCCGAAGGAAGGGGCCTTGTACAGGTCTGCCATCGCTGACAGAGCAGACACAGTGGCTAATTAGACCTTTGCAACCTCCCAGTGGTGAAACACTTAAATGTCTGGTCTTTGAGTTGAAGCTCCGATCTTTAAAGGCTGCTCTCTGGTGGAGCCGGAGCTCGGTGCTCTCCAGTTAATCTTAGCAAAAAAAAATAAAAATGGAGGATGCCCACTTAAAACCCGAAGCTCTGCAGCTCTGACAGCAGAGGAATGCGCGCGAGGAACGCGACGAGGAGTAAAAACTGATGGAATGTGAAATGTAATGTTTGAAGGAGTGACAAATGCGTTCAAAAACAAACCGCTGGAGATTTGTTATAAAGTCTTCTTGTCAATAGCAATGATCCGGCTGCTGTGTCATTTCAAAGCATATTGGCCATTTCTACCAGGAGTAGAAAAAAAGAGACAGAGGAAAGAATATCGCGCTTCATTAGACGACGTATCTGCAGCAAATTTACAGTCTTGTCAGGTCACTCCCTCTTATTGACTATGCAAGTAAAGGAGGAGCACTCGGTTGCACTATTTCCCACAGGGCTTTCAAGGGATGTCACCATGAACAATATGGGTTAATTAATCCTCATGAGACTTGTGCGGGTCTACGACGACTATGTTCGGAGAGATATATGTAACAAAAGAACAGAGGAAAACTTTGATATAAGGACCAAGAAGAATCAGTGGAAGCAACATCTTCTTTCTAGATTATGTAATGCCATATATCTGATTCAGCAAAAGTTCCATTAATATCAGTATTGTTAACTTAAAAAAAAAACAACAAATCGTCCCACTGGCCCACAGGAGAGGATCTGATGGTGCTGACCCTTCCTCTCCTTGTCACCGGTGATCCCTTTGGTCTCAATCATTCCGAGAAGCACAAGCTTTAAAGACGGTTTACTCTAATATTTTGTGTAGCATCCTGGTGTAGTACGTTGTCTGTAGTCTTATTGATCTGTTGTGGCAGGAAGGTTTTGGAGCAGATTCAGGAAAACCTCTCTAGAATGAACAAAATAGAGTTCAAATGCAGCCTTACAGCTATTAGCAGCAAAAGTGTGGTTTTGTCCGACCCAATCACCAGGATGAAATGTTAGCAAGTAGTGCTGGCAAACCACAAATAAATCAATGTGTACATGTCAGGGGCTGTGTACCATATTGACAGGAGTGAGGACGGTGGTGCAATCACGGGCTGCCAAGTCGGTGGCCGCGACTCAAGTCCACGTTTCAACATCTGCGAGTGTGAAACCACGCAATGTTTTGATGATGGACTGCTGTGTTTCAACATTTGTAAGCTTTACACCAGCCGTGTTTGATGTGACAAAACAATCGATATCTGTGACGGGAAGTCAGGCCATCTCCAGCTGTGTTTGTGGCAAAAACATTGACACTTTGAGTTGTAGCAGGTATTTCAAGCCAAACCGTGACGTTTTCCTAACCCCTAACCAAGGGAGTTTTTGTGCCTAAACCTCACCAGAGTGTAAGCACAGCATTGCTTACAAGCCAGAAATAGAAATTGAACCTAAACAAATGCTGACAGTTGCAAGTTGCACGTGGGTTTGCTACGCAGCCAAAATGTCTTCTGTCGATTTTTCCTTTTGGTCATGAGCTATGATTCTGTGTTGTGTAGTTTTACTGATGACCGATGCTGTCATATTACAGCGCCATTATATTGTGCTGTAAAGACGTGATGAACAGTGCTGCAAGGGCATTATGAAAGTATTTTGCACAAACTGTAATTAAATCTGTAAACTGTGGTTTTATTGGCTAAACTACAAGTGCACAAATTAAGAAAATCATATCGCATCGGAGGATTATCGTGAATCTTTCATTATGATGTGTACTCTCTGTTTGTCCCTCCAGTCAGTCATCTTGCAAGTAAGTCATCTCAAAAGTCTTTTGCCTGTTAAGAGCATATTAGCAGTCATTACTGCAAAAAAAAGTAAAATTATAAAAATCCAAGTCAGAATTTCCATTGGGAATGTAGATGTTGATTTAACCCTGCTTATATTTTTAATCAATCAGAGTTTATTCTGTTTATTGGTGAGAAATAAAAGGCAGAACTCTTTCTGTTCAGATTTTCAGCTGGAACTGACGGAGATGATTTAACTCTCATGTGTTTTTTTCTTTGGATGAGAGGCGCAAAGACAAAGTAGCAGTCCAGAATAATGCTTGAATGTTTTCGTCTTCAACAGAGACTTTAATTGTGGTTGGAAAACAACGGACCGGTCACCACCATTCGGTCACTTGTTTTGTTTGTACGGGCATTGTTCGGCTCCTGTTTTCGTCTCAGGAAGTTAAGATTCATTTCGAAGACTAATGTGTCTCTGCGGACTCTCCTGTTTATCAGCTTGCGACCCCTTGGATTAACCTCTCAACCTCATGTGGGGGCCCAAAATCCCCAGGTTGGCTAACACAGGCCTGGACAATGGCTATAATCTACATCATCACAGACTAACAGACAAACATTGATTAAAACACACTGGTTCATTAATTAAAGATCG
Organism: Sparus aurata; assembly: GCF_900880675.1. Classification (NCBI taxonomy): domain Eukaryota; kingdom Metazoa; phylum Chordata; class Actinopteri; order Spariformes; family Sparidae; genus Sparus; species Sparus aurata. Next base: position 27,027,744 of record NC_044203.1, read on the forward strand.
GTCACGTGTTTGCACATTACCCAATCGTGCCTGCGACAGCAAGCTCACTTTCAAACTAATACATAAAGCAGTGACATTTTCCACTCCAACAAAATTAGCGTGACTCTATAATGGATTTAGAATTGCATTCGAGCCCTCCATTAAACAGAATTAGCGTCAAGCTATAACCACACTGATGTGTGAAAAATGATTTGAGGCGAGCGCATTTGATGTTTCTCAGCTCGGCCGAGATAAGATCACATGCAGCGATCCACTGGATAGAGCGCGAGCGAGACTGACTCCTGTAACTCAATATATGCAAATGTCAGCCAGGCAAGGTTCACTTGTAGCGATTATCCATGTACAAGATCTTTGATTAAGCCGGCACGCTGCAGTGTACATTGATTATAAGAGCATGTTTCCGAGTGAACCCTGTCTCTCGTTACAGTTTTTTTTTTTTTTTTTCCCCTCAGACCCAAATGTGATAACTTCAGCCAGTGCGCTGGTCATATGTATTTAATCAGTCAAGCATGTAACACGTGTTTTAATTCCTAAACAAGTCTGTGACCATCAACATTTAAAATATCTTAAACATCGAATTGAAATTAAAAAAGCAGTATTTTTTTAAACTTACCCCTCCTACTTACTTTCAAAACCCCAGTACACCTTCAAGGTTTCAGCATCACTTTATCTCAACAGATGTATCCCAAAGGACTCTCTAATCCTCTCTGGAAAATTGGTCTCATATCACTCAGGATATTAAGAAATTCTGGAGGGAAGAGAGTGTACGAATAGGAGACTTGTTGCTATGAAGCTGCACATTCTTGTTCCTTTGCGTTATCCACCCGCGTACGTATCTGATGAACTGGGGAAATAATTGAGCTCCTTGCAACATTTTTTAATTGAACAGAATCTACATGTTTCACGACGCGAGCTGCATGATAAAACTGATTGGAATTAGGATAAATGCAAGATATATACATATATACATATAGATGTTTATGGAATAGTATTTCTGCTTATCTACAGTGTTGGAAAAAAAAAACAATAGAAGCTATAGATTCATGTTTCTGACACTGATGTTTTGGTCAAACTGTGACACCATCAAACCTCAACATGTTCCTTGACTCAAGTGTGACAAGATGCACTTGCCCCAACATGAAACTGTGAGTGACATGCCGCTGGTTGGTGCGAGCTTCCCTTCACACTCATCTGCTCCTCCGATGATGGACAGCACGCACACACACTTGTCTCCACAGGGAGAAATGTTCCAGGCATAGACCATACAAGACATAAATGATCCGCGGTGCCCAAGGAATATGTTACAGTGGGGTTCATTCATTCATGTTGTCAGCGCTCAATCTCTGCTATTTTCTTTTCTTCTGCAAAAAAGAAAAAAGAAAAAAGAGACCTCAGCTCCCCTGGTGCCTTTCAGCTGTTGTAAGCATTCATCTGCTTTTCTGCACATTTTTTAATTTATTTTTGAATTCCTTATCATGCACAACACAAAGGATAATCCCTAACTCACATCCGCAAATATCATGGAGTGAGTTTATCTGGCAAGATTAATAAACATAGTTTTTGAGATTGAGGGAAAGCTAGTCCTTGTTCAACACCAGAGAGAATGTAATTGTTCACGACTCCAGTGGAGACATTAATGCAGGAGAGCATGTGCACTTTGTAACATAATTAAAAGTTGTCCAGGGGTTGGGACTGCTGCAGGGTGCAATTACTCATAACTGCCAATGTGATAACATTAAAGTCTGCGGATCACTGTATTGTGCACAAATGGAAACACGTTTCACATTAGGGAGATACTTTGTATCACAGGTTGTCTGAATGTGTGCATGCCTGCAACAGTGGGACACATATTAAGGTACACAGTGTGTCAGTGTTGGTCCAGTTCACACTACACAAGAACCGTTTCAGAGTTCACTTCACAAAGGTTCATGGTCCCAAAAATTAAATACATCACGTTCATTTCTTCCGTTTTTTTTTGTTGTTGTTGTTTGTTTGTTTTATCCTTGTGAAAGAGCTGCTCAGAACTACTTTTTCATGAAGATCTGTAGTAATCACTTCAAAAATCCAGAAAATCAGTTGTCAGGCTTATCTACACACTAGTCCGTCTTGACAGGCCGACTGTAACTTCACCACTTGTGGATTGATCGAACAATACAAAGCGTGTATGTTAATTGTGTGGCAAGACACTTAGTGGTGCTGACGTTTAAGTCATGCCACCCCAATGTAGTCTTTAAAGCTTAACATTAGCTCATTAATTTAAACATCTAAAAAATCACAAAAGTGAAATTCATCTGAACAGAATGTGTAAGTAACATAACCTTTTGCTTGCCACAGACCATATTTTCTGCTATAATCCAAAATCCAACTTCAAAAATCAGATTTACTTCTTGATGGGGTAGCACGCTGTAAAGGTAAAGCGCAACAGCAATGTATCAACTTAAGCAGTAAAAGATTTAAACCAACTAAATTTACATAGTCAAGAAACGTGTTTCCACCCGACCTCATCGACAATCAAAATAAAAATGTGTCATTTACAACATATGATATGCTTGAGACTTGGCTACTTTTGTTGTGCTAATGACGTGATCCAGTGTGATTGTATCCCTTTCAGCAGGTTTGTAATCCAGCCTTGAAGCACAGTGTCTTTTTGGAGAGTTTGTATAATAAAACCATGATGAATAAATCCAACTCTGATTGTCTTCAGTGCTTATTTTTCCGCTTTCCATGATGAAACAGAGTATTGTTGTTGTTAGCATGATTGTTAGCCATCAACTGGCAGTCCCACGAGGCCTCGGGCTGCGTCTGTTGACCAATCGGACAGAGCGCCTTTGTTAGGCTATTCAATAGCGCCGACCACTGGATCTGTAATGAAATGCAATCAAATAATAAGCGTACATATAAGCGTTGTTTACTCTCATGGGAGTCAATGATGCTCCTGTTAACATTCATTGGTGCCAAACAGTTACATTCAGTTCACCGTTCGCCCAAAATATGGGCGCGTTCTCGCACAACACAGTGTACGAGCGTGCACGCAGTTTTTACGCTGCAATCCCGTGTGACCTGTCTGACACAAATATGCTCTCTATGCCCGATATAATCAGCTTGTGTGCTGTTGTGTCATACAAGACTTATAAACTTGACATCAAATGCGGGAAACCTCTCACCGCAATATAAAGACAGCGCAGAACAACAAGGTGCTCACTCGTGTTTCAAAATGTTTGACAAGCCCATGTCTGTCTGACATTTGAGTTAAATCAATAAAGCCCATGAGAGTATAATCAGATAAAAAAAAAGAAAGGAAAAAAAAAAATGCTGATTCTTAAGGCCTGCATGTTCTGCAAACACCTGTGCTCTCATGATATCCATTTTACGTTGCTGCAGATTTGTTAATGGGCCATTGATTTGGCAGACGCAAACGAAAACAAGGTGGAAATGCATTCAGAACCATTTATAATGCAGTTTTGAAGCCACTGAGCTTGTCTGGGTTGGATGCTGCATATAATTAATTTCTCATTGTTTGTGTTAGACAGGGTCATTGAGGTTAATTGAGTCTTACTTCAAAATTCTGGCTGGGCGCCACACGTGCCGTCTTTACTGTATATTCATTTTAATTAATATAAAAAGGAGTCGGCAGCCAGCCCTGCCAAGCCTAATGATGGGCAAACGCTGTGTAAACAACAACAAAGGCTGGCCCTGTTCAACTGTCTGCGCAATTTTAGCTGACATGGCGTCTAATCGTACTGTGGCTGTCACCGCTGCTCCCTTTTTCGTCACTGATAGATAGGCTACTCGAGTGAACTGAGTGCAGAGTGAAGATAACCTCCGAAACAAAGCCTTTTGGGTATCGGCTGCTGGAGCATTTGCAAGGCATGTCATGATACCGGCCTCTCTCTCCGCCTCACTTTGAAGCGCAGAACGAACACTCTGGAGATAGTAAACATACTTAAAGGATGCCTCGCTGATGGCCTAGCCTTAATTCTGGACTATAAATAATTATGGTTTTATTTTTACACGTTATGCAAGCTTCCAAACATTACACATTAAAGCTGAGCAAAAGCCACGCCTGAGTGCACCTGAGAGGAAATCAGCATCGGTTTGTTACGTATGACTAAGAGACGTTACGGTTCCTCGTGACGTCACGGTTTGATGCTATTTTAATCCTGACAATTTGAGAGACATTTGTGAATGCCTCTGTGGACCTTTTTGTGCATTTTTTTTCAATTTTTGGCATTTCAAAAACAAAACAATCAACTCATTAACTGAGAAAATAACCCGCAGATTTTTCCATAATGGAAGTAATGGTGAGTTGAAGTCATTGGTGAAGTACTTTGTTCCTTCCCCTTTTATATTATTGTATTATCTATATCAGGGATGCCGCAACTTTCTCCCTTAAGGCCAAAAGCTGAATGAATTAAATTAATAAGGGATCCTCTGTATTTAAAGAGCATTGTTTTCTTGTAAAATTCAAAGAAATAAAACATCATATGCAGACATTTAAATCACAATTATTAAATAGGTTCAATATGTTGCCAGCTGTTGAATTAATAGAGGCGACCGATAGATTGTTCGCTCAGGTAGCGATGGAGCTAGTGGTCCAGACTGCGAGCTTAAAGAACCAGGGAAGTGTACGTTCTTACACCGCCAGCCCAGGAGCTTTGGACCAGGGCAGGCCAGGGCTCTTCAACATGATACTAGACATTCTGTTGATAATTCTAGTACATTTTTGAATGTTTCCAACTAAAATTCTGACATGTTGCACCTTTAAATATATATTTTCTTTCTCTAGAAACATCTGGTGTGCAGCCTTGATCTATATGCATGGATTTTTAGTGGGGTGGTTGTCACTTTGTGTTCTGTATATTCAATGAATTCAACTGTTTTCTTATCTTTGATACTTTGTGCTTACCGAATGAAAGTTAGGTACAGGCAACCTGTCAGATGGTGTTTAGTTCTCCATCAGGACGAAACTAAAGCGACAGAGGATGTTTTTTTTTTTCTCGATCTGTACAAAGCAGATACCCTGCGACATGTGAAAGAAGGTGAAACGTGGGGCAAGAAAGAAAGATCCTCCTTTCTTTTTGAATATTAAATGTAACAGTGTTTTGAATGTGTTTTCATTCTCTTTCATGTCTGCCTCTGTTTGATGGTTTGACAGCGGAGACAGGAAATGACGAAGACGACATGCAGCAAGGGAAGTCGAACGTGGGATCACAGGTTCGCCTTCATCACGCATGAGTGACACCACCGTTTAGTAACGTTCCTCTCATTATAAACCAACGTACAGCAGTATGTTATTTCTGTGACACTTGTTTGCAGCGTCTGAATACATGCTCGTATCATGTTTACTGCCACATACGGTTGGGTAAAACACTGATGCCTCCTTTAAAAAAAACAAAAAACAATGCGTATAAAGAAAAAAAAGAACAAGCTTTCACCAACACATCCGTACATGACAATAACTATGCAAATAATATGTCCTCAGCATAGGACAAAAACAACATCCCGGCCGTGACTACATACTGATGACAGCCTGAGTGTAGGTCAGGACCACTGATGCATACAGTGCACGCGGGGTCAAGTGTAATCACAGAGAGTTTTGGCGAGGAAAATTAATCACTCCCTGATTGCACTCCATAGGTTCTCCAACACAAGCAGTTCGAGTGTGATTTTAATTCCCCCGGTTTGCCTCCTTGACCTTAAAGGTTCGCTCGAACATCAAGGACCCGTCACTCGAAAGCTGAAGAGCTTTCGGATTTTGTTGTGGCGGAAGAATTGTTCCACATTTGACAGGCCCATACGAGCATCTCTTGCAACCATGACATTCATCGTGTTCACTCACAGAAGCACCTGTTTTCGCCAAATATAGACGTGTTGATTTGAAGGTCACAAACTGTCGCTGGGATTTTTTTTCTTTCTAGACAAACTGCTCCACAATTTTAAACTGGCATTCAGCAGTTATCGATGATAGATAATGGGGACGATAAGGGCGATAACTGTAATATTTCAATTGATGAATCAGGTTGATCAGGAATCTATTATTACTCGGTGCCTTTCTCATCTATAACCAGTGGCTGAACCCCGCTAGCAGTCATTTCCCATCTCACAGGCTGTCTGGATGACTGATCAGGGTTGTGATTGTCTACCCTCTCCCCCAACACACCGCCGCCACATACGTCAGCAGCGGCACATACATCTTGAGCCGTCTCCCAACTCCAAGCCGGAGCGGTATGGAGCCCCAGTAAACGTTGCAATCAGGGAAAGAATTGGGCCAATTCCTCATAACCTTGTCTGCACATGGCACCTTGCCTTGAATCATAAGAGCGCGGGGGCTGTAGCAAGTATTCAATCTGTCAGCAAAGCAGCTATATTGCCTCAGTACAGTTGAATAGAGTAAATCGACATTTAATTGTCTATGTCTGCCCACAAAAAAAAAAAAAAAAAAAAGAAGCTGCATGGGCATTGTAGACCTGATGTAATGGAGTTGCCACAAACCCTGTCATGGAAGCGATATGTACGACCAGCAGCTATATGACATTGCAGCTTGGTTCCATGAAGTACTATGTGCTGCTCCGTGCTCTGCCCGACAGTGGACGGGTATTTTCAACGCGAGGTGTTGTAATTCTGCGATGACGCGGGGCTTCGACAAAATAACCAGACACAAAATAGACATCTCAGGTGTACTTTATTCTACTCACAATGATTTTTTTTTTTTTTTCCTCTAATCCCAAGCGACATGCGTCTATGCCTTCAAACCAATTTCTGAATTGTCACTCTTTTCTTCCAGGGGATCAATGCAACTCCCTCGTAGTTTGAAAAGTTGACTCCGTGGCCCTTTGATGAAACAATCATCTTTTCTTTTAACTAAGCTAAAGCCATCCAAAAAAAATAAAAAAATAAAAAAATAGTGCAATCCCACTAAGAAGACTTGATAAAAGGCATGTAATTTATAACCACAGACTTAGACTCAGAGATGAGTTCCCATTGAGCGATTGTTGAGGGGAGATGTTCGATCTTCGGGCATTGTGTTCAGTCTGGTGGCAGAGTTCTTTATGTTGCTCTTGAAAAGACAAGCAAAATCAATGGCGAAAATGCTTCACATGATTCATTCTTAAGGCTCAATCGAAGCGCTGCAATTTCTCCAAATAATTATGAACAATCTCGCATCTTGGATTGCACATCTTCTCCAGCCAATCATAGGTGTGTAAGCAAGCGGTGAGAGGCACCGGGTGGAAATTGATTGTCCTCTTTTCTCCTCTCTCACAATCTTAAATAAATAAATAAACAAAATGTGCTGATCAATCCCGTCAACTAAGTACACCTCTTGTCAATGTCTCCAGCTTCTCAAAGGAGACTTTGGTGTTTCTGGAGCCATTAGTTATGACCAACTTGCCAGACGAGGCATTGATCGCTGGCCGCTTGTAAATGCAACAGCAATCATTTTCACAGGGAAAAGAATAGAGCTGACTGCGCTGTCGTATATAGACGTGTGACCTGCTTAAAAAGTGCCCACTTAAATGACTTTTTAATTTACTCAAAGTAGAGGCTGGGCCCAGTTATTTCAGCAGTGGTTTAATGTTGTTATAATAGACCTCTGTGGTACTTCTGTTTCTTTTTGCTTCAACGGCCGCATCAGAATCACCTGAAGGAGACAAACCTTTACCAACCTACTGCTGCTTTATTACCTGCTTTATTCAGATTAAAGTGATGGTGTGGTTTCTATTCCTTATCTTCATTTTGACAATTGTTATATAAGTGTATGTTGTGTGTTTTTCTTTACAAGGTTACAAGGCACATTTATTGTCATTTCTTTAAAGTCCTTAAAAAAAAACTAAACTATGTTCGAGTCCTTTGTGCCGCATCTGTTTGAGAAAATGGTACGGCAGGGGATACTTCTGTATCTTTTGCCAGGCGGCTGCAGGGTGAACAGGCTGCGGCTGCGATGGATGGCGTCTTTTTGTATCCTTTGGGCTCTGTGCAGAAATCTCACTTTACCGATGTCACTGATGCTGTAGATATACTGTACATGGGTATCAGTGATGCTCCAGGCGGTTTCAATCACCCGCTGCAGAGCCTTCCTGTCCTTGGTCGAGTATGAACCACGCTGGTTTGTGATGTTTCCAGTCGGGATGCTTTCTGTTATTATATTATTATTGTTGATCTACTGGAGTACTGGACTGTACATGTGTAGATCTTGGGCAGTGAATATTCCCATCTGATTTAGAGAATTATACTGTATGATTTACTCCACTATATTTATCCGACAGCTGGAGCTAACACTTCATTTTCAGATTCATTTCAGATTTTCACATTGAAAAGTTGGATTGGATTAGGGATGTACGACATCGGATTTTCCAGCTGATTGCTGATACGCACATATTTTCCACTACAGTCACTCCTGTAGTGGAATTCACATATTAGATGCAGGAAGAGGAGCCTGGTTATGTGCAAATCACTTAATTGCAAGACTGCCAAGACATCTAAATGAATGAGAAGAAGATAACCCCTACACACTTTATGAGACATTTGTTTGGTGTTTGGATACATGTTTTCTTTGTCTGTTGTTGTGTATTTTCTCACATGTACAACTTGTTTTTGGATGATTTGGATGCTTATTACTCAGGACAGTGTGGATGATCAACCATACCTGCCATCATACAGTACAGCTTGTCAGCCTACTGGTGGGCATGATGTACAAATATGGGCGTGTTTTTTTTTTGTTTTTTTTTTTTACCTTTTTTTGAATCTTTTTTTAATTTGACAAAGAAAACATTTTTATTTTTGTTGCAGAACTTGTTTTTCTCTTTTCTTCCTCTGTTAATCATCTCTCGACCCGTCACGTTCCTCCTGTGACTGACCCGTATACAGAGAACCACTGGACTACTCTACTGAACCTAAATGTAAAGTACAGGATATTCTGCCGACACTGAGAGACTGAGGGAAACTTTATAGACATACTTCAAATGTAATGCTTAAAGTGAACTGGTCAGAGAACAGAGAAAGTGCAGAATCTCACTGAGATTGTGGAAAAAAAACGGGAAGCATCTGCCCTGATGTACAGCTAGGAGTATAAGACAGAAACATCCATCACTGAGGATAACTGATACACAGGAGAGTGAGAGGGATGATAAGATGCTGGGAAGGCAGGATCTGAAAATGTTATGTGAGCTGCCTTTGCGTGACTGAATGTCCGAGAGCATTGGGATGAGTTTGATGCCAAAATGTATAACAACGAGGCAGCCGAGGGGGAAAAAAATGTAGACGCCAAACTCGGAGGAGTGGAATTTGACCTGCATGGGGGTAAAGAGTTACAGTGGCTGATAAAACAACACCTGCTCCGGGAGAACAGACGGTGCAACAAGGAGATTCAGTGACGCACGTGAGGCCGTCATTCTGGACAACATGTGAGCTTTTCACTGGCTCTTAATACCAGCTTGGTTTGCTGTGCTCAGTGTGTGTTGAACAAATCCATACAGTGGACTGAATAGCTGCCTCCCTCTCTTCATTGACTTTTCCATGTTATCAAGATAATAGTAAGTTGAAGGAAAAGTTCACCCAAAAACGAGAATGAAGACGTTTTCTATCCGCCCCCATGCCGACGGAAGATCAGGGGAAGTGTTGTGGTCCACCAAACATTTCACGGAGCTTCACGGCATAGCTGCCTTGTTTAAAACCATATAAACCACACGCAATGTAATTAACTCTGAATCTTGCTGGAATAACGCAAACGCTTCTGACTAACGGCTCAGCCGAAGGGATCAACGACCTGATCAGTGCGGTCAGTGCTATTCACTGTCCAGTGCTTTCATTACATAACTTACAGGATGGTCATGATTGTTTCAGCTGTTAGTCAAAATCTCAGTTGTTGCTGGGGACACAGAGTTGTGGATCGGGAAAAACTTTCGATTTTGATTTCTAAACGTGAAAAATATATAAATGGTCTTATTGTTTTTTCATCAAGTGACCATATGTAAGGGCACTTTAGGGGCATTATCCTGTTTATGCCAGCAGAGGCTGCGTGTTGGATGATTCTGGCCTCTGAGTCGCCATCATTTCCTAAATAACCCTTATAAGCCCAAATCTTCCTTGTAACTGCAAGCTAAAAGAAGTAGGCATGGTGGCAAGTCTCCATCTAATTTAGTGTGTTAACTACAACTCCGTTTTGCTGTTAAAATCTAAAACTGTTTTCGCGGACAACGAAACTTAACCTTACCTTCTGTCCTCATGGGGGCGACTAGATGACGATGGAACTTTCATTTGGGTGAACTGTTCCTTTAAAGTCAGATTAGGCGAAGAAGTTAAAAATTACCTCCACTATGATACGTGTTTATTTTGCTTATGTATTTGACAGGGGCAGGGCACAGCGTCTTAGCTGTACCACTTAGCTAAAAGCTCATTTACATGTGCAGTTCCTGGACAGGAGACAGAGAAAACATCTTCGTTAAGAATAAATTGTCAATTTTCTGCAGAATGAGTACTTTCACTGTGGATCCGAAGGAGAGTTTTAAATGCACGACTATTACTTTTTTTTTTAAGTAATATTTTTTTTTAAATTGGACTATTCTTACATTGTTGTATTAGCACTTTGACCTAAGTGAAGGACCAGCACACTGCTGCTTGAACACTGATTTCAGCCTGTAGAACACAACATGTTAATGATGTGACACCACCGCTGCTCCGGTCTCTTCCAATAATCCTCCTGGGCTCCGCTTCCTCCCACTGCCAAAGTGCATCTCCACCATTTCCTGTAATGACCGCAGACATCATTACATATGGCGTCTTCTCACAATGACAAGAGGGGTGAGCGGGAGACAGAACTGATGACTGCGCCGAGACCGAATGCCAACTGCTGCGAGAAAAACACAAACAATTAAGATCCAGTTTGCGTCAACAGCTATTTTTTTTTTTTTACGTAGAAATCTGGCTGAGACGCTGAGATCTCGTGCTTCACGTCTCCTCTCTTTGTGTCACGGTGGGGCGGGGTGGGCAGGGGTCTCTCCTGCTCCGAGGGGCCCCGACTCCCTCCAGTTTTATCAGCGCGGGTGACTGGGAGCACTCACCGCCGACTCTCCATAGAGGGCACCCACAGACCCAGAATGTCTTGTTTGCCGGAGCTGTGTACATTTTGTATTTGAAAGAGCAGCAAGTCAATGAATCTCGATAATGCGAGAGCCGGGCCACATAACTCACGTTGATAGTCCTTACATTGTGCCAAGAGGCGATAAATCTGCTGCGGGAGACATGAATATGCAGTGGCAGTCGGTCTGGCTTGTTCTTGCTCGCATGCCCCCTGATGCACAGTTTATTCCCTCTCCCCCATTCCAAACAGAAAAATAAAACCAATGAGCCGCTGCACCATCTCATCAACAGCGGTTCTATTAAGCACAAAGAAATGTAGCAGTGCATTTTCTCAGAATATGCTTTAAAAAAAAACGTCATTATCATAAAATATTACAATTCTAAGCGTCGGTTTATTAAAACATGGGAAAAAATTAAACCATCTACAATCATCTTGATTGGGTGGGATGTCAAAAAGATGTTCTGTTTGTCTGGGAAACATCCATCCATCTGTGTGTCTGCATATTTAAAAAAAAAAAAAAAAAAAAAAAAAAAAAAGGATTAATTATCTATCAAAAGTCAATTTCAGCCTTCTGATGATGCCACAGGTTCCAGGCGTGTGTTTAACACTTGACTGTAATCTGCAACCCCCAAGCAGTACTAGTAGTAATGCAATACTTTCCATCCCTCCATCACTGCAGTGCTGAGAGAGCCACGGTATATGGAACCTGCAGCTCGCGTCTCACGGCTCTTTGCAGGGCATGAAATATGGACAGTCGAGATAGGCGACCGAGCAGTTACTGAGGGGGGTTTAATGTACTCATTGACACAGACAAAATGTCCCAAATAACAGCGATAAGAAGACCCGCTTTGTCAATGGCCCAGTCCTCAGCTGACACTTATTTTCCCTCCTGCAAATAATTCATCCCCATTCACAACACTGTAGGCAGCCCGGAGGGGAGGGTGTCTGTTTTGCTCGTGGCAAAGAAAGAAATAAAAAAATAAAATAAATAATTGCAATTTCCAATCTCTTTGCAGTAAATAAGGAAGAAATCTAGTTGTCATGTCATTCGCATAAAATCTCTCTCTCTTCATATAGAAATGTGTTGGAAAATAGCCGATAACATACTGCACATGTGTGCAGTGACCGGGGGAGAGTAGATAACCGGGTCATTATTGGGATCCCTCTCACCTCCATAAAAAAAATACTTCTTGGACATAGTTGACAAGTATGCGTAACGACGCGTGCCTCTAGTGGCACCGCGGAAGGAGGGTCCGTCAGACGCACGCAGATGCAACGGCTCTCTGCACTACCTTTCCGTCCGCACCAACTAGAAGACATATTTTCGTTCTTTTTTTTATTGTTTGTTTTTTTTGGAAAGACCGCTGTGTGACAAAGAGCCCCTTTTCTGAGCAGATTTGTTGGACCTTCTTCAACGAGCCGGCATCGCGCCATCGCCGCGCGCAACTGGAGAGGAGCGTCGCGGAGCGGAGCGGCTGGTCCACCTTCACAAAGTGTCTGTGTGTGTGATGTGAACAGTTCTCAGGAGCGGAGCGAGGGGCCGGAGTGCTCGAGCTGCAGTGAGACTTTTCTGAACGTCCGAAGTGCGTCCTGCATTCCTCCGCACACTCGTCTTGTGACGCGTTTTTTTCCTCTGTTTTTGTCTTTCGGGGACAGGATCGGTTTTTTCGAGGCGACCCCCAAAGTTCCGCAGGCGCAGTTCTCCTCCTCCACAGCGGTGCAGGAGTCAGGCTCGGCTTGTTGCCGTGGTACTTGCCAGTAGACAGATAGCATCGGCGGTAGGAGGGGGGATACAGAGACTCCTGCAGGCTAATTGTAGCAGCCTGCGATCGCAGGTGTATCAACCGATCCGCCTGTGAGGGGGACTGAGGGGCTTCATCCCGATCGAGCCGCTCTCAGACTTGTGAGTAACAGAGAGAGGGGGGATAAAACAGAAAGAGAGAGCCGAGAGAATGTTGCACCAAGTACAATGAGCGCACATTTGTCGCAGGCACCGAAATCCATACATGCTCCGTCGAGTTCAGTTTTGATGAGCAATTCTGAGTCGTCTTTGGAATTTTAAAAATAACCAGAAAGTGGATCCCGCGACTTTACAACCATGCGAAATACTTGGCTGTCTCCCCGGAGTGCGATTTGGGAATACTGGACATGGCTGATTGCGTGTCTCTTTTGGATTCACTACTCTTACGGGATGCCTCATGTAATTCGAATAGGTAAGTTACACACAGACACACACACACACACACACACGCAGACAGACACAGATGCACGCACACGTTTTGCGTTATAACCTTGAAAGTTGCTCCCCTTATCGGCTCGTTTCGGTGCGGGTCACCATCCGTGCGCTCACAGCGGCAGCCAGTAGTTTTTTTGAGGGGAGGGGGAACTAAACGAGTTGTCTTTTTCACTCTCGTCTCGTGTGTGAATTTGCAGTTCGTTCTTTTTTTCCCCTTTACTTAAACGAGGGGGTGGGGGTCAGGCAGTATGCAACAAGAAGAGCGGTGCGTTATTGCAGACGATTGCCCCGCAAAAATTTTTTTGAGGCTGGCTTCCTGCGCGCAGGGACCGCGCGGTGAGGCGCTGTGGTGTCGCGGTGACCTCTGTGCACTCTGCTGCTTTTTGTCTGTTCCATTTCTTATTTTTTTCCTGCAGCCGGCATGTTGACTCACCAGTTAAATTCAGGGCTCGCCGCCATGCCTTCTGGAAGTGAGTTTGTTAAATAAGAAAAAAAAAAGAAAAAAGAAAAAAAAAGATAAGTTAAAGTATTCAATAAAGAAGATATATTAAAAAAAGGCACCATGAGAAAAAAGTTTCAAACAAGTTTTTATCTTAATACATCAGAGTGCATACACACACACACACACACACACGGCAAAAATGTTCAACTCATCATGTCCGGAGTTGACACGAAGACACACAAACAAGAAGCGGTGTGTGCTGTGTCGCTGCTGCTCTTGTCTCACATCCCAATCTCTCACCGAGGAACAATGTGAGAATTGTCATTCGGAGGGGTGGCCGCCGACGCGATGAAGCATTTTGCGCCGCCGGGAGACAGGACAGGAGCAGAATGAAGATCAATACCGCTTTTTTTTTTTCTTTCTTTTTTGTCACGAGGCGAATCGTTTTTGACATTTGGCGGAGTGCCATGCAGGACAATTACTCAAAATGGCACTGGGCCACATTAACATACCACCACAAGAGCCCGGAGTACAGGCAGGGGAGCGAGCATCCTTTAATGGCATCAGATTTTTTATTTATTTATTTTTTTTGTCTTCGAGGTATAAATAATGGGCCAAAGTGGAATAATGTAACACAACTGCAGAGTGCTCGAACAGAGCTAAATGGCCCTCTCCCCCACCCACCACCACCCTCAAACTAAGACCAGCTGACACATCTGCAAGTCTGAATTTCTTGTCATACATAATTCCCGTCAGGCTCAGCGGGTGGGCAGCGAGCAGCTACATCCATCCAAATGGAAAAAGTTGTTAGACTTTAACAGGATTAATTATAGAGCTCTCTCACCTTGAGTGGATGCTGTCAAGATGTCTGTATGTATTTAATATAAAACTGTGAGAGAGACTCAGGAAACACACACACACACACACACACACAAACACACACACACAAACACACACTCACACACAAAATATTCAACTCTTGAGTGTGTCATGCAGCCGTCCAGCAGGCCTCTGGATGGTCCCTGCGACTGACTGCTGCACCCCGAGGAGCCCCGACTCCCCTGACATGCTGCTGTGTGTGGACTTTGTTTTTTGGGTGATGTCTTAGAGAAACTGCACAAGATCCTCAAAGCCCCCTCCCCCCACAATACTACCCAATCATTTGGTCAAAGGGACAATTTCTTTTTTTTGTTGTTCATTACTGTGGCAGCAGCTCAGATGAAGACCTGAAATAGACTTGACAGGCTTTTGTTTTAAAAGAAAAAAAAAAGAAAAAGTCAAAGTGCTGAGACAATTTTACCTTTGAGATGTGCCACAGCCGCACTACTGCTTTTTATAGAATCTTATCATGGCTTGCGGCAAAGGAGTGGCTTGTTTATTTTTTTTTCCTGTTTGTGTGTGTGTGTGAGACAGAGAGTGTGTGTGAGACAGAGAGTGTGTGTTTCTGAGATTGTATTCTGAGAGGAAAGAGGGACATGTGAAGGGGGAAAGGTCGCTGAATTCGCCTCAACGTAAAAAAAAAAAGAAAAAAGAAAAAAGAAGAAAAGACATTTTAAAAGAAGGGGGCTCGCGCCTTCACGTGATCTTTGTGAGGCTGATCGTTTCTGCACGTGCGGGTAACCGTTTTATTTGGTTCATTTCTACGCGGGAAATCTCTTGCAACATAATATAAAACTGCATTTGCAAAATGATGTTTTTCTATTTTTTTGTTTAAATCGTGGAGAAGCTTGAGGCTGTGCAATGTGTGTGTCCGTGTCCGTGTGTGTGTGTCATTGCAGACATGCTGTAGTATCCTCAGCGAGAGGACCGTTAGTATTCACAGTCTGTTGGTTCGTTTAGGGATGAGCGCCATTTTGAGTGGCTGTATAGTGGACATTTTTTTATTTTTTTTTACCCCTTCTCCCTCCTTTTTTTGGTGTAATTTGGTACTTGGTGTGCAAGTGGGTGTTGCTCTGTGTCACAACCACCCTGCTTCAAAAAAAAAAAAAAAAAAAAAAAAAAAAACCAACAGAGGGCTCTCTCATAGTCGGAGCACGGTGGCCGACGTCGCTCCCCGGCACTGGTTACCAACACAAACAAGCCAGTGAGAATCATGGAAGGTGGGCGGTGGTGTTTGAGCGCGGCGCTCTCGGTCTGTGCCGTGTCTGCTCTTGGTTAGGTGGCCTGTGCAGTTCTCCAAGTACACCATCTGGGTAATGGTGGGCATCCAAGGTAGAGTTGTCGCCATTGATTTTAGTGCCTTTTTACAGCGCATCGCTCTAAGTTGAGGCCAGATGGTCGCTCCCGTCTCATTCTCCGGCTTCTATTTGTCGGGGGGGTGGGGGGGGGATAAAAGACCACTCCTCCTGTATTTGTCCTCTTACCCGCTGTGTGCTTCTCTTTAGTCTCCCCTCCGCCTGCCTTTCGTCTTTCCTTTTTTGATTCCTTTTTGTCCCCTACTCCGCCTGACATGTTTTGCAACCTCTCATCTCATCCAGGAGCCGCTTCGGGTTGATAATGCAGTGTTGTTATAATAAAGATGAAAGTGCTGGAGGACGTGGATGTGATTTGCCTCTCAGGAGGCGGCACCGGTCTATCAATAATTTGCCAACATTTGAATCAGTAGTACGTCGAAGCAATTGGATGTGATTTTAAAATTTTTTTTTGGAACGTGCCTTCTCTGTGCTTTTTTTGTCCTGCAGAGTTCGTTAATTTTCCCGTCACACGAATGCATTCATCCATACGTGTTCTGTATCTCTTTGTTGAAGCGTACAGTAACGACAGATTATTATATGTTTTTCTCTGTTCATCTGCAGATTGATGAAACTAATTCATCATTTGTTGTCTCCTCTCTCTCTCGCTCTCCCTCCGGCTGAGGTCATTCACTGCCTGACAGGGATTTATTGAATAATCAATTACTTTATCTACCTAATACTTAAAGCACTTAATCAGTGCCAGTTAATCAATCTCCCTCATGATTTCATGTTGATTTCATTTCCTTGGCTGCTCGCTCTGCCCCCCCCTCCCCCTTCCCTTACAACACCTGGTCACATGCATTCTTCATTTTTCTTTCGCTCTCGCCCTAAAAACACTTAGGGCAGCCACGACCACAGACTTCATTATTATCGTGCGTGAGAAACGGCCCCAGACATTTCTAAATGTGAGCTGACGAATGTGCACCACTTGAAGCGGCGTGCCGTGCCGACCACTCGCGAGCTTCAGCGGGATAAATCAGGGTTTGTGGTCACCACTTTGGTTGAAGTCCGCAAACACACAGAGCCACTTCAGAGGCTCGTCTTTATCCCCACACCAGCAGCAGCAGCAGCAGCAGCAGCAGAGACACAGAGAAGTTTTCATGTGATTAACTCTTCTGGCGAGCATAAGAGAGTGCATTTCTCCCCGAGATCCTCCTCGCCGGAGTTTGTGCAAATGTCTTATCCGAAATGACTCAGGCATATTTCAAGAGACCCGGGGAAAGCTGTAATGGTACTTTGCAATTCTACTTTTAACAAAGTCAAACCCAGAAGGGCCGCTTGTATCGAGAATCGCCCGCAGGAGGACGGATTTGGACTGGGCGACGAGAAAGAGGGAGGGAGCGAGAGGGAGAGGGAGGGGAGGGCATTTTTTAAAGAAGTGTTTGGTCGATGAAAAGGGAACAGTGAGGAGAGACGTCGCATCAAAAGTTGTATCAAATTAAGACGACCATCAGTCGCTGAGTGCAAATGAATATTTCATTTTCATCTAAATTTAATCTCTCCCCAGACAGTGAGAGGAAGCAAAGGAGAAGCCTGGTGGTGGAGGTTCGGGGTCCGGGGAGTAGTCGTGGTGAATATGAACAAAGGCTGGTAGAGGTCACAGAAGAATTGGATGCGGGGAGAGGCTTTCTTTGATGTGTAATTCCATTATCTGTTCGCGGAGCGCAGCGATTGAGGGAGGGAGGAATACAGCGGTTTGTTTTTTTTACCTGCGCTGCTACCCCACCCCCTTAATCCAGTCGTCCAAACACGGACGGGATAAATGCGCCGCTAAAGGAAACATCGGAGGTCTATTTTTCTGCCTCTCCCGCGTCTCAGGCACCTTAGCCTCAACGCACGCGGAAGGACGCGCGACTACATAAAGCCATACCACCATCCGCAACGTTCTTCCAAGCATATGTCTGGTCTCAGTAGGCCTCTTGTACACAATCCAATTCCATTCTCTCTGTCAGCACACTCGCGGCTCGTCATTAGCTTCAATCTCGCTGATGAGAAACGGCAGATGTTCGTTTTGTCGAGCAGAGGGGCCCGTCTCTGAGCGCGCTGTCTTCTGTAGTCGCCTGTGATCCTGCTTCGACGTATTAGAAAACAACATCCTACCTCCACAAACAAATATGCGGCTCGTGGCGTGCGGAAGACTGTGTTTTTTTTTTTTACTGAAGGTGCGGTGGCTGTCGCTCGGTGGAGCCAGTCAACGCGCATTAAACACGCCGTGTGAGTCCAAGTCGAAGTGTATCAAATAAACCTCGTGTTTATGTCTCAGACGAGGTGAAATAAATGTGTATTGCTCTGAAAATGTGCTCCTGAAGTGTCTGATGACTAACACTAACAAGTCAGGGAAGTGCAGGTGCTTAGGCTCCTTGTTCAGTCACACATAATAATGATCATCCAATAATCCGAGCCACTAGGGGCTAATAGAGCGGATCTACCAACCAGTAAGATAATCCTGTGACACAGCAGGGTCCCATCTAGCCCCAGCTAGCTTAGCCTAGCTGCCGCTAACACACCAGATGGTGTTTTCATATCGTACTACAAAGTGGGTGCTCTGCAGTGAAAGGTCTGCTGCAAGCATATGCCTCTGATGCCTATTGAAATAAATAAGGTGGAGAGTTCCTTATGGCTCTGAACGTCATCCTTTTCTATCAGGAGTGAGGAATTCACTTTATTTCTGTGAATGTTATTTTGCATAGAATAATTATTTGGTTGTCATGTGTAACCATGTGGGGATAGGCCAGGAGCTTAAAAGACCATTTTACCAAAATTACAAAAAAAAAAACCCATACTCTCTTATTTACCCAGAACACCATGCAGATAGTTTTAGTTTCGTGTGTTTTGGTTTGGAGATATCGACCTTGAGATTTCTTCTTCTACCCAATGACTGCAGAGGTGAGTGTAATCTTGAACACTACAAAAATGATTTTTTAAAACTAATTTAATTTTCATTCTGGATAATCTACATAACAAGGACGTTTCTTGGGTTGAAAGAAGCTCCTCTAATAATCCAGAGAAACAGGGATATTTACTCTGAGAAGACACAGTGCTATTGAAATAAGGCAGATATCTCACAGACAGCAATATGTTAATCTCTAAAGAGCATTCTAAAAAACATTAACTCAACCGTGCTTCAGTATAGGCCGTAGAGTGTATACCTCCGCCAGCGCCTAACCCTAACAGTCCCCATTCATTCAATCCAGACTCACCGAATAGCCCCGTAGCACTTTAAATCTTAAACCACCCAAAACTGCTTAACCACAATTCAAGATCGCCTGATCTAAGATCTGCATCAGTTTATATTCACTCAGCGATTCTAGCCATCGAAATACACCAGATTGTTTTCATCACGATCCATGCATTATTCCCTGAGAAACCACCAGTGTCGCAATGCTGATGTAAAAGAAAATGGAAATGGAAAAAGGGAAAAATGGATCCCTCCACTTTCCATCCAAGTTTCTTTGAAATCCTTTCAGTGTAATCCTGCTGACAGACCAACCAACCAACAAACCAATCAACCAACAAACGGACATAGGTGTAAAACATAACCTCCTCGGCAGAGGTTGAAATAAAGGACAAAAACAATAAGGACATAAAATGAATACAGAGAAAATTCTTTGCTTAAATTAAAGGAATGAAATGGAAGAAACCAAAATGAAAGAACAGTTAGTGATGTTTTTCTGAAAAGCAACAAGTGCATCAAATATGAAAGACTGTTTGGAGATAATTCTACAGTTTTGTTGTAACTGAAAAGTGTTGCATCCCTAAAACATACAAGGGAAAGATCAAAAAGATTTGTAAAGGGGCGTGTCAGCACCTCCCAAATGTGCACCTTGAACAGAAGGGTGGGTCTGTAGCAGGGTTGGACCCGGTCACACATCCCTATTATCTGCATGGTTTGATTGCATTAGAGGCTTGTGAAAAACATAGAACCAAAACAGACCTGTTGTAATTTGGGTGAAGCCACCCTTTAAATGCACAGTATTGTAACTTCTGCCACTAGGAGACCCTTAATAAAAAAAAAAAAGCCAAACTCCTCAGTCTCTGACATACCATCTGATGTTTCACATGCACTACTTTGAATAAAACTACGTATTTCTCCGCATTCAAACATTATTGTAAACATTTAGGATAATTCAAATACACAACCAAACAAAATACGTTATGTAGGTCCAGTCATTTTTAAACATTTTAATGTAGAAATATTCCATTTAATCGTGTAAGTATCTTCATACAACTCAATGTGGAGCCGTCCATCAGAAACAACAGCCTGATTGATTTGCTCCACAATCTGCCCGGGTCGCCCCGCGGGCCCCTGAGAGACTCAGTGTCATTGCAGCAGGATGTGTGCTTTTTGGATTTGACAGTGTTTTGAAATTCATGGCATGTCAATGCTGGCTATTTCCTTGTGAACGTTTCTGTACCAAGGCAATGAATCAAATTTCATGCTCTAGCCATTTGTCTTTATTATGTGCCCTTGTCCTTTCCATTTGACTCTCCCATCTCAGCACTGCTCGGGGCTCCGCTGGAGAAGTCGAATAACATCAAAACAGTCGGAGAAGAAAAGCTTGATCACGGGGCATTTTCCCCCTCTCAGGGTCATGCTAGCAATATAACATAGTTAATTAAAATGATCTTGTTGGAGGTAATTTGGTGATTATTTTTTTGTACATTTCTGCACGGGGTGTAATTTGTCTTGACTTTTTTCCCAGGCAAGCTGTATGTTGGCACACACACACACACACCGCAGGCGCAGGCAGCAAGTGCTGCGGCAAAAGAGACGGAGTGAGGGGGGAAGAGCGAGGGTGGCTACATAGACGAAGCTAGGGGACTCTTATTTAGCTTGTTAATTAGCTTGAACCTTTTGATCCCAATTTTAAAACCCGCCACGTTGCAATGCTGCTGCCTTTTGTGTGTTGCCCCGAGCCAGATAAAACTAAGCTTTATTCCCGTGCCTTTCAAACACCGTGGCATTCACCGGAGCAGCATTAGCGTTGCTTTTCCTGCTCCGCGTTAGCGTCGTCCTTATCTATTCCCAGACGCCCTGTGTAAACTTGGTCACCTCTGACACCTCGGCTACGTACGGCCACGCACAGGCATCGCAATAACGAGACCTTTTCTCCCCGCCGCTTCAGAGCAATCAGGAATTGACAGTCGGGGGTATCAGCCGCATTGCACAGGTTTAAATCCTATTTAACTTGGGCTAAGGACAATGAATGGAGGGTGACACCGTTTCATTCTGCCCTTTTAATCAAGCTCTCATTGTTATAAATGTCAGGTCTTGGTTGTGTGATTCCCTCAAATTGCTGTTCCATGACTGTAGGGAGGTGTGTGTGTGTTTAGGAGAGAGAGAAAGACAGAGAGAAGAGAGGAAGTGTGAGTATGTGCATGACAAGGGGATGTATAAGGGGAGCTGGCATAGAATCCCTGGAGCGTAGGGGTAGAGCAGGAGTTACTAATCAACTGTGAGAGAGTAGGCTAGAGAAGACTCGCCCTCTATTTTCCCCCCAGAGAGAGAGAGAGAGAGCGGAGGAACAGATAAGACAAACCTCTTCAGGCCAAAACCACTACAAATGAATGGCTATCACCAAAAAATATCAGGCAGGGAGGGAGGGCAAACAGAGATCCACCCGCCTCCTCCCACATGCTGCCTCGTATTCTGCCCCCTTCTCCTTCTCCGCAGTAAAAAATGCGACCGCGGGAGGTGTATAAGACTCGGGGGTTAGCTCTCCAACCCCGCGTGCTCGTCCCTCTGCTGATGGATAGCCGGGAGGTTGAAAGCCAATGTCAATTTAGTTAACACAGCCAATACCCAGAAGATTCCACTCAGCACTCGCAAGCCGCGTGCAGGGAAGACAATGTGGGATGGTTCCCTCTCCTGTCTCAACGAATGTTTCACCGGCTGCCGATCTACAGTCCAGGTCGCCCCCGGAGAGCGGCGCGGCTAACCGCAAAACGCTCCCCGGTGACTCATCTGAAGACAGCTTGTCTGCGTGCGACCAGGTTCAGATATATGGGACAAGACGGAGATTATCATTGACAGGGTGATGAAGAGGAGAAGGAGGAGGAGGAGGAGGAGGAAGGGAGACTGTGGGTGGTTTAAGGGCCAGCAGTGCCTTTTTTTTTTTTTTAAGTAAAGCTATCAGTGTTGCTTGTATAAATTCGGGCCTCGAATGCAAAGCCAGAGACGGTGGTAGCTGACTGTCCTGCAGGTGTTCACCCTCTCGGATGATTGCTGTCATAGTAACCAAAGCTCACCAAGTAGCGTATGATTGGTGGAGATAATAGCATGTGATTAGTCATCTAAGCAGCAGGTTTTTCTTTTTTTTTTCCTTTGTTAAATCAATTCTCTATCACAGAGAGTTAATGAAAAAATTAGACTCCTGATTGTTTTGTTCCTAAATCATGTTTTCCAGTCTCAAGTGCTCCTGTTTCTTCGCTGCCAGCCTCAAGTGTTTTTACCTCCACTCGCTCATCAGTCCTGCTTGTCTTTGTGCGTTGATGTTTTTTGGGGTTTTTTCGCCGCTGCACCCACCTTCGCCTTAAAAAAAAAAACAACCCTCGAGAACGTTATCACTTTCTCATAGCTTGTGAATCTAGAATAGTCGGAAGCTATCATTTTAATGCATTAAACCATGAATAAGTGCATGCAGAGTAGAACTAGTTTTTCAAATGTTATGAAAGAAAAACAGCCCATTTTGTTGTCCTCCTCAGTGTCAGTCGATCAGAGTGCACAGGGGTAGAACACATCCAGAGTGGTGCTGTGCGATTGATCAAGATGTTATCAAACTGGCAAGAGGTCCAAGTGCAATATTCAAATCGCAGAAGCTGCAATGTTTTTGAAAAACACGTTTTTGAAAAATCCGTATTATAAGGATGCACTGTAGTACTGCAGAGACGTCCATAAATCTCCATCCTCTCAAGATGTAAGAAAAAAGCATTTGTTTACAACAAATCCCAACAAATGTCACATCATCATGATTTTAATAGTCAATGAAAATGAAAGAAATGTCATGCACAAATGTGGCAGTTGTAACATCTGTGAAATTAATACCAATGTATCGTGGAGAGAAGAAGAGAAAACTCAACTTCACACAATCCCCCCCCACACACGTTTTTAACCGCTAGACATCAGTGCTGTGTTCATGCTCGTCCGCAGAAATAAAAGCAGAATCGAATCCGTGACAGCCGAAATAACGCCAGCCGAACCACAAGCTATGCTCCTAATTGCTTTTCACCAAGAGTGAAAATAATACCATGAAATTTGCCTGCGCCAAAATAATCTGCAATCAGCAAGTATTATCTGGTTTGATGAAAAGGATCAACTGAAGTAACGCCGCAATAATCGCATGCAAATTTAATGAGACATCTGCAGTGTATTAGGCTGATTATTTTTCATTGGTAAAGCAAACAATGCATGTCCTCCTTCGCCTGCCATTTTACTCGCAAATCCCCATAAAACATTAACATCAGATCAGGCATCTTTTAAAAGCACATTTTGCAACATGCAGAATATTTAATAAATGTATCAGTTAACACTAGAGTGCGTGGGCATCCTCAAACCTGGGCCTCTTCTCTTGTAATAAAGGTTGGATGTAATTATAGGTTGAGCAAAAATGCAAAACATTTTCTTTTGTGAGTCAAAACAGGGAAAAGAAAAAGAGCCTCATCACTGTAAATACATGTCTAGCCTTACCAGCCTGCAAAGAAGATGGCACACAGTTAAGAAATGGCAATATTCGAAAAGGCCAATTAGAAATGTCACCAACTGTACGCAAGTGAGAGCGACCTAATGGTGGTTAATGAGAACATCTATAGCCATCATGAGGCCATTATACCTCTGACTTACATTAACACCACGTGCATACAATGAAAATTTGTAAATCCTCCCCAATTTAGAGTCCCAGCAAATGCTCTCCTCTTCCCGCCTCGTTTAAACAACCAAATTGCAGTTTCCCTCCCAACTTGCCTTTTTGAGCGCATTTGCCGTTTCACATCAAGGAGGCCTTTGTTAGCCTGATTGGTGCTTGGGAGGAAATTTATAACCATCAGAACATTGGCCACATTTAAAATAATTGGCACCACGCTGGCATCACAGAATTAATGCTCAGTTAATGTCCTGCTTAGCCTCCCTCTGCACTGTTCACATATGGATCGCCTGTCTGCCAGAAGGGTAATTACTTCAAATGTTGTTAGGACCATTCCCACTGTATGGAGACCACGGGCTGCTGCAGTACACAGAATAAAGAAGAAAAAAGCAATCTCTTAATGTAGCAATTTAAAAAGAGGGTGGAAATGGGTCACAATACATCTTACAGCTGGCGTTTGGCATTTATTTATGTAATAACAAACTGATCAGGAAAAAAAAAATTCTAGCACCGAATCAATTGGTTGACCAGCCGACTTTTAATTGGTAATAATTGTAATGAATCTTTTATTTCATTTTTCAAACAAAAACACCTTAGATCCCCAGTTTCAACTCCTCAGTTGTGAGAATAAACTGTTTTTCTTCATTTTAGATGATAGTTAATCAATATTTCCTGGTTCTTGGACATTGGGAGATATCAGAAAATGTAGAAATTGCAAGTAATAATAATAACTGCCAGGCTAGAACAGCACCTGGACAAGATACACCGCACGCACACTGGAGTTAACTTGTAGTTCATCTTCAAAAAAGGCAGCAGTTGCAAATATTTCTTTGATTTAATGACCAAAAAAAGTAGGACACATTTATTATGTGCAGTCTGCAGTCTTTCAAATTCAGGATTCATCTGTTAACTTTTTAAAATGAAAAGGCTGCTGATTGTTTATCCTAATTAGGGCCCGAGCAGGTAACGACCCGCGAGGTCCCAATTGTTTTTTTGGTGATTATTATTTTTCATTATTTGTTATTTGTTATATTTGGTACATACCCCAAAACTCACCAAACTTGAAAAGTAAGTCACACCTGGCGAAAATGTTTGTTTCTTTCTGTATTTCAGTGGGTTAGGACGCCAGCAAGACTGAAAATAGTACCTCATTTTGTATTCATGCAATAGATAATCGATCCGGACTAGAGAATCGTTTTAAATTGAAAAGCACTTCTGAATTGAATCGGAGACACACAAATCGGAAACAAATTGAATTATGAGATTGCCAAGGATTCACACCCCTAGTTGGAACTTTATGTCGACCATTCAAATAATGTTTACAGATGATATCGTCCCAAAGAATCAACGTGGTAATCAATGACGAAGCTAATTCATTTCTAGCGGCCCCAGTTTAAGATTAAGGTTGAGGGCCAGTTTCATACAGAATCCAACACAAAGACCTCGAAACGTCTCTATAGAGAACATTCTATTGTAAGAATTCAACAGTCTCCTTTTGTTGAAATGCATATGTCCCTTGTACCCAGCACGGAGGGATCAGAGATTTAACCGCACCAGGAGGAGGGACGACTTCAAAAGGGGAGGAATATTATAATTTCTTCCTCTATCAGGGCCTTGTGGAGACCAATGGACAATCAGCAGGGTTCGTAAAATAGGTTTCCAGTCTGTAGTGATGGCTGAGGCTCAAGCTCAGACAGATCAGAGAAATTTCATTGTCAATATTCTGCCTATGCATTGGAGGACACCACAGGATGACAGGATGAGCCTCGTGTGTGTGTGTGTGTGTGTGTGTGTGTGTGTGTTGCTCTTCTTCGAGTGGAGCCCATTAGTGCAGGGAGCCTCTCCAGCCACTGTCAAAACTTAAAACAGAGAATGGGAGGAGGTATTACCTCCAATTACGTGCTGTGGTGCATCTGTGAAGTCTGAGCACTATCATGCTGCCAGGCTGTCAAGACTTTTGTCTGTTTATTAATTCATTTTTGTTTCACATTATACGTATCATGGTGATGGAAAAAGGAACCCCCTCTTCCCCTTTTTCTTGTCTCCTTCTTTATTACCCGTCGCCCTGTCCTTGACAAAAGAAATAACCATTTATTTGAGGTCGTGTTCTTTTAAGAGGCTAAAAGATAAGCTTTTGTTTGGGTTTCATTCAGTTGTTCCTCCTCTTTTCTTACCAGACAGAAGATGTGACTCGGCTAACATATGCTCATTGTGTTAATCCCTCGCCAGGGTAAAATGAGCACTCCCTTGTCCCACCTTTCTTGACCCGTACCCCTTCTGTCTCCTCAGCGCAGCTGTATCACAAGACTTACATTTCAATTTGCAAGCCCAATCACTGGGATCTTATGAGCTGCCGGTCGGAAAGCAATTGAGCCTCATTCAATTTGTTCCCTCTCGTGTTTCCAATCTATTTATGATTTCTTAAAGATATTAAAAAGGCTCTGCAGGACCAAAACTTCTTGCATTCTTTTCGTTTCTTTTCCTCACACTTCATTTTGATTGCACCCACCCGCCACCTTTGCCTCCATCCAGTGCTTCCCCCGGTCATCTGTGCACCTTGATTTGAGAGTCGAACACGGGGGCTCGGGGTGGAAATAACAGCACATGGAAATGGGTTGGTGATTGCCTTCCTCCCAGCCTGGTGATGGAGGGTTTGAGTGATCGCGCCCCTCAAGCCCCTCCTTGGTGGTTGATTAGCTGTGGAGCCCTGTAGCTCCGGAGTGACACACTGGCTCATCAGACCCTCAGCCTGTCAGGGACCCCCTTGATTGCATGGTGCTTCATAATTGTCCCCCGTTCTGCTTTAGTGTCCGGTGCCACCTCATCTACATGCCACGCGATGCTTGACTTCTCCTGTTGCTTTTCAGAATGTACACACATTGAAAGGAGATGTCACAGGGGAGTTTCATCCATCTGGGAGATCTCATTACCGACTGGTGACAACACAGTAAAGCTCTTTGAGACATTCAATGCATAGTATTCATTGTAAAGCGCAACCGGTTTCTAACACACTAGTCATAAAAATGATCCCTCAGTCGCAATGTACAAGAATGGAAAAGGTCCATGCTGGTCTATGGGATGCTGTGTAATAAAAATGCAGTTTGGATTGTATGGATGAAAGATTGGACGGAATTGGCGGCTGCAGAAATGCGGGACAACATTTGTGTCGAGGAGCGCTTCCTCTTTCTTCCTTCTCTCTGTCTGCCAGCACCAGCAGCTGCAGTTGGGCCCGGTGTAATGTCTTTTTTAGTAAGGCAATTGGAAAAGAATTGCCATCGTGGCATTTATAATCATTGAGTTGGTAGACATGATTGAAAGTTAAAGCAGTCAGAACGGAGAACTCTGCAGGTTCTGGCCCAGGTTATTGATTCGTATAGCTTATGTGGGTGAACTGCCCTGGGTGTGCAACTCATCAAATCATAAACTGTATTAATTATTTTTATGTCCTGGCATCAGCCTCTGGGGACACTTGAATTTCTTTAAGTTGAGATTTGTGCCCATGCCACGGCGATCAAGCTGTAATACACTGGCTGACATCGGTTTGAAATGAGTCTTATGACAGCTGTGAGTAACGACCCAAAATGTCTGGGTGGATTCAAGGATTTGAAAATACATCACAGATTTAATACAAACTGAGCAAAAACATTCTGTACACATCGGGGTGCAAATATGCAAGTATGCAAAGGATTCAGAGGATTTCGAGCTAGATGGGGCTAAAGATACACAGAGGTCAGAAGACAGAGTTCACCATCCTGACTCAGCCTGAGGGAAGAAGATTGTTCTCAGTCTCTCCGTGTTGGACTATTGGAATTGTCTTTTGCCGGGGTACTATTGCAAGTCTTGCAGAGTGAGGAGTGGAGATTTGAAGGAATGCTCAGCCAAACTGACCACTCTCTGTAGGGCTCTGCGGTCCTGAGCAGCGCAGTTGCCGTGCTGGTTGGTAATGCCCTCTGGTTGGATGCTTTCCACAGCACCAGAGTAGAAGGTCTTTAGGACCCCTAGAGAAACTCTCTAAAGCTGTCTGGGGTGGTAAAGGTATTAACCTTTCCTCTCCTGATGTCAGTATGTATGGTCAATGGTGCTCATTCTTTCCACAGCTGTCCCACTAACTCTCAGGGCTGTAAAGCTCTTGTACTGCTTCCTCCAATAATCTACAACCAGGTCCACCATTTGCTGACCCTCAATAAAGCTGCATTTCCACAAAAGTGCTTTCGATATAGTCAACTTTGAACCCCTATGTAACCCGTGGTAACTGTACCTCAGCAGCTTTAGAGGTAACCCCTTTCACTTTTCCAGCAGTTGGGAAAAAATAGGAGAAACTGGTCTTAACTCTGAAGAAGTTGCTGCATTTATTAACTGACATGCCATGACCTCATACATTACTTTAGAAAAGACAAAAGTAGAGTTGTAGAAATCCTACATCAGAGCACAAACGGAGAAATGTCTCTGGTTGTTCTGACTGACCCGTCAGTGGTCTGCGGTATTATAACGCCACCTTTTGTTATCCGATCAGTGTGCTGGGTACTTCAACCCCAAGGTTAACAGAAATCAGGTTGCACGGAGCTGTTGTTTTGGTGCTATTAACATCTTTTGGTAATGGAAATGCAAATACAACTATTCTTGTTTTTGTTTTTTTGACCTAATATTTTGGGCTTTTTAGCCTTCATTGTGATATTACAATAACAGAGTTAAGACCCCCTCACGTGGGCCCACGCTCTACCAGTGAGCTATCAGGGCACCCAGAGTGCAACCATTCTGATGTGTGATGAACTAAACTGAATTGGAGATCCAGCTTATCATGACTGTGTCATCAGCAGACTTGATGATGGGGTTGTTTCTCACCACACAGTCTTGTGTGGACAGGGAGTACATCAAGAGGCCAAGTATGCAACCTTGGGGGGTACCTGTTTATTATTTTTTCCTTTAAAGGTCCAGCCTGTCTGCCGTGTCACTTCCACTCTCCAGATAGTTGTGATGACCTCCAGCCAGTCAGCTCAGCGGCTGCTTTTCACTCAACCAAGACACATGAAATGACATCCCTCTGCTGACACTCATGGCACACACAGCACCTACATAGTAAAACTTCAAATGTAAATGACAAGCTCTGTGTCTTATAGAATAACTTGGCTGCTGTTTGTGATGTGTGCAATTGAATGTTACCACATGCCAGCTTTTATCTTATTTTTTAAGCAAATAAGTGGTGACTGCAGCCAGAGGCGTATTCATGTCCAGGCTTTATACTCACCAAATGGGTTTTTTTTCCTGTTGTCAAACTTAGAAGAAAATCACTCAGTCGTGTTTGTTGGTGCATTTTGCTTCTTTTATTCTCATTCTCCTGATGCCAGAAGTAACAGCGTGGTCTTCGATGGCTTACTTTTGCTCTGGCTTTTTCTCGTTCCTTTGCTTTTGTGTAATCTTCTCATCCGCTCTAATTGGGCACATTTACTTTTTTCACCCATTACAGTTTCAGTGATTTCACCTGCTATATGTTTACTAGACCCGGAGCACAAAATGTGACCCCCCCCCCCCCCATTTTGTGTGTTTGATAGAGATTATAGTGTCACAGCTCTCAAATGAAATAGGACTCCGTGTCAGCCTTGTACAGGGTGATAGACTTTACTGTGCCGGAGGTGAGGTGTATTGAAAAGTAAATCCACCATCATATTCAGCTCAGGCATTTACATAAGACGACGAGGGCTTGTCGTAACATTACACATTTGTTCAGTCAGGAAATGAGTCAAAGTGTTCGCGGTGCGTCAAAAGGGAAGCCTCAGAGGAAATATTGGCTTTGTCAAGGGGTCCCTAGATGGTGCTGTATCCAGGGTAAAATTGACATGTTGGTTTACCTCTACTCTCCTTGGTTGTTTGTGTCGGAGCGTGCAAGTGAAAGATAACAGGTAACACAAGTAGTGTTGATAGTTTTGTGTTTTCGCACGAACTGGCTGTGGAACTTGAACACTTAACATCGGTCAAATTATTGAGGTCAAAACAGTGATGCTTGGGGATCAATTTAACAGCTTTTTGTTTGATTATGGCCCCCCTTTCTCATACTAACCTCTTTGTGCGACGCATCTGAAGATGTTATGTACTGTTTCGTTGGCAGGGGAAGCACGAGTTCACACCTTTGTGATCTCAAGGCTTGTGATGATTCTGATGAAAGTCTTTCAACAGCTGAAACATTTGTACTCTGGCTGCACAAACTCAGTCTTGCCTATAGCGGGCTCTGTTTCTGGGTTATTGATGGGCCATTGTTAGAATTACATGTCAAGGTGTTTCCAACGAAGTGAGGTTAAGAGTTGAATGTGGAGCTCGAGTGTGTTGAGGGCTGCTGATCAATCTCTGCACATTCTGTTTGAACAGTCAGGCAAATTGAGGGTAAACTTTTTACTTAAGTGAACTGTTGACCAAAGGGAATGAAGAAAAACGCATGGGAAACTTCCTGCAAAGCCAGATAAGACAAGCGATGCCTTTTGCACTTAATCATGAACCAGTGACGGAGCAACAGTGTTCATAGAGCCTTATCACACCAAACAAGGGCCAGTATCCCCTCAGGTGTTTAGGTTAGGCCATTAATTAACAAACATCCTTCTTTTCTTTCACTTTTTGATTCCTTGTAGAGTATTGCAGCTCATCGTCATGAAGTAGGTGTTGCCTGTAGCTTGTTGACATAGTGACTACTTGCATGTCAGGCAGTAGAAATGGAGTTAAAGAGTAAAGGTCTGTTGGTGCTGCTTCTCATTTTGCAAAGCAAGTTTTGGTCCAATTCAATGGTGTGTCAAATCTGGTTGCTTGCTCCATTTTGGACTGTTCAGTTCTGTCTATTCCCTTAAAGGTCCAGTGTAAATGATTTCAGGGATTCTATTGGCAGATATGAAATATAAAATTCATAATAATGTTTTCACTAGTGAAGTGTTGAATGAGTTGTGTTTTTGGGCCCTTAAAATTAGACTTTCATATCTACCAAAATAGCAAGTCCTCTTTCAGGGAGTCTGCCAGGCCCCAAGGAACTGTGAAGCCAATTTGACACAGTGGCCAAACCGTGTCATTACACCAAGACGCTTTCCCATACGTTTACACTGTGAAAAAAGTGTCCCTAAAACGCTTGATACGTTTTAAGAGCGTCACTACCCCTGTGAAAATGACTTGCTCACAATCAGATGAGCAAGTCACAACAGTGCAGAAATGCTGCACCATTAAATTGTTTTATTCCTATTCACGTTAGCGCCGAGTCTCAAGTGGGCATGCTCTCTGGGCTCCACGATGCTGAAAGTATGCACCAGATGAGGTTAATTTCACACCACGGAAGTCAAACTTTTTTGGCTTCATGCTCCAATAAGCAACATTAATAGGGATTTACGTGGCTCTGCATTTGAAGCTGCATCCAGAATTGCCTTAAAAGTATCCATGGAATCTGTCATGTTGCACCGTCATGTTTTCACAGTAGCCCAGAATGGAAAAAAAAGACACTGGCTCTAGCGAGGACCTTTAGCATTTCTTGCAATCCTGATGATTCACAGTTGGTCAATGGTGTGAATTCACATGTCAAAGTTCAACAAAATGCATCGCTGCGTGAAAGCGCTGTGTCAATTTACTTCAAACCCACTGCTGCATTGAAATGAATCGATTTCTGGAATTCCAACAGAACAGAGCCCAGAGGGGTGTTGCTTAACTTGTTAACATGTTGGAAGCTTTATGTTTTCATGTAAACTGCAGTAGGCGCAGCATGTCACACTCGTCTCAACAAATCAGCTCACTGTGGGCGTTGCTGTTATATCATCCCTCCTGTGTGGATGTATTTTATATAAACTGGAATGTAAGCAGTCACTCACATCGATGACTAAGGCAACAAGAAGCTGTGACAGCGAGTATTGTGTTTGAATTAACATACGCTCAGCTGCATCAGACCTCGTTACAGCTCCGAGTAGAGCAGATGCCAAAACACTAACTCTGCCTCCACTGGAAATGGGGCCTGATTGCTGCTGGGTATTAGTAGGCATTTGGTAAATATATGATTATGGGGATTGTGCTTTCAACATATTCTTGTTTCTTTTATGGGTCAAGTACAATTCCAGAAAAATGGGTCTTCAACACACACAGGAGCTAAGGTGATAAGCTTGGTGAGGGGAGTTGCTCAGCTATGTAGCATGTCAGATGTTTGACGTTTTTTGTCACAAACAGAATAAAAATAAGTCATATTACCTCAAATTATACATAATCCCTGAATTTATAATTCTTGATTTTTACTGTGTGTGCCTTTGCAGACACAGTATATACAAATAAATGAATGAAAGGTTTTTCACCC